>NW_028322272.1:712849-1425699 GCF_059928025.1 Delphinapterus leucas | reverse complement strand
GAAATGGGCTAAACACCCTCTATTCAATGCCTAGGAATACACCAGACTAGTAAGAATCTTCAAACCCATGGATTTATATGTCTCCATAAGAGAATCAAGCATGTGTACAGCTGCATGAAGGCAGCAGAGAAAATCCGATAAATCCTATTATCAAAATGAATTACAAAAACAAAACACAATGACAGTGAAATAGAGAGCAATTCTTAAATAATTCATTCAGGGCTTGTGATGCAACCTGCATTTACCTCATCTACACCCAGAGCTGTGTGAGACATAAGGTTGTACACTTCGGGCTGATAACATTGGTGAGGTTCGATGAGCAAATGCAGACCATTTGAAGTCATACTGCATGGTACCAATTCCAAGGGTCCCAAATCTCCAGGTTTAAGCGATTCTTCCTTCAGCTAAAACATGCATGGGAAACCCACAGTATGGTACACCGTGTGACCGGGAAACGTTTTCAAATGCATCTCAGTTTTCGTCCCCTTTTACTCGGGTTCACAATTCCAGACCCTTTACTAACACTCTCCCCACTTGGAGAGTCAGTGCCTTTAACCTGCTGTTTGGCACAGTTTGCAAATTCTGCGCAAGATGAACAGGAATAGGGAGAACCAATGAAAGACTAGCTCTAGGTGTCTGCACGGGCAAATTTAACGCTCATTTCCCACCGGGAAGAGGAATTAACCAAAGGCTCAGCATGCCATGCCAGAACCAGATTATGGCCTGAAGCAATCCTGCAGGTTTGCGGCCAGCTCACAAGAAAGCGATTTGAAGAAAGGAGCTCAGGGGCACTGTAATTCACAAACTTGCAGAGTTATAAATGACAGCTATCGTCCAAAACTATATTGAAGCAAGGCTGCGAAGAGGACTTTAAAGCGGGTCAGAATTGCAGGAAAACGATTTCAGGGGGTAGACTGCAATTGCGTTTAAAGCATAGGAAAGAACAGAACGTCAACAATGATGCACTTGGACAAAAAGGGCGTATGCGTTTTTTCCGGAATATATTCAGGAAAAAACGCATACGCCCTTTTGGCAAACCAAGCAAGCATGTTAGAGAAATCTGCACTACAATGAAGTCTCACTGCCCCCCGGTCAAAAGGGCCATCTGAAAAAAGTGTAAAATCCAGAAAGGCAGCACAGACCATGGAGCACAGGGAGCCTTGTTATGCTGATGGGTGGGATGTAAATTGCCAAGAGCCACTCTGAAGAAGTGTATGGTGTTTCCTGAAACACCTAAAAAACAAAGCAACGGAACCTACGGCACTTCCACTTATGGTCCTATAGCTTAGGGAAATTAAAATCAAAAACACACAGCCACCCCAAAGTTTCAGACGGCTCTGTTTGCAAGAAACTCGTCTACGGTACAAGTTAAATATCCCAGAAAGCGAAAAATGGATAAAGAAATTGTGGTACGTACGTACAATGGAATATCACTCACCAATGAAATCTATGTCATCTGGCCCGTCGTGGCATAATGAGTGGATTCAGGTACGATGATTCTAAGTGAAATAAGTCACACAGAAAATGAAACATCATAAGATATCACTAATACACGGAATGTAATCTTGGCTACACATGAACTGAATTACAAAACAGAACAGGGTCTCAAATTTAGAAAACCAACTTATGTTTGCTTAAGGGGAAAGGTGAATCACGGTACTGCATAAAACCAGAGTGAGAAATTAGCACAGATACCATTCCATACGTCAAATATGTAATAGTCAAGACCCACCCCTTGCTCAACGAAATGGGCTAAACACCCAATATTCAACGCCTAGGAATA
Organism: Delphinapterus leucas; assembly: GCF_059928025.1. NCBI lineage: Eukaryota > Metazoa > Chordata > Mammalia > Artiodactyla > Monodontidae > Delphinapterus > Delphinapterus leucas. Next base: position 1,423,916 of record NW_028322272.1, on the reverse strand, counting down.
CACCTGACTAGTAAGAATCTTCAAACCCATGGATTTATATGTCTCCATAAGAGAATCAAGCCTGTGTACAGCTGCATGAAGGCAGCAGAGAAAATCCGATAAATCCTATTATCAAAATGAATTACAAAAACAAAACACAATGACAGTGAAATAGAGAGCAATTCTTAAATAATTCATTCAGGGCTTGTGATGCAACCTGCATTTACCTCATCTACACCCAGAGCTGTGTGAGACATAAGGTTGTACACTTCGGGCTGATAACATTGGTGAGGTTCGATGAGCAAATGCAGACCATTTGAAGTCATACTGCATGGTACCAATTCCAAGGGTCCCAAATCTCCAGGTTTAAGCGATTCTTCCTTCAGCTAAAACATGCATGGGAAACCCACAGTATGGTACACCGTGTGACCGGGAAACGTTTTCAAATGCATCTCAGTTTTCATCCCCTTTTACTCGGGTTCACAATTCCAGACCCTTTACTAACACTCTCCCCACTTGGAGAGTCAGTGCCTTTAACCTGCTGTTTGGCACAGTTTGCAAATTCTGCGCAAGATGAACAGGAATAGGGAGAACCAATGAGAGAGTAGCTGTAGGTGTCTGCACGGGCAAATTTAACGCTCATTTCCAACCAGGAAGAGGAATTAACCAAAGGCTCAGCATGCCGTGCCGGAACCAGATTAGGGCCTGAAGCAATCCTGCGGGTTTGCGGCCAGCTCACAAGAAAGCGATTTGAAGAAAGGAGCTCAGGGGCACTGTAATTCACAAACCTGCAGAGTTATAAATGACAGCTATCGTCCAAAACTATATTGAAGCAAGGCTGCGAAGAGGACTTGAAAGCGGGGCAGAATTGCAGGAAAACGATTTCAGGGGGTAGACTGGAATTGCACTTAAAGCATAGGAAAAGAGGCAGAACGTCGACAATGATGCACTTGGCCAAAAAGTGCGTATGCGTTTTTTCCTGAATATATTCAGGAAAAAACACATACGCACTTTTTGGCCAACCAAGCAAGCATGTTAAAGAAATCTGCACTACAATGAAGTCTCACTGCCCCCCGGTCAAAAGGGCCATCTGAAAAAAGTGTAAAATCCAGAAATGCAGCACAGGCCATGGAGAACAGGGAGCCTGGTTATCCTGATGGGTGGGATGTAAATTGCCAACAGCCACTCTGGAGAAGTGTATGGTGTTTCCTGAAACACCTAAAACACAAGCCAATGGAGCCTACAGCACTTCCACATATGGTCCTATAGCTTAGGGAAATTAAAATCAAAAACACACAGCCACCCCTGAGTTTCAGACGGCTCTGTTTACAAGAACCTCATCTACGGTACAAGTTAAATATCCCAGAATGCGAAAAATGGATAAAGAAGTTGTGGTGCATACGTACAATGGAATATCACTCACCAAAGAAGTCTATGTCATCTGGCCCGTCCTGGCATAATGAGTGGATTCAGGTATGATGATTCTAACTGAAATAAGTCACACAGAAAATGAAACATCATAAGATATCACTAATACACCAAATGTAATCTTGGCTACACATGAACTGAATTACTAAACAGAACAGGGCCTCAAATTTAGAAAACCAACTTATGTTTGCTTAAGGGGAAAGGTGAGTTGGGGTGCTGCATAAAACCAGAGATAGATATTAGCACAGATACCATTCCATACGTCAAATATGTAATAGTCAAGACCTACCCCTTGCTCAACGAAATGGGCTAAACACCCTATATTCAACGCCTAGGAATACACCTGACTAGTAAGAATCTTCAAACCCATGGATTTATATGTCTCCATAAGAGAATCAAGCGTGTGTACAGCTGCATGAAGGCAGCAGAGAAAATCCGATAAATCCTATTATCAAAATGAATTAAAAAACAAAACACAATGACAGTGAAATAGAGAGCAATGCTTAAATAATTCATTCAGGGCTTGTGATGCAACCTGGATTTACCTCATCTACTCCCAGAGCTGTGTGAGACATAAAGTTGGACACTTCGGGCTGATAGCATTGGTGAGGTTCGATGAGCAAATGCAGACCATTTGAAGTCATACTGCATGGTACCCATTCCATGGGCCCCAACTCTCCAGGTTTAAGCGATTCTTCCTTCAGCTAAAACATGCATGGGAAACCCACAGTATGGTGCACCGTGTGACCGGGAAACGTTTTCAAATGCATCTCAGTTTTCGGACCCTTTTACTCGGGTTCACCATTCCAGACCCTTTACTAACACTCTCCCCACTTGGAGAGTCAGTGCCTTTAACCTGCTGTTTGGCACAGTTTTCAATTTCTGCGCAAGATGAACAGGAATAAGGAGAACCAATGAGAGCCTAGCTGTAGGTGTCTGCACGGGCAAATTTAACGCTCATTTCCAACCAGGAATAGGAATTAACCAAACGCTCAGCATGCCGTGCCGGAACCAGATTAGGGCCTGGATCAATCCTGAGGGTTTGTGGCCAGCTTACAAGAAAGCGATTTGAAGAAAGGAGCTCAGGGGCACTGTAATTCACACACCTGCAGAGTTATAAATGACAGCTATCGTCCAATAATATATTGAAGGAAGGCTGCGAAGAGGACTTGAAAGCGGGGCAGAATTGCAGGAAAACGATTTCAGGGTGTAGACTGGAATTGCATTTAAAGCATAGGAAAAGAGGCAGAAGGTCGACAATGATGCACTTGGCCAAAAAGGGCGTATGCGTTTTTTCCGGAATATATTCAGGAAAAAACGCATACGCACTTTCTGGCCAACCAAGTAAGCATGTTAAAGGAATCTGCACTACAATGAAGTCTCACTGCCCCCCGGTCAAAAGGGCCATCTGAAAAAAGTGTAAAATCCAGAAATGCAGCACAGGCCATGGAGAACAGGGAGCCTTGTTATGCTGATGGGTGGGATGTAAATTGCCAACAGCCTCTCTGGAGAAGTGTATGGTGTTTCCTGAAACACCTAAAAAACAAAGCAACGGAGCCTACGGCACTTCCACTTATGGTCCTATAGCTTAGGGAAATTAAAATCAAAAACACACAGCCACCCCAAAGTTTCAGACGGCTCTGTTTACAAGAACCTCGTCTACGGTACAAGTTAAATATCCCAGAAAGCGAAAAATGGAGAAAGAAGTTGTGGTACGTACGTACAATGGAATAACACTCACCAATGAAATCTATGTCATCTGGCCCGTCGTGGCATAATGAGTGGATTCAGGTACGATGATTCTAAGTGAAATAAGTCACACAGAAAATGAAACATCATAAGATGTCACTAATACACGGAATATAATCTTGGCTACACATGAACTGAATTACAAAACAGAACAGGGTCTCAAATTTTGAAAACCAACTTATGTTTGCTTAAGGGGAAAGGTGAGTTGGGGTGCTGCATAAAACCAGAGATAGAAATTAGCACAGATACCATTCCACACGTCAAATATGTAATAGTCAAGACCTACCACTTGCTCAACGAAATGGGCTAAACACCCTATATTCAACGCCTAGGAATACAACTGACTAGTTTGAATCTTCAAACCCATGGATTTATATGTCTCCATAAGAGAATCAAGCGTGTGTACAGCTGCATGAATGCAGCAGAGAAAATCCGATAAATCCTATTATCAAAATGAATTACAAAAACAAAACACAATGACAGTGAAATAGAGAGCAATTCTTAAATAATTCATTCAGGGCTTGTGATGCAACCTGGATTTACCTCATCAAAACCCAGAGCTGAGTGAGACATAAGGTTGGACACTTCGGGCTGATAGCATTGGTGAGGTTCGATGAGCAAATGCAGACCATTTGAAGTCATACTGCATGGTACCCATTCCGTGGGTCCCAACTCTCCAGGTTTAAGCGATTCTTACTTCAGCTAAAACATGCATGGGAAACCCACAGTATGGTGCACCGTGTGACCGGGAAACGTTTTCAAATGCATCTCAGTTTTCATCCCCTTTTAGTCGGGTTCACAATTCCAGACCCTTTACTAACACTCTCCCCACTTGGAGAGTCAGTGCCTTTAACCTTCTGTTTGGCACAGTTTGCAATTTCTGCTTAAGATGAACAGTAATAAGGAGAACCAATGAGAGACTAGATGTAGGTGTCTGCACGGGCAAATTTAATACTCATTTCCCACCAGGAAGAGGAATTAACCAAAGGCTCAGCATGCCGTGCCGGAAACAGATTAGGGCCTGAAGCAATCCTGCGGGTTTGCGGCCAGCTCACAAGAAAGCGATTTGAAGAAAGGAGCTCAGGGGCACTGTAATTCACAAACCTGCAGAGTTATAAATGACAGCTATCGTCCAAAAATATATTGAAGGAAGGCTGCGAAGAGGACTTGAATGCGGGGCAGAATTGCAGGACAATGATTTCAGGGGGTAGACTGAAATTGCATTTAAAGCATAGGAAAAGAGGCAGAACGTCAACAATGATGCACTTGGCGAAAAAGGGCGTATGCGTTTTTTCCTGAATATATTCAGGAAAAAACGCATACGCCCATTTTGGCCAACCAAGCAAGCATGTTAAAGAAATCTGCACTAAAATGAAGTCTCACTGCCCCCCGGTCAAAAGGGCCATCTGAAAAAAGTGTAAAATCCAGAAATGCAGCACAGGCCATGGAGAACAGGGAGCCTTGTTATGCTGATGGGTGGGATGTAAATTGCCAACAGCCACTCTGAAGAAGTGTATGGTGTTTCCTGAAACACCTAAAAAACAAAGCAACGGAGCCTACGGCACTTCCACTTATGGTCCTATAGCTTAGGGAAATTAAAATCAAAAACACACAGCCACCCCAAAGTTTCAGACGGCTCTGTTTACAAGAACCTCGTCTACGGTACAAGTTAAATATCCCAGAAAGCGAAAAATGGAGAAAGAAGTTGTGGTACGTACGTACAATGGAATATCACTCACCAATGAAATCTATGTCATCTGGCCCGTCGTGGCATAATGAGTGGATTCAGGTACGATGATTCTAAGTGAAATAAGTCACACAGAAAATGAAACATCATAAGATATCTCTAATACAAGGAATGTAAGCTTGGCTACACATGAACTGAATTAGAAAACAGAACAGGGTCTCAAATTTAGAAAACCAACTTATGTTTGCTTAAGGGGAAAGGTGAGTTGGGGTGCTGCATTAAACCAGAAATAGAAATTAGCACAGATACCATTCCATACGTCAAATATGTAATAGTGAAGACCTACCACTTGCTCAACAAAATGAGCTAAACACCCTATATTCAACGCCTAGGAATACACCTGACTAGTAAGAATCTTCAAACCCATGGATTTATATGTCTCCATAAGAGAATCAAGCGTGTGTACAGCTGCATGAAGGCAGCAGAGAAAATCCGATAAATCCCATTATCAAAATGGATTACAATAACAAAACACAATGACAGTGAAATAGAGAGAAATTCTTAAATAATTCATTCAGGGCTTGTGATGCAACCTGGATTTACCTCATCTACAGCCAGAGCTGTGTGAGACATTGGGTTGGACACTACGGGCTGATAACATTGGTGAGGTTCGATGAGCAAATGCAGAGCATTTGAAGTCATACAGCATGGTACCCATTCCATGGGTCCCAACTGTCCAGGTTTAAGCGATTCTTCCTGCAGCTAAAACATGCATGGGAATCCCACAGTTTGGTGCACCGTGTGACCGGGAAACGTTTTCAAATGCATCTCAGTTTTTGTCCCCTTTTACTCGGGTACACAATTCCAGACCCTTTACTAACACTCTCCCCACTGGGAGAGTCAGTGCCTTTAACCTGCCGTTTGGCACAGTTTGCAATTTTTGTGCAAGATGAACAGGAATAAGGAGAACCAATGAGAGACTAGCTCTAGGTGTCTGCACGGGCAAATTTAACGCTCATTTCCAACCAGGAAGAGGAATTAACCAAAGGCTCAGCATGCCGTGCCGGAACCAGATTAGGGCCTGAAGCAATCCTGCGGGTTTGCGGCCAGCTCACAAGAAAGCGATTTGAAGAAAGGAGCTCAGGGGCACTGTAATTCACAAACCTGCAGAGTTATAAATGACAGCTCTCGTCCAATAATATATTGAAGGAAGGCTGCGAAGAGGACTTGAAAGCGGGGCAGAATTGCAGGAAAGCGATTTCAGGGTGCAGACTGGAATTGCATTTAAAGCATAGGAAAAGAGGCAGAACGTCAACAATGATGCACTTGGCCAAAAAGGGCGTATGCGTTTTTTCCGGAATATATTCAGGAAAAAACGCATACGCACTTTCTGGACAACCAAGCAAGCATGTTAAAGAAATCTGCACTACAATGAAGTGTCACTGCCCCCTGGTGAAAAGGGCCATCTGAAAAAAGTGTAAAATCCATAAAGGCAGCACAGGCCATGGAGAACAGGGAGCCTTGTTATGCTGATGGGTGGGATGTAAATTGCCAAGAGCCACTCTGCAGAAGTGTATGGTGTTTCCTGAAACACCTAAAAAACAAAGCAACGGAGCCTACGGCACTTCCACTTATGGTCCTATAACTTAGGGAAATTAAAATCAAAAACACACAGCCACCCCAAAGTTTCAGACGGCTCTCTTCACAAGAACCTCGTCTACGGTACAAGTTAAATATCCCAGAAAGCGAAAAATGGATAAAGATATTGTGCTACGTACGTACAATGGAATATCACTCACCAATGAAATCTATATCATCAGGCCCATCGTGGCATAATGAGTGGATTCAGGTACAATGATTCTAAGTGAAATAAGTCACACAGAAAATGAAACATCATAAGATATCACTAATACACCAAATGTAATCTTGGCTACACATGAACTGAATTACTAAACAGAACAGGGCCTCAAATTTAGAAAACCAACTTATGTTTGCTAAAGGGGAAAGGTGAGTTGGGGTGCTCCATAAACCCAGAGATAGAAATTAGCACAGATACCATTCCATACGTCAAATATGTAATAGTCAAGACCTACCCCTTGCTCAACGAAATGGGCTAAACACCCTATATTCAACGCCTAGGAATACACCTGACTAGTAAGAATCTTCAAACCCATGGATTTATATGTCTCCATAAGAGAATCAAGCGTGTATACAGCTGCATGAAGGCAGCAGAGATAATCCGATAAATCCTATTATCAAAATGAATTAAAAAACAAAACCCAATGACAGTGAAATAGAGAGCAATGCTTAAATAATTCATTCAGGGCTTGTGATGCAACCTGGATTTACCTCATCTACTCCCAGAGCTGTGTGAAACATAAAGTTGGACACTTCGGGCTGATAGCATTGGTGAGGTTCGATGAGCAAATGCAGACCATTTGAAGTCATACTGCATGGTACCCATTCCATGGGTCCCAACTCTCCAGGTTTAAGCGATTCTTCCTTCAGCTAAAACATGCATGGGAAACCCACAGTATGGTGCACCGTGTGACTGGGAAACGTTTTCAAATGCATCTCAGTTTTCGGCCCCTTTTACTCGGGTTCACCATTCCAGACCCTTTACTAACACTCTCCCCACTTGGAGAGTCAGTGCCTTTAACCTGCTGTTTGGCACAGTTTTCAATTTCTGCGCAAGATGAACAGGAATAGGGAGAACCAATGAGAGCCTAGCTGTAGGTGTCTGCACGGGCAAATTTAACGCTCATTTCCAACCAGGAATAGGAATTAACCAAACGCTCAGCATGCCGTGCCGGAACCAGATTAGGGCCTGGATCAATCCTGAGGGTTTGTGGCCAGCTTACAAGAAAGCGATTTGAGGAAAGGAGCTCAGGGGCACTGTAATTCACACACCTGCAGAGTTATAAATGACAGCTATCGTCCAAAAATATATTGAAGGAAGGCTGCGAAGAGAACTTGTAAGTGGGGCAGAATTGCAGGAAAACGATTTCAGGGGGTAGACTGGAATTGCATTTAAAGCATAGGAAAAGAGGCAGAACGTCGACAATGATGCTCTTGGCCAAAAAGGGCGTATGCGTATATTCAGGAAAAAACGCATACGCCCTTTTTGGCCAACCAAGCAAGCATTTTAAAGAAATCTGCACTACAATGAAGTCTCACTGCCGCCCGGTCAAAACGGCCATCTGAAAAAAGTGTAAAATCCAGAAAGGCAGCACAGGCCATGGAGAACAGGGAGCCTTGTTATGCTGATGGGCGAGATGTAAATTACTAACAGCCACTCTGGAGAAGTGTATGGTATTTCCTGGAACACCTAAAAAACAAAGCAACGGAGCCTACGGCAATTCCACTTATGGTCCTATAGCTTAGGGAAATTAAAATCAAAAACTCACAGCCACCCCAAAGTTTCGGATGGCTCTGTTTACAAGAACCTCGTCTACGGTACAAGTTAAATATCCCAGAATGTGAAAAATTGATAAAGAAGTTGTGGTACGTACGTACAATGGAATATCACGCAGCAATGAAATCTATGTCATCAGGCCCGTCGCGGCATAATGAGTGGATTCAGGTACCATGATTCTAAGTGAAATAAGTCACACAAAAAATGAAACATCATAAGATATCACTAATACACGGAATATAAACTAGGCTACACATGAACTGAATTACAAAACAGAACAGGGCCTCAAATTTAGAAAACCAACTTATGCTTGCTTAAGGGGAAAGGTGAGTTGGGGTGCCGCATCAAAACAGAGATAGAAATTAGCACAGATACATTTTCATAAGCCAAATATATAATAGTCAAGACCTACCCCTTGCTCAACGAAATGGACTAAACACCCCATATTCAACGCCTAGGAATACACCTGACTAGTAAGAATCTTCAAACCCATGGATTCATATGTCTCCGTAAGAGAATGAAACGTGTGTACAGCGGCATGAATGCAGCAGAGAAAATCCGATAGATCCCATTATCAAAATATATTACAAAAACAAAACACAAGGACAGTGAAATAGAGAGCAATTCTTAAATAATTCATTCAGGGTTTGTGATGCAACCTGGATTTACCACATCTACACCCAGAGCTGAGTGAGACATAAGGTTGGGCACTTCGGGCTGATAGCATTGGTGAGGTTCAGTGAGCAAATGCAGACACTTTGAAGTCATACTGCATGGTACCCATTCCAAGGGTCCCAACTCTCCCGGTTTAAGGGATTCTTCCTTCAGCTAAAACATGCATGGGAAACCCACAGTATGGTGCACCGTGTGACCGGCAAACGTTTTCAAATGCATCTCAGTTTTCCTCCCCTTTTACTCGGGTTCACCATTCCAGACCCTTTACTAACACTCTCCCTACTTGGAGAACCAGTGCTTTAACCTCCTCTTTGGCACAGTTTGCAATTTCTGCTCAAGATGAACAGGAATAGGGAGAACCAATGAGAGACTAGCTGTAGGTGTCTGCATGGGCAAATTTAACGCACATTTCCCGCCAGGAAGAGGAAATAACCTAAGGCTCAACATGCCGTGCTGGAAGAAGATTAGTGCCTGAAGCAATCCTGCGGGTTTGCGACCAGCTCACAAGATAGCGAGTTGAAGAAAGGAGCTCAGGGACACTGTAACTCACAAACCTGCAGAGTTATAAATGACAGCTATCGTCCAAAAATATATTGAAGGAAGGCTGCGAAGAGAACTTGTAAGCGGGGCAGAATTGCAGGAAAATGATTTCAGGGGGTAGACGGGAATTGCATTTAAAGCATAGGAAAAGAGGCAGAATGTCGACAATGATGCTCTTGGCCAAAAAGGGCGTATGCGTATATTCAGGAAAAAATGCATATGCCCTTTTTGGCCAACCAAGCAAGCATTTTAAAGAAATCTGCACTACAATGAAGTCTCACTGCCCCCCGGTCAAAACGGCCATCTGAAAAAAGTGTAAAATCCAGAAAGGCAGCACAGGCCATGGAGAACAGGGAGCCTTGTTATGCTGATGGGCGGGATGTAAATTACTAACAGGCACTCTGGAGAAGTGTATGGTATTTCCTGGAACACCTAAAAAACAAAGCAACGGAGCCTACGGCAATTGCACTTACGTTCCTATAGATTAGGGAAATTAGAATCAAAAACTCACAGCCACCCCAAAGTTTTGGACGGCTCTGTTTACAAGAACCTCGTCTACAGTACAAGTTAAATATCCCAGAATGTGAAAAATTGATAAAGAAGTTGTGGTACGTACGTACAATGGAATATCACTCAGCAATGAAATCTATGTCATCAGGCCCGTCGCGGCATAATGAGTGGATTCAGGTACCATGATTCTAACTGAAATAAGTCACACAGAAAATGAAACATCATAAGATATCACTAATACACGGAATGTATACTTGGCTACACATGAACTGAATTACGAAAGAGAACAGGGCCTCAAATTTAGAAAACCAACTTATGCTTGCTTAAGCGGAAAGGTGAGTTGGGGTGCTGCATAAAACCAGAGATAGAAATTAGCACAGATACCATTCCATTCGTCAAATATGTAATAGTCAAGACCTCCCACTTGCTCAACGAAATGGACAAAACACGCCATATTCAACGCCTAGGAATACACCTGACTAGTAAGAATCTTCAAACCCATGGATTTATATGTCTCCATAAGAGAATGAAGCGTGTGTACAGCGGCATGAATGCAGCAGAGAAAATCCGATAAATCCCATTATCAAAATGAATTACAAAAACAAAACACAAGGACAGTGAAATAGGGAGCAATTCTTAAATAATTCATTCAGGGATTGTGATGCAACCTGGATTTACCACCTCTACATCCAGAGCTGAGTGAGACATAAGGTTGGGGACTTCAGGCTGATAGCATTGGTGAGGTTCGATGAACAAATGCAGACCCTTTGAAGGCATACTGCATGGTACGCATTCCATGGGTCCCAACTCTCCAGGTTTAAGCGATTCTTCCTTGAGCTAAAGCATGCATGGGAAACCCACAGTATGGTGCAGCGTGTGACCGGGAAACGTTTTCAAATGCATTGCAGTTTTGTCCCCTTTTACTCGGGTTCACAATTCCAGACCCTTTACTAACACTCTCCCTACTTGGAGAGTCAGTGCTTTAACATCCTCTTTGGCACAGTTTGCAATTTCTGCTCAAGAAGAACAGGAATAGGGAGAACGAATGAGAGATTAGCTGTAGGTGTCTGCACGGGCAAATTTAACACTCATTCCCCACCAGGAAGAGGAATTAACCAAAGGCTCAGCATGCCCTGCCAGAACCAGATTAGGGACTGAAGCAATCCAGCGGGTTTGCGGCCAGCTCACAAGATAGCGAGTTGAAGAAAGGAGCTCAGGGGCACTGTAACTCACAAACCTGCAGAGTTATAAATGACAGCTATCGTCCAAAAATATATTGAAGGAAGGCTGCGAAGAGAACTTGTAAGCGGGGCAGAATTGCAGGAAAACGATTTCAGGGGGTAGACGGGAATTGCATTTAAAGCATAGGAAAAGAGGCAGAACGTCGACAATGATGCTCTTGGCCAAAAAGGGCGTATGCGTTTTTTCTGAATATATTCAGGAAAAAACGCATACGCACTTTTCGGCCAACCAAGCAAGCATGTTAAAGAAATCTGCACTACAATGAAGTCTCACTGCCCCCCGGTCAAAAGGGCCATCTGAAAAAAGTGTAAAATCCAGAAAGGCAGCACAGGGCATGGAGAACCGGGAGCCTTGTTATGCTGATGGGCGGGATGTAAATTGCCAACAGCCACTCTGGAGAAGTGTAGGGTGTTTCCTGGAACACCTAAAAAACAAAGCAACGGAGCCTACGGCACTTCCACTTATGGTCCTATAGCTTAGGGAAATTAAAATCAAAAACACACAGCCACCCCAAAGTTTCGGTCGGCTCTGTTTACAAGAACCTCGTCTACGGTTCAAGTTAAATATCCCAGAATGTGAAAAATGGATAAAGAAGTTGTGGTACGTACGTACAATGGAATATCACTGAGCAATGAAATCTATGTCATCAGGCCCGTCGCGGCATAATGAGTGGATTCAGGTACCATGATTCTAAGTGAAATAAGTCACACAGAAAATGAAACATCATAAGATATCACTAATACACGGAATATAAACTAGGCTACACATGAACTGAATTACAAAACAGAACAGGGCCTCAAATTTAGAAAACCAACTTATGCTTGCTTAAGGGGAAAGGTGAGTTGGGGTGCTGCATCAAAACAGAGATAGAAATTAGCACAGATACCTTTTCATAAGCCAAATATGTAATAGTCAAGACCTACCCCTTGCTCAACGAAATGGACTAAACACCCCATATTCAACGCCTAGGAATACACCTGACTAGTAAGAATCTTCAAACCCATGGATTCATATGTCTCCGTACGAGAATGAAGAGTGTGTACAGTGGCATGAATGCAGCAGAGAAAATCCGATAAATCCCATTATCAAAATATATTACAAAAGCAAAACACAAGGACAGTGAAATAGAGAGCAATTCTTAAATAATTCATTCAGGGTTTGTGATGCAACCTGGATTTACCACATCTACACCCAGAGCTGAGTGAGACATAAGGTTGGGCACTTCGGGCTGATAGCATTGGTGAGGTTCAGTGAGCAAATGCAGACACTTTGAAGTCATACTGCATGGTACCCATTCCAAGGGTCCCAACTCTCCAGGTTTAAGGGATTCTTCCTTCAGCTAAAACATGCATGGGAAACCCACAGTATGGTGCACCGTGTGACCGGCAAACGTTTACAAATGCATCTCAGTTTTCCTCCACTTTTACTCGGGTTCACCATTCCAGACCCTTTGCTAACACTCTCCCTACTTGGAGAGTCAGTGCTTTAACCTCCTCTTTGGCACAGTTTGCAATTTCTGCTCAAGATGAACAGGAATAGGGAGAACCAATGAGAGACTAGCTGTAGGTGTCTGCACGGGCAAATTTAACGCTCATTTCCCGCCAGGAAGAGGAAATAACCTAAGGCTCAACATGCCGTGCTGGAAGCAGATTAGGGCCTGAAGCAATCCTGCGGGTTTGCGAACAGCTCACAAGATAGCGAGTTGAAGAAAGGAGCTCAGGGACACTGTAACTCACAAACCTGCAGAGTTATAAATGACAGCTATCGTCCAAAAATATATTGAAGGAAGGCTGCGAAGAGAACTTGTAAGCGGGGCAGAATTGCAGGAAAATGATTTCAGGGGGTAGACGGGAATTGCATTTAAAGCATAGGAAAAGAGGCAGAACGTTGACAATGATGCTCTTGGCCAAAAAGGGCGTATGCGTTTTTTCCTGAATATATTCAGGAAAAAACGCATACGCCCTTTTTGGCCAACCAAGCAAGCATGTTAAAGAAATCTGCACTAAAATGAAGTCTCACTGCCCCCCGGTCAAAAGGGCCATCTGAAAAAAGTGTAAAATCCAGAAATGCAGTACAGGCCATGGAGAACAGGGAGCCTTGTTATGCTGATGGGTGGGATGTAAATTGCCAAGAGCCACTCTGGAGAAGTGTATGGTGTTTCCTGAAACACCTAAAAAAGAAAGCAACAGAGCCTACAGCACTTCCACTTATGGTCTTATAGCCTAGGGAAATTAAAATAAAAAACACACAGCCACCCAAAATTTCAGACGGCTCTGTTTACAAGAACCTCATCTACGGTACAAGTTAAATATCCCAGAAAGCGCAAAATGGATAAAGAAGTTGTGGTACGTACGTACAATCGAATATCACTCACCAATGAAATCTATGTCATCTGGCCCGTCGTGGCATAATGAGTGGATTCAGGTACGATGATTCTAAGTGAAATAAGTCACACAGAAAATGAAACATCATAAGATATCACTAATACACCGAATGTAATCTTGGCTACACATGAACTGAATTACAAAACAGAACAGGGTCTCAAATTTAGAAAACCAACTTATGTTTGCTTAAGGGGAAATGTGAGTTGTGGTGCTGCATAAAACCAGAGATAGAAATTAGCACAGATACCATTCCATACGTCAAATATGTAACTGTCAAGACCTACCCTTTGCTCAACGAAGTGGGCTACACACCTTATATTCAACACCTAGGAATACACCTGACTAGAAAGAATTTTCAAACCCATGGATTTATATGTCTCCATAAGAGAATCAAGCGTGTGTACAGCTGCATGAAGGCAGCAGAGAAAATCCGATAAATCCCATTATCAATATGAATGACAAAAACAAAACACAAAGACAGTGAAATAGAGAGCAATTCTTAAATAATTCATTCAGGGCTTGTGATGCAACCTGGATTTACCTCATCTACACCCAGAGCTGTGTGAGACATAAGGTTGGACACTTCAGGCTGATAGCGTTGGTGAGGTTCGATGAGCAAATGCAGACCATTTGAAGTCATACTGCATGGTACCCATTCCATGGGTCCCAACTCTCAAGGTCTAAGCGATTCTTCCTTCAGCTAAAGCATGCATGGGAAACCCACAGTATGGTGCACTGTGTGACTGGGAAACCTTTTCAAATGCATCTCAGTTTTTGTCCTCTTTTACTCGGGTTCACAATTCCAGACCCTTTACTAACACTCTCCCCACATATAGAGTCAGTGCCTTTAACCTCCTGTTTGGCACAGTTTGCAATTTCTGCGCAAGATGAACAGGAATAGAGAGAACCAAGTAGAGACTAGCTGTAGGTGTCTGCACGGGCAAATTTAACGCTCATTTCCAGCCAGGAAGAGGAATTAACCAAAGGCTCAGCATGCCGAGCCGGAACAAGATTAGGGCCTGAAGCAATCCTGCGGGTTTGCGGCCAGCTCAAAAGAAAGCGATTTGAAGAAAGGAGCTCAGGGGCACTGTAATTCACAAACATGCAGAGTTATAAATGACAGCTATCGTCCAAAAATATATTGAAGGAAGGCTGCGAAGAGGACTTGAATGCGGGGAAGAATTGCAGGAAAATGATTTCCGGGGGTAGACTGGAATTGCATTTTAAGCATAGGAAAAGAGGCAGAACGTCGACAATGATGCACTTGGCCAAAAAGGGCGTATGCGTTTTTCCCTGAATATATTCAGGAAAAAACGCATACGGCCTTTTTGGCCAACCAAGCAAGCATGTTAAAGAAATCTGCACTACAATGAAGTCTCACTGCCCCTCGGTCAAAAGGGCCATCTGAAAAAAGTGTAAAATCCAGAAATGCAGCACAGGCAATGGAGAACAGGGAGCCTTGTTATGCTGATGGGTGGGATGTAAATTGCCAAGAGCCACACTGGCTAAGTGTATGGTGTTTCCTGAAACACCTAAAAAACAAAGCAATGAAGCCTATCGCACTTCCACTTATGGTCCTATAGATTAGGGAAATTAAAATCAAAAACACACAGCCACCACAAAGTTTCAGACGGCTCTGTTTACAAGAACTTGATCTACGGTACAAGTTAAATATCCCAGAAAGCGAAAAATGGATAAAGAAGTTGTGGTACGTACGTACAATGGAATATCACTCACCAATGAAATCTCTGTCATCTGGCCCGTCGTGGCATAATGAGTGGATTCAGGTACGATGATTCTAAGTGAAATAAGTTACACTGAAAATGAAACATCATAAGATATCACTAATACACGGAATGTAATCTTGGCTACACATGAACTGAATTACAAAACAGAACAGGGTCTCAAATTTAGAAAACCAAGTTATGTTTGCTTAAGGAGAAAGGTGAGTTGGGGTGCTGCATAAAACCAGAGATAGAAATTAGCACAGATACCATTCCATACGTCAAACATGTAATAGTCAAGACCTACCCCTTGCTCAACGAAATGGGCTAAACACCCTATATTCAATGCCTAGGAATACACCTGACTAGAAAGATTTTTCAAACCCATGGATTTATATGTCTCCATAAGAGAATCAAGCGTGTGTACAGCTGCATGAAGGCAGCAGAGAAAATCCGATAAATCCCATTATCAAAATGAATTACAAAAACAAAACACAATGACAGTGAAATAGAGAGCAATTCTTAAATAATTCATTCAGGGCTTGTGATGCAACCTGGATTGAACTCATCTACACCCAGAGCTGAGTGAGCCATAAGGTTGGACACTTCGGGCTGATAGCATTGGTGAGGTTCGATGAGCAAATGAAGACCATTTGAAGTCATACTGCATGGTACCCATTCCATGGGTCCCAACTCTCCAGGTTTAAGCGATTCTTCCTTCAGCTAAAGCATGCATGGGAAACCCACAGTATGGTGAACCGTGTGACTGGGAAACGTTTTCAAATGCATCTCAGTTTTCATCCCCTTTTCCTCGGGTTCACAATTCCAAACCCTTTACTAACACTTTCCCCACTTGGAGAGTCAGTGCCTTTAACCTGCTGTTTGACACAGTTTGCAATTTCTGCGCAAGATGAACAGGAATAGGGAGAACAAATGAGAGACTAGCTGTAGGTGTCTGCACGGGCAAATTTAATGCTCATTTCCCACCAGGAAGAGGAATTAACCAAAGGCTCAGCATGCCGTGCCTGAACCAGATTAGGGCCTGAAGCATTCCTGCGGGTTTGCGGCCAGCTCACAAGAAAGCGATTTGAAGAAAGGAGCTCAGGGGCACCTTAATTCACAAACATGCAGAGTTATAAATGACAGCTATCGTCCAAAAATATATTGAAGGAAGGCTGCGAAGAGGACTTGAAAGCGGGGCAGAATTTCAGGAAAACGATTTCAGGAGGTAGACTGGAATTGCATTTAAAGCATAGGAAAAGAGGCAGAACGTCGACAATGATGCACTTGGCCAAAAAGGGCGTATGCGTTTTATCCTGAATATATTCAGGAAAAAACGCATACGCCCTTTTTGGCCAACCAAGCAAGCATGTTAAAGAAATCTGCACTACAATGAAGTCTCACTGCCCCCCGGTCAAAAGGGCCATGTGAAAAAAGTGTAAAATCCAGAAAGGCAGCACAGGCCACGGAGAACAGGGAGCCTTGTTATGCTGATGGGCGGGATGTAAATTACTAACAGCCACTCTGGAGAAGTGTATGGTATTTCCTTGAACACCTAAAAAACAAAGCAATGGAGCCTACGGCAATTCCACTTATGGTCCTATAGCTTAGGGAAATTAAAATCAAAAACTCACAGCCACCCCAAAGTTTCGGACGGCTCTGTTTACAAGAACCTCGTCTACGGTACAAGTTAAATATCCCAGAATGTG
This sequence comes from Delphinapterus leucas, assembly GCF_059928025.1. NCBI lineage: Eukaryota > Metazoa > Chordata > Mammalia > Artiodactyla > Monodontidae > Delphinapterus > Delphinapterus leucas. The sequence continues at coordinate 1,406,874 of NW_028322272.1, read as the reverse complement.
AAAAATTGATAAAGAAGTTGTGGTACGTACGTACAATGGAATATCACGCAGCAATGAAATCTATGTCATCAGGCCCGTCGCGGCATAATGAGTGGATTCAGGTACCATGATTCTAAGTGAAATAAGTCACACAAAAAATGAAACATCATAAGATATCACTAATACACGGAATATAAACTAGGCTACACATGAACTGAATTACAAAACAGAACAGGGCCTCAAATTTAGAAAACCAACTTATGCTTGCTTAAGGGGAAAGGTGAGTTGGGGTGCCGCATCAAAACAGAGATAGAAATTAGCACAGATACATTTTCATAAGCCAAATATATAATAGTCAAGACCTACCCCTTGCTCAACGAAATGGACTAAACACCCCATATTCAACGCCTAGGAATACACCTGACTAGTAAGAATCTTCAAACCCATGGATTCATATGTCTCCGTAAGAGAATGAAACGTGTGTACAGCGGCATGAATGCAGCAGAGAAAATCCGATAGATCCCATTATCAAAATATATTACAAAAACAAAACACAAGGACAGTGAAATAGAGAGCAATTCTTAAATAATTCATTCAGGGTTTGTGATGCAACCTGGATTTACCACATCTACACCCAGAGCTGAGTGAGACATAAGGTTGGGCACTTCGGGCTGATAGCATTGGTGAGGTTCAGTGAGCAAATGCAGACACTTTGAAGTCATACTGCATGGTACCCATTCCAAGGGTCCCAACTCTCCCGGTTTAAGGGATTCTTCCTTCAGCTAAAACATGCATGGGAAACCCACAGTATGGTGCACCGTGTGACCGGCAAACGTTTTCAAATGCATCTCAGTTTTCCTCCCCTTTTACTCGGGTTCACCATTCCAGACCCTTTACTAACACTCTCCCTACTTGGAGAACCAGTGCTTTAACCTCCTCTTTGGCACAGTTTGCAATTTCTGCTCAAGATGAACAGGAATAGGGAGAACCAATGAGAGACTAGCTGTAGGTGTCTGCATGGGCAAATTTAACGCACATTTCCCGCCAGGAAGAGGAAATAACCTAAGGCTCAACATGCCGTGCTGGAAGAAGATTAGTGCCTGAAGCAATCCTGCGGGTTTGCGACCAGCTCACAAGATAGCGAGTTGAAGAAAGGAGCTCAGGGACACTGTAACTCACAAACCTGCAGAGTTATAAATGACAGCTATCGTCCAAAAATATATTGAAGGAAGGCTGCGAAGAGAACTTGTAAGCGGGGCAGAATTGCAGGAAAATGATTTCAGGGGGTAGACGGGAATTGCATTTAAAGCATAGGAAAAGAGGCAGAATGTCGACAATGATGCTCTTGGCCAAAAAGGGCGTATGCGTATATTCAGGAAAAAATGCATATGCCCTTTTTGGCCAACCAAGCAAGCATTTTAAAGAAATCTGCACTACAATGAAGTCTCACTGCCCCCCGGTCAAAACGGCCATCTGAAAAAAGTGTAAAATCCAGAAAGGCAGCACAGGCCATGGAGAACAGGGAGCCTTGTTATGCTGATGGGCGGGATGTAAATTACTAACAGGCACTCTGGAGAAGTGTATGGTATTTCCTGGAACACCTAAAAAACAAAGCAACGGAGCCTACGGCAATTGCACTTACGTTCCTATAGATTAGGGAAATTAGAATCAAAAACTCACAGCCACCCCAAAGTTTTGGACGGCTCTGTTTACAAGAACCTCGTCTACAGTACAAGTTAAATATCCCAGAATGTGAAAAATTGATAAAGAAGTTGTGGTACGTACGTACAATGGAATATCACTCAGCAATGAAATCTATGTCATCAGGCCCGTCGCGGCATAATGAGTGGATTCAGGTACCATGATTCTAACTGAAATAAGTCACACAGAAAATGAAACATCATAAGATATCACTAATACACGGAATGTATACTTGGCTACACATGAACTGAATTACGAAAGAGAACAGGGCCTCAAATTTAGAAAACCAACTTATGCTTGCTTAAGCGGAAAGGTGAGTTGGGGTGCTGCATAAAACCAGAGATAGAAATTAGCACAGATACCATTCCATTCGTCAAATATGTAATAGTCAAGACCTCCCACTTGCTCAACGAAATGGACAAAACACGCCATATTCAACGCCTAGGAATACACCTGACTAGTAAGAATCTTCAAACCCATGGATTTATATGTCTCCATAAGAGAATGAAGCGTGTGTACAGCGGCATGAATGCAGCAGAGAAAATCCGATAAATCCCATTATCAAAATGAATTACAAAAACAAAACACAAGGACAGTGAAATAGGGAGCAATTCTTAAATAATTCATTCAGGGATTGTGATGCAACCTGGATTTACCACCTCTACATCCAGAGCTGAGTGAGACATAAGGTTGGGGACTTCAGGCTGATAGCATTGGTGAGGTTCGATGAACAAATGCAGACCCTTTGAAGGCATACTGCATGGTACGCATTCCATGGGTCCCAACTCTCCAGGTTTAAGCGATTCTTCCTTGAGCTAAAGCATGCATGGGAAACCCACAGTATGGTGCAGCGTGTGACCGGGAAACGTTTTCAAATGCATTGCAGTTTTGTCCCCTTTTACTCGGGTTCACAATTCCAGACCCTTTACTAACACTCTCCCTACTTGGAGAGTCAGTGCTTTAACATCCTCTTTGGCACAGTTTGCAATTTCTGCTCAAGAAGAACAGGAATAGGGAGAACAAATGAGAGATTAGCTGTAGGTGTCTGCACGGGCAAATTTAACACTCATTCCCCACCAGGAAGAGGAATTAACCAAAGGCTCAGCATGCCCTGCCAGAACCAGATTAGGGACTGAAGCAATCCAGCGGGTTTGCGGCCAGCTCACAAGATAGCGAGTTGAAGAAAGGAGCTCAGGGGCACTGTAACTCACAAACCTGCAGAGTTATAAATGACAGCTATCGTCCAAAAATATATTGAAGGAAGGCTGCGAAGAGAACTTGTAAGCGGGGCAGAATTGCAGGAAAACGATTTCAGGGGGTAGACGGGAATTGCATTTAAAGCATAGGAAAAGAGGCAGAACGTCGACAATGATGCTCTTGGCCAAAAAGGGCGTATGCGTTTTTTCTGAATATATTCAGGAAAAAACGCATACGCACTTTTCGGCCAACCAAGCAAGCATGTTAAAGAAATCTGCACTACAATGAAGTCTCACTGCCCCCCGGTCAAAAGGGCCATCTGAAAAAAGTGTAAAATCCAGAAAGGCAGCACAGGGCATGGAGAACCGGGAGCCTTGTTATGCTGATGGGTGGGATGTAAATTGCCAACAGCCACTCTGGAGAAGTGTAGGGTGTTTCCTGGAACACCTAAAAAACAAAGCAACGGAGCCTACCGCACTTCCACTTATGGTCCTATAGCTTAGGGAAATTAAAATCAAAAACACACAGCCACCCCAAAGTTTCGGTCGGCTCTGTTTACAAGAACCTCGTCTACGGTTCAAGTTAAATATCCCAGAATGTGAAAAATGGATAAAGAAGTTGTGGTACGTACGTACAATGGAATATCACTGACCAATGAAATCTATGTCATCTGGCCCGTCGTGGCATAATGAGTGGATTCAGGTACCATGATTCTAAGTGAAATAAGTCACACAGAAAATGAAACATCATAAGATATCACTAATACACGGAATATAATCTAGGCTACACATGAACTGAATTACAAAACAGAACAGGGCCTCAAATTTAGAAAACCAACTTATGCTTGCTTAAGGGGAAAGGTGAGTTGGGGTGCTGCATCAAAACAGAGATAGAAATTTGCACAGATACCTTTTCATAAGCCAAATATGTAATAGTCAAGACCTACCCCTTGCTCAACGAAATGGGCTAAACACCCCATATTCAACGCCTAGGAATACACCTGACTAGTAAGAATCTTCAAACCCATGGATTTATATGTCTCCGTACGAGAATGAAGAGTGTGTACAGTGGCATGAATGCAGCAGAGAAAATCCGATAAATCCCATTATCAAAATATATTACAAAAGCAAAACACAAGGACAGTGAAATAGAGAGCAATTCTTAAATAATTCATTCAGGGTTTGTGATGCAACCTGGATTTACCTCATCTACACCCAGAGCTGAGTGAGACATAAGGTTGGGCACTTCGGGCTGATAGCATTGGTGAGGTTCAGTGAGCAAATGCAGACACTTTGAAGTCATACTGCATGGTACCCATTCCAAGGGTCCCAACTCTCCAGGTTTAAGGGATTCTTCCTTCAGCTAAAGCATGCATGGGAAACCCACAGTATGGTGCACTGTGACCGGCAAACGTTTACAAATGCATCTCAGTTTTCCTCCACTTTTACTCGGGTTCACCATTCCAGACCCTTTGCTAACACTCTCCCTACTTGGAGAGTCAGTGCTTTAACCTCCTCTTTGGCACAGTTTGCAATTTCTGCTCAAGATGAACAGGAATAGGGAGAACCAATGAGAGACTAGCTGTAGGTGTCTGCACGGGCAAATTTAACGCTCATTTCCCACCAGGAAGAGGAAATAACCTAAGGCTCAACATGCCGTGCTGGAAGCAGATTAGGGCCTGAAGCAATCCTGCGGGTTTGCGAACAGCTCACAAGATAGCGAGTTGAAGAAAGGAGCTCAGGGACACTGTAACTCACAAACCTGCAGAGTTATAAATGACAGCTATCGTCCAAAAATATATTGAAGGAAGGCTGCGAAGAGAACTTGTAAGCGGGGCAGAATTGCAGGAAAATGATTTCAGGGGGTAGACGGGAATTGCATTTAAAGCATAGGAAAAGAGGCAGAACGTTGACAATGATGCTCTTGGCCAAAAAGGGCGTATGCGTTTTTTCCTGAATATATTCAGGAAAAAACGCATACGCCCTTTTTGGCCAACCAAGCAAGCATGTTAAAGAAATCTGCACTAAAATGAAGTCTCACTGCCCCCCGGTCAAAAGGGCCATCTGAAAAAAGTGTAAAATCCAGAAATGCAGTACAGGCCATGGAGAACAGGGAGCCTTGTTATGCTGATGGGTGGGATGTAAATTGCCAAGAGCCACTCTGGAGAAGTGTATGGTGTTTCCTGAAACACCTAAAAAAGAAAGCAACAGAGCCTACAGCACTTCCACTTATGGTCTTATAGCCTAGGGAAATTAAAATAAAAAACACACAGCCACCCAAAATTTCAGACGGCTCTGTTTACAAGAACCTCATCTACGGTACAAGTTAAATATCCCAGAAAGCGCAAAATGGATAAAGAAGTTGTGGTACGTACGTACAATCGAATATCACTCACCAATGAAATCTATGTCATCTGGCCCGTCGTGGCATAATGAGTGGATTCAGGTACGATGATTCTAAGTGAAATAAGTCACACAGAAAATGAAACATCATAAGATATCACTAATACACCGAATGTAATCTTGGCTACACATGAACTGAATTACAAAACAGAACAGGGTCTCAAATTTAGAAAACCAACTTATGTTTGCTTAAGGGGAAATGTGAGTTGTGGTGCTGCATAAAACCAGAGATAGAAATTAGCACAGATACCATTCCATACGTCAAATATGTAACTGTCAAGACCTACCCTTTGCTCAACGAAGTGGGCTACACACCTTATATTCAACACCTAGGAATACACCTGACTAGAAAGAATTTTCAAACCCATGGATTTATATGTCTCCATAAGAGAATCAAGCGTGTGTACAGCTGCATGAAGGCAGCAGAGAAAATCCGATAAATCCCATTATCAATATGAATGACAAAAACAAAACACAAAGACAGTGAAATAGAGAGCAATTCTTAAATAATTCATTCAGGGCTTGTGATGCAACCTGGATTTACCTCATCTACACCCAGAGCTGTGTGAGACATAAGGTTGGACACTTCAGGCTGATAGCGTTGGTGAGGTTCGATGAGCAAATGCAGACCATTTGAAGTCATACTGCATGGTACCCATTCCATGGGTCCCAACTCTCAAGGTCTAAGCGATTCTTCCTTCAGCTAAAGCATGCATGGGAAACCCACAGTATGGTGCACTGTGTGACTGGGAAACCTTTTCAAATGCATCTCAGTTTTTGTCCTCTTTTACTCGGGTTCACAATTCCAGACCCTTTACTAACACTCTCCCCACATATAGAGTCAGTGCCTTTAACCTCCTGTTTGGCACAGTTTGCAATTTCTGCGCAAGATGAACAGGAATAGAGAGAACCAAGTAGAGACTAGCTGTAGGTGTCTGCACGGGCAAATTTAACGCTCATTTCCAGCCAGGAAGAGGAATTAACCAAAGGCTCAGCATGCCGAGCCGGAACAAGATTAGGGCCTGAAGCAATCCTGCGGGTTTGCGGCCAGCTCAAAAGAAAGCGATTTGAAGAAAGGAGCTCAGGGGCACTGTAATTCACAAACATGCAGAGTTATAAATGACAGCTATCGTCCAAAAATATATTGAAGGAAGGCTGCGAAGAGGACTTGAATGCGGGGAAGAATTGCAGGAAAATGATTTCCGGGGGTAGACTGGAATTGCATTTTAAGCATAGGAAAAGAGGCAGAACGTCGACAATGATGCACTTGGCCAAAAAGGGCGTATGCGTTTTTCCCTGAATATATTCAGGAAAAAACGCATACGGCCTTTTTGGCCAACCAAGCAAGCATGTTAAAGAAATCTGCACTACAATGAAGTCTCACTGCCCCTCGGTCAAAAGGGCCATCTGAAAAAAGTGTAAAATCCAGAAATGCAGCACAGGCAATGGAGAACAGGGAGCCTTGTTATGCTGATGGGTGGGATGTAAATTGCCAAGAGCCACACTGGCTAAGTGTATGGTGTTTCCTGAAACACCTAAAAAACAAAGCAATGAAGCCTATCGCACTTCCACTTATGGTCCTATAGATTAGGGAAATTAAAATCAAAAACACACAGCCACCACAAAGTTTCAGACGGCTCTGTTTACAAGAACTTGATCTACGGTACAAGTTAAATATCCCAGAAAGCGAAAAATGGATAAAGAAGTTGTGGTACGTACGTACAATGGAATATCACTCACCAATGAAATCTCTGTCATCTGGCCCGTCGTGGCATAATGAGTGGATTCAGGTACGATGATTCTAAGTGAAATAAGTTACACTGAAAATGAAACATCATAAGATATCACTAATACACGGAATGTAATCTTGGCTACACATGAACTGAATTACAAAACAGAACAGGGTCTCAAATTTAGAAAACCAAGTTATGTTTGCTTAAGGAGAAAGGTGAGTTGGGGTGCTGCATAAAACCAGAGATAGAAATTAGCACAGATACCATTCCATACGTCAAACATGTAATAGTCAAGACCTACCCCTTGCTCAACGAAATGGGCTAAACACCCTATATTCAATGCCTAGGAATACACCTGACTAGAAAGATTTTTCAAACCCATGGATTTATATGTCTCCATAAGAGAATCAAGCGTGTGTACAGCTGCATGAAGGCAGCAGAGAAAATCCGATAAATCCCATTATCAAAATGAATTACAAAAACAAAACACAATGACAGTGAAATAGAGAGCAATTCTTAAATAATTCATTCAGGGCTTGTGATGCAACCTGGATTGAACTCATCTACACCCAGAGCTGAGTGAGCCATAAGGTTGGACACTTCGGGCTGATAGCATTGGTGAGGTTAGATGAGCAAATGCAGACCATTTGAAGTCATACTGCATGGTACCCATTCCATGGGTCCCAACTCTCCAGGTTTAAGCGATTCTTCCTTCAGCTAAAGCATGCATGGGAAACCCACAGTATGGTGAACCGTGTGACTGGGAAACGTTTTCAAATGCATCTCAGTTTTCATCCCCTTTTCCTCGGGTTCACAATTCCAAACCCTTTACTAACACTTTCCCCACTTGGAGAGTCAGTGCCTTTAACCTGCTGTTTGACACAGTTTGCAATTTCTGCGCAAGATGAACAGGAATAGGGAGAACAAATGAGAGACTAGCTGTAGGTGTCTGCACGGGCAAATTTAATGCTCATTTCCCACCAGGAAGAGGAATTAACCAAAGGCTCAGCATGCCGTGCCTGAACCAGATTAGGGCCTGAAGCATTCCTGCGGGTTTGCGGCCAGCTCACAAGAAAGCGATTTGAAGAAAGGAGCTCAGGGGCACCTTAATTCACAAACATGCAGAGTTATAAATGACAGCTATCGTCCAAAAATATATTGAAGGAAGGCTGCGAAGAGGACTTGAAAGCGGGGCAGAATTTCAGGAAAACGATTTCAGGAGGTAGACTGGAATTGCATTTAAAGCATAGGAAAAGAGGCAGAACGTCGACAATGATGCACTTGGCCAAAAAGGGCGTATGCGTTTTATCCTGAATATATTCAGGAAAAAACGCATACGCCCTTTTTGGCCAACCAAGCAAGCATGTTAAAGAAATCTGCACTACAATGAAGTCTCACTGCCCCCCGGTCAAAAGGGCCATGTGAAAAAAGTGTAAAATCCAGAAAGGCAGCACAGGCCACGGAGAACAGGGAGCCTTGTTATGCTGATGGGCGGGATGTAAATTACTAACAGCCACTCTGGAGAAGTGTATGGTATTTCCTTGAACACCTAAAAAACAAAGCAATGGAGCCTACGGCAATTCCACTTATGGTCCTATAGCTTAGGGAAATTAAAATCAAAAACTCACAGCCACCCCAAAGTTTCGGACGGCTCTGTTTACAAGAACCTCGTTTACGGTACAAGTTAAATATCCCAGAATGTAAAAAATTGATAAAGAAGTTGTGGTACGTACGTACAATGGAATATCACTCAGCAATGAAATCTATGTCATCAGGCCCGTCGCGGCATAATGGATGGATTCAGGTACCATGATTCTAAGTGAAATAAGTCACACAGAAAATGAAACATCATAAGTTATCACTAATACACGGAATGTAAACTTGGCTACACATGAACTGAATTACAAAACAGAACAGGGCCTCAAATTTAGAAAACCAACTTATGCTTGCTTAAGGGGAAAGGTGAGTTGGGGTGCTGCATAAAACCAGAGATAGAAATTAGCACAGATACCATTCCATTCGTCAAATATGTAATAGTCAAGACCTACCCCTTGCTCAACGAAATGGACAAAACTCGCCATATTCAACGCCTAGGAATACACCTGACTAGAAAGAATCTTCAAACCCATGGATTTATATGTCTCCATAAGAGAATGAAGCGTGTGTACAGTGGCATGAATGCAGCAGAGAAAATCCGATAAATCCCATTATCAAAATGAATTACAAAAACAAAACACAAGGACAGTGAAATAGGGAGCAATTCTTAAATAATTCATTCAGGGATTGTGATGCAACCTGGATTTACCACATCTACATCCAGAGCTGAGTGAGACATAAGTTTGGGGACTTCGGGCTGATAGCATTGGTGAGGTTCGATGAACAAATGCAGACCCTTTGAAGGCATACTGCATGGTACGCATTCCATGGGTCCAAACTCTCCAGGTTTAAGGGATTCTTCCTTCAGCTAATACATGCATGGGAAACCCACAGTATGGGGCAGCGTGTGACCGGCAAACGTTTTCAAATGCATTGCAGTTTTCATCCCCTTTTACTCGGGTTCACAATTCCAGACCCTTTACTAACACTCTCCCTACTTGGAGAGTCAGTGCCTTTAACCTCCTGTTGGGCACAGTTTGCAATTTCTGCTCAATAAGAACAGGAAGAGGGAGAACCAATGAGAGATTAGCTGTAGGTGTCTGCACGGGCAAATTTAACGCTCATTCCCCACCAGGAAGAGGAATTAACCACAGGCTCAGCATGCCCTGCCGGAACCAGATTAGGGCCTGAAGCAATCCAGCGGGTTTGCGGCCAGCTCACAAGATAGCGAGTTGAAGAAAGGAGCTCAGGGGCACTGTAACTCACAAACCTGCAGAGTTATAAATGACAGCTATCGTCCAAAAATATATTGAAGGATGGCTGTGAAGAGAACTTGTAAGCGGGGCAGAATTGCAGGAAAACGATTTCAGGGGGTAGACGGTAATTGCATTTAAAGCATAGGAATAGAGGCAGAACGTCGACAATGATGCTCTTGGCCAAAAAGGGCGTATGCGTTTTTTCTGAATATATTCAGGAAAAAACGCATACGCCCTTTTTGGCCAACCAAGCAAGCATGTTAAAGAAATCTGCACTACAATGAAGTCTCACTGCCCCCCGGTCAAAAGGGCCATCTGAAAAAAGTGTAAAATCCAGAAAGGCAGCACAGGGCATGGAGAACCGGGAGCCTTGTTATGCTGATGGGCGGGATGTAAATTGCCAACAGCCACTCTGGAGAAGTGTATGGTGTTTCCTGGAACACCTAAAAAACAAAGCAACAGAGCCTACGGCACTTCCACTTATTGTCCTATAGCTTAGGGAAATTAAAATCAAAAACACACAGCCACCCCAAAGTTTCGGTCGGCTCTGTTTACAAGAACCTCGTCTACGGTACAAGTAAAATATCCCAGAATGTGAAAAATGGATAAAGAAGTTGTGCTACGTACTTACAAAGGAATATCACTGAGCAATGAAATCTATGTCATCAGGCCCGTCGCGGCATAATGAGTGGATTCAGGTACCATGATTCTAAGTGAAATAAGTCACACAGAAAATGAAACATCATAAGATATCACTAATACACGGAATATAAACTAGGCTACACATGAACTGAATTACAAAACAGAACAGGGCCTCAAATTTAGAAAACCAACTTATGCTTGCTTAAGGGGAAAGGTGAGTTGGGGTGCCGCACCAAAACAGAGATAGAAATTAGCACAGATACCTTTTCATAAGCCAAATATATAATAGTCAAGACCTACCCCTTGCTCAACGAAATGGACTAAACACCCCATATTCAACGCCTAGGAATACACCTGACTAGTAAGAATCTTCAAACCCATGGATTCATATTTCTCCGTAAGAGAATGAAGCGTGTGTACAGCGGCATGAATGCAGCAGAGAAAATCAGATAAATTCCACTATCAAAATATATAAAAAAAACAAAACAGTAGGACAGTGAAATAGATAGCAATTCTTAAATAATTCATTCAGGGTTTCTGATGCAACCTGGATTTACCACATCTACACCCAGAGCTGAGTGAGACATAAGGTTGGGCACTTCGGGCTGATAGCATTGGTGAGGTTCAGTGAGCAAATGCAGACACTTTGAAGTCATACTGCATGGTACCCATTCCAAGGGTCCCAACTCTCCAGGTTTAAGGGATTCTTCCTTCAGCTAAAACATGCATGGGAAACCCACAGTATGGTGCACCATGTGACCGGCAAACGTTTTCAAATGCATCTCAGTTTTCCTCCCCTTTTACTCGGGTTCACCATTCCAGACCCTTTACTAACACTCTCCCTACTTGGAGAGTCAGTGCTTTAACCTCCTCTTTGCCACAGTTTGAATTTCTGCTCAACATGAACAGGAATAGGGAGAACCAATGAGAGACTAGCTGTAGGTGTCTGCACAGGCAAATTTAACGCTCATTTCCCGCCAGGAAGAGGAAATAACCTAAGGCTCAACATGCCGTGCTGGAAGCAGATTAGGGCCTGAAGCAATCCTGCGGGTTTGCGACCAGCTCACAAGATAGCGAGTTGAAGAAAGGAGCTCAGGGACACTGTAACTCACAAACCTGCAGAGTTATAAATGACAGCTATCGTCCAAAAATATATTGAAGGAAGGCTGCGAAGAGAACTTGTAAGCGGGGCAGAATTGCAGGAAAATGATTTCAGGGGGTAGACGGGAATTGCATTTAAAGCATAGGAAAAGAGGCAGAACGTCGACAATGATGCTCTTGGCCAAAAAGGGCGTATGCGTTTTTTCCTGAGTATATTCAGGAAAAAACGCATACGCCCTTTTTGGCCAACCAAGCAAGCATTTTAAAGAAATCTGCACTACAATGAAGTCTCACTGCCCCCCGGTCAAAAGGGCCATCTGAAAAAAGTGTAAAATCCAGAAAGGCAGCACAGGCCATGGAGAACAGGGAGCCTTGTTATGCTGATGGGCGGGATGTAAATTACTAACAGCCACTCTGGAGAAGTGTATGGTATTTCCTGGAACACCTAAAAAACAAAGCAACGGAGCCTACGTCACTTCGACTTATGGTCCTATAGCTTAGGGAAATTAAAATCAAAAACTCACAGCCACCCCAAAGTTTCGGACGGCTCTGTTTACAAGAACCTCGTCTACGGTACAAGTTAAATATACCAGAATGTGAAAAATTGATAAAGAAGTTGTGGTACGTACGTACAATGGAATATCACTCAGCAATGAAATCTATGTCATCAGGCACGTCGCGGCATAATGAGTGGATTCAGGTACCATGATTCTAAATGAAATAAGTCACACAGAAAATGAAACATCATAAGATATCACTAATACACGGAATGTAAACTTGGCTACACATGAACTGAATTACAAAAGAGAACAGGGCCTCAAATTTAGAAAACCAACTTATGCTTGCTTAAGGGGAAAGGTGAGTTGGGGTGCTGCATAAAACCAGAGATAGAAATTAGCACAGATACCATTCCATTCGTCAAATATGTAATAGTCAAGACCTACGCCTTGCTCAACGAAATGGACAAAACACGCCATATTCAACACCTAGGAATACACCTGACTAGTAAGAATCTTCAAACCCATGGATTTATATGTCTCCATAAGAGAATGAAGCGTGTGTACAGTGGCAGGAATGCAGCAGAGAAAATCCGATAAATCCCATTATCAAAATGAAATACAAAAACAAAACACAAGGACAGTGAAATAGGGAGCAATTCTTAAATAATTCATTCTGGGATTGTGATGCAACCTGGATTTTCCACATCTACATCCAGAGCTGAGTGAGACATAAGGTTGGGGACTTTGGGCTGATAGCATTGGTGAGGTTCGATGAACAAATGCAGATCCTTTGAAGGCATACTGCATGGTATGCATTCCATGGGTCCCAACTCTCCAGGTTTAAGGGATTCTTCCTTCAGCTAATACATGCATGGGACACCCACAGTATGGTGCAGCGTGTGACCGGGAAACGTTTTCAAATGCATTGCAGTTTTCGTCCCCTTTTACTCGGGTTCGCAATTCCAGACCCTTTACTAACACTCTCCCTACTTGGAGAGTCAGTGCCTTTAACCTCCTGTTGGGCACAGTTTGCAATTTCTGCTCAAGAAGAACAGGAAGAGGGAGAAGCAATGAGAGATTAGCTGTAGGTGTCTGCACGGGCAAATTTAACGCTCATTCCCCACCAGGAAGAGGAATTAACCAAAGGCTCAGCATGCCCTGCCGGAACCAGATTAGGGCCTGAAGCAATCCAACGGGTTTGCGGCCAGTTCACAAGATAGCGAGTTGAAGAAAGGAGCCTAGGGACACTGTAACTCACAAACCTGCAGAGTTATAAATGACAGCTATCGTCCAAAAATATATTGAAGAAAGGCTGCGAAGAGAACTTGTAAGCGGGGCAGAATTGCAGGAAAACGATTTGAGGGGTGGACGGTAATTGCCTTTAAAGCATAGGAAAAGAGGCAGAACGTCGACAATGATGCTCTTGGCCAAAAAGGGCGTATGCGTTTTTTCTGAATATATTCAGGAAAAAACGCATACGCACTTTTAGGCCAACCAAGCAAGCATGTTAAAGAAATCTGCACTACAATGAAGTCTCACTGCCCCCCGGTCAAAAGGGCCATCTGAAAAAAGTGTAAAATCCAGAAAGGCAGCACAGGGCATGGAGAACCGGGAGCCTTGTTATGCTGATGGGCGGGATGTAAATTGCCAACAGCCACTCTGGAGAAGTGTATGGTGTTTCCTGGAACACCTAAAAAACAAAGCAACGGAGCCTACGGCACTTCCACTTATGGTCCTATAGCTTAGGGAAATTAAAATCAAAAACACACAGCCACCCCAAAGTTTCGGTCGGCTCTGTTTACAAGAACCTCGTCTATGGTACAAGTTAAATATCCCAGAATGTGAAAAATGGATAAAGAAGTTGTGGTACGTACGTACAATGGAATATCACTCAGCAATGAAATCTATGTCTTCAGGCCCGTCGCGGCATAATGAGTGGATTCAGGTACCATGATTCTAAGTGAAATAAGTCACACAGAAAATGAAACATCATAAGATATCACTAATACACGGAATATAAACTAGGCTACACATGAACTGAATTACAAAACAGAACAGGGCCTCAAATTTAGAAAACCAACTTATGCTTGCTTAAGGGGAAAGGTGAGTTGGGGTGCCGCATCAAAACAGAGATAGAAATTAGCACAGATACCTTTTCATAAGCCAAATATGTAATAGTCAAGACCTACCCCTTGCTCAACGAAATGGACTAAACACCCCATATTCAACGCCTAGGAATACACCTGACTAGTAAGAATCTTCAAACCCATGGATTCATATGTCTCCGTAAGAGAATGAAGCGTGTGTACAGCGGCATGAATGCAGCAGAGAAAATCCGATAAATCCCATTATCAAAATATATTACAAAAACAAAACACAAGGACAGTGAAATAGAGAGCAATTCTTAAATAATTCATTCAGGGTTTGTGATGCAACCTGGATTTACCACATCTACACCCAGAGCTGAGTGAGACATAAGGTTGGGCACTTCGGGCTGATAGCATTGGTGAGGTTCAGTGAGCAAATGCAGACACTTTGAAGTCATACTGCATGGTACCCATTCCAAGGGTCCCAACTCTCCCGGTTTAAGGGATTCTTCCTTCAGCTAAAACATGCATGGGAAACCCACAGTATGGTGCACCGTGTGACCGGCAAACGTTTTCAAATGCATCTCAGTTTTCCTCCCCTATTACTCGGGTTCACCATTCCAGACCCTTTACTAACACTCTCCCTACTTGGAGAGTCAGTGCTTTAACCTCCTCTTTGGCACAGTTTGCAATTTCTCCTGAAGATGAACAGGAATGGGGAGAACCAATGAGAGACTAGCTGTAGGTGTCTGCACGGGCAAATTTAACGCTCATTTCCCGCCAGGAAGAGGAAATAACCTCAGGCTCAACATGCCGTGCTGGAAGCAGATTAGGGCCTGAAGCAATCCTGCGGGTTTGCGACCAGCTCACAAGATAGCGAGTTGAAGAAAGGAGCTCAGGGACACTGTAACTCACAAACCTGCAGAGTTATAAATGACAGTTATCGTCCAAAAATATATTGAAGGAAGGCTGCGAAGAGAACTTGTAAGCGGGGCAGAATTGCAGGAAAATGATTTCAGGGGGTAGACGGGAATTGCATTTAAAGCATAGGAAAAGAGGCAGAACGTCGACAATGATGCTCTTGGCCAAAAAGGGCGTCTGCGTTTTTTCCTGAATATATTCAGGAAAAAACGCATACGCCCTTTTTGGCCAACCAAGCAAGCATTTTAAAGAAATCTGCACTACAATGAAGTCTCACTGCCCCCCGGTCAAAACGGCCATCTGAAAAAAGTGTAAAATCCAGAAAGGCAGCACAGGCCATGGAGAACAGGGAGCCTTGTTATGCTGATGGGCGGGATGTAAATTACTAACAGCCACTCTGGAGAAGTGTATGGTATTTCCTGGAACACCTAAAAAACAAAGCAACGGAGCCTATGGCAATTCCACTTATGGTCCTATAGCTTAGGGAAATTAAAATCAAAAACTCACAGCCACCCCAAAGTTTCGGACGGCTCTGTTTACAAGAACCTCGTCTACGGTACAAGTTAAATATCCCAGAATGTGAAAAATTGATAAAGAAGCTGTGGTACGTACGTACAATGGAATATCACTCAGCAATGAAATCTATGTCATCAGGCCCGTCGCGGCATAATGAGTGGATTCAGGTACCATGATTCTAAGTGAAATAAGTCACACAGAAAATGAAACATCATAAGATATCACTATTACACGGAATATAAACTAGGCTACACATGAACTGAATTACAAAACAGAACAGGGCCTCAAATTTAGAAAACCAACTTATGCTTGCTTAAGGGGAAAGGTGAGTTGGGGTGCCGCATCAAAACAGAGATAGAAATTAGCACAGATACCTTTTCATAAGCCAAATATATAATAGTCAAGACCTACCCCTTGCTCAACGAAATGGACTAAACCCCCCATATTCAACGCCTAGGAATACACCTGACTAGTAAGAATTTTCAAACCCATGGATTTATATGTCTCCTTAAGAGAATGAAGCGTGTGTACAGCGGCATGAATGCAGCAGAGAAAATCCGATAAATCCCATTATCAAAATGAATTACAAAAACAAAACACAAGGACAGTGAAATAGGGAGCAATTCTTAAATAATTCATTCAGGGATTGTGATGCAACCTGGATTTTCCACATCTACATCCAGAGCTGAGTGAGACATAAGGTTGGGGACTTCGGGCTGATAGCATTGGTGAGGTTCGATGAACAAATGCAGACCCTTTGAAGGCATACTGCATGGTACGCATTCCATGGGTCCCAACTCTCCAGGTTTAAGGGATTCTTCCTTCAGCTAAT
This sequence comes from Delphinapterus leucas, assembly GCF_059928025.1. Lineage (NCBI taxonomy): Eukaryota > Metazoa > Chordata > Mammalia > Artiodactyla > Monodontidae > Delphinapterus > Delphinapterus leucas. Next base: position 1,390,411 of record NW_028322272.1, on the reverse strand, counting down.
ACATGCATGGGAAACCCACAGTATGGTGCAGCGTGTGACCGGGAAACGTTTTCAAATGCATTGCAGTTTTTGTCCCCTTTTACTCGGGTTCACAATTCCAGACCCTTTACTAACACTCTCCCTACTTGGAGAGTCAGTGCCTTTAGCCTACTGTTTGGCACAGTTTGCAATTTCTGCTCAAGGAGAACAGGAAGAGGGAGAACCAATGAGAGATTAGCTGTAGGTGTCTGCACGGGCAAATTTAACGCTCATTCCCCACCAGGAAGAGGAATTAACCAAAGGCTCAGCATGCCCTGCCAGAACCAGATTAGGGCCTGAAGCAATCCAGCGGGTTTGCGGCCAGCTCACAAGATAGCGAGTTGAAGAAAGGAGCTCAGGGGCACTGTAACTCACAAACCTGCAGAGTTATAAATGACAGATATCGTCCAAAAATATATTGAAGGAAGGCTGCGAAGAGAACTTGTAAGCGGGGCAGAATTGCAGGAAAACGATTTCAGGGGGTAGACGGGAATTGCATTTAAAGCATAGGAAAAGAGGCAGAACGTCGACAATGATGCTCTTGGCCAAAAAGGGCGTATGCGTTTTTTCTGAATATATTCAGGAAAAAACGCATACGCACTTTTTGGCCAACCAGGCAACCATGTTAAAGAAATCTGCACTACAATGAAGTCTCACTGCCCCCCGGTCAAAAGGGCCATCTGAAAAAAGTGTAAAATCCAGAAAGGCAGCACAGGGCATGGAGAACCGGGAGCCTTGTTATGCTGATGGGCGGGATGTAAATTGCAACAGCCACTCTGGAGAAGTGTAGGGTGTTTCCTGGAACACCTAAAAAACAAAGCAACGGAGCCTACGGCACTTCCACTTATGGTCCTATAGCTTAGGGAAATTAAAATCAAAAACACACAGCCACCCCAAAGTTTCGGTCGGCTCTGTTTACAAGAACCTCATCTACGGTACAAGTTAAATATCCCAGAATGTGAAAAATGGATAAAGAAGTTTTGGTACGTACGTACAATGGAATATCACTGAGCAATGAAATCTATGTCATCAGGCCCTTTGCGGCATAATGAGTGGATTCAGGTACCATGATTCTAAGTGAAATATGTCACACAGAAAATGAAACATCATAAGATATCACTAATACACGGAATATAAACTAGGCTACACATGAACTGAATTACAAAACAGAACAGGGCCTCAAATTTAGAAAACCAACTTATGCTTGCTTAAGGGGAAAGGTGAGTTGGGGTGCCGCATCAAAACAGAGATAGAAATTAGCACAGATACCTTTTCATAAGCCAAATATGTAATAGTCAAGACCTACCCCTTGCTCAACGAAATGGACTAAACACCCCATATTCAACGCCTAGGAATACACCTGACTAGTAAGAATCTTCAAACCCATGGATTCATATGTCTCTGTAAGAGAATGAAGCGTGTGTACAGCGGCATGAATGCAGCAGAGAAAATCCGATAAATCCCATTATCAAAATATAATACAAAAACAAAACACAAGGACAGTGAAATAGAGAGCAATTCTTAAATAATTCATTCAGGGTTTGTGATGCAACCTGGATTTACCACATCTACACCCAGAGCTGAGTGAGACATAAGGTTGGGCACTTCGGGCTGATAGCATTGGTGAGGTTCAGTGAGCAAATGCAGACACTTTGAAGTCATACTGCATGGTACCCATTCCAAGGGTCCCAACTCTCCAGGTTTAAGGGATTCTTCCTTCAGCTAAAACGTGCATGGGAAACCCACAGTATGGTGCACCGTGTGACGGGCAAACGTTTTCAAATGCATCTCAGTTTTCCTCCCCTTTTACTCGGGTTCACCATTCCAGACCCTTTACTAACACTCTCCCTACTTGGAGAGTCAGTGCTTTAACCTCCTCTTTGGCACAGTTTGCAATTTCTGCTCAAGATGAACAGGAATAGGGAGAACCAATGAGAGACTAGCTGTAGGTGTCTGCACGGGCAAATTTAACGCTCATTTCCCGCCAGGAAGAGGAAATAACCTAAGGCTCAACATGCCGTGCTGGAAGCAGATTAGGGCCTGAATCAATCCTGCGGGTTTGCGAACAGCTCCCAAGATAGCGAGTTGAAGAAAGGAGCTCAGGGACACTGTAACTCACAAACCTGCAGAGTTATAAATGACAGCTATCGTCCAAAAATATATTGAAGGAAGGCTGCGAAGAGAACTTGTAAGCGGGGCAGAATTGCAGGAAAATGATTTCAGGGGGTAGACGGGAATTGCATTTAAAGCATAGGAAAAGAGGCAGAACGTCGACAATGATGCTCTTGGCCAAAAAGGGCATATGCGTTTTTTCCTGAATATATTCAGGAAAAAACGCATACGCACTTTTTGGCCAACCAAGCAAGCATTTTAAAGAAATCTGCACTACAATGAAGTCTCACTGCCCCCCGGTCAAAACGGCCATCTGAAAAAAGTGTAAAATCCAGAAAGGCAGCACAGGCCATGGAGAACAGGGAGCCTTGTTATGCTGATGGGCGGGATGTAAATTACTAACAGCCACTCTGGAGAAGTGTATGGTATTTCCTGGAACACCTAAAAAACAAAGCAACGGAGCCTACGGCAATTCCACTTATGGTCCTATAGATTAGGGAAATTAAAATCAAAAACTCACAGCCACCCCAAAGTTTCGGACGGCTCTGTTTACAAGAACCTCGTCTATGGTACAAGTTAAATATCCCAGAATGTGAAAAATTGATAAAGAAGTTTTGGTACGTACGTACAATGGAATATCACTCAGCAATGAAATCTATGTCATCAGGCCCGTCGCGGCATAATGAGTGGATTCAGGTACCATGATTCTAACTGATATAAGTCACACAGAAAATGAAACATCATAAGATATCACTAATACACGGAATGTAAACTTGGCTACACATGAACTGAATTACAAAAGAGAACAGGGCCTCAAATTTAGAAAACCAACTTATGCTTGCTTAAGGGGAAAGGTGAGTTGGGGTGCTGCATAAAACCAGAGATAGAAATTAGCACAGATACCATTCCATTCGTCAAATATGTAATAGTCAAGACCTACCCCTTGCTGAACGAAATGGACAAAACACGCCATATTCAACGCCTAGGAATAAACCTGACTAGTAAGAATCTTCAAACCCATGGATTTATATGTCTCCATAAGAGAATGAAGCGTGTGTACAGCGGCATGAATGCAGCAGAGAAAATCCGATAAATCCCATTATCAAAATGAATTACAAAAACAAAACACAAGGACAGTGAAATAGGGAGCAATTCTTAAATAATTCATTCAGGGATTGTGATGCAACCTGGATTTACCACATCTACATCCAGAGCTGAGTGAGACATAAGGTTGGGGACTTCGGGCTGATAGCATTGGTGAGGTTCGATGAACAAATGCAGACCCTTTGAAGGCATACTGCATGGTACGCATTCCATGGGTCTCAACTCTCCAGGTTTAAGGGATTCTTCCTTCAGCTAATACATGCATGGGAAACCCACAGTATGGTGCAGCGTGTGACCGGGAAACGTTTTCAAATGCATTGCAGTTTTCGTCCCCTTTTACTCGGGTTCACAATTCCAGACCCTTTACTAACACTCTCCCTACTTGGAGAGTCAGTGCCTTTAACCTCCTGTTGGGCACAGTTTGCAATTTCTGCTCAAGAAGAACAGGAAGAGGGAGAACCAATGAGAGATTAGCTGTAGGTGTCTGCACGGGCAAATTTAATGCTCATTTCCCACCAGGAAGAGGAATTAACCAAAGGCTCAGCATGCCGTGCCTGAACCAGATTAGGGCCTGAAGCATTCCTGCGGGTTTGCGGCCAGCTCACAAGAAAGCGATTTGAAGAAAGGAGCTCAGGGGCACCTTAATTCACAAACATGCAGAGTTATAAATGACAGCTATCGTCCAAAAATATATTGAAGGAAGGCTGCGAAGAGGACTTGAAAGCGGGGCAGAATTTCAGGAAAACGATTTCAGGAGGTAGACTGGAATTGCATTTAAAGCATAGGAAAAGAGGCAGAACGTCGACAATGATGCACTTGGCCAAAAAGGGTGTATGCGTTTTATCCTGAATATATTCAGGAAAAAACGCATACGCCCTTTTTGGCCAACCAAGCAAGCATGTTAAAGAAATCTGCACTACAATGAAGTCTCACTGCCCCCCGGTCAAAAGGGCCATGTGAAAAAAGTGTAAAATCCAGAAAGGCAGCACAGGCCACGGAGAACAGGGAGCCTTGTTATGCTGATGGGCGGGATGTAAATTACTAACAGCCACTCTGGAGAAGTGTATGGTATTTCCTGGAACACCTAAAAACCAAAGCAATGGAGCCTACGGCAATTCCACTTATGGTCCTATAGCTTAGGGAAATTAAAATCAAAAACTCACAGCCACCCCAAAGTTTCGGACGGCTCTGTTTACAAGAACCTCGTTTACGGTACAAGTTAAATATCCCAGAATGTAAAAAATTGATAAAGAAGTTGTGGTACGTACGTACAATGGAATATCACTCAGCAATGAAATCTATGTCATCAGGCCCGTCGCGGCATAATGGATGGATTCAGGTACCATGATTCTAAGTGAAATAAGTCACACAGAAAATGAAACATCATAAGTTATCACTAATACACGGAATGTAAACTTGGCTACACATGAACTGAATTACAAAACAGAACAGGGCCTCAAATTTAGAAAACCAACTTATGCTTGCTTAAGGGGAAAGGTGAGTTGGGGTGCTGCATAAAACCAGAGATAGAAATTAGCACAGATACCATTCCATTCGTCAAATATGTAATAGTCAAGACCTACCCCTTGCTCAACGAAATGGACAAAACTCGCCATATTCAACGCCTAGGAATACACCTGACTAGAAAGAATCGTCAAACCCATGGATTTATATGTCTCCATAAGAGAATGAAGCGTGTGTACAGTGGCATGAATGCAGCAGAGAAAATCCGATAAATCCCATTATCAAAATGAATTACAAAAACAAAACACAAGGACAGTGAAATAGGGAGCAATTCTTAAATAATTCATTCAGGGATTGTGATGCAACCTGGATTTACCACATCTACATCCAGAGCTGAGTGAGACATAAGTTTGGGGACTTCGGGCTGATAGCATTGGTGAGGTTCGATGAACAAATGCAGACCCTTTGAAGGCATACTGCATGGTACGCATTCCATGGGTCCAAACTCTCCAGGTTTAAGGGATTCTTCCTTCAGCTAATACATGCATGGGAAACCCACAGTATGGTGCAGCGTGTGACCGGCAAACGTTTTCAAATGCATTGCAGTTTTCATCCCCTTTTACTCGGGTTCACAATTCCAGACCCTTTACTAACACTCTCCCTACTTGGAGAGTCAGTGCCTTTAACCTCCTGTTGGGCACAGTTTGCAATTTCTGCTCAATAAGAACAGGAAGAGGGAGAACCAATGAGAGATTAGCTGTAGGTGTCTGCACGGGCAAATTTAACGCTCATTCCCCACCAGGAAGAGGAATTAACCACAGGCTCAGCATGCCCTGCCGGAACCAGATTAGGGCCTGAAGCAATCCAGCGGGTTTGCGGCCAGCTCACAAGATAGCGAGTTGAAGAAAGGAGCTCAGGGGCACTGTAACTCACAAACCTGCAGAGTTATAAATGACAGCTATCGTCCAAAAATATATTGAAGGATGGCTGTGAAGAGAACTTGTAAGCGGGGCAGAATTGCAGGAAAACGATTTCAGGGGGTAGACGGTAATTGCATTTAAAGCATAGGAATAGAGGCAGAACGTCGACAATGATGCTCTTGGCCAAAAAGGGCGTATGCGTTTTTTCTGAATATATTCAGGAAAAAACGCATACGCCCTTTTTGGCCAACCAAGCAAGCATGTTAAAGAAATCTGCACTACAATGAAGTCTCACTGCCCCCCGGTCAAAAGGGCCATCTGAAAAAAGTGTAAAATCCAGAAAGGCAGCACAGGGCATGGAGAACCGGGAGCCTTGTTATGCTGATGGGCGGGATGTAAATTGCCAACAGCCACTCTGGAGAAGTGTATGGTGTTTCCTGGAACACCTAAAAAACAAAGCAACAGAGCCTACGGCACTTCCACTTATTGTCCTATAGCTTAGGGAAATTAAAATCAAAAACACACAGCCACCCCAAAGTTTCGGTCGGCTCTGTTTACAAGAACCTCGTCTACGGTACAAGTAAAATATCCCAGAATGTGAAAAATGGATAAAGAAGTTGTGCTACGTACTTACAAAGGAATATCACTGAGCAATGAAATCTATGTCATCAGGCCCGTCGCGGCATAATGAGTGGATTCAGGTACCATGATTCTAAGTGAAATAAGTCACACAGAAAATGAAACATCATAAGATATCACTAATACACGGAATATAAACTAGGCTACACATGAACTGAATTACAAAACAGAACAGGGCCTCAAATTTAGAAAACCAACTTATGCTTGCTTAAGGGGAAAGGTGAGTTGGGGTGCCGCACCAAAACAGAGATAGAAATTAGCACAGATACCTTTTCATAAGCCAAATATATAATAGTCAAGACCTACCCCTTGCTCAACGAAATGGACTAAACACCCCATATTCAACGCCTAGGAATACACCTGACTAGTAAGAATCTTCAAACCCATGGATTCATATTTCTCCGTAAGAGAATGAAGCGTGTGTACAGCGGCATGAATGCAGCAGAGAAAATCAGATAAATTCCACTATCAAAATATATAAAAAAAACAAAACAGTAGGACAGTGAAATAGATAGCAATTCTTAAATAATTCATTGAGGGTTTCTGATGCAACCTGGATTTACCACATCTACACCCAGAGCTGAGTGAGACATAAGGTTGGGCACTTCGGGCTGATAGCATTGGTGAGGTTCAGTGAGCAAATGCAGACACTTTGAAGTCATACTGCATGGTACCCATTCCAAGGGTCCCAACTCTCCAGGTTTAATGGATTCTTCCTTCAGCTAAAACATGCATGGGAAACCCACAGTATGGTGCACCATGTGACCGGCAAACGTTTTCAAATGCATCTCAGTTTTCCTCCCCTTTTACTCGGGTTCACCATTCCAGACCCTTTACTAACACTCTCCCTACTTGGAGAGTCAGTGCTTTAACCTCCTCTTTGCCACAGTTTGAATTTCTGCTCAACATGAACAGGAATAGGGAGAACCAATGAGAGACTAGCTGTAGGTGTCTGCACAGGCAAATTTAACGCTCATTTCCCGCCAGGAAGAGGAAATAACCTAAGGCTCAACATGCCGTGCTGGAAGCAGATTAGGGCCTGAAGCAATCCTGCGGGTTTGCGACCAGCTCACAAGATAGCGAGTTGAAGAAAGGAGCTCAGGGACACTGTAACTCACAAACCTGCAGAGTTATAAATGACAGCTATCGTCCAAAAATATATTGAAGGAAGGCTGCGAAGAGAACTTGTAAGCGGGGCAGAATTGCAGGAAAATGATTTCAGGGGGTAGACGGGAATTGCATTTAAAGCATAGGAAAAGAGGCAGAACGTCGACAATGATGCTCTTGGCCAAAAAGGGCGTATGCGTTTTTTCCTGAGTATATTCAGGAAAAAACGCATACGCCCTTTTTGGCCAACCAAGCAAGCATTTTAAAGAAATCTGCACTACAATGAAGTCTCACTGCCCCCCGGTCAAAAGGGCCATCTGAAAAAAGTGTAAAATCCAGAAAGGCAGCACAGGCCATGGAGAACAGGGAGCCTTGTTATGCTGATGGGCGGGATGTAAATTACTAACAGCCACTCTGGAGAAGTGTATGGTATTTCCTGGAACACCTAAAAAACAAAGCAACGGAGCCTACGTCACTTCGACTTATGGTCCTATAGCTTAGGGAAATTAAAATCAAAAACTCACAGCCACCCCAAAGTTTCGGACGGCTCTGTTTACAAGAACCTCGTCTACGGTACAAGTTAAATATACCAGAATGTGAAAAATTGATAAAGAAGTTGTGGTACGTACGTACAATGGAATATCACTCAGCAATGAAATCTATGTCATCAGGCACGTCGCGGCATAATGAGTGGATTCAGGTACCATGATTCTAAATGAAATAAGTCACACAGAAAATGAAACATCATAAGATATCACTAATACACGGAATGTAAACTTGGCTACACATGAACTGAATTACAAAAGAGAACAGGGCCTCAAATTTAGAAAACCAACTTATGCTTGCTTAAGGGGAAAGGTGAGTTGGGGTGCTGCATAAAACCAGAGATAGAAATTAGCACAGATACCATTCCATTCGTCAAATATGTAATAGTCAAGACCTACGCCTTGCTCAACGAAATGGACAAAACACGCCATATTCAACACCTAGGAATACACCTGACTAGTAAGAATCTTCAAACCCATGGATTTATATGTCTCCATAAGAGAATGAAGCGTGTGTACAGTGGCAGGAATGCAGCAGAGAAAATCCGATAAATCCCATTATCAAAATGAAATACAAAAACAAAACACAAGGACAGTGAAATAGGGAGCAATTCTTAAATAATTCATTCTGGGATTGTGATGCAACCTGGATTTTCCACATCTACATCCAGAGCTGAGTGAGACATAAGGTTGGGGACTTTGGGCTGATAGCATTGGTGAGGTTCGATGAACAAATGCAGATCCTTTGAAGGCATACTGCATGGTATGCATTCCATGGGTCCCAACTCTCCAGGTTTAAGGGATTCTTCCTTCAGCTAATACATGCATGGGACACCCACAGTATGGTGCAGCGTGTGACCGGGAAACGTTTTCAAATGCATTGCAGTTTTCGTCCCCTTTTACTCGGGTTCACAATTCCAGACCCTTTACTAACACTCTCCCTACTTGGAGAGTCAGTGCCTTTAACCTCCTGTTGGGCACAGTTTGCAATTTCTGCTCAAGAAGAACAGGAAGAGGGAGAAGCAATGAGAGATTAGCTGTAGGTGTCTGCACGGGCAAATTTAACGCTCATTCCCCACCAGGAAGAGGAATTAACCAAAGGCTCAGCATGCCCTGCCGGAACCAGATTAGGGCCTGAAGCAATCCAACGGGTTTGCGGCCAGTTCACAAGATAGCGAGTTGAAGAAAGGAGCCTAGGGACACTGTAACTCACAAACCTGCAGAGTTATAAATGACAGCTATCGTCCAAAAATATATTGAAGAAAGGCTGCGAAGAGAACTTGTAAGCGGGGCAGAATTGCAGGAAAACGATTTGAGGGGTGGACGGTAATTGCCTTTAAAGCATAGGAAAAGAGGCAGAACGTCGACAATGATGCTCTTGGCCAAAAAGGGCGTATGCGTTTTTTCTGAATATATTCAGGAAAAAACGCATACGCACTTTTAGGCCAACCAAGCAAGCATGTTAAAGAAATCTGCACTACAATGAAGTCTCACTGCCCCCCGGTCAAAAGGGCCATCTGAAAAAAGTGTAAAATCCAGAAAGGCAGCACAGGGCATGGAGAACCGGGAGCCTTGTTATGCTGATGGGCGGGATGTAAATTGCCAACAGCCACTCTGGAGAAGTGTATGGTGTTTCCTGGAACACCTAAAAAACAAAGCAACGGAGCCTACGGCACTTCCACTTATGGTCCTATAGCTTAGGGAAATTAAAATCAAAAACACACAGCCACCCCAAAGTTTCGGTCGGCTCTGTTTACAAGAACCTCGTCTATGGTACAAGTTAAATATCCCAGAATGTGAAAAATGGATAAAGAAGTTGTGGTACGTACGTACAATGGAATATCACTCAGCAATGAAATCTATGTCTTCAGGCCCGTCGCGGCATAATGAGTGGATTCAGGTACCATGATTCTAAGTGAAATAAGTCACACAGAAAATGAAACATCATAAGATATCACTAATACACGGAATATAAACTAGGCTACACATGAACTGAATTACAAAACAGAACAGGGCCTCAAATTTAGAAAACCAACTTATGCTTGCTTAAGGGGAAAGGTGAGTTGGGGTGCCGCATCAAAACAGAGATAGAAATTAGCACAGATACCTTTTCATAAGCCAAATATGTAATAGTCAAGACCTACCCCTTGCTCAACGAAATGGACTAAACACCCCATATTCAACGCCTAGGAATACACCTGACTAGTAAGAATCTTCAAACCCATGGATTCATATGTCTCCGTAAGAGAATGAAGCGTGTGTACAGCGGCATGAATGCAGCAGAGAAAATCCGATAAATCCCATTATCAAAATATATTACAAAAACAAAACACAAGGACAGTGAAATAGAGAGCAATTCTTAAATAATTCATTCAGGGTTTGTGATGCAACCTGGATTTACCACATCTACACCCAGAGCTGAGTGAGACATAAGGTTGGGCACTTCGGGCTGATAGCATTGGTGAGGTTCAGTGAGCAAATGCAGACACTTTGAAGTCATACTGCATGGTACCCATTCCAAGGGTCCCAACTCTCCCGGTTTAAGGGATTCTTCCTTCAGCTAAAACATGCATGGGAAACCCACAGTATGGTGCACCGTGTGACCGGCAAACGTTTTCAAATGCATCTCAGTTTTCCTCCCCTATTACTCGGGTTCACCATTCCAGACCCTTTACTAACACTCTCCCTACTTGGAGAGTCAGTGCTTTAACCTCCTCTTTGGCACAGTTTGCAATTTCTGCTCAAGATGAACAGGAATGGGGAGAACCAATGAGAGACTAGCTGTAGGTGTCTGCACGGGCAAATTTAACGCTCATTTCCCGCCAGGAAGAGGAAATAACCTCAGGCTCAACATGCCGTGCTGGAAGCAGATTAGGGCCTGAAGCAATCCTGCGGGTTTGCGACCAGCTCACAAGATAGCGAGTTGAAGAAAGGAGCTCAGGGACACTGTAACTCACAAACCTGCAGAGTTATAAATGACAGTTATCGTCCAAAAATATATTGAAGGAAGGCTGCGAAGAGAACTTGTAAGCGGGGCAGAATTGCAGGAAAATGATTTCAGGGGGTAGACGGGAATTGCATTTAAAGCATAGGAAAAGAGGCAGAACGTCGACAATGATGCTCTTGGCCAAAAAGGGCGTCTGCGTTTTTTCCTGAATATATTCAGGAAAAAACGCATACGCCCTTTTTGGCCAACCAAGCAAGCATTTTAAAGAAATCTGCACTACAATGAAGTCTCACTGCCCCCCGGTCAAAACGGCCATCTGAAAAAAGTGTAAAATCCAGAAAGGCAGCACAGGCCATGGAGAACAGGGAGCCTTGTTATGCTGATGGGCGGGATGTAAATTACTAACAGCCACTCTGGAGAAGTGTATGGTATTTCCTGGAACACCTAAAAAACAAAGCAACGGAGCCTATGGCAATTCCACTTATGGTCCTATAGCTTAGGGAAATTAAAATCAAAAACTCACAGCCACCCCAAAGTTTCGGACGGCTCTGTTTACAAGAACCTCGTCTACGGTACAAGTTAAATATCCCAGAATGTGAAAAATTGATAAAGAAGCTGTGGTACGTACGTACAATGGAATATCACTCAGCAATGAAATCTATGTCATCAGGCCCGTCGCGGCATAATGAGTGGATTCAGGTACCATGATTCTAAGTGAAATAAGTCACACAGAAAATGAAACATCATAAGATATCACTATTACACGGAATATAAACTAGGCTACACATGAACTGAATTACAAAACAGAACAGGGCCTCAAATTTAGAAAACCAACTTATGCTTGCTTAAGGGGAAAGGTGAGTTGGGGTGCCGCATCAAAACAGAGATAGAAATTAGCACAGATACCTTTTCATAAGCCAAATATATAATAGTCAAGACCTACCCCTTGCTCAACGAAATGGACTAAACCCCCCATATTCAACGCCTAGGAATACACCTGACTAGTAAGAATTTTCAAACCCATGGATTTATATGTCTCCTTAAGAGAATGAAGCGTGTGTACAGCGGCATGAATGCAGCAGAGAAAATCCGATAAATCCCATTATCAAAATGAATTACAAAAACAAAACACAAGGACAGTGAAATAGGGAGCAATTCTTAAATAATTCATTCAGGGATTGTGATGCAACCTGGATTTTCCACATCTACATCCAGAGCTGAGTGAGACATAAGGTTGGGGACTTCGGGCTGATAGCATTGGTGAGGTTCGATGAACAAATGCAGACCCTTTGAAGGCATACTGCATGGTACGCATTCCATGGGTCCCAACTCTCCAGGTTTAAGGGATTCTTCCTTCAGCTAATACATGCATGGGAAACCCACAGTATGGTGCAGCGTGTGACCGGGAAACGTTTTCAAATGCATTGCAGTTTTTGTCCCCTTTTACTCGGGTTCACAATTCCAGACCCTTTACTAACACTCTCCCTACTTGGAGAGTCAGTGCCTTTAGCCTACTGTTTGGCACAGTTTGCAATTTCTGCTCAAGGAGAACAGGAAGAGGGAGAACCAATGAGAGATTAGCTGTAGGTGTCTGCACGGGCAAATTTAACGCTCATTCCCCACCAGGAAGAGGAATTAACCAAAGGCTCAGCATGCCCTGCCAGAACCAGATTAGGGCCTGAAGCAATCCAGCGGGTTTGCGGCCAGCTCACAAGATAGCGAGTTGAAGAAAGGAGCTCAGGGGCACTGTAACTCACAAACCTGCAGAGTTATAAATGACAGATATCGTCCAAAAATATATTGAAGGAAGGCTGCGAAGAGAACTTGTAAGCGGGGCAGAATTGCAGGAAAACGATTTCAGGGGGTAGACGGGAATTGCATTTAAAGCATAGGAAAAGAGGCAGAACGTCGACAATGATGCTCTTGGCCAAAAAGGGCGTATGCGTTTTTTCTGAATATATTCAGGAAAAAACGCATACGCACTTTTTGGCCAACCAGGCAACCATGTTAAAGAAATCTGCACTACAATGAAGTCTCACTGCCCCCCGGTCAAAAGGGCCATCTGAAAAAAGTGTAAAATCCAGAAAGGCAGCACAGGGCATGGAGAACCGGGAGCCTTGTTATGCTGATGGGCGGGATGTAAATTGCAACAGCCACTCTGGAGAAGTGTAGGGTGTTTCCTGGAACACCTAAAAAACAAAGCAACGGAGCCTACGGCACTTCCACTTATGGTCCTATAGCTTAGGGAAATTAAAATCAAAAACACACAGCCACCCCAAAGTTTCGGTCGGCTCTGTTTACAAGAACCTCATCTACGGTACAAGTTAAATATCCCAGAATGTGAAAAATGGATAAAGAAGTTTTGGTACGTACGTACAATGGAATATCACTGAGCAATGAAATCTATGTCATCAGGCCCTTTGCGGCATAATGAGTGGATTCAGGTACCATGATTCTAAGTGAAATATGTCACACAGAAAATGAAACATCATAAGATATCACTAATACACGGAATATAAACTAGGCTACACATGAACTGAATTACAAAACAGAACAGGGCCTCAAATTTAGAAAACCAACTTATGCTTGCTTAAGGGGAAAGGTGAGTTGGGGTGCCGCATCAAAACAGAGATAGAAATTAGCACAGATACCTTTTCATAAGCCAAATATGTAATAGTCAAGACCTACCCCTTGCTCAACGAAATGGACTAAACACCCCATATTCAACGCCTAGGAATACACCTGACTAGTAAGAATCTTCAAACCCATGGATTCATATGTCTCTGTAAGAGAATGAAGCGTGTGTACAGCGGCATGAATGCAGCAGAGAAAATCCGATAAATCCCATTATCAAAATATAATACAAAAACAAAACACAAGGACAGTGAAATAGAGAGCAATTCTTAAATAATTCATTCAGGGTTTGTGATGCAACCTGGATTTACCACATCTACACCCAGAGCTGAGTGAGACATAAGGTTGGGCACTTCGGGCTGATAGCATTGGTGAGGTTCAGTGAGCAAATGCAGACACTTTGAAGTCATACTGCATGGTACCCATTCCAAGGGTCCCAACTCTCCAGGTTTAAGGGATTCTTCCTTCAGCTAAAACGTGCATGGGAAACCCACAGTATGGTGCACCGTGTGACGGGCAAACGTTTTCAAATGCATCTCAGTTTTCCTCCCCTTTTACTCGGGTTCACCATTCCAGACCCTTTACTAACACTCTCCCTACTTGGAGAGTCAGTGCTTTAACCTCCTCTTTGGCACAGTTTGCAATTTCTGCTCAAGATGAACAGGAATAGGGAGAACCAATGAGAGACTAGCTGTAGGTGTCTGCACGGGCAAATTTAACGCTCATTTCCCGCCAGGAAGAGGAAATAACCTAAGGCTCAACATGCCGTGCTGGAAGCAGATTAGGGCCTGAATCAATCCTGCGGGTTTGCGAACAGCTCCCAAGATAGCGAGTTGAAGAAAGGAGCTCAGGGACACTGTAACTCACAAACCTGCAGAGTTATAAATGACAGCTATCGTCCAAAAATATATTGAAGGAAGGCTGCGAAGAGAACTTGTAAGCGGGGCAGAATTGCAGGAAAATGATTTCAGGGGGTAGACGGGAATTGCATTTAAAGCATAGGAAAAGAGGCAGAACGTCGACAATGATGCTCTTGGCCAAAAAGGGCATATGCGTTTTTTCCTGAATATATTCAGGAAAAAACGCATACGCACTTTTTGGCCAACCAAGCAAGCATTTTAAAGAAATCTGCACTACAATGAAGTCTCACTGCCCCCCGGTCAAAACGGCCATCTGAAAAAAGTGTAAAATCCAGAAAGGCAGCACAGGCCATGGAGAACAGGGAGCCTTGTTATGCTGATGGGCGGGATGTAAATTACTAACAGCCACTCTGGAGAAGTGTATGGTATTTCCTGGAACACCTAAAAAACAAAGCAACGGAGCCTACGGCAATTCCACTTATGGTCCTATAGATTAGGGAAATTAAAATCAAAAACTCACAGCCACCCCAAAGTTTCGGACGGCTCTGTTTACAAGAACCTCGTCTATGGTACAAGTTAAATATCCCAGAATGTGAAAAATTGATAAAGAAGTTTTGGTACGTACGTACAATGGAATATCACTCAGCAATGAAATCTATGTCATCAGGCCCGTCGCGGCATAATGAGTGGATTCAGGTACCATGATTCTAACTGATATAAGTCACACAGAAAATGAAACATCATAAGATATCACTAATACACGGAATGTAAACTTGGCTACACATGAACTGAATTACAAAAGAGAACAGGGCCTCAAATTTAGAAAACCAACTTATGCTTGCTTAAGGGGAAAGGTGAGTTGGGGTGCTGCATAAAACCAGAGATAGAAATTAGCACAGATACCATTCCATTCGTCAAATATGTAATAGTCAAGACCTACCCCTTGCTGAACGAAATGGACAAAACACGCCATATTCAACGCCTAGGAATAAACCTGACTAGTAAGAATCTTCAAACCCATGGATTTATATGTCTCCATAAGAGAATGAAGCGTGTGTACAGCGGCATGAATGCAGCAGAGAAAATCCGATAAATCCCATTATCAAAATGAATTACAAAAACAAAACACAAGGACAGTGAAATAGGGAGCAATTCTTAAATAATTCATTCAGGGATTGTGATGCAACCTGGATTTACCACATCTACATCCAGAGCTGAGTGAGACATAAGGTTGGGGACTTCGGGCTGATAGCATTGGTGAGGTTCGATGAACAAATGCAGACCCTTTGAAGGCATACTGCATGGTACGCATTCCATGGGTCTCAACTCTCCAGGTTTAAGGGATTCTTCCTTCAGCTAATACATGCATGGGAAACCCACAGTATGGTGCAGCGTGTGACCGGGAAACGTTTTCAAATGCATTGCAGTTTTCGTCCCCTTTTACTCGGGTTCACAATTCCAGACCCTTTACTAACACTCTCCCTACTTGGAGAGTCAGTGCCTTTAACCTCCTGTTGGGCACAGTTTGCAATTTCTGCTCAAGAAGAACAGGAAGAGGGAGAACCAATGAGAGATTAGCTGTAGGTGTCTGCACGGGCAAATTTAATGCTCATTTCCCACCAGGAAGAGGAATTAACCAAAGGCTCAGCATGCCGTGCCTGAACCAGATTAGGGCCTGAAGCATTCCTGCGGGTTTGCGGCCAGCTCACAAGAAAGCGATTTGAAGAAAGGAGCTCAGGGGCACCTTAATTCACAAACATGCAGAGTTATAAATGACAGCTATCGTCCAAAAATATATTGAAGGAAGGCTGCGAAGAGGACTTGAAAGCGGGGCAGAATTTCAGGAAAACGATTTCAGGAGGTAGACTGGAATTGCATTTAAAGCATAGGAAAAGAGGCAGAACGTCGACAATGATGCACTTGGCCAAAAAGGGTGTATGCGTTTTATCCTGAATATATTCAGGAAAAAACGCATACGCACTTTTTGGCCAACCAAGCAAGCATGTTAAAGAAATCTGCACTACAATGAAGTCTCACTGCCCCCCGGTCAAAAGGGCCATGTGAAAAAAGTGTAAAATCCAGAAAGGCAGCACAGGCCACGGAGAACAGGGAGCCTTGTTATGCTGATGGGCGGGATGTAAATTACTAACAGCCACTCTGGAGAAGTGTATGGTATTTCCTGGAACACCTAAAAAACAAAGCAATGGAGCCTACGGCAATTCCACTTATGGTCCTATAGCTTAGGGAAATTAAAATCAAAAACTCACAGCCACCCCAAAGTTTCGGACGGCTCTGTTTACAAGAACCTCGTTTACGGTACAAGTTAAATATCCCAGAATGTAAAAAATTGATAAAGAAGTTGTGGTACGTACGTACAATGGAATATCACTCAGCAATGAAATCTATGTCATCAGGCCCGTCGCGGCATAATGGATGGATTCAGGTACCATGATTCTAAGTGAAATAAGTCACACAGAAAATGAAACATCATAAGTTATCACTAATACACGGAATGTAAACTTGGCTACACATGAACTGAATTACAAAACAGAACAGGGCCTCAAATTTAGAAAACCAACTTATGCTTGCTTAAGGGGAAAGGTGAGTTGGGGTGCTGCATAAAACCAGAGATAGAAATTAGCACAGATACCATTCCATTCGTCAAATATGTAATAGTCAAGACCTACCCCTTGCTCAACGAAATGGACAAAACTCGCCATATTCAACGCCTAGGAATACACCTGACTAGAAAGAATCTTCAAACCCATGGATTTATATGTCTCCATAAGAGAATGAAGCGTGTGTACAGTGGCATGAATGCAGCAGAGAAAATCCGATAAATCCCATTATCAAAATGAATTACAAAAACAAAACACAAGGACAGTGAAATAGGGAGCAATTCTTAAATAATTCATTCAGGGATTGTGATGCAACCTGGATTTACCACATCTACATCCAGAGCTGAGTGAGACATAAGTTTGGGGACTTCGGGCTGATAGCATTGGTGAGGTTCGATGAACAAATGCAGACCCTTTGAAGGCATACTGCATGGTACGCATTCCATGGGTCCAAACTCTCCAGGTTTAAGGGATTCTTCCTTCAGCTAATACATGCATGGGAAACCCACAGTATGGTGCAGCGTGTGACCGGCAAACGTTTTCAAATGCATTGCAGTTTTCATCCCCTTTTACTCGGGTTCACAATTCCAGACCCTTTACTAACACTCTCCCTACTTGGAGAGTCAGTGCCTTTAACCTCCTGTTGGGCACAGTTTGCAATTTCTGCTCAATAAGAACAGGAAGAGGGAGAACCAATGAGAGATTAGCTGTAGGTGTCTGCACGGGCAAATTTAACGCTCATTCCCCACCAGGAAGAGGAATTAACCACAGGCTCAGCATGCCCTGCCGGAACCAGATTAGGGCCTGAAGCAATCCAGCGGGTTTGCGGCCAGCTCACAAGATAGCGAGTTGAAGAAAGGAGCTCAGGGGCACTGTAACTCACAAACCTGCAGAGTTATAAATGACAGCTATCGTCCAAAAATATATTGAAGGATGGCTGTGAAGAGAACTTGTAAGCGGGGCAGAATTGCAGGAAAACGATTTCAGGGGGTAGACGGTAATTGCATTTAAAGCATAGGAATAGAGGCAGAACGTCGACAATGATGCTCTTGGCCAAAAAGGGCGTATGCGTTTTTTCTGAATATATTCAGGAAAAAACGCATACGCCCTTTTTGGCCAACCAAGCAAGCATGTTAAAGAAATCTGCACTACAATGAAGTCTCACTGCCCCCCGGTCAAAAGGGCCATCTGAAAAAAGTGTAAAATCCAGAAAGGCAGCACAGGGCATGGAGAACCGGGAGCCTTGTTATGCTGATGGGCGGGATGTAAATTGCCAACAGCCACTCTGGAGAAGTGTATGGTGTTTCCTGGAACACCTAAAAAACAAAGCAACAGAGCCTACGGCACTTCCACTTATTGTCCTATAGCTTAGGGAAATTAAAATCAAAAACACACAGCCACCCCAAAGTTTCGGTCGGCTCTGTTTACAAGAACCTCGTCTACGGTACAAGTAAAATATCCCAGAATGTGAAAAATGGATAAAGAAGTTGTGCTACGTACTTACAAAGGAATATCACTGAGCAATGAAATCTATGTCATCAGGCCCGTCGCGGCATAATGAGTGGATTCAGGTACCATGATTCTAAGTGAAATAAGTCACACAGAAAATGAAACATCATAAGATATCACTAATACACGGAATATAAACTAGGCTACACATGAACTGAATTACAAAACAGAACAGGGCCTCAAATTTAGAAAACCAACTTATGCTTGCTTAAGGGGAAAGGTGAGTTGGGGTGCCGCACCAAAACAGAGATAGAAATTAGCACAGATACCTTTTCATAAGCCAAATATATAATAGTCAAGACCTACCCCTTGCTCAACGAAATGGACTAAACACCCCATATTCAACGCCTAGGAATACACCTGACTAGTAAGAATCTTCAAACCCATGGATTCATATTTCTCCGTAAGAGAATGAAGCGTGTGTACAGCGGCATGAATGCAGCAGAGAAAATCAGATAAATTCCACTATCAAAATATATAAAAAAAACAAAACAGTAGGACAGTGAAATAGATAGCAATTCTTAAATAATTCATTGAGGGTTTCTGATGCAACCTGGATTTACCACATCTACACCCAGAGCTGAGTGAGACATAAGGTTGGGCACTTCGGGCTGATAGCATTGGTGAGGTTCAGTGAGCAAATGCAGACACTTTGAAGTCATACTGCATGGTACCCATTCCAAGGGTCCCAACTCTCCAGGTTTAATGGATTCTTCCTTCAGCTAAAACATGCATGGGAAACCCACAGTATGGTGCACCATGTGACCGGCAAACGTTTTCAAATGCATCTCAGTTTTCCTCCCCTTTTACTCGGGTTCACCATTCCAGACCCTTTACTAACACTCTCCCTACTTGGAGAGTCAGTGCTTTAACCTCCTCTTTGCCACAGTTTGAATTTCTGCTCAACATGAACAGGAATAGGGAGAACCAATGAGAGACTAGCTGTAGGTGTCTGCACAGGCAAATTTAACGCTCATTTCCCGCCAGGAAGAGGAAATAACCTAAGGCTCAACATGCCGTGCTGGAAGCAGATTAGGGCCTGAAGCAATCCTGCGGGTTTGCGACCAGCTCACAAGATAGCGAGTTGAAGAAAGGAGCTCAGGGACACTGTAACTCACAAACCTGCAGAGTTATAAATGACAGCTATCGTCCAAAAATATATTGAAGGAAGGCTGCGAAGAGAACTTGTAAGCGGGGCAGAATTGCAGGAAAATGATTTCAGGGGGTAGACGGGAATTGCATTTAAAGCATAGGAAAAGAGGCAGAACGTCGACAATGATGCTCTTGGCCAAAAAGGGCGTATGCGTTTTTTCCTGAGTATATTCAGGAAAAAACGCATACGCCCTTTTTGGCCAACCAAGCAAGCATTTTAAAGAAATCTGCACTACAATGAAGTCTCACTGCCCCCCGGTCAAAAGGGCCATCTGAAAAAAGTGTAAAATCCAGAAAGGCAGCACAGGCCATGGAGAACAGGGAGCCTTGTTATGCTGATGGGCGGGATGTAAATTACTAACAGCCACTCTGGAGAAGTGTATGGTATTTCCTGGAACACCTAAAAAACAAAGCAACGGAGCCTACGTCACTTCGACTTATGGTCCTATAGCTTAGGGAAATTAAAATCAAAAACTCACAGCCACCCCAAAGTTTCGGACGGCTCTGTTTACAAGAACCTCGTCTACGGTACAAGTTAAATATACCAGAATGTGAAAAATTGATAAAGAAGTTGTGGTACGTACGTACAATGGAATATCACTCAGCAATGAAATCTATGTCATCAGGCACGTCGCGGCATAATGAGTGGATTCAGGTACCATGATTCTAAATGAAATAAGTCACACAGAAAATGAAACATCATAAGATATCACTAATACACGGAATGTAAACTTGGCTACACATGAACTGAATTACAAAAGAGAACAGGGCCTCAAATTTAGAAAACCAACTTATGCTTGCTTAAGGGGAAAGGTGAGTTGGGGTGCTGCATAAAACCAGAGATAGAAATTAGCACAGATACCATTCCATTCGTCAAATATGTAATAGTCAAGACCTACGCCTTGCTCAACGAAATGGACAAAACACGCCATATTCAACACCTAGGAATACACCTGACTAGTAAGAATCTTCAAACCCATGGATTTATATGTCTCCATAAGAGAATGAAGCGTGTGTACAGTGGCAGGAATGCAGCAGAGAAAATCCGATAAATCCCATTATCAAAATGAAATACAAAAACAAAACACAAGGACAGTGAAATAGGGAGCAATTCTTAAATAATTCATTCTGGGATTGTGATGCAACCTGGATTTTCCACATCTACATCCAGAGCTGAGTGAGACATAAGGTTGGGGACTTTGGGCTGATAGCATTGGTGAGGTTCGATGAACAAATGCAGATCCTTTGAAGGCATACTGCATGGTATGCATTCCATGGGTCCCAACTCTCCAGGTTTAAGGGATTCTTCCTTCAGCTAATACATGCATGGGACACCCACAGTATGGTGCAGCGTGTGACCGGGAAACGTTTTCAAATGCATTGCAGTTTTCGTCCCCTTTTACTCGGGTTCACAATTCCAGACCCTTTACTAACACTCTCCCTACTTGGAGAGTCAGTGCCTTTAACCTCCTGTTGGGCACAGTTTGCAATTTCTGCTCAAGAAGAACAGGAAGAGGGAGAAGCAATGAGAGATTAGCTGTAGGTGTCTGCACGGGCAAATTTAACGCTCATTCCCCACCAGGAAGAGGAATTAACCAAAGGCTCAGCATGCCCTGCCGGAACCAGATTAGGGCCTGAAGCAATCCAACGGGTTTGCGGCCAGTTCACAAGATAGCGAGTTGAAGAAAGGAGCCTAGGGACACTGTAACTCACAAACCTGCAGAGTTATAAATGACAGCTATCGTCCAAAAATATATTGAAGAAAGGCTGCGAAGAGAACTTGTAAGCGGGGCAGAATTGCAGGAAAACGATTTGAGGGGTGGACGGTAATTGCCTTTAAAGCATAGGAAAAGAGGCAGAACGTCGACAATGATGCTCTTGGCCAAAAAGGGCGTATGCGTTTTTTCTGAATATATTCAGGAAAAAACGCATACGCACTTTTAGGCCAACCAAGCAAGCATGTTAAAGAAATCTGCACTACAATGAAGTCTCACTGCCCCCCGGTCAAAAGGGCCATCTGAAAAAAGTGTAAAATCCAGAAAGGCAGCACAGGGCATGGAGAACCGGGAGCCTTGTTATGCTGATGGGCGGGATGTAAATTGCCAACAGCCACTCTGGAGAAGTGTATGGTGTTTCCTGGAACACCTAAAAAACAAAGCAACGGAGCCTACGGCACTTCCACTTATGGTCCTATAGCTTAGGGAAATTAAAATCAAAAACACACAGCCACCCCAAAGTTTCGGTCGGCTCTGTTTACAAGAACCTCGTCTATGGTACAAGTTAAATATCCCAGAATGTGAAAAATGGATAAAGAAGTTGTGGTACGTACGTACAATGGAATATCACTCAGCAATGAAATCTATGTCTTCAGGCCCGTCGCGGCATAATGAGTGGATTCAGGTACCATGATTCTAAGTGAAATAAGTCACACAGAAAATGAAACATCATAAGATATCACTAATACACGGAATATAAACTAGGCTACACATGAACTGAATTACAAAACAGAACAGGGCCTCAAATTTAGAAAACCAACTTATGCTTGCTTAAGGGGAAAGGTGAGTTGGGGTGCCGCATCAAAACAGAGATAGAAATTAGCACAGATACCTTTTCATAAGCCAAATATGTAATAGTCAAGACCTACCCCTTGCTCAACGAAATGGACTAAACACCCCATATTCAACGCCTAGGAATACACCTGACTAGTAAGAATCTTCAAACCCATGGATTCATATGTCTCCGTAAGAGAATGAAGCGTGTGTACAGCGGCATGAATGCAGCAGAGAAAATCCGATAAATCCCATTATCAAAATATATTACAAAAACAAAACACAAGGACAGTGAAATAGAGAGCAATTCTTAAATAATTCATTCAGGGTTTGTGATGCAACCTGGATTTACCACATCTACACCCAGAGCTGAGTGAGACATAAGGTTGGGCACTTCGGGCTGATAGCATTGGTGAGGTTCAGTGAGCAAATGCAGACACTTTGAAGTCATACTGCATGGTACCCATTCCAAGGGTCCCAACTCTCCCGGTTTAAGGGATTCTTCCTTCAGCTAAAACATGCATGGGAAACCCACAGTATGGTGCACCGTGTGACCGGCAAACGTTTTCAAATGCATCTCAGTTTTCCTCCCCTATTACTCGGGTTCACCATTCCAGACCCTTTACTAACACTCTCCCTACTTGGAGAGTCAGTGCTTTAACCTCCTCTTTGGCACAGTTTGCAATTTCTCCTGAAGATGAACAGGAATGGGGAGAACCAATGAGAGACTAGCTGTAGGTGTCTGCACGGGCAAATTTAACGCTCATTTCCCGCCAGGAAGAGGAAATAACCTCAGGCTCAACATGCCGTGCTGGAAGCAGATTAGGGCCTGAAGCAATCCTGCGGGTTTGCGACCAGCTCACAAGATAGCGAGTTGAAGAAAGGAGCTCAGGGACACTGTAACTCACAAACCTGCAGAGTTATAAATGACAGTTATCGTCCAAAAATATATTGAAGGAAGGCTGCGAAGAGAACTTGTAAGCGGGGCAGAATTGCAGGAAAATGATTTCAGGGGGTAGACGGGAATTGCATTTAAAGCATAGGAAAAGAGGCAGAACGTCGACAATGATGCTCTTGGCCAAAAAGGGCGTCTGCGTTTTTTCCTGAATATATTCAGGAAAAAACGCATACGCCCTTTTTGGCCAACCAAGCAAGCATTTTAAAGAAATCTGCACTACAATGAAGTCTCACTGCCCCCCGGTCAAAACGGCCATCTGAAAAAAGTGTAAAATCCAGAAAGGCAGCACAGGCCATGGAGAACAGGGAGCCTTGTTATGCTGATGGGCGGGATGTAAATTACTAACAGCCACTCTGGAGAAGTGTATGGTATTTCCTGGAACACCTAAAAAACAAAGCAACGGAGCCTATGGCAATTCCACTTATGGTCCTATAGCTTAGGGAAATTAAAATCAAAAACTCACAGCCACCCCAAAGTTTCGGACGGCTCTGTTTACAAGAACCTCGTCTACGGTACAAGTTAAATATCCCAGAATGTGAAAAATTGATAAAGAAGCTGTGGTACGTACGTACAATGGAATATCACTCAGCAATGAAATCTATGTCATCAGGCCCGTCGCGGCATAATGAGTGGATTCAGGTACCATGATTCTAAGTGAAATAAGTCACACAGAAAATGAAACATCATAAGATATCACTATTACACGGAATATAAACTAGGCTACACATGAACTGAATTACAAAACAGAACAGGGCCTCAAATTTAGAAAACCAACTTATGCTTGCTTAAGGGGAAAGGTGAGTTGGGGTGCCGCATCAAAACAGAGATAGAAATTAGCACAGATACCTTTTCATAAGCCAAATATATAATAGTCAAGACCTACCCCTTGCTCAACGAAATGGACTAAACCCCCCATATTCAACGCCTAGGAATACACCTGACTAGTAAGAATTTTCAAACCCATGGATTTATATGTCTCCTTAAGAGAATGAAGCGTGTGTACAGCGGCATGAATGCAGCAGAGAAAATCCGATAAATCCCATTATCAAAATGAATTACAAAAACAAAACACAAGGACAGTGAAATAGGGAGCAATTCTTAAATAATTCATTCAGGGATTGTGATGCAACCTGGATTTTCCACATCTACATCCAGAGCTGAGTGAGACATAAGGTTGGGGACTTCGGGCTGATAGCATTGGTGAGGTTCGATGAACAAATGCAGACCCTTTGAAGGCATACTGCATGGTACGCATTCCATGGGTCCCAACTCTCCAGGTTTAAGGGATTCTTCCTTCAGCTAATACATGCATGGGAAACCCACAGTATGGTGCAGCGTGTGACCGGGAAACGTTTTCAAATGCATTGCAGTTTTTGTCCCCTTTTACTCGGGTTCACAATTCCAGACCCTTTACTAACACTCTCCCTACTTGGAGAGTCAGTGCCTTTAGCCTACTGTTTGGCACAGTTTGCAATTTCTGCTCAAGGAGAACAGGAAGAGGGAGAACCAATGAGAGATTAGCTGTAGGTGTCTGCACGGGCAAATTTAACGCTCATTCCCCACCAGGAAGAGGAATTAACCAAAGGCTCAGCATGCCCTGCCAGAACCAGATTAGGGCCTGAAGCAATCCAGCGGGTTTGCGGCCAGCTCACAAGATAGCGAGTTGAAGAAAGGAGCTCAGGGGCACTGTAACTCACAAACCTGCAGAGTTATAAATGACAGCTATCGTCCAAAAATATATTGAAGGAAGGCTGCGAAGAGAACTTGTAAGCGGGGCAGAATTGCAGGAAAACGATTTCAGGGGGTAGACGGGAATTGCATTTAAAGCATAGGAAAAGAGGCAGAACGTCGACAATGATGCTCTTGGCCAAAAAGGGCGTATGCGTTTTTTCTGAATATATTCAGGAAAAAACGCATACGCACTTTTTGGCCAACCAGGCAACCATGTTAAAGAAATCTGCACTACAATGAAGTCTCACTGCCCCCCGGTCAAAAGGGCCATCTGAAAAAAGTGTAAAATCCAGAAAGGCAGCACAGGGCATGGAGAACCGGGAGCCTTGTTATGCTGATGGGCGGGATGTAAATTGCAACAGCCACTCTGGAGAAGTGTAGGGTGTTTCCTGGAACACCTAAAAAACAAAGCAACGGAGCCTACGGCACTTCCACTTATGGTCCTATAGCTTAGGGAAATTAAAATCAAAAACACACAGCCACCCCAAAGTTTCGGTCGGCTCTGTTTACAAGAACCTCATCTACGGTACAAGTTAAATATCCCAGAATGTGAAAAATGGATAAAGAAGTTTTGGTACGTACGTACAATGGAATATCACTGAGCAATGAAATCTATGTCATCAGGCCCTTTGCGGCATAATGAGTGGATTCAGGTACCATGATTCTAAGTGAAATATGTCACACAGAAAATGAAACATCATAAGATATCACTAATACACGGAATATAAACTAGGCTACACATGAACTGAATTACAAAACAGAACAGGGCCTCAAATTTAGAAAACCAACTTATGCTTGCTTAAGGGGAAAGGTGAGTTGGGGTGCCGCATCAAAACAGAGATAGAAATTAGCACAGATACCTTTTCATAAGCCAAATATGTAATAGTCAAGACCTACCCCTTGCTCAACGAAATGGACTAAACACCCCATATTCAACGCCTAGGAATACACCTGACTAGTAAGAATCTTCAAACCCATGGATTCATATGTCTCTGTAAGAGAATGAAGCGTGTGTACAGCGGCATGAATGCAGCAGAGAAAATCCGATAAATCCCATTATCAAAATATAATACAAAAACAAAACACAAGGACAGTGAAATAGAGAGCAATTCTTAAATAATTCATTCAGGGTTTGTGATGCAACCTGGATTTACCACATCTACACCCAGAGCTGAGTGAGACATAAGGTTGGGCACTTCGGGCTGATAGCATTGGTGAGGTTCAGTGAGCAAATGCAGACACTTTGAAGTCATACTGCATGGTACCCATTCCAAGGGTCCCAACTCTCCAGGTTTAAGGGATTCTTCCTTCAGCTAAAACATGCATGGGAAACCCACAGTATGGTGCACCGTGTGACGGGCAAACGTTTTCAAATGCATCTCAGTTTTCCTCCCCTTTTACTCGGGTTCACCATTCCAGACCCTTTACTAACACTCTCCCTACTTGGAGAGTCAGTGCTTTAACCTCCTCTTTGGCACAGTTTGCAATTTCTGCTCAAGATGAACAGGAATAGGGAGAACCAATGAGAGACTAGCTGTAGGTGTCTGCACGGGCAAATTTAACGCTCATTTCCCGCCAGGAAGAGGAAATAACCTAAGGCTCAACATGCCGTGCTGGAAGCAGATTAGGGCCTGAATCAATCCTGCGGGTTTGCGAACAGCTCCCAAGATAGCGAGTTGAAGAAAGGAGCTCAGGGACACTGTAACTCACAAACCTGCAGAGTTATAAATGACAGCTATCGTCCAAAAATATATTGAAGGAAGGCTGCGAAGAGAACTTGTAAGCGGGTCAGAATTGCAGGAAAACGATTTCAGGGGGTAGACGGGAATTGCAGTTAAAGCATACGAAAAGAGGCAGAACGTCGACAATGATGCTCTTGGCCAAAAAGGGCATATGCGTTTTTTCCTGAATATATTCAGGAAAAAACGCATACGCACTTTTTGGCCAACCAAGCAAGCATTTTAAAGAAATCTGCACTACAATGAAGTCTCACTGCCCCCCGGTCAAAAGGGCCATCTGAAAAAAGTGTAAAATCCAGAAAGGCAGCACAGGCCATGGAGAACAGGGAGCCTTGTTATGCTGATGGGCGGGATGTAAATTACTAACAGCCACTCTGGAGAAGTGTATGGTATTTCCTGGAACACCTAAAAAACAAAGCAACGGAGCCTACGGCAATTCCACTTATGGTCCTATAGATTAGGGAAATTAAAATCAAAAACTCACAGCCACCCCAAAGTTTCGGACGGCTCTGTTTACAAGAACCTCGTCTATGGTACAAGTTAAATATCCCAGAATGTGAAAAATTGATAAAGAAGTTTTGGTACGTACGTACAATGGAATATCACTCAGCAATGAAATCTATGTCATCAGGCCCGTCGCGGCATAATGAGTGGATTCAGGTACCATGATTCTAACTGATATAAGTCACACAGAAAATGAAACATCATAAGATATCACTAATACACGGAATGTAAACTTGGCTACACATGAACTGAATTACAAAAGAGAACAGGGCCTCAAATTTAGAAAACCAACTTATGCTTGCTTAAGGGGAAAGGTGAGTTGGGGTGCTGCATAAAACCAGAGATAGAAATTAGCACAGATACCATTCCATTCGTCAAATATGTAATAGTCAAGACCTACCCCTTGCTGAACGAAATGGACAAAACACGCCATATTCAACGCCTAGGAATAAACCTGACTAGTAAGAATCTTCAAACCCATGGATTTATATGTCTCCATAAGAGAATGAAGCGTGTGTACAGCGGCATGAATGCAGCAGAGAAAATCCGATAAATCCCATTATCAAAATGAATTACAAAAACAAAACACAAGGACAGTGAAATAGGGAGCAATTCTTAAATAATTCATTCAGGGATTGTGATGCAACCTGGATTTACCACATCTACATCCAGAGCTGAGTGAGACATAAGGTTGGGGACTTCGGGCTGATAGCATTGGTGAGGTTCGATGAACAAATGCAGACCCTTTGAAGGCATACTGCATGGTACGCATTCCATGGGTCTCAACTCTCCAGGTTTAAGGGATTCTTCCTTCAGCTAATACATGCATGGGAAACCCACAGTATGGTGCAGCGTGTGACCGGGAAACGTTTTCAAATGCATTGCAGTTTTCGTCCCCTTTTACTCGGGTTCACAATTCCAGACCCTTTACTAACACTCTCCCTACTTGGAGAGTCAGTGCCTTTAACCTCCTGTTGGGCACAGTTTGCAATTTCTGCTCAAGAAGAACAGGAAGAGGGAGAACCAATGAGAGATTAGCTGTAGGTGTCTGCACGGGCAAATTTAACGCTCATTTCCCACCAGGAAGAGGAATTAAGCAAAAGCTCAGCATGCCCTGCCGGAACCAGATTAGGGCCTGAACCAATCCAGCGGGTTTGCGGCCAGCTCACAAGATAGCGAGTTGAAGAAAGGAGCTCAGGGGCACTGTAACTCACAAACCTGCAGAGTGATAAATGACAGCTATCGTCCAAAAATATATTGAAGGAAGGCTGCGAAGAGAACTTGTAAGCGGGGCAGAATTGCAGGAAAACGATTTCATGGGGTAGACGGGGATTGCATTTAAAGCATAGGAAAAGAGGCAGAACGTCGACAATCATGCTCTTGGCCAAAAAGGCCGTATGCGTTTTTTCCTGAATATATTCAGGAAAAAACGCATACGGCCTTTTTGGCCATCCAAGCAAGCATGTTAAAGAAATCTGCACTACAATGAAGTCTCGCTTCCCCCGGTCAAAAGGGCCATCTGAAAAAAGTGTAAAATCCAGAAATGCAGCACAGGCCATGGAGAACAGGGAGCCTTGTTATGCTGATGGGCGGGATGTAAATTGCCAACAGCCACTCTGGAGAAGTGTATGGTGTTTCCTGGAACACCTAGAAAACAAAGCAACAGAGCCTACGGGCATTTCCACTTATGGTCCTATAGCTTAAGGAAATTAAAATCAAAAACACACAGCCACCCCAAAGTTTCGGACGGCTCTCTTTACAAGAACCTCGTGTACGGTACAAGTTAAATATCGCAGAATGTGAAAAATGGATAAAGAAGTTGTGGTACGTACGTACAATGGAATATCACTCAGCAATGAAATCTATGTCATCAGGCCCATTGCGGCATAATGAGTGGATTCAAGTATGATGATTGTAAGTGAAATAAGTCACACAGAAAATGAAACATCATAAGATATCACTAATACACGGAATGTAAAGTTCGCTACACATGAACTGAATTACAAAACAGAACAGGGTCTCAGATTTAGAAAACCAACTTATGCTTGCTTAAGGGGAAAGTTGAGTTGGGGTGCTGCATAAAACCAGAGATAGAAATTAGCACAGATACCTTTTCATAAGCCAAATATGTAATAGTTAAGACCTACCCCTTGCTCAACGAAATGGACTAAACACCACATATTCAACGCCTAGGAATACACCTGACTAGTAAGAATCTTCAAACCCATGGATTTATATGTCTCCAGAAGAGAATGAATCCTGTGTACAGTGGCATGAATGCAGCAGAGAAAATCCGATAAATCCCATTATCAAAATGAATTACAAAAACAAAACACAAGGACAGTGAAATAGAGAACAATTCTTAAATAATACATTCAGGACTTGTGATGCAACCTGGATTTACCACATCTATACCCAGAGCTGAGTGAGACATAAGGTTGGGCACTTCGGGCTGATAGCATTGGTGAGGTTCGATGAGCAAATGCAGACCTTTTGAAGTCATTCTGCATGGTACCCATTCCATGGGTCCCAACTCTCCAGGTTTAAGGGATTCTTCCTTCAGCTAAAACATGCATGGGAAACCCACAGTATGGTGCACTGTGTGACCGGCAAACGTTTACAAATGCATCTCAGTTTTCATCCCATTTTACTCGGGTTCACAATTCCATACCCTATACGAACACTCTCCCCTCTTGGAGAGTCAGTGCTTTAACCTCCTGTTTGGCACAGTTTGCAATTTCTGCTCAAGATGAACAGGAATAGGGAGAACCAATGAGAGACTAGCTGTAGGTGTCTGCACGGGCAAATTTAACGCTCATTTCCCGCCAGGAAGAGGAATTAACCTAAGGCTCAACATGCCGTGCTGGAACCAGATTAGGGCCTGAAGCAATCCAGCGGGTTTGCGGCCAGCTCACAAGATAGCGAGTTGAAGAAAGGAGCTCAGGGGCACTGTAACTCACAAACCTGCAGAGTTATAAATGACAGCTATCGTCCAAAAATATATTGAAGGAAGGCTGCGAAGAGAACTTGTAAGCGGGGCAGAATTGCAGGAAAACGATTTCAGGGGGTAGACGGGAATTGCATTTAAAGCATAGGAAAAGAGGCAGAACGTTGACAATGATGTTCTTGGCCAAAAAGGGCGTATGCGTTTTTCCTGAATATATTCAGGCAAAAATGCATACCCCCTTTTTGGCCAACCAAGCAAGCATGTTAAAGAAATCTGCACTACAATGAAGTCTCACTGCCCCCCGTTCAAAAGGGCCATCTGAAAAAAGTGTAAAATCCAGAAAGGCAGCACTGGCCATGGAGAACAGGAAGCCTTGTTATGCTGATGGGCGGGATGTAAATTGCCAACAGCCACTCTGGAGAAGTGTATGGTGTTTCCTGGAACACCTAAAAAACAGAGCAACGGAGTCTACGGCACTTCTACTTATGGTCCTATAGCTTAGGGAAATTAAAATCAAAAACACACAGCCACCCCAAAGTTTCGGACGGCTCTCTTTACAAGAACCTCGTCTACGGTACAAGTTAAATATCCCAGAAAGTGAAAAATGGATAAAGAAGTTGTGGTACGTACGTACAATGGAATATCACTCACCAATGAAATCTATGTCATCTGGCCCGTTGTGGCATAATAAGTGGTTCAGGTACGATGATTCTAAGTGAAATAAGTCCCACAGAAAATGAAACCTCATAAGATATCACTAATACACCAAATGTAATCTTGGCTACACATGAACTGAATTACAAAACAGAACAGGGTCTCAAATTTAGAAAACCAACTTATGTTTGCTTAAGGGGAAAGGTGAGTTGGGGTGCTGCATAAAACCAGAGATAGAAATTAGCACAGATACCATTCCATACGTCAAATATGTAATAGTCAAGACCTACCCCTTGCTCAACGAAATGGGCTAAACACCCTATATTCAACGCCTACGAATACACCTGACTAGTAAGAATCTTCAAACCCATGGATTTATATGTCTCCATAAGAGAATCAAGCGTGTGTACAGCTGCATGAAGGCAGCAGAGAAAATCCGATAAATCCTATTATCAAAATGAATTACAAAAACAAAACACAATGACAGTGAAATAGAGAGCAATTCTTAAATAATTCATTCAGGACTTGTGATGCAACCTGGATTTACCTCATCTACACCCAGAGCTGAGTGAGACATAAGGTTGGACACTTCGGGCTGATAGCATTGGTGAGGTTCGATGACCAAATGCAGACCATTTGAAGTCATACTGCATGGTACCCATTCCATGGGTCCCAACTCTCCAGGTTTAAGCGATTCTTCCTTCAGCTAAAACATGCATGGGAAACCCACAGTATGGTGCACCGTGTCACAGGGAAACGTTTTCAAATGCATCTCAGTTTTCGTCCCCTTTTACTCGGGTTCACAATTCCAGACCCTTTACTAACACTCTCCCCACTTGGAGTGTCAGTGCCTTTAACCTCCTGTTTGGCACAGTTTGCAATTTCTGCGCAAGATGAACAGGAATAGGGAGAACCAATGAGAGACTAGCTGTAGGTGTCTGCACGGGCAAATTTAATGCTCATTTCCAACCAGGAAGAGGAATTAACCAAAGGCTCAGCATGCCGTGCCGGTACCAGATTAGGGCCTGTAGCAATCCTGTGGGTTTGCGGCAAGCTCACAGGAATGCGAGTTGAAGAAAGGAGCTCAGGGGCACTGTAATTTACAAACCTGCAGAGTTATAACTGATAGCTATTGTCCAAAAATATATTGAAGGAAGTCTGTGAAGAGGATTTGTAAGCAGGGCAGAATTGCAGGAAAACGATTTCAGGGGGCAGACTGGAATTCATTTAAAGCATAGGAAAAGAGGCAAAACTTCGACAATGATGCACTTGGTCAAAAAGTGCGTATGCGTTTTTTCAGGGCCCTCATTACAGAGGGTAGAGGGCTCCCAGCATGCTTTCGTGGCCAACAGAGGGCCCACATCGCCAAGGCGATGTGAGCCAGCCAGGCAGGAGTGACCTCACATCAGAGGGCCCACCTCACAGAAGGGTAAGGAACCCAGCCAGGATCAGACTCTCACCACAGGTCCCACATCACCAAGGGAATGGGAACCAGGCTGGAGTGTCCTCACACCAGTGGGGCCTCATCACCGAAATGTGAGTGACCCAGCACACATGGCTTCAAACCAGAGGACACATATCACCAAGGGGCTGGGAGTGAGGCAGACAGGAGGAGCCTCAAAACAGGGACCATAGAATAAAAATGGTGAGGAATCTCGCAGTTGGAACCTCCTAGCAGGCGGCCAGGAGCAGCGAGGCTATGGGATCCAGACCTGACTGAACTCAAAACAGAGGGCCCTCATCATGAAACTGTGAACAACCCAGCCGTTGGGACCTCAGAGCAGAAGGCCCACATTCCCATGTGGTTGGGAACATGGCATAAGTGTACTCGCACCACAGGGCACACATCAGAGAATTTTGGAAGCCCAGAAGTTAGCGCCTGATGCCAGAGGGCCCTCATTACCAAGGGGAGGAGACTCCAAGCAGGCACCAACTCCCAACTGAGGGCCCATGTCGCCAAGGTGACGTGTGACAGCCAGGCAGGAGTGACCTCACAGCAGAGGGCCTACCTCACAGAAGTGTGAGGAACCCAGCCAGGATAAGACTCTCACCAGAGGGCCCACATCACCAATGGGATCTGAACCAGGCAGGACTGTCTTCAAACCTGTGTGGCCACATCATAGAAAGGTGAGGAACCCAGCACATGTGGCCTAAACCAGAGGACCCACATCTCCAAGGGGCTCGGAGTGAGGCAGGCAGGAGGAGCCTCACAACACAGGGCCCATAGAATAAAAAAGCTGAGGAATCTTGCAGTGGGAACCTCCCAGCAGGTGGCCCAGAGCACCAAGTCTATGCGATCCAGGCTGCAGTAAACTCACAGCAGAGGGCCCACATCATGAAACTGTGAGCAACCCAGACATTGGGACCTAAGAGCAGAAGGCCCACATCCCCATGGGGATGGGAACTTCGCAGGAGTGTCCTCGCACCACTTAGCACGTATCAGAAAATGTGGGTACCCAGCAGTTAGGGCCTGACGCAAGAGGGCCCTCATCACCGAGGGGAGGAGGCTCCCAGCAGGCTACAACTGCCACAAGAGGGCCGATGTTGCCCAGGCGGGGTGTGCCAGCCAGGCAGGAGTGACCTCACAGCAGAGGGCCCACCTCACAGAAGGGTGAGGAACCCAGCCATGATCAGACTCTCACCATAGGGCCCACATCAACAAGGGGATAGGAACCAGGCAGGAGTTTCCTCACACCAGTGGGGCCACATCATCAAAAGGTGAGGGACCCAGCACACGTGGCCTCAAACCAGAGGACACACATCACCAAGGGGCTGGGAGTGAGGCAGGCAGGAGGAGTCTCAAAACAGAGGGCCCATAGAAGAAAAAAGGTGAGGAATCGCGCAGTTATAACCTCCCCGCCGGTGGCCAGGAGCAGCGTGGCTATGGGATCCAGGCCGGAGTGAACTCACACCAGAGGGCCCTCATCATGAAACTGAGCAACCCACCGTTGGGACCGCAGAGCAGAAGGCCCACATTCCCATGAGGTTGTGAACTTGGCAGGAATGTACTCGTACCACAGGGCGCACATCCGAAAATTTTGGGAGCCCAGGAGTTAGGGCCTGACGCCAGAGGGCCCTCATTACCGAGGGGAGGAGACTCCCAGCAGGCACCAACTCCCACCAGATGGCCGACGTCACCAAGGCGGGGTGTGCCAGCCAGGCAGGAGTGACCTCAGAGAAGAGGTCCCACCTCACAGAAGTGTGAGTAACCCAACCAGGATCAGACTCTCACCGGAGGGCCCACATCACCAAGGGGATGGGAACCAAGCAGGAGTGTCCTCACACCAGTGGGGCCACATCAGCCAAAGGTGAGGAATCCAGCACATGTGGCCTCAAACCAGAGGACACACATCACCAAGGGGCTGGGAGTGAGGCAGGTGTCTGGAGGGGCACATTGAACTCTAATATCCCACCAGGAAGAGGAATTAACCAACGGCTCAGAGTGCCATGCCGGACACTGATTATGGCCTGAAGCAAACCTGCGGTTCTGTGGCCAGCTTTCAAGGAAACGAGTTAAGAAAGGAAATCACGGGCACTGTAATTCACAAACCTGCAGAGTTATAAATGACAGCTATTGGCAAAAATATATTGAAGTAAGTCTGCAAAGGGGACTTGAAAACGAGGCAGAATTGCAGGAATCATATTTCAGGAGGAAGATTGGAATTGCATTTAAAGCATGTGAAATGCAGCAGATCTTTGACAGTGATGCACTTGGACAAAAGTGCATATACATTTTTTCCTGAATATATTCAGGAAAATATGCATATGCCCTTTTTGGCCAACCAAGCACTCGAGCAATGGAAATCTGCACTACAATGAAGTCTCATTTCCCATTCGTCAAAAGGGCCATCTGAAAACAGTGTAAAAACCAGAAACACAGGACAGGCCATGGAGAACAGGGAGCCTTGTTATGCTGATGCGCGGGATGTAAATTGCCAACAGACACTCTGGAGATGTTTATGGTGTATCCTGAAACATCTGACAAACAAAGCTACAGACCCTAGGGCACTTCCACTTTTGGCCCTATAGCTTAGGAAAATTAAAATCAAGAAGACACAGCCAACACAAAATTTAGGGCTGCTGTGTTTACAAGAACCTCGAGTCCAGTACAAATTAAATATCCCAGAAAGAAAAAAATGGATAAAGGAGTTGTGCTACTTACGTACAACGGAATATCACTCAGCAATGAAATCAGTGTCATCAGGCCTGTAGCAGCAAATTGAGTGGATTTAAGTATGATGATTCTAAGAGAAATATGTCACACAGAGTAAGATAATTATCATAAGATATCACTAATAGAGAGAGTGTAAACGTGGCTACACATAAACTGAATTACAAAACCGAACAGAGTCTCACATTTAGATAAAAACTTATGCTTGCTTAAGGGGAAAGTTGAGTTGGGGTGCTGTATAAAACCAGAGATTGAAATGAGCACACATACCGTTCCATAAGCCAAATATGTAATAGACAAGACCTACTCTTTGCTCAATGAAATAGACTCATCCATGGTGTATCACCTCACACCTGTTAGAATGGGCATCATCAGAAAATCTACAAACAACAAATGCTGGAAAGGGTGTGGAGATAAGGAACCCTCTTCCACTATTGTTGGGAAAGTAAATTGATACAGTCACTGTGGAGAACATTATGGAGTTTCTTATAAAACTAAGAATAGAATTACCATATGATACAGCAATCCCACTACTGGGCATATACCCAGACAAAACCATAAATCAAAAAGAGACATTCACCGCAATGTTCATTGCATCACTATTTACAATATCCAGGTAATGGAAGCAACCTAAATGCCCACAGACAGACGAATGCATAAAGATGTGGTACAAGTATAAAATGGAATATTACTAAGCCATAAAAAGGAATGAAATTGGGTCATTTGTAGAGACGTTGATGGATCTAGAGACTGTCATACAGAGTGAAGTAAGTCAGAAATAGAAAAACAAATCTTGTATATTAATGCATATATGTGGAACCTAGAAAAATTGTACAGATGAACCGTTTTGCAAGGCAGAAATAGAGCAACAGATGTAGACAACAAACGTATGGACACCAAGGGGGGAAAGCTGTTGGGGGGTGGTGGTGGGAGGAGTTGAGTGATTGGGATTGGCATGTATACATTTCTATTTATAAAATAGATAACCAAAAAGAACCTGCTGTATAAAAAAATAAAATAAAATTCAAAATTAAAAAAGTAAAACAGAAAAAATATTCTTCCCTTCACATACATGTATTTATATGAATAAATTATTTCCATGCTTATATCTGTAAATACAAAAAGAGGAATAAAATCTACCTTGAACCAAAAACGAAAAAAAGAAAAAAAAAAACAAAACCCAGCAGTTACACAGAGGAAAACCATATCAGGCCACTTGCTCCAGTTGTAAACAATTCTGAAGTTGGTCAGTGGTGGGGAATCATCTCCCATTCAGCCAGCAGGCCCCACGCAACAAGCGTCCTCATTGCAAAGCTGGGGGCCCGTGCCGAGGCATCTGTGAGTAAACGTGGGCCGAGCCCCAGGCCAGCTGCTGCTGAAATGTTCCCACCCTTCCCAGGTAAAACACCTGAATATGTACAAGGACTTGAAAGCCTAGAGGAAGGGCCATGGAGCCACATGAGCGACAGCATGCCAGCCGACTTGGTGCCTGCAGGCCAGCCAGGATGGTCCTGGCCCTGGGTGCTCTTCTGGAAGCTTTCCATTTCCCTGCCTGAGATACCCCTGCTGTCCCGGCCCCCACTGATTTCTCCCTCACTCACCTCTGTCCAGGGAGAAATTCCAGCAGCAGGTATCGGTGACACATCCTCTTCTTTAGCAGGTGGCATCTTGGCAACTGCTGCAGAAAGTCCAGCAGAGCCCCACTCACACTGGGCCACCCACAAAGCCGTGGCCTCTCACTCCCTCCCACCAGTCCAGCCCCGAGACTGCTGACAGGGCAGAGAAAATGGCGTCAGGCACAGCTGCAGGGGCTCTTGCTGCCTGGTGCAGTGTTTATATTGATCCCAACCCAGGCACACCAGGGGAGGGATGGGGGGCACGGTCAGGCTTCCCAGGCCAGCCAATAATCATCCCTCAGGGGCTCACATTTGCAGAAAATGGAACTTGCTGAATCGGCCAGGTCCAAGGAACAGGTGTGGGCTCCTGAGAGTCAGGATAGACAAGGGGCTGCAGCTCTGGCTTGTTTTCTAATTATATTATCTGGCCCATGAGTGGGAGACAACTTCAAGAAAACCCTCTCCTAATGAGAGGAACCCAGGAGTCAGGGAGAGGAGGGGTGGCTGGTGGGTGGAGACAGAGGTCTGGTGCCCCGGGTGCAGTGGAAGTCTCTGGAAGTCCAGGTGGGGGGAGGCCACACAGAGTGATGCCCAGGGTCACAGACCTGTCGGAGCTGCTGTTTGTTAGTTCAAGTCCTGCTCTGAGGTGCTCTGTGTCAGATCTGAGTGACAGGTGAGCTGGGAGTGCTCTGAAATGAGGGCGATGTGCACGGTTCCTGTGTGCCCAGCCCTGCCACGGTATCTGCAAGGGTAGCTCTGTATCCTGGGAGGGGCCTGACCACGAGAGCCCCATGGGCTGCAGGGGAAACTGCCCAGGGAACCCCATATCCTGGGAGGGGCCTGAACACGAGAGCCCCGTGGGCTGGGGTGGGGGTGGGGTCCTGTCCAGGTGAGCTCCATATCCTGGGATTGGCCTGACCTCGAGAGCCCCATGGGCTGCTGGAGTCCTGGTAAAGGATGTCAGGACAGTCAGTGAAGCCACCGAGGATATACCTCCAGTAGTTCCTAAATCCTACACCCTGCTGCTCATTCTACCAACCACTAGGACATGGTATTCTGTATTAGTCTTCAATGATGCCTTCTTTTGTATTCTACTAGTCCCAGACTCACAAGAAATTTTGGCTTGTGAGTGGCAGGACTCAACATACAACTAAAACAATACTTCCGGGCCGTGTTGCCCCAAGGGTTCAAAAATTCCCACACCATCTTTGGGGAAAGCTCAGCTAAAGACCTAAAAGTTCTACCTCTGGAAAAGGAAACACTCCTTCAATATGCAGACGACATTCTGATCGCCAGCCCTACTAAGGAGACCTCTGAACTACCAAGCCAATAAAGGATACAAGTTGTCCAAGAAAAAGCTCAAATATCACAGACTACGGTGACCTGCCTGGGCTTCATTCTCACAGAAGGTCGGAGAAGCCCATCCCAGGAAAGGGAAGAAACAATTTACAGCCTTACCCATTTCTAAAACTAGAAGACAGCTTAGGGGTTCCTGGCGAGGCCAGGGTTTGCTGCTTCTGGATCCCTAACTACAGTCTACTAGCTGGGCCTCTATATGAAACACTGAAAGAAAAAGATGATGATCCTTTTGAATACAATCCAGAAGTGGCCTTTCAAGAATGGAAAGAGCAGTCAATTCAGACCCTTGCCCTGGAACTCCCTAATTTAGTTAAACCCTTTGACCTTTACTTTCCTGGTGAACAGTGAATCACCATTGGAGTATTAGTGCAAAACCTGGGACCACTTGAAATGGAACAATGCAAGAATGCCATCCAGGTAGGATAAACTACGGTCACCAAGGGGCTTGGCCCACCGCCACATCTAGCCAAGATACTGGCAGTATCTGAAAACCTGGAAATCAGCAGCCCAAAAGGCCACCTCCCTCCTAAGGGAAAAGGACCCCACGTGGTGATCCTAACCCCCAACCATGCCCTGAAGTTGCAGGGTTTGCTCCGTGGGCACACTGACCTTGAGTGAGGAGGTCCTCCAACTCCAACCTCCAGAGAGATAACTGGGGCAAAGGGGCACCATGACGACTCGTGTGACCATCACTTGACCAGGAGTTTCTCTCATAAAACAACAAGAGTGTGTCCCAAAAGAGTAGACTACTGCTTGCAGGACTTACTGCACCCAGAGGGGAGGTAATAATCTTGGCGGGGGAACCGTATATCACGCTGTCACCATAGAAAAGCCTACAGACACTGTGATGATGGTGGCCAATAAGACCGGCTGGACTCCTGTTTACTTCAAAAGGCTGTTGACTCAGTGACCATCATGGTCCTTCATCACCACTGACCCTGGACTGTCTGGGATTAGGGCAGTCAGGGCCTGACACCTGCTGCTGTTTTTACGTTAATTCAGGGGCCTAACTGAAGAAAGGACAGACTACTGGTCAGAGCATCTAGGCTGGCAGAAACTGTCAGCCTAAGGTGGCCGAACAAATGTGGGGTGGGGTGAAACTGGACCTCACAGCGTCACTGCACGTCTCCTTCCTGGACCCTTAAAGGTCATTAGAATCTATAACACTACCAATACTTGTGCTCAGGCGGACGAGCAGGGAGGCAGGAGGCCTGCGGACAATCAACATCACCTGGAGGCTGCTGGGGAGAAGTTCAGACCCTTGCCCATGGGTATGAGGGCTCCTAACTCAGCACTCAGCAGTTACAGATGAAGGGTCTGCACCCTCAGCACTCTAAGAATGAGGAAGGGGACAAAATGCAGAAGAGGGGTTTGTCCCAGGCAAAGCCCCTTAAAAATCTCTGGGAGATAAAAATAGAATCTGGGCAATAAAATAAAGTCTAACCTTTTTTATCCTTTGTGCTTTGTCTAATTTCACGTGCTCCTAGGGTCCCGCATACAGAGGTTCAACAGCCGGCACTTCAGACGAGATTCCCTAGTGCAGAATGGCTGGGTCGACACCTCAGCTCCTGGGGCACAGTGCAGACTCCGTGATATAGAGCCTGAGCTGCAGCCAACCGGGCCCTCGAGAGCTCCGCCCGCTCCCTCCCACTGACTCTGACAGGATCTCTACACAGCAGCCCAGCCCACAGCCCACGGGGTAGCACATGCTCTCACCTCTCCATTCTCTGATCAAAATATAAAGTTTCCTTTGCTTCTGAACCAAACTCAGTCTCGATCTGTTGGCTCCAATGACACTGGGCAGGGGGACACTTGTTGGGGTCCACTCTGGAGGATCAGTAACAGAAATTGAGAACATTGTAACTTCAATGAACAGATGTGTGAGCCAAACTGTAATTAACATAGAACAGTGTATAAGGCTCGGGTAAAATAAGATGTTTCTAACACTTCCATTTGATATTTCCATCACTTTATTATAAGCAAGTTCAGTGAAAAGGTTTGTCTTATTTGTCAGGTCAATACTAGAGAAACGAAGTGATTTCTTTCCAAGGATGTACATCTAATAATCTTGGTTAAAGCTTCAATCTTGTTTTAAATGCTTTTCCATTGAAAATGATAACTCTCTTTCAGCTCCCCCATTTCTGAGAAGTATAAAATCTTATAATTTATTATTACCAAAGGGGAAAGGTGGGAGGAGGGATAAATTAACAGTTTGGGATTAACACATACACACTGCTATGTATAAAATCGATCATCAACAAGGAACTACTGTATAGCACAGGGAACTACCCTCAATATTTTGCAATAACCTATAAGGGGAAATAATCTGAAAAAAGAATAGATATTTTTATTGACATCATCTATTAATGACAGTTAAAATGGAACCTAAGGGAAGCCGGTGGTGAGTGCTTCTGACCAGGAAGACTTCAATCATCTAAAGTTTGGACTCTGCCTACTTCCCAAGGCCCTTAATGAACATATGTGTAGCCGTAGCTTAAAAAATTCCCCAGTTTGGGTTGTGGAGAGACAGTGATTTTGAAAAAGCCCTGGTGTTCTCCTCTCATGAATGGGACACTTCCTACAGCTAAAACATGCCTGTCACACCCAGAGGATGGTATACCGTCTGATCGGGAAGAGTTTGGAAAAGGCATCTCATCTCCTCATCTCCTGGTGCTCGGGTTCACCCCTCTAGCGTCTTTACGAACAGTCTCCCCACTTGGAGATGTCAGCACTGTCAACATCCTGTTGCATACATTTTGGAATTTGTCCAGAGGATGAAGCAGAAGGAGGAGGAACAATGAGAGACAAGTCCTAGGTGTTCGGACAGGCACATGTCACTCTAATTTCCAATCAGGAAAATGAATTGACCAAAGGCTAGGGTTGCCCATGGAAACAGAATAGGGCTTGAGGAAATCCCACTGCTTTGTGGCCAGTTCCCATAAACACAAGTTGAAAAATGGAACTCAGGGCCACTAAAATTCACGAAACTGCAGAGTTGAAAATATCTCTCACTGAAAAATGTCTTGAAGAAAGTCAGAGAAAGGGACTTGTAAGCAACGGAGAATGGCAGGAAAGGGATTGGAAGAGGTAGAAAGGACTCGCCATTAAGCACAAGAAAAGGGGCTGAACATTGCCAACATTGCAGTTGGCCAAAAAGGTTGTATGCGTCTTTTTCTGTATATATTCAAGAAAAGGGCATACACTTTTTTAGCCAACCAAACATGTGGGCACTGGAAATCAGTACTACAAAACATATCACTTCGCATCAGTCAGAAGAGCCTTCCTCATAAAGTGTAAACACCAGAAATGCAGGACAGGGCAAGGAGAATAGGGAGCCCTGTGAGGCTTATAGTGGAAATGTATATTGCCAATGATCACTCTTGAGAAGTGTATTGTGTTTACTAAAGCATCTAAAAAATGAGCTACAGAGCACACGGCACTTGCACTCATGGACGTATATCTTGGGAAAGACAAAAATCGAGAGGACACAGGCACCCCAATGTTTACTGCCTCTCTGTTTAAAAGATCCTCGACTAGGATATAATTTATATGTCTCTGGAGGGAAAAAATGGATAGAGATGTGGCACTTATGTAGAGTGGAATATTACTCAGCCTGAAAATCAGTGAAATATGGACAGTTGTAACAACCCCAGAGGAGTTACGTATGATCATTCGAAGTCACATAATTCAAAAAGAAAGACATACGATATTACTAATACATGGAATGTAAACGTGGCTACATATGACCTGAATTACAAAACAGAACGGCGTCTCAAATTTAGAAGACCAACTTATGTTTGCTTAAGGATAAAGGAGAGTTGGGGAGCTGCATAAAACCACAGATTGAAATTAGCACAGATACCGCTCCATAAGCCAAATATGTACTAGAAAAAACCTACACCCTGGTCAACGAAATGGACTCAACACCCCATATTCAACGCCTACGAATACACCTGACTATTAAGAATCTTCAAACCCATGGATTTATATGTCTCTGTAAGAGAATCAAGCGTGAGTACAGTGGCATGAACACAGCAGTGATAATGCGATAAATCCCATTATCAAAATAAATTACAAAAACAAAACACAATGAGAGTGAAATAGAGAGCAATTCTTAAATAATTCATTCAGAGCTTGTGATGCAACCTGGATTTACCACATCTACATCGAGAGCTGAATGAGACATAAGGTTGGGCACTTCAGGCTGATAGCATTGGTTAGGTTCGATGCGCAGATGCAGACCCTTTGAAGTTATACTGCATGGTACCCATTCCATGGGTCCCAACTCTCCAGGTTTAAGGGATTCTTCCTTCAGCTAAAACATGCATGGGAAACCCAAAGTATGGTGCACCGTGTGACCGGGAAACGTTTTCAAATGCATCTCAGTTTTCGTCCCCCTTCACTCGCGTTCACCATTCCAGACCCTTTACTAACACTCTCCCCACTTGGAGAGCCAGTGCCTTTAACCTCCTGTTTGGCACAGTTTGCAATTTCTGTGCAAGATTAACAGGAATAGGGAGAACCAATGAGAGATTAGCTGTAGGTGTCTACACGGACAAATTTAACACACATTTCTCACCAGGAAGAGGAATTAACCACAGGCTCAGCATGCCGTGCCGGAACCAGATTAGGGCCTGAAGCAATCCTGCGGATTTGCAGCCAGCTCACAAGATAGCGAGTTAAAGAAAGGAGCTCACGGACACTGTACCTCACAAAACTGCAGAGTTATAAATGACAGCTATCGTCCAAAAATATATTGAAATAAGTCTGCGAAGAGGACTTGTAAGTGGGGCAGAATTGCAGGAAAACGATTTCAGGGGGTAGACAGGAATTGCACTTAAAGCATAGGAAAAAAGGCAGAACGTCGACAATGATGCACTTGGCCAAACAGGGCGTATGCGTTTTTTCCTGAATATATCCAGGAAAAAACGCATACGCACAGTTTGGCCAACCAAGAAAGCGTGTAAAGGAAATCTGCACTACAATGAAGTCTCACTGCCCCCCGATCAAAAGGGCCATTTGAAAAATGTGTAAAATCCCGAAAGGCAGGACAGGTCATGGAGAAAGGGGAGCCTTGTTATGATGATGGGCGGGATGTAAATTGCTAACAGCCACTCTGGAGAAGTGTATGGTGTTTCCTGAAACACGTAGAAAACA
The DNA here is from genome assembly GCF_059928025.1 of Delphinapterus leucas. Taxonomy (NCBI): domain Eukaryota; kingdom Metazoa; phylum Chordata; class Mammalia; order Artiodactyla; family Monodontidae; genus Delphinapterus; species Delphinapterus leucas. Next base: position 1,347,397 of record NW_028322272.1, on the reverse strand, counting down.
AAGCAACACAGCCTATGGCACTTCCACTTATGCTCCTATAGCTTAGGGAAATTAAAATCAAAAACACACAGCCACCCATAAGTTTCGGACGGCTCTGTTTACAAGAACCTCGTCTACGGTACAAGTAAAATATCCGAGAAAGGAAAAAAGGATAAAGAAGTTGTGGTACGTACGTATAATGGAATATCACTCAGCAATGAAATCTACGTCATCAGGCCTGTAGCGGCATAATGAGTGGATCCAGGTACGATGATTCTAAGTGAAATAAGTCACACAGAAAATGAAACATCATAAGATATCACTAATACACGGAATGTAAACTTGGCTACACATGAACTGAATTACAAAACAGAACAGGGTCTCAAATTTAGAAAACCAACTTATGCTTGCTTACGGGGAAAGGTGAGTTGGGGTGCTGCATAAAACCAGAGATTGAATATGGCACAGATACCTTTCCATAAGCCAAATATATAATAGACATGACCTTGCCCTTGCTCAACGAAATGGACGCAACACCCCATATTCAACGCCTGGGAATATACCTGACAAGTAAGAATCTTAAAACCCATGGATTTATATGTCTCCATAAGGAAATCAATCATGTGTACAGCGGCCTAAATGCAGCAGTGAAAATCCGATAAATCCCATTATCAAAATAAATTACAGTAACAAAACACAATGACAGTGAAATAGAGAGTAATTCTTAAATAATTCATTCAAGGTTTCTGATGCAACCTGGATTTACCACTTCTACACCCAGAGCTGGGTGAGACATAAGGCTGGACACTTCGGGCTGATAGCATTGGTGAGGTTCGGTGAGCAAATGCAGACCCTTTGAAGTCATACTGCATGGTACCCTTTCCATGGGTCCCAACTCTCCAGGTTTAAGGGATACTTCTTTCAGCTAAAACATGCATGGGAAACCCAGAGTATGGTCCACCGTGTGATTGGGAAACGTTTTCAAATGCATCTCAGTTTTCGTCCCCTGGTTCTCGGGATCACCATTCCAGAAGCTTTACTAACACTCTCCCCACTTGGAGAGTCAGTGCCTTTAACCTCCTGTTTGGCACAGTTTGCAATTTCTGCGCAATATCAACAGGAATAGGGAGACCCAATGAGGGACTAGCTGTAGGTTTCTGGACGGACAATTGGAACGCTCATTTCCCACCAGGAAGAGGAATTAACCAAAGGCTCAGAGTGCCCTGCCGGAAACAGATTAGGGCCTGAAGCAATCCTGTGGTTTTGCGGCCAGCTCACAAGAAATCGAGTTGAAGAAAGGAGCTCAGGGGCACTGTAATTCACAAACCTGCAGAGTTATGAATGACAGCTATCGTCCAAAAATGTATTGAAGTAGGTCTTCGAAGAGGACTTGAAAGCGGGGCAGAATTTCAGGAAAATGATTTCAGGGGATAGACAGGAATTGCACTTAAAGCATAGGAAAAGAGGGAGAAGGTCGACAGTGATGCACTTGGCCAAGAAGTGCGTATGCGTTTTTTCCTGAATATATTCAGGAAAAAACCCGTATGCTCTTCTTGCCCAACCAAGCAAGTGCGTAAAGGAAATCTGCACTACAGTGAAGTCTCACTCTCCCCCGGTCAAAAGGGCCATCTGAAAATAGTGTAAAATCCAGAAAGGCAGGACAGGTCATGGAGAACAGGGAGCCTTGTTATGCTGATGGGCGGGATGTAAATTGCCAACAGCCACTCTGGAGAAGTGTATGCTGTTTCCTGAAACACGTAGGAAACAAAGCAACACAGCCTATGGCACTTCCACTTACGGTCGTATAGCTTAGGGAAATTAAATCAAAAACACACAGCCACCCCAATGTTTGGGATGGCTCTGTTTACAAGAACCTCGTCTACAGTACAAGTTAAATATCCGAGAAAGCAAAAAATGGATAAAGAAGTTGTGGTACGCAGGTACAATGGAATATCACTCAGCAATGAAATCTACGTCATCAGGCCTGTAGCAGCATAATGAGTGGATTCAGGTACGATGATTCTACCACAAATAAGTCACACAGAAAAAGAAACATCGTAAGATATCACTAATACACGGAATGTAAACTTGGCTACACATGAACTGAATTACAAAACAGAACAGGGTCTCAAATTTAGAAAACCAACTTATGCTTGCTTATGGGGAAAGGTGAGTTGGGGTGCTGCATAAAACCACAGATTGAAATTAGCACAGATACCGTTCCATAAGCCAAATATATAATAGACAAGACCTACTCCTTGCTCAACGAAATGGACTCAACACCCCATATTCAACGCCTGGGAATATACCTGACAAGTAAGAATCTTAAAACCCATGGATTTATATGTCTCCATAAGGAAATCAAGAGTGTGTACAGCGGGCTAAACGCAGCAGTGAAAATTCGATAAATCCCATTATCATAATAAATTTCAAAAACAAAACACAATGACAGTGAAATAGAGAGCAATTCTTCAATAATTCATTCAGGGCTTGTGACGCAACTTGGATTTACCAAATCTAAACCCAGAGCTGGGTGAGACATAAGGCTCGACACTTCGGGCTGATAGCATTGGTGAGGTTCGTTGAGCAAACGCAGACCCTTTGAAGTCATACTGCATGGTACCCATTCCATGGGTCCCAACTCTCCAGGTTTAAAGGATTCTTCCTTCAGCTAAAACATGCATGGGAATCCCAGAGTATTGTCCACCATGTGATTGGGAAATGTTTTCAAATGCATCTCAGTTTTCGTCCCCTGGTACTCCGGTTCACCATTCCAGACGCATTACTAACACTCTCCCCACATGGAGAGTCATTGCCTTTAACCTCCTGTTTGGCACAGTTTGCAAATTCTGCGCAAGATGAACAGGAATAGGGAGAACCAATGAGAGACTAGCTGTAGGTGTCTGCACGGGCAAACGTAATGCTCATTTCCCACCAGGAAGAGGAATTAACCTAAGGCTCAGCGTGCCCTGTCGGAAACGGATTAGGGCCTGAAGAAATCCTGCGGTTTTGCGGACAGCTCACAAGAAAGCGAGTTGAAGAAAGGAGCTCAGGGGCACTGTAATTCACAAAACTGCAGAGTTATGAATGACAGCTATCGTCCAAAAATGTATTGAAGTAAGTCTTCGAAGAGGACTTGAAAGCGGGGCAGAATTTCAGGAAAACGATTTCAGGGGGTAGACTGGAATTGCATTTAAAGCATAGGAAAAGAGACAGAATGTCGACAATGATGGACTTGGCCAAAAAGGGCGTATGAGTGTTTTCCTGAATATATTCAGGAAAAAGCGCATACACCCTTTTTGGCCAACCAAGCAAGCGTGTAAAGGAAATCTGCACTACAATGAAGTCTCACGGCCACCCGGTCAAAAGGGCCATCTGAAAAACTGTAAAATCCAGGAACGCAGGACAAGTCATGGAGAACAGGGAGCCTGGTTATGCTGATGGGCGGGATGTAAATTGCCAACAGCCACTCTGGAGAAGTGTATGGTGTTTCCTGAAACCCGTAGGAAACAAAGCAACACAGCCTATGGCACTTCCACTTATGGTCCTATAGCTTAGGGAAATTAAAATCAAAAACACACAGCCACCCCAAAGTTTGGGATGGCTCTGTTTACAAGAACCTCGTCTACGGTAGAGTTAAATATCCGAGAAAGCAAAAAATGGATAAAGAAGTTGTGGAACGTACGTACAATGGAATATCACTCAGCAATGAAATCTGCATCATCAGGCCCGTAGCGGCATAATGAGTGGATTCAGGTACGAGGATTCTACGAGAAGTAATTCACACAGAAATTGAAACATCATAAGATATCACTAATACACGGAATGTAAACTTGACAACACATGAACTGAATTACAAAACAGAACAGGGTCTCAAATTTAGAAAACAAAATTATGCTTACTTATGGGGAAAGGTGAGTTGGGGTGCTGCATAAAACCAGAGATTGAAATTAGCACAGATACCGTTCCATAAGCCAAATATATAATAGACAAGACCTACTCCTTGCTCAACGAAATGGACTCAACACCCCATATTCAACGCCTGGGAATATACCTGACAAGTAAGAAATTTAAAACCCATGCGTTTATATGTCTCCATAAGGAAATGAAGCGTGTGTACAGTGGCCTAAACGCAGCAGTGAAAATCCGATAAATCCCATTATCAAAGTAAATTTCAAAAACAAAACACAATGACAGTGAAATAGAGAGCAATTCTTAAATAATTCATTCAGGGCTTGTGATGCAACCTGGATTTACCACATCTACACCCAGAGCTTGGTGAGACATAAGGCTGGACACTTCGGGCTGATAGCATTGGTGAGGTTCGGTGAGCAAACGCAGACCCTTTGAAGTCGTACTGCATGGTACCCATTCCATGGGTCACAACTCTCCAGGTTTAAAGGATTCTTCCTTCAGCTAAAACATGCATGGGAAACCCAGAGTATGGTCCACCGTGTGATTGGGAAACGTTTTCAAATGCATCTCACTTTTCGTCCCCGGGTACTCGGGTTCACCATTCCAGACGCTTTACTAACACTCTCCCCACTTGGACAGTCAGTGCCTTTAACCTCCTGTTTGGCACAGTTTGCAATTTCTGCCCAAGATGAACAGGAATAGGGAGAACCAATGAGAGACTAGCTGTAGGTGTCTGCACGGGCAAACGGAACGCTCATTTCCCACCAGGAAGAGCAATTAACCAAAGGCTCAGTGTGCCCTGCCGGAAACAGATTAGGGCCTGAAGCACTCCTTCGTTTTTGCAGCCAGCTCACAAGAAAGCTAGTTGAAGAAAGGAGCTCAGGGGCACTGTAATTCACAAAGCTGCAGAGTTATAAATGACAGCTATCGTCCAAAAATGTATTGAAGTAAGTCTTCGAACAGGACTTGAAAGCGAGGCAGAATTTCAGGAAAACGATTTCAGGGGGTAGACTGGAATTGCACTTAAAGCATAGGAAAAGAGGCAGAATGTCGACAATGATGCACTTGGCCAAAAAGGGCATATGCGTTTTCACCTGAATATATTCAGGACAAAACGCATACGCCCTTTTGGCAAACCAAGCAAGCGTGTAAAGGAAATCTGCACTACAATGAAGTCTCACTGCCCCCCGGTCAAAAGGGCCATCTGAAAAAAGTGTAAAATCTAGAAAGGCAGGACAGGTCATGGAGAACTGGAAGCCTTGTTATGCTGATGGGCGGGATGTAAATTGCCAACAGCCACTCTGGAGAAGTGTATGGTGTTTCCTGAAACACGTAGGAAACAAAGCAACAGTGCCTATGGTACTTCCACTTGTGGTCCTATAGCTTAGGGAAATTAAAATCAAAAACACACAGCCACCCCAAATTTTGGGACGGCTCTGTTTACAAGAACCTCGTCTACGGTACAAGTTAAATATCCGAGAAAGCAAAAAATGGATAAAGAAGTTGTGGTACGCACGTACAATGGAATATCACTCAGCAATGAAATCTACGTCATAAGACCCGTAGCGGCATAATGAGTGGATTCAGGTACGATGATTCTACCAGAAATAAGTCACACAGAAAAAGAAACATCATAAGATATCACTAATACACGGAATGTAATCTTGGCTACACATGAACTGAATTACAAAACAGAACAGGGTCTCAAATTTAGAAAACCAACTTATGCTTGCTTATGGGGAAAGGTGAGTTGGGGTGCTGCATAAAACCAGAGATTGAAATTAGCACAGATACCGTTCTATAAGCCAAATATATAATAGACATGACTTGTCCTTGCTCAACGAAATGGACTCAACACCACATATTCAACGCCTGGGAATATACCTGACAAGTAAGAATCTTAAAACCCCTGGATTTATATGGCTCATAAGGAAATCAAGCGTGTGTACAGCGGCCTAAACGCAGCAGTGAAAATCCGATAAATCAAATTATCAAAATAATTACAAAAACAAATCACAATGACAGTGAAATAGAGAGGAATTCTTAAATAATTCACTCAGGGCTTCTGATGCAACCTGGATTTACCACATCTACACCCAGAGCTGGGGAAACATAAGGCCGGACACGTCGGCCTGATAGCATGGGTGAGGTTCGGTGAGCAAATGCAGACCCTTTGAAGTCATACTGCATGGTACCCATTCCATGGTTCCCAACTCTCCAGGTTGAAGGGATTCTTCCTTCCGCTAAATCATGTATGGGAAACCCAGAGTATGGTCCACCATGTGATTGGGAAACGTTTTCAAATGCATCTCAGTTTACGTCCCTTTATACTCGGGTTCACCATTCCAGACGCCTAACTAACACTCTCCCCACTTGGAGAGTCAGTGCCTTTAACCTCCTGTTGGGCACAGTTTGCAATTTCTGCACATGATAAACAGGAATATGGAGAACCAATGAGAGGCTAGCTGTAGGTGTCTGCACGGGCAAATGTAACGGTCATTTCCCACGAGGAAGAAGAATTAACCAAAGGCTCAGCATGCCCTGCCGGAACCAGATTAGGGCCTGAAGCAATCCTGAGGTTTTGCAGCCAGCTCACAGGAAAGCGAGTTGAAGAAAGGAGCTCAGGGTCACTGTGATTCAAAACCTGCAGAGTTATAAATGACAGCTATCGTCCAAAAATATATTGAAGTAAGTCTGCGAAGAGGACTTGAAAGCGGGGCAGAAATTCAGGAAAACGATTTCAGGGGGTAGACTGGAATTGCACTTAAAGAATAGGAAAAGAGGCAGAACAGCGACAATGATGCACTTGTCCAAAAAGGGCGTATGCGTTTTTTCCTGAATATATTCAGGAAAAAACGCATACGCACTTTTTGGCCAACCAAGCAAGCGTGTAAAGGAAATCGGCACTACAATGAAGTCTCACTGCCCCCAGGTCAAAAGGGCCATCTGAAAAAAGTGTAAAATCCAGAAAGGCAGGACAGGCCATGGAGAACAGGGAGCATTGTTATGCTTATGGGCGGGATGTGAATTGCCAGCAGCCACTATGGAGAAGTGTATGGTGTTTCCTGCAACACATAAGAAACAAAGCAACACAGCCCATGGCACTACCACTTATGGTCCTATAGCTTAGGGAAATTAAAATCAAAACCACAGAGCCACCCCAAAATTTGGAACGGCTCTGTTTACAAAACCTTGTCTACGGTACAAGTTAAATATCCCAGAGAGCGAAAAATGGATAAAGAAGTTGTGCTACGTACGTACAATGGAATATCTCTCAGCAATGAAATCTATGTCATCAGGACCGTAGCCGCATAATGCGTGGATTCAGGTACGATGATTCTACGTGAAATAGGTCACACAGAAAAAGAAACAGCATAAGATATCACTAATACATGGAATGTAAACTTGGCTACACATGAACTGAATTACAAAACAGAACAGGGTGTCAAATTTAGAAAACCAACTTATGCTTGCTTTTTGGGGAAGGTGAGATGGGGTGCTGCATAAAACCAGAGATTGAAATTCGCACAGATACCGTTCCATAAGCCAAATATGTAATAGACAAGTCCTACTCCTTGCTCAACGAAATGGACTCAACACCCCATATTCAACGCCTAGGATTATACCTGCCTAGTAAGAATCTTAAAACCCATGGATTTATACGTCTCCGTAAGAGAAACAAGCGTGTGTTCAGTGGCCTAAACGCAGCAGTGAAAATCCGATAAATCCCATTATCAAAATAAATTTCAAAAACACAACACAATGACAGTGAAATAGAGAGAAATTTTTAATAATTCACTCAGGGCTTCTGATGCAACCTGGGTTTACCACATCTACAACCACACCTGGGGAGACATAAGGCCGGACACTTCGGCCTGATAGAATTGGTGAGGTTCGGTGAGCAAATGCAGACCCTTTGAAGTCATACTGCATGGTACCCATTCCATGGGTCCCAACTCTCCAGGTTTAAGGGATTCTTCCTTCCGCTACATCATGAATGGGAAACCCAGAGTATGGTCCACCATGTAATTGGGAAACCTTTTCAAATGCATCTCAGTTTTCGTCCCCTTATACTGGGGTTCACCATTCCAGATGGTTAACTAACGCTCTCCCCACTTGGAGAGTCAGTGCCTTTAACCTCCTGTTTGGCACAGTTTGCAATTTCTGCACAAGATGAACAGAAATAGGGAGAACCAATGAGAGACTAGCTGTAGGTGTCTGCACGGACAAATGGAACGCTCATTTCCCACCAGGAAGAGGAATTAACCAAAGGCTCAGCGTGCCCTGCCGGAAACAGATTAGGGCCTGAAGCAACCCTGCGGTTTTGCTGCCAGGTCACAAGAAAGCTAGTTGAAGAAAGGAACTCGGGGGCACTGTAATTCACAAACCTGCAGAGTTATGAAAGACAGCTATCGTCCAAAAACATATTGAAGTAAGTCTTCAAAGAGGACTTGAAAGCGGGTCAGAATTTCAGGAAAACGATTTCAGGGGGTAGACTGGAATTGCACTTAAAGCATAGGAAAAGAGGCAGAATGTTGACAATGATGCACTTGGCCACATAGGGCGTATGCGTTTTTTCCTGAATATATTCAGGAAAAAACGCATAAGCACTTTTTGGCCAACCAAGCCAGGGTGTAAAGGAAATCGGCACTACAATGTAGTCTCATTGCCCCCCGGTCAAAAGGGCCATCTGAAAAAAGTGTAAAATACAGAAAGGCAGCACAGGTCATGGAGAACAGGGAGCCTTGTTATGCTGATGGGCGGGATGTAAATTGCCAACAGCCAATCTGGAGAAGTGTATGGTGTTTCCTGAAACACGTAGGAAACAAAGCAACACAGCCTATGGCACTTCCACATATGGTCCTATAGCTTAGGGAAATTAAAATCAAAAACACACAGCCACCCCAAAGTTTCAGACGGCTCTGTTTACAAGAACCTCGTCTACGGTACAAGTTAAATATCCGAGAAAGCAAAAAATGGATAAAGAAGTTGTGGTACTTTCTTACAATGGAATATCACCCAGCAATGAAATCTACGTTATCAGGCCCGTAGCAGCATAATGAGTTGATTCAGGTACGAGGACTCTACGAGAAATAAGACACACAGAAAAAGAAACACCATAAGATATCACTAATACACGGAATGTAAACATGGCTACACATGAACTGAATTACAAAGCAGAACAGGGTCTCAAATTTAGAAAACCACCTTATGTTTGCTTATGGGGAAAGGTGAGTTGTGGTGCTGCACAAAACCAGAGATTGAAATTAGCACAGATACCGTTCCATAAGCCAAATATATAATAGACAAAACCTACTCCTTGCTCAACGAAATGGACTCAACACCCCATATTCAACGCCTGGGAATATACCTGACAAGTAAGAATCTTAAAACCCATGGATTTATATATCTCCCTAAGGAAATCAAGCGTGTGTATAGCGGCCTAAACGCAGCAGTGAAAATCCGATAAATCCCATTATCAAAATAAATTTCAAAAACAAAACACAATGACACTGAAATAGAGAGCAATTCTTAAATAATTCATTCAGGGCATGTGATGCAACCTGGATTTACCACATCTACACCCAGAGCTGGGTGAGACATAAGGCTGGACACTTCGGGCTGATAGCATTGGTGAGGTTCGTTGAGCAAACGCAGACCCTTTGAAGTCATACTGCATGGTACCCATTCCATGGGTCCAAACTCTCCAGGTTTAAGGGATTCTTCTTTCAGGTAAAACATGCATGGGAAACCCAGAGTATGGTCCACCATGTGATTGGGAAACATTTTCAAATGCATCTCAGTTTTCGTCCCCTGGTACTCGGGTTCACCATTCCAGATGCTTTACTAACACTCTCCCCACTTGGAGAGTCATTGCCTTTAACCTCCTGTTTGGCACAGTTTGCAATTTCCGCGCAAGATGATCAGGAATAAGGAGAACCAATGAGAGACTAGCTGTAGGTGTGTGCATGGGCAAATGGAACGCTCATTTCCCACCAGGAAGAGGAATTAACCAAAGGCTCAGCGTGCCTGCTGGAAAAAGATTAGGGCCTGAAGCAATCCTGTGGTTTTGCGGCCAGCACACAAGAAAGCGAGTTGAAGAAAGGAGCTCAGGGGCACTGTAATTCACAAACCTGCCGAGTTATGAATGAGAGCTATCGTGCAAAAATATATTGAAGTTAGTCTTCGAAGAGGACTTGAAAAAGGGGCAGAATTTCAGGAGAACGATTTCAGGGGGTAGACTGGAATTGCACTTAAAGCATAGGAAAAGAGGCAGAATGTCGACAATGATGCACTTGGCCAAAAATGGCGTATGCGTTCTTTTCCTGAATATATTCAGGAAAAAACGCATACGCACTTTTTGGCCAACCAAGCAAGCGTGTAAAGGAAATCTGCACTACAATGAAGTCTCACTGCCCCCCGGTGAATAGGGCCATCTGAAAAAGGTGTAAAATCCAGAAAGGCAGGACAGGTCATGGAGAACAGGGAGCCTTGTTATGCTGATGGGCGGGATGTAAATTGCCAACAGCCACTCTGGAGAAGTGTATGGTGTTTCCTGAAACACGTAGGAAACAAAGAAACACAGCCTATGGCACTTCCACTTATGGTCGTATAGCTTAGGGAAATTGAAATCAAACACACACAGCCACCCCAAATTTTGGGACGGCTCTGTTTACAAGAACCTCGTCTACGATGCAAGTTAAATATCCGAGAAAGCAAAAAATGAATAAAGAAGTTGTTGTACGTACGTACAATGGAATATCACTCAGCAATGAAATCTACGTCATCAGGCCCGTAGCGGAATAATGAGTGGATTCAGGTACGATGATTCTACGTGAAATAAGTCACACAGAAAAACAAACATCATAAGATATCACTAATACACGGAATGTAAACTTGGCTACACATGAACTGAATTACAAAACAGAACAGGGTCTCAAATTTAGAAAACCAACTTATGCTTGCTTATGGGGAAAGGTGTGTTGGGGTTCTGCATAAAACCAGAGATTGAAATTAGCACAGATACCGTTCCATAAGCCAAATATATAATAGAAAAGACTTACGCCTTACTCAACGAAATGGACTCAACACCCCATATTCAATGCATTGGAATATACCTGAGAAGTAAGAATCTTAAAACCCATGGATTTATATGTCTCCATAAGGAAATCAAGCGTGTGTACATTGGCCTAAACGCAGCAGTGAAAATCCGATAAATCCCATTATCAAAATGAATTACAAAAACAAAACACAAGGACAGTGAAATAGAGAGCAATTCTTAAATAATTCATTCAGGGTTTGTGATGCAACCTGGATTTACCACATCTACACCCAGAGCTGAGTGAGACATAAGGTTGGGCACTTCGGGCTGATAGCATTGGTGAGGTTCGATGAGCAAATGCAGACCCTTTGAAGTCATACTGCATGGTACCTGTGCCATGGGTCCCAACTCGCCAGGTTTAAGTGATTCTTCCTTCAGCTAAAACATGCATCGGAAACCCACAGTACGGTGCACCGTGTGACCGGGAAACGTTTTAAATGTATCTCAGATTTCGTCCCCTTTTACTCGGGTTCACCATTCCAGACCCTTTACTCACACTCTCCCCACTTGGAGAGTCAGTGCCTTTAACCTCCTCTTTGGCACAGTTTGCAATTTCTGCGCAACATGAACAGAAATAGGGAGAACCAATAAGAGACTAGCTGTAGGTGTCTGCACGGGCAAATTTAACGCTCATTTCCCACCAGGAAGAGGAATTAACCACAGGCTCAGCATGCCATGCCGGAATCAGATTAGGGCCTGAAGTAATGCTGCGGGTTTGCGGCCAGCTCACAAGATAGCGAGTTGAAGAAAGGAGCTCAGGGGCACTGTAACTCACAAACATGCAGAGTTATAAATGACAGCTATCGTCCAAAAAAATATTGAAGGAAGGCTGCGAAGACGACTTGTAAGTGGGGCAGAATTGCAGGAAAACGATTTCAGGGGGTAGACGGGAATTGCATTTAAAGCATAGGAAACGAGGCAGAACGTCGACAATGATGCACTTGGCCAAAAAGGGCGTATGAGGTTTTTCCTGAATATATTCAGGAAAAAACGCATACGCCCTTTTTGGCCAACCAAGCAAGCATGTTAAAGAAATCTGCACTACAATGAAGTCTCACTGCCCCCCGGTCAAAAGGGCCATCTGAAAAAAGTGTAAAATCCAGAAAGGCAGCACAGGCCATGGAGAACAGGTTGCCTTGTTATGCTGATGGGCGGGAAGTAAATTGCCAACAGCCGCTCTGGAGAAGTGTATGGTGTTTCATGGAACACCTAAAAAACAAAGCAACGGAGCCTACGGCACTTCCACTTATGGTCCTATAGCTTAGGGAAATTAAAATCAGAAACACACAGCCTCCCCAAAATGTCGGATGGCTCTGTTTATAAGAACCTCATGTACGGCACAAGTTAAATATCGCAGAAAGCAAAAAATGGATAAAGAAGTTGTGTTACGTATGTACAATGGAATATCACTCTGCAATGAAATCAATGTAATCAGTCCCGTCGTGACATAATGAGTGGATTCAGGTACGATGATTCTAAGTGAAGTAAGTCTCACAGAAAATGAAACATCATAAGATATCACTAATACACCGAATGTAATCTTGGCTACACATGAACTGAATTACAAAACAGAACAGGGTCTCAAATTTAGAAAACCAACTTATGTTTACTTAAGGGGAAAGTTCAGTTGGGGTGCTGCATAAAAGCAGAGATGGAAATTAACACAGATACCATTCCATACGTCAAATATGTAATACTCAAAACCTACCCCTTGCTCAACGAAATGGACTAACAACCCTATATTCAATGCCTAGGAAAACACCTGACTAGTAAGAATATTCAAACCCATGGATTTATATGTCTCCATAAGAGAATCAAGCGTGTGTACAGCTGCATGAAGGAAGCAGAGAAAATCCGATAAATCCCCTTATCAAAATGAATTACAAAAACAAAACACAATGACAGTGAAATAGAGAGCAATTCTTAAATAATTCATTCAGGGCTTGTGATGCAACCTATATTTTCCTCATTTACACCCAGAGCTGAGTGAGACATAAGGTTGGACACTTCGGGCTGATAGCATTGGTGAGGTTCGATGAGCAAATGCAGACCCTTTGAAGTCATACTGCATGGGACCAATTCCATGGGTTCCAACTCTCCAGGTTTAAGGGATTCTTCCTTCAGCTAAAACATGCATGGGAAGCCCACAGTATGGTGCACCGTGTGACCGGGAAACGTTTTCAAATGCATCTCAGTTTTCGTCCCCTTTTTCTCGGGTTCACAGTTCCAGACCCATTACTATCACTCTCCCCACTTGGAGAGTCAGTGCCTTTAACCTCCTGTTTGGCACAGTTTGCAATTTCTGCGCACGATGAACAGGAGTAGGGAGAACCAATGAGAGAGTAGCTGTAGGTGTCTGCACGGGCAAATTTAACGATCATTTCCCACCAGGAATAGGATTTAACGAAACGCTCAGCATGCCGTCCCGGAACCAGATTAGGGCCTGAAGCAATCCTGCGGGTTTGCGGCTAACTCACAAGAAAGCGATTTGAAGAAAAGCGCTCAGAGGCACTGTAATTCACAAACCTACAGAGTTATAAATGACAGCTATCGTCCAAAAATATATTGAAAGAAGGCTGCGAAGAGGACTTGAAAGCGGGGCAGAATTGCAGGAAAACGATTTCAGGGGGTAGACTGGAATTGCATTTAAAGCATAGGAAAGGAGGCAGAACGTCGAAAATGATGCACTTGGCCAAAAAGGGCGTATGCGTTTTTTCCTGAATATATTCAGGAAAAAACGCATACGCACTTTTTGGTCAAGCAAGCAAGCATGTTAAAGAAATCTGCACTACAGTGAACTCTCACTGCCCCCCGGTCAAAAGGGCCATCTGAAAAAAGTGTAAAATCCAGAAAAGCAGCACAGGCCATGGAGAACAGGGAGCCTTGTTATGCTGATGGGCGGGATGTAAATTGCCAAGAGTCACTCTGGAGAACTGTATGGTGTATCCTCAAACACCTAAAAAACAAAGCAACGGAGCCTACGGCACTTCCACTTATGGTACTATAGCTTAGGGAAATTAAAATCAGAAACACATAACCACCCCAAAGTTTCAGACGGCTGTGTTTACAAGAACCTCGTCTATGGTACAAGTTAAATATCCCAGAAAGCGAAAAATGGATAAAGAAGTTGTGGTACGTATGTACAATGGAATATCACTCACCAATGAAATCTATGTCATCAGGCCCATTGTGGCATAATGAGTGGATTCAGGTACGATGATTCTAAGTGAAGTAAGTCACACAGAAAATGCAACATCATAAGATATCACTAATACACGGAATGTAATCTTGGCTACACATGAACTGAATTACAAAACAGGACAGGGTCTCAAATTTAGAAAACCAACTTAGGTTTGCTTAAGGGGAAAGGTGAGTTGGGGTGCTGCATAAAACCAGAGATAGAAATTAGCACAAATACCATTCCATAAGTCAAATATGTAATAGTCAAGACCTACCCCTTGCTCAACGAAATGGGCTAAACACCCTATATTCAACGCCTAGGAATACACCTGACTAGTAGGAATCTTCAAACCCATGGATTTATATGTCTCCATAAGAGAAACAAGCGTGTGTACAGCTGCATGAAGGCAGCAGAGAAAATCCGATAAATCCCATTATCGAAATGAATTACAAAAACAAAACACAATGACAGTGAAATAGAGAGCAATTCTTAAATAATTCATGCAGGGCTTGTGATGCAACCTGGATTTACCTTATCTACACCCAGAGCTGAGTGAGACATAAGGTTGGACACTTCGGGCTGATAGCATTGGTGAGGTTCGATGAGCAAAGGCAGACCCTTTGAAGTCATACTGCATGGTACCCATTCCATGGGTCCCAACTCTCCAGGTTTAAGCGATTCTTCCTTCAGCTAAATCATGCATGGGAAACCCAAAGTATGGTGTACCGTGTGACCGGGAAACGTTTTCAAATGCATCTCAGTTTCCGTCCCCTTTTACTCGGGTTCACAATTCCAGACCATTTACTAATACTCTCCCCACTTGGAGAGTCAGTGCCTTTAACTTCCTGTTTGTCACAGTTTGCAATTTCTGCGCAAGATGAACAGGAATAGGGAGAACCAATGAGAGACTAGCTGTAGGTGTTGCACAGGCAAATTTAACGCTCATTTGCCACCAAGAACTGGAATTAACCAAACGCTCAACATGCCATGCCAGAACCAGATTAGGGCCTGAAGCAATCCTGCGGGTTTGCGGCCAGCTCACAAGAAAGCGATTTGAAGAAAGGAGCTCAGGGGCACTGTAATTCACAAACCTGCAGAGTTATAAATGACAGCTATCGTCCGAAAATGTATTGAAGGAAGGCTGCGAAGAGGACTTGAAAGCGGGGCAGAATTGAAGGAGAACGATTTCAGGGGGTAGACTGGAATTGCATTTAAAGCATAGGAAAAGAGGCAGAACGTCGACAATGATGCACTTGGCCAAAAAGGGCATATGCGTTTTTTCCTGAATATATTCAGGAAAAAAAGCATACGCCCTTTTTGGCCAACCAAGCAAGCATGTTAAAGAAATCTGCACTATAGTGACGTCTCACTGCCCACCGGTCAAAAGGGACATCTGAAAAAAGTGTAAAATCCAGAAATGCAGCACAGGCCTTGGAGAACAGGGAGCCTTGTTATGCTGATGGGTGGGATGTAAATTGCCAACAGCCACTCTGGAGTAGTGTATGGTGTTTCCTGAAACACCTAAAAAACAAAGCAACGGAGCCTACGGCACTTCCACTTATGGTCCTATAGCTTAGGGAAATTAAAATCAGAAACACACAGATACCCCAAAGTTTCAGACGGCTCTGTTTACAAGAACCTCGTCTACTGTACAAGTTAAATATCCCAGAAAGCGAAAAATGGATAAAGAAGTTGTGGTACGTACGTACAAAGGAATATCACTCACCAATGAAATCTATGTCATCAGGCCCGTCGTGGCATAATGAGTGGATTCAGGTACGATGATTCAAGTGAAATAAGTCACACAGAAAATGAAACATCATAAGATATCACTAATACACGGAATGTAATCTTGGCTACACATGAACTGAATTACAAAACAGAACAGGGTCTCAAATTTAGAAAACCAACTTATGTTTGCTTAAGGGGAAAGGTGAGTTGGGGTGCTGCATAAAACCAGAGATAGAAATTAGCACAGATACCATTCCATAAGTCAAATATGTAATAGTCAAGACCTACCCCTTGCTCAACGAGATGGACTATACACCCCATATTCAACGCCTAGCAATACACCTTACTAGTAAGAATCTTCAAACCCATGGATTTATATGTCTCCATAAGAGAATCAAGCGTGTGTACAGCTGCATGAATGCAGCAGAGAAAATCCGATAAATCCCATTATCAAAATTAATTAAAAAAACTAAACACAATGACAGTGAAATGGAGAACAATTCTTAAATATTTCATTCAGTGCTTGTGATGCAACCTGGATTTACCTCATCTACACACAGTGCTGAGTGAGACATAAGGATGGACACTTCGGGCTGATAGTATTGGTGAGGTTCGATGAGCAAATGCAGACCCTTTGAAATCATACTGCATGGTACCAGTTCCATGGGTCCCAACTCTCCAGGTTTAAGGGATTCTTCCTTCAGCTAAAACATGCATGGGAATCCCACAGTATGGTGCACCATGTGACCGGGAAACGTTTTCAAATGCATGTTCGTTTTCGTCCGCTTTTTCTCGGGTTCACAATTCCAGACCCTTTACTAACAGTCTCCCCACTTGGACAGTCAGTGCCTTTATCTCCTGTTTGGCACAGTTTGCAATTTCTGCGCAAGATGAACAGGAATAAGGAGAACTAATGAGAGAGTAGCTGTAGCTGTCTGCACGGGCAAATTTAACTCTCATTTCCCACCAGGAAGAGGAATGAACCAAAGGCTCAGCGTGCCATGCCGGAACAAGATTAGGGCCTGAAGCAATCCTGCAGTTTTGCGGCCAGCTCAAAAGAAAGCTAGTTGAAAAAAAGAGCTCAGGGGCACTGTCATTCACAAACCTGCAGTTATCAATGACAGCTATCTTCCAAAAATATATTGAAGTAAGGCTGCAAAGCAGACTTGAAAGTGGGGCAGAATTGAAGGAAACCGATTTCAGGAGGTAGACAGTAACTGCATTTAAAGCATAGGAAAAGAGGCAGTACGTCGACAATGATGCACTTGGCCAAGAAGGGCATATGCGTTTTATCCAGGGCCCTCATTAAAGAGGGGAGGAGGCTCCCAGCACACTCCAATGGCCAACAGAGGGCCCATGTCACCAAGGCGACGTGTGCCACCCAGGCAGGAGTGACCTCATGTCAGAGGGCCCACCTCACAGAAGGGTGAGGTACCCAGCCAGGATCAGACTCTCACCAGAGGGCCCACATCACCAAGGGGATCGGATCCAGGCAGGAGTGGCCTCACACCAGTGTGGCCAAATAAGAGAAAGGTGAGGAACCCAGAACATGTGGCCTAAACAAGAGGACCCACATCTCCAAGGGGCTGGAAGTGAGGCAGGAAGGAGGAGCCAGAAAATAGAGGACCCATAGAATAAAAAAGTGAGGAATCCCGCAGTTGGAACCTCCTAGCATGCGGCAAGGAGCAGCGAGGCTATGGGTTCCCAGCCAGTGTGAACTCACAACAGAGGGCCCTCATCATTAAACTGTGAACAACACAGCTGTTGGGACCACAGAACAGAAGGCCCACATTCCCATGGGGTTGGCATCCTGGCAGGAGTGTACTCGCACCACAGGGCACACATCAGAAAAGTTTGGGAGCCCAGGAGTTAGGGCCTGACGCCAGAGGGCCCTCATTACCGAAGGGAGGAAACTCCCAGCAGGCACCAAATCCCAACTTAGGGCCCACGTCGCCAAGGTGATGTGCGCTAGCCAGGCAGGAGTGACCTCACAGAAGAGGGCAAATGTCACAGAAGTGTGAGGAACCCAGCCAGGATAAGACTCTCACCAGAGGGCCCACATCACCAAGGGGATCGGAACCAGGCAGAAGTATCCTCACACCAGTGTGGCCAAATAATGGAAAGGTGAGGAACCCAGAACATGTGGCCTAAACCACAGGAACCACATCTCCAAGGTGCTCGGAGTGAGGCAGGCAGGACTAGCCTAAAAACACAGGGCCCATAGAATAAAAAATGTGAGGAATCCAGCAGTTGGAACCTCGCAGCAGGCGGCCCAGAGCACGGAGTCTATGGGATCCAGGCCGAAGTGAACTCACAGCAGAGGGCCCACATCATGAAACTGTGAGCAACCCAGCCGTTGGGACCTCAGAGCAGAAGGCCCACATCCCCATGGGGATGGGAACCTGGCAGGAGTATCCTCGCACCACTTAGTACGTACTAGAAAATGTGGGTACCCAGCAGTTAGGGCCTGACGCCAAAGGGCCCTCATCACTGAGGGGAGGAGGCTCCCAGCATGCTCCAACTGCCACCAGAGGGCCGACGTCGCCACGGCGGTGTGTGCCAGCCAGGAAAGAATGACCTCAGAGCAGAGGGCCAAGCTCACAGAAGTGTGAGGAACCCAACCAGGATCAGACTCTCACCAGAGGGTCCACATCACCAAGGGGATGCGAACCAGGCAGGAGTGTGCTCACACCAGTGGGGCCACATCATTGAAAGGTGAGGAACCCAGCACATGTGGCTTCAAACCAGAACAGCCACATCAAAAAGGGGCTCGGAGTGAGTCAGGCAGGAGATGTCTCACAACACAGGGCCCATAGAAGAAAAAAGGTGAGGAATCCAGCAGTTGGAAGCTCCAAGCAGGTGGCCCAGGGCACCGAGGCAATGGGATCCATGCCGGAGTGAACTCACAGCAGAGGGCGCACATCCTGACACTGTGAGCAACCCAGCCGCTGGGACCTCAGAACAGAAGGTCCAAATATGCATGGGGATGGGAACCTGGCAGGAGTGTCATCGCACCAGTAGGGCCACATCCCCAGAAGGTGAGGCTAACGGCACACGTGGTCTCAAACCAGAAGACCTACATCACCAAGGGGCTCGGTGTGAGGCAGGCAGGAGGAGCCTCACAACACAGGGCCTAAAGTATAAGAAAGGTGAGGAATCCAGCAGTTGGAACCTCCCAGCAGGCGTCCCAGAGCACAGAGGCTATGGGATCTAGGCCTGAGTGAACTAACACCAGAGAACCAACATCACGAAACTGTGAGCAACCCAGGCGATGGGACCACAGAGCAGAAGGCCCACATCCCCATAGGGATGGGAACTTACAGGAGTGTCCTGGCATCACTGGGCTCAGTCAGAAAACGTGGGGTGCCAGCACTTAGAGCCTGACGCCAGAGGGCCCTCATCACCTAGGAGAGGAGGCTCCCAGCAGGCTCCAACTGCCACCAGATGGCCGACGTCACCAAGGCAATGGGAGCAAGCCAGGCAGGAGTTACCTCACAGAAGAGGGCCCACCTCAAAGGAGAGTGAGGAACCCAGCAAGGATGAGACTCTCACCAGAGGGCCCACCTCTCCAAGGTGCTCGGAGTGAGGCAGGCAGGACTAGCCTAACAACACAGGGCCCATAGATTAAAAAATGTGAGGAATCCAGCAGTTGAAACCTCGCAGCAAGCGGCCCAGAGCACGGAGTCTATGGGATCCAGGCCAAAGCGAACTCACAGCACAGGGCCCACATCATGAAACTGTGAGCAACCCAGCCATTGGGACCTCAGAGCAGAAGGCCCACATCCCCATGGGGATGGGAACCTGGCAGGAGTGTCCCAGCACCACTTAGTACGTAACAGAAAATGTGAGTACCCAGCAGTTAGGGCCTGACGCCAAAGGGCCCTCATCACTGTGGGGAGGAGGCTCCGAGCACGTTCCAAATGCCACCAGAGGGCTTACGTCGCCAAGGCGAGGTGTGCCAACCAGGCAGGAGTGACGTCAGAGCAGAGGGCCAAGCTCACGGAAGTGTGAGGAACCCAACCAGGATCAGACTCTCACCAGAGGGCCCACAGCACCAAGGGGATGCGAACCAGGCAGGAGTGTGCTCACACCAGTGGGGCCACATCATTGAAAGGTGAGGCACCCAGCACATGTGGCCTCAAACCAAAAGAGCCACATAAAAATGGGGCTCGGAGTGAGTCAGGCAGGAGATGTCTCACAACACAGGGCCCATAGAAGAAAAAAGGTGAGGAATCCAGCAGTTGGAAGGTCCAAGCAGGTGGCCCAGGGCACCGAGGGTATGGGATCCATGCCGAAGTGAACTCACAGCAGAGGGCCCACATCCTGACACTGTGAGCAACCCAGCCGCTGGGACCTCAGAACAGAAGGTCCAAATCTGCATGGGGATGGGAACCTGGCAGTAGTGTCATCGCACCAGTAGGGCCACATCCCTAAAAGTTGAAGCAAACGGCACACGTGGTCTCAAACCAGAAGACCTACATCACCAAGGGGCTCGGTGTGAGGCAGGCAGGAAGTGTCTCACAACACACGGCCCATAGAAGAAAAAAGGTAAGGAATCCTGCAGTTGGAAGCTCCAAGCAGGTGGCCCAGAGCACCGAGGGTATGGGATGCATGCCGGAGTGAACTCACAGCAGAGGGCCCACATCCTGACGCTGTGAGCAACCCAGCCGTTGGCACCTCAGAACAGAAGGCCCAAATCCGCATGGGGATGGGAACCTGGCAGGAGTGTCATCGCACCAGTGGGCACACATCAGAAAATGTGGGGAGCCCAGCAGTTAGGGCCTGACGCCAGAGGGCCATCATCACCGACGGGAGGAGGCTCCCAGCACGCTCCAACTGCAACCAGAGGGCCCATGTGGCCAAGGCGACGTGTGCCAGCCAGGCAGGAGTGACCTCACAGCAGAGGACCCACCTCCCAGAAGTGTGAGGAATCAAGCCAGGGTCAGACTCTCACCAGAGGGCCCACATCAACAAGAGGATGGGAACCAGTCAGGAGTGTCCTCACACCAGTGGGGTCACATACCTAAAAGGTGAGGCAACCGGCACATGTGGCCTCAAACCAGAGGACCTACATCACCAAGGGGCTTGGAGTGAGGCAGGCAGGAGGAGCCTTACACACAGGGCCCAAAGTATAAAAAAGGGGCGGAATCCAGCAGTTGGAACCTCCCAGCAGTCGCGCCAGAGCACAGAGGCTATGGGATCTAGGCCTGAGTGAACTAACTCCAGAGAACCAACATCACGAAACTGTGAGCAACCCAGGCGATGGGACCACAGAGCAGAAGGCCCACATCCGCATGGGGATGGGAACCTTACAGGAGTGTCCTGGCATCACTGGGCTCAGTCAGAAAACGTGGGGTGCCCAGCAGTTAGAGCCTGATGCCAGAGGGCCCTCATCACCTAGGAGAGGAGGCTCCCAGCAGGCTCCAACTGCCACCTGATGGCCGACGTCTCCAAGGCAATGGGAGCAAGCCAGGCAGGAGTTACCTCAAGGAAGAGGGCCCACCTCAAAGAAGGGTCAGGAACCCAGCAAGGATCAGACTTTCACCAGAGGGCCCACAACAACAAGGGGATGTGAACCAGGCAGGAGTGTCCTCACACCATTGGGGCCATATCGTCGAAAGGTGAGGGACCCAACACACGTGGCCTCAAACCAGAGGACACACATCACCAAGGGTCTGGGAGGGAGGCAGGCAGGAGTAGCCTCAAAACAGAGGGCCCATAGAATAAAAAAGGTGAGGAATCCCGCAGTTGGAACGTCCCAGCCGGTGGCAAGGAGCAGCGAGGCTATGGGATCCCGGCCGGTGTGAACTCACAACAGAGGGCCCTCATCATGAAACTGTGAACAACCCAGGCGTTGAGTCCACAGAGCAGAAGGCCCACATTCCCATGGGGTTGGCAACTTGGCAGGAGTGTACTCGCACCACAGGGCACACATCAGAAAAGTTTGGGAGCCCAGGAGTTAGGACCTGACGCCAGAGGGCCCTCATTACCGAAGGGAGGAAACTCCCAGCAGGCACCAAATCCCAACTGAGGGCCCACGTCGCCAAGGTGACGTGCGCTAGCCAGGCAGGAGTGACCTCACAGAAGAGGGCAAATGTCACAGAAGGGTGAGGAACCCAGCCAGGATAAGACTCTCACCAGAGGGCCCACATCACCAAGGGGATCGGAAGCAGGCAGAAGTATCCTCACACCAGTGTGGCCAAATAATGGAAAGGTGAGGAACCCAGAACATGTGGCCTAAACCACAGGAACCACATCTCCAAGGTGCTCGGAGTGAGGCAGGCAGGACTAGCCTAACAACACAGGGCCCATAGATTAAAAAATGTGAGGAATCCAGCAGTTGGAACCTCGCAGCAGGCGGCCCAGAGCACGGAGTCTATGGGATCCAGGCCGAACTGAACTCACAGCAGAGGGCCCACATCATGAAACTGTGAGCAACCCAGCCGTTGGGACCTCAGAGCAGAAGGCCCAAATCCCCATGGGGATGCGAACCTGGCAGGAGTATCCTCGCACCACTTAGTACGTACTAGAAAATGTGGGTACCCTGCAGTTAGGGCCTGACGCCAAAGGGCCCTCATCACTGAGGGGAGGAGGCTCCCAGCATGCTCCAACTGCCACCAGAGGGCCGACGTCGCCACGGCGGGGTGTGCCAGCCAGGAAGGAATGACCTCAGAGCAGAGGGCCAAGCTCACAGAAGTGTGAGGAACCCAACCAGGATCAGACTCTCACCAGAGGGTCCACATCACCAAGGGGATGCGAACCAGGCAGGAGTGTGCTCACACCAGTGGGGCCACATCATTGAAAGGTGAGGAACCCAGCACATGTGGCTTCAAACCAGAACAGCCACATCAAAAAGGGGCTCGGAGTGAGTCAGGCAGGAGATGTCTCACAACACAGGGCCCATAGAAGAAAAAAGGTGAGGAATCCAGCAGTTGGAAGCTCCAAGCAGGTGGCCCAGGGCACCGAGGCAATGGGATCCATGCCGGAGTGAACTCACAGCAGAGGGCGCACATCCTGACACTGTGAGCAACCCAGCCGCTGGGACCTCAGAACAGAAGGTCCAAATCTGCATGGGGATGGGAACCTGGCAGGAGTGTCATCGCACCAGTAGGGCCACATCCCCAGAAGGTGAGGCTAACGGCACACGTGGTCTCAAACCAGAAGACCTACATCACCAAGGGGCTCGGTGTGAGGCAGGCAGGAGGAGCCTCACAACACAGGGCCTAAAGTATAAGAAAGGTGAGGAATCCAGCAGTTGGAACCTCCCAGCAGGCGGCCCAGAGCACAGAGGCTATGGGATCTAGGCCTGAGTGAACTAACACCAGAGAACCAACATCACGAAACTGTGAGCAACCCAGGCGTTGGGACCACAGAGCAGAAGGCCCACATCCCCATAGGGATGGGAACTTACAGGAGTGTCCTGGCATCACTGGGCTCAGTCAGAAAACGTGGGGTGCCAGCACTTAGAGCCTGACGCCAGAGGGCCCTCATCACCTAGGAGAGGAGGCTCCCAGCAGGCTCCAACTGCCACCAGATGGCCGACGTCACCAAGGCAATGGGAGCAAGCCAGGCAGGAGTCACCTCACAGAAGAGGGCCCACCTCAAAGGAGAGTGAGGAACCCAGCAAGGATGAGACTCTCACCAGAGGGCCCACCTCTCCAAGGTGCTCGGAGTGAGGCAGGCAGGACTAGCCTAACAACACAGGGCCCATAGATTAAAAAATGTGAGGAATCCAGCAGTTGAAACCTCGCAGCAAGCGGCCCAGAGCACGGAGTCTATGGGATCCAGGCCAAAGCGAACTCACAGCACAGGGCCCACATCATGAAACTGTGAGCAACCCAGCCATTGGGACCTCAGAGCAGAAGGCCCACATCCCCATGGGGATGGGAACCTGGCAGGAGTGTCCCAGCACCACTTAGTACGTAATAGAAAATGTGAGTACCCAGCAGTTAGGGCTTGACGCCAAAGGGCCCTCATCACTGTGGGGAGGAGGCTCCCAGCACGTTCCAAATGCCACCAGAGGGCCTAAGTCGCCAAGGCGAGGTGTGCCAACCAGGCAGGAGTGACCTCAGAGCAGAGGGCCAAGCTCACGGAAGTGTGAGGAACCCAACCAGGATCAGACTCTCACCAGAGGGCCCACAGCACCAAGGGGATGCGAACCAGGCAGGAGTGTGCTCATAACAGTGGGGCCACATCATTGAAAGGTGAGGCACCCAGCACATGTGGCCTCAAACCAAAAGAGCCACATAAAAAGGGGGCTCGGAGTGAGTCAGGCAGGAGATGTCTCACAACACAGGGCCCATAGAAGAAAAAAGGTGAGGAATCCAGCAGTTGGAAGGTCCAAGCAGGTGGCCCAGGGCACCGAGGGTATGGGATCCATGCCGAAGTGAACTCACAGCAGAGGGCCCACATCCTGACACTGTGAGCAACCCAGCCGCTGGGACCTCAGAACAGAAGGTCCAAATCTGCATGGGGATGGGAACCTGGCAGTAGTGTCATCGCACCAGTAGGGCCACATCCCTAAAAGTTGAAGCAAACGGCATACGTGGTCTCAAACCAGAAGACCTACATCACCAAGGGGCTCGGTGTGAGGCAGGCAGGAAGTGTCTCACAACACACGGCCCATAGAAGAAAAAAGGTAAGGAATCCTGCAGTTGGAAGCTCCAAGCAGGTGGCCCAGAGCACCGAGGGTATGGGATGTATGCCGGAGTGAACTCACAGCAGAGGGCCCACATCCTGACGCTGTGAGCAACCCAGCCGTTGGCACCTCAGAACAGAAGGCCCAAATCCGCATGGGGATGGGAACCTGGCAGGAGTGTCATCGCACCAGTAGTGCCACATCCCTATAAGTTGAGGCAAACGGCACATGTGGTCTCAAACCAGAAGACCTACATCACCAAGGGGCTCGGTGTGAGGCAGGCAGGAGGAGCCTCACAACACAGGGCCCAAAGTATAAGAAAGGTGAGGAATCCAGCACTTGGAACCTCCCAGCAGTTGGCCCAGGGCACAGAGGCTATGGGATCTAGGCCTGAGTGAACTAACACCGGAGTGCCAACATAACGAAACTTTGTGCAACCCAGACGTTGCGACCACAGAGCAGAAGGCCCACATCCCCATGAGAATTGGAAACTTACAGGAGTGTCCTGGCATCACTGGGCTCACATCAGAAATCGTGGGGAGCCCAGCAGTTAGAGCCTGACGCAAGAGCGCCCGCATCACCTTGGAGAGGAGTGTACAAGAAGGCTCCAACTGCCACCAGAGGTCCGACATCACCAAGGCAATGGGAGCAATCCAGGCAGGAGTTACCTCACAGCAGAGGTCCCACCTCACAGAAGAGTAAGGAACCCAGCCAGGATCAGACTGTTACAAGAGGGCCCACATCACCAAGGGGATCGGATGCAGGCAGGAGTGGCCTCACACCAGTGTGACCAAATCATAGAAAGGCGAAGAACCCAGAACATGTGGCCTAAAAAAGAGGACCCACATCAACAAGGGGCTCAGAGTGAGGCAGGCAGGAGGTGTCTCAAACAGAGGGCCCATAAAATAAAAAAGGTGAGGAATCCCGCAGTTGGAACCTCCCAGCAGGCGGCAAGGGGCAGCGAGGCTATGGGATCCCGGCCGCTGTGAACTCACAACAGAGGGCCCTCATCACGAAACTGTGAACAACCCAGCGGTTGGGACCACAGAGCAGAAGGCCCATATTCCCATGTGGTTGGGAACCTGGCAGGAGTGTACTCCCACCAGAGGGCACACATCTGAAGAGTATGGGAGCCCAGGAATTAGGGCCTGACGACAGAGGGCCCTCATTACCGAGGGGAGGAGACTCCCAGCAGGCACCAACTCCCAGCTGAGGGACCACGTCGCCAAGGTGACGTGCGCCAGCCAGGCAGCAGTGACCTCACAGCAGAGTGTCTACGTCACAGAAGGGTGAAGTACCCAGCCAGCATAAGACTCTCACCAGAAGGCCCACATCACCAAGGGAATGGGATCCAGGCAGGAGTGGCCTCACACCAGTGTGGCCAAATCATAGAAAGGTGAGGAACCCAGAACATGTGGCCTAAACCAGAGGACCTAAACCAGAGGACCCACATCTCCAAGGGGCTCGGAGGACTAGCCTCACAACGCAGGGCCCATAGAATAAAAAATGTGAGGAATCCAGCAGTTGGAAGCTCCAAGCAGTTGTCCCAGAGCACCAAGGCAATGGGATCCATGCCAGATTGAAGTCACAGCAGAGGGGCCACATCCTGACACTGTGAGCAACCCAGCCGTTGTGACCCCAGAGAAGAAGGCCCAAAACCGCATGGGGATGGGTACCTGGCAGTAGTGTCCTCTCACCACTTAACACGTATCAGAAAATGTGGCTACTCAGCAGTTAGGGCCTGACACCAGAATGTCCTCATCACCGAGAGGAGAAGGCTCCCAGCACGCTCCAACTGCCGCCAGAGGGCCGACGTCACCAAGGCGGGGTGTGCCAGCCAGGCAGGAGTGACCTCAGGGCAGAGGGCCAACCTTACGAAACTGTGAGGAACCCAACCAGGATGAGACTCTCACCAGAGGGCCCACATCCCCAAGGGGATGGGAACCAGGCAGGAGTGTTCTCACTCCAGTGGGGCCACATCATTGAAAGGCGAGGAACCCACCACATGTGGCCTCAAACCAGAAGACCCACATCAACAAGGGGCTCAGAGTGAGGCAGGCAGGAAGTGTCTCACAACACACGGCCCATAGAAGAAAAAAGGTAAGGAATCCTGCAGTTGGAAGCTCCAAGCAGGTGGCCCAGAGCACCGAGGGTGTGGGATGCATGCCGGAGTGAACTCACAGCAGAGGGCCCACATCCTGACGCTGTGAGCAACCCAGCCGTTGGCACCTCAGAACAGAAGGCCCAATCCGCATGGGGATGGGAACCTGGCAGGAGTGTCATCGCACCAGTGGGCACACATCAGAAAATGTGGGGAGCCCAGCAGTTAGGGCCTGACGCCAGAGGGCCCTCATCACCGACGGGAGGAGGCTCCCAGCACGCTCCAACTGCAATCAGAGGGCCCATGTGGCCAAGGCGACGTGTGCCAGCCAGGCAGGAGTGACCTCACAGCAGAGAACCCACCTCCCAGAAGTGTGAGGAATCAAGCCAGAGTCAGACTCTCACCAGAGGGCCCACATCAACAAGAGGATGGGAACCAGTCAGGAGTGTCCTCACACCAGTGGGGTCACATACCTAAAAGGTGAGGCAACCGGCACATGTGGGCTGAAACCAGAGGACCTACATCACCAAGGGGCTTGGAGTGAGGCAGGCAGGAGGAGCCTCACAACACAGGGCCCAAAGTATAAAAAAGGGGCGGAATCCAGCAGTTGGAACCTCCCAGCAGTCGCGCCAGAGCACAGAGGCTATGGGATCTAGGCCTGAGTGAACTAACACCAGAGAACCAACATCACGGAACTGTGAGCAACCCAGGCGATGGGACCACAGAGCAGAAGGCCCACATCCGCATGGGGATGGGAACTTTACAGGAGTGTCCTGGCATCACTGGGCTCAGTCAGAAAACGTGGGGTGCCCAGCAGTTAGAGCCTGATGCCAGAGGGCCCTCATCACCTAGGAGAGGAGGCTCCCAGCAGGCCCCAACTGCCACCAGATGGCCGACGTCACCAAGGCAATGGGAGCAAGCCAGGCAGGAGTTACCTCAAGGAAGAGGGCCCACCTCAAAGAAGGGTCAGGAACCCAGCAAGGATCAGACTTTCACCAGAGGGCCCACAACAACAAGGGGATGTGAACCAGGCAGGAGTGTCCTCACACCATTGGGGCCATATCATCGAAAGGTGAGGGACCCAACACACGTGGCCTCAAACCAGAGGACACACATCACCAAGGGTCTGGGAGGGAGGCAGGCAGGAGTAGCCTCAAAACAGAGGGCCCATAGAATAAAAAAGGTGAGGAATCCCGCAGTTGGAACGTCCCAGCCGGTGGCAAGGAGCAGCGAGGCTATGGGATCCCGGCCGGTGTGAACTCACAACAGAGGGCCCTCATCATGAAACTGTGAACAACCCAGGCGTTGAGTCCACAGAGCAGAAGGCCCACATTCCCATGGGGTTGGCAACTTGGCAGGAGTGTACTCGCACCACAGGGCACACATCAGAAAAGTTTGGGAGCCCAGGAGTTAGGACCTGACGCCAGAGGGCCCTCATTACCGAAGGGAGGAAACTCCCAGCAGGCACCAAATCCCAACTGAGGGCCCACGTCGCCAAGGTGACGTGCGCTAGCCAGGCAGGAGTGACCTCACAGAAGAGGGCAAATGTCACAGAAGGGTGAGAAACCCAGCCAGGTTCAGACCCACACCAGAGGGCCCACATCACCAAGGGGATCGGAACCAGGCAGAAGTATCCTCACACCAGTGTGGCCAAATAATGGAAAGGTGAGGAACCCAGAACATGTGGCCTAAACCACAGGAACCACATCTCCAAGGTGCTCGGAGTGAGGCAGGCAGGACTAGCCTAACAACACAGGGCCCATAGATTAAAAAATGTGAGGAATCCAGCAGTTGGAACCTCGCAGCAGGCGGCCCAGAGCACGGAGTCTATGGGATCCAGGCCGAACTGAACTCACAGCAGAGGGCCCACATCATGAAACTGTGAGCAACCCAGCCGTTGGGACCTCAGAGCAGAAGGCCCAAATCCCCATGTGGATGGGAACCTGGCAGGACTATCCTCGCACCACTTAGTACGTACTAGAAAATGTGGGTACCCAGCAGTTAGGGCCTGACGCCAAAGGGCCCTCATCACTGAGGGGAGGAGGCTCCCAGCCCGCTCCAACTGCCACCAGAGGGCCGACGTCACCACGGCTGGGTGTGCCAGCCAGGAAGGAATGACCTCAGAGCAGAGGGCCAAGCTCACAGAAGTGTGAGGAACCCAACCAGGATCAGATTCTCACCAGAGGGTCCACATCACCAAGGGGATGCGAACCAGGCAGGAGTGTGCTCACACCAGTGGGGCCACATCATTGAAAGGTGAGGAACCCAGCACATGTGGCTTCAAACCAGAACAGCCACATCAAAAAGGGGCTCGGAGTGAGTCAGGCAGGAGATGTCTCACAACACAGGGCCCATAGAAGAAAAAAGGTGAGGAATCCAGCAGTTGGAAGCTCCAAGCAGGTGGCCCTGGGCACCGAGGCAATGGGATCCATGCCGGAGTGAACTCACAGCAGAGGGCGCACATCCTGACACTGTGAGCAACCCAGCCGCTGGGACCTCAGAACAGAAGGTCCAAATCTGCATGGGGATGGGAATCTGGCAGGAGTGTCATCGCACCAGTAGGGCCACATCCCCAGAAGGTGAGGCTAACGGCACACGTGGTCTCAAACCAGAAGACCTACATCACCAAGGGGCTCGGTGTGAGGCAGGCAGGAGGAGCCTCACAACACAGGGCCTAAAGTATAAGAAAGGTGAGGAATCCAGCAGTTGGAACCTCCCAGCAGGCGGCCCAGAGCACAGAGGCTATGGGATCTAGGCCTGAGTGAACTAACACCAGAGAACCAACATCACGAAACTGTGAGCAACCCAGGCGTTGGGACCACAGAGCAGAAGGCCCACATCCCCATAGGGATGGGAACTTACAGGAGTGTCCTGGCATCACTGGGCTCAGTCAGAAAACGTGGGGTGCCAGCACTTAGAGCCTGACGCCAGAGGGCCCTCATCACCTAGGAGAGGAGGCTCCCAGCAGGCTCCAACTGCCACCAGATGACCAACGTCACCAAGGCAATGGGAGCAAGCCAGGCAGGAGTTACCTCACAGAAGAGGGCCCACCTCAAAGGAGAGTGAGGAACCCAGCAAGGATGAGACTCTCACCAGAGGGCCCACCTCTCCAAGGTGCTCGGAGTGAGGCAGGCAGGACTAGCCTAACAACACAGGGCCCATAGATTAAAAAATGTGAGGAATCCAGCAGTTGAAACCTCGCAGCAAGTGGCCCAGAGCACGGAGTCTATGGGATCCAGGCCAAAGCGAACTCACAGCACAGGGCCCACATCATGAAACTGTGAGCAACCCAGCCATTGGGACCTCAGAGCAGAAGGCCCACATCCCCATGGGGATGGGAACCTGGCAGGAGTGTCCCAGCACCACTTAGTACGTAATAGAAAATTTGAGTACCCAGCAGTTAGGGCCTGACGCCAAAGGGCCCTCATCACTGTGGGGAGAAGGCTCCCAGCACGTTCCAAATGCCACCAGAGGGCTTACGTCGCCAAGGCGAGGTGTGCCAACCAGGCAGTAGTGACCTCAGAGCAGAGGGCCAAGCTCACGGAAGTGTGAGGAACCGAAACAGGATCAGACTCTCACCAGAGGGCCCACAGCACCAAGGGGATGCGAACCAGGCAGGAGTGTGCTCATAACAGTGGGGCCACATCACTGAAAGGTGAGGCACCCAGCACATGTGGCCTCAAACCAAAAGAGCCACATAAAAAGGGGGCTCGGAGTGAGTCAGGCAGGAGATGTCTCACAACACAGGGCCCATAGAAGAAAAAAGGTGAGGAATCCAGCAGTTGGAAGGTCCAAGCAGGTGGCCCAGGGCACCGAGGGTATGGGATCCATGCCGAAGTGAACTCACAGCAGAGGGCCCACATCCTGACACTGTGAGCAACCCAGCCGCTGGGACCTCAGAACAGAAGGTCCAAATCTGCATGGGGATGGGAACCTGGCCGGAGTGTCATCGCTCCAGTAGTGCCACATCCCTATAAGTTGAGGCAAACGGCACACGTGGTCTCAAACCAGAAGACCTACATCACCAAGGGGCTCGGTGTGAGGCAGGCAGGAGGAGCCTCACAACACAGGGCCCAAAGTATAAGAAAGGTGAGGAATCCAGCACTTGGAACCTCCCAGCAGGTGGCCCAGGGCACAGAGGCTATGGGATCTAGGCCTGAGTGAACTAACACCGGAGTGCCAACCTAACGAAACTTTGTGCAACCCAGACGTTGCGACCACAGAGCAGAAGGCCCACATCCCCATGAGAATTGGAAACTTACAGGAGTGTCCTGGCATCACTGGGCTCACATCAGAAATCGTGGGGAGCCCAGCAGTTAGAGCCTGATGCAAGAGGGCCCGCATCACCTTGGAGAGGAGTGTACAAGAAGGCTCCAACTGCCACCAGAGGTCCGACATCACCAAGGCAACGGGAGCAATCCAGGCAGGAGTTACCTCACAGCAGAGGTCCCACCTCACAGAAGAGTAAGGAACCCAGCCAGGATCAGACTGTTACAAGAGGGCCCACATCACCAAGAGGATCGGATGCAGGCAGGAGTGGCCTCACACCAGTGTGACCAAATCATAGAAAGGCGAAGAACCCAGAACATGTGGCCTAAAAAAGAGGACCCACATCTCCAAGAGGCTGGGAGTGAGGCAGGCAGGAGGAGCCTCAAAACAGAGGACCCATAGAATGAAAAAGGTGAGGAATCCCGCAGTTGGTACCGCCTAGCATGCGGCAAGGAGCAGCGAGGCTATGGGATCCCGGCCAGTGTGAACTCACAACAGAGGGCCCTCATCATGAAACTGTGAACAACACAGGTGTTGGGACCACAGAATAGAAGGCCCACTTTCCCATGGGGTTGGTAACCTGGCAGGAGTGTACTCCCACCACAGGGCACACATCAGAAAACTTTGGGAGCCCAGGAGTTGGGGCCTGACGCCAGAAGGCCCTCATTACCGAGGGGAGGAGACTCCCAGCAGGCACCAAGTCCCAACTGAGGGCCCACGTCGCCAAGGTGACGTGCGTCAGCCAGGCAGGAGTGACCTCACAGCAGAGGGTCTACGTCACAGAAGGGGGAGGAACCCAGCCAGGATAAGACTCTCACCAGAGGGCCCACATCACCAAGGGGATCACAACCAGGCAGGAGTGGCCTCACACCAGTATGGCCAAATCATAGAAAAGTGAGGAACCCAGAACATATGGCCTAAACCAGAGGACCCACATCAACAAGGGGCTCAGAGTGAGGCAGGCAGGAGGTGTCTCAAACAGAGGGCCCATAAAATAAAAAAGGTGAGGAATCCCGCAGTTGGAACCTCCCAGCAGGCGGCAAGGGGCAGCGAGGCTATGGGATCCCGGCCGGTGTGAACTCACAACAGAGGGCCCTCATCACGAAACTGTGAACAACCCAGCGGTTGGGACCACAGAGCAGAAGGCCCATATTCCCATGTGGTTGGGAACCTGGCAGGAGTGTACTCCCACCAGAGGGCACACATCAGAAGAGTATGGGAGCCCAGGAGTTAGGGCCTGACGCCAGAGGGCCCTCATTACCGAGGGGAGGAGACTCCCAGCAGGCACCAACTCCCAGCTGAGGGACCACGTCGCCAAGGTGACTTGCGCAAGCCAGGCAGCAGTGACCACACAGCAGAGTGTCTACGTCACAGAAGGGTGAAGTACCCAGCCAGGATAAGCCTCTCACCAGAAGGCCCACATCACCAAGGGAATGGGATCCAGGCAGGAGTGGCCTCACACCAGTGTGGCCAAATCATAGAAAGGTGAGGAACCCAGAACATGTGGCCTAAACCAGAGGACCTAAACCAGAGGACCCACATCTCCAAGGGGCTCGGAAGACTAGCCTCACAACGCAGGGCCCATAGAAGGAAAAAGGTGAGGAATCCAGCAGTTGGAAGCTCCAAGCAGTTGTCCCAGCGCACCAAGGCAATGGGATCCATGCCGGATTGAAGTCACAGCAGAGGGGCCACATCCTGACACTGTGAGCAACCCAGCCGTTGTGACCCCAGAGAAGAAGGCCCAAAACCGCATGGGGATGTGTACCTGGCAGTAGTGTCCTCTCACCACTTAACACGTATCAGAAAATATGGGTACCCAGCAGTTAGGGCCTGACACCAGAATGTCCTCATCACCGAGAGGAGAAGGCTCCCAGCACGCTCCAACTGCCGCCAGAGGGCCGACGTCACCAAGGCGGGGTGTGCCAGCCAGGCAGGAGTGACCTCAGGGCAGAGGGCCAACCTTACGAAACTGTGAGGAACCCAACCAGGATGAGACTCTCACCAGAGGGCCCACATCCCCAAGGGGATGGGAACCAGGCAGGAGTGTTCTCACTCCAGTGGGGCCACATCATTGAAAGGCGAGGAGCCCACCACATGTGGCCTCAAACCAGAAGACCCACATCAACAAGGGGCTCAGAGTGAGGCAGGCAGGAAGTGTCTCACAACACACGGCCCATAGAAGAAAAAAGGTAAGGAATCCTGCAGTTGGAAGCTCCAAGCAGGTGGCCCAGAGCACCGAGGGTATGGGATGCATGCCGGAGTGAACTCACAGCAGAGGGCCCACATCCTGACGCTGTGAGCAACCCAGCCGTTGGCACCTCAGAACAGAAGGCCCAAATCCGCATGGGGATGGGAACCTGGCAGGAGTGTCATCGCACAAGTGTGCACACATCAGAAAATGTGGGGAGCCCAGCAGTTAGGGCCTGACGCCAGAGGGCCCTCATCACCGACGGGAGGAGGCTCCCAGCACGCTCCAACTGCAACCAGAGGGCCCATGTGGCCAAGGCGACGTGTGCCAGCCAGGCAGGAGTGACCTCACAGCGGAGGACCCACCTCCCAGAAGTGTGAGGAATCAAGCCAGGGTCAGACTCTCACCAGAGGGCCCACATCAACAAGAGGATGGGAACCAGTCAGGAGTGTCCTCACACCAGTGGGGTCACATACCTAAAAGGTGAGGCAACCGGCACATGTGGCCTGAAACCAGAAGACCTACATCACCAAGGGGCTTGGAGTGAGGCAGGCAGGAGGAGCCTCACAACACAGGGCCCAAAGTATAAAAAAGGTGAGGAATCCAGCAGTTGGAACCTCCCAGCAGGCGGCCCAGAGCACAGAGGCTATGGGATCTAGGCCTGAGTGAACTAACACCAGAGAACCAACATCACGAAACTGTGAGCAACCCAGGCGTTGGGACCACAGAGCAGAAGGCCCACATCCCCATAGGGATGGGAACTTACAGGAGTGTCCTGGCATCACTGGGCTCAGTCAGAAAACGTGGGGTGCCAGCACTTAGAGCCTGACGCCAGAGGGCCCTCATCACCTAGAAGAGGAGGCTCCCAGCAGGCTCCAACTGCCACCAGATGGCCGACGTCACCAAGGCAATGGGAGCAAGCCAGGCAGGAGTCACCTCACAGAAGAGGGCCCACCTCAAAGGAGAGTGAGGAACCCAGCAAGGATGAGACTCTCACCAGAGGGCCCACCTCTCCAAGGTGCTCGGAGTGAGGCAGGCAGGACTAGCCTAACAACACCGGGCCCATAGATTAAAAAATGTGAGGAATCCAGCAGTTGAAACCTCGCAGCAAGCGGCCCAGAGCATGGAGTCTATGGGATCCAGGCCAAAGCGAACTCACAGCACAGGGCCCACATCATGAAACTGTGAGCAACCCAGCCATTGGGACCTCAGAGCAGAAGGCCCACATCCCCATGGGGATGGGAACCTGGCAGGAGTGTCCCAGCACCACTTAGTACGTAATAGAAAATGTGAGTACCCAGCAGTTAGGGCTTGACGCCAAAGGGCCCTCATCACTGTGGGGAGGAGGCTCCCAGCACGTTCCAAATGCCACCAGAGGGCCTAAGTCGCCAAGGCGAGGTGTGCCAACCAGGCAGGAGTGACGTCAGAGCAGAGGGCCAAGCTCACGGAAGTGTGAGGAACCCAACCAGGATCAGACTCTCACCAGAGGGCCCACAGCACCAAGGGGATGCGAACCAGGCAGGAGTGTGCTCATAACAGTGGGGCCACATCATTGAAAGGTGAGGCACCCAGCACATGTGGCCTCAAACCAAAAGAGCCACATAAAAAGGGGGCTCGGAGTGAGTCAGGCAGGAGATGTCTCACAACACAGGGCCCATAGAAGAAAAAAGGTGAGGAATCCAGCAGTTGGAAGGTCCAAGCAGGTGGCCCAGGGCACCAAGGGTATGGGATCCATGCCGAAGTGAACTCACAGCAGAGGGCCCACATCCTGACACTGTGAGCAACCCAGCCACTGGGACCTCAGAACAGAAGGTCCAAATCTGCATGGGGATGGGAACCTGGCAGGAGTGTCATCGCACCAGTAGTGCCACATCCCTATAAGTTGAGGCAAACGGCACACGTGGTCTCAAACCAGAAGACCTACATCACCAAGGGGCTCGGTGTGAGGCAGGCAGGAGGAGCCTCACAACACAGGGCCCAAAGTATAAGAAAGGTGAGGAATCCAGCACTTGGAACCTCCCAGCAGTTGGCCCAGGGCACAGAGGCTATGGGATCTAGGCCTGAGTGAACTAACACCGGAGTGCCAACATAACGAAACTTTGTGCAACCCAGACGTTGCGACCACAGAGCAGAAGGCCCACATCCCCATGAGAATTGGAAACTTACAGGAGTGTCCTGGCATCACTGGGCTCACATCAGAAATCGTGGGGAGCCCAGCAGTTAGAGCCTGACGCAAGAGCGCCCGCATCACCTTGGAGAGGAGTGTACAAGAAGGCTCCAACTGCCACCAGAGGTCCGACATCACCAAGGCAATGGGAGCAATCCAGGCAGGAGTTACCTCACAGCAGAGGTCCCACCTCACAGAAGAGTAAGGAACCCAGCCAGGATCAGACTGTTACAAGAGGGCCCACATCACCAAGGGGATCGGATGCAGGCAGGAGTGGCCTCACACCAGTGTGACCAAATCATAGAAAGGCGAAGAACCCAGAACATGTGGCCTAAAAAAGAGGACCCACATCAACAAGGGGCTCAGAGTGAGGCAGGCAGGAGGTGTCTCAAACAGAGGGCCCATAAAATAAAAAAGGTGAGGAATCCCGCAGTTGGAACCTCCCAGCAGGCGGCAAGGGGCAGCGAGGCTATGGGATCCCGGCCGCTGTGAACTCACAACAGAGGGCCCTCATCACGAAACTGTGAACAACCCAGCGGTTGGGACCACAGAGCAGAAGGCCCATATTCCCATGTGGTTGGGAACCTGGCAGGAGTGTACTCCCACCAGAGGGCACACATCTGAAGAGTATGGGAGCCCAGGAATTAGGGCCTGACGACAGAGGGCCCTCATTACCGAGGGGAGGAGAATCCCAGCAGGCACCAACTCCCAGCTGAGGGACCACGTCGCCAAGGTGACGTGCGCCAGCCAGGCAGCAGTGACCTCACAGCAGAGTGTCTACGTCACAGAAGGGTGAAGTACCCAGCCAGCATAAGACTCTCACCAGAAGGCCCACATCACCAAGGGAATGGGATCCAGGCAGGAGTGGCCTCACACCAGTGTGGCCAAATCATAGAAAGGTGAGGAACCCAGAACATGTGGCCTAAACCAGAGGACCTAAACCAGAGGACCCACATCTCCAAGGGGCTCGGAGGACTAGCCTCACAACGCAGGGCCCATAGAATAAAAAATGTGAGGAATCCAGCAGTTGGAAGCTCCAAGCAGTTGTCCCAGAGCACCAAGGCAATGGGATCCATGCCAGATTGAAGTCACAGCAGAGGGGCCACATCCTGACACTGTGAGCAACCCAGCCGTTGTGACCCCAGAGAAGAAGGCCCAAAACCGCATGGGGATGGGTACCTGGCAGTAGTGTCCTCTCACCACTTAACACGTATCAGAAAATGTGGCTACTCAGCAGTTAGGGCCTGACACCAGAATGTCCTCACCACCGAGAGGAGAAGGCTCCCAGCACGCTCCAACTGCCGCCAGAGGGCCGACGTCACCAAGGCGGGGTGTGCCAGCCAGGCAGGAGTGACCTCAGGGCAGAGGGCCAACCTTACGAAACTGTGAGGAACCCAACCAGGATGAGACTCTCACCAGAGGGCCCGCATCCCCAAGGGGATGGGAACCAGGCAGGAGTGTTCTCACTCCAGTGGGGCCACATCATTGAAAGGCGAGGAACCCACCACATGTGGCCTCAAACCAGAAGACCCACATCAACAAGGGGCTCAGAGTGAGGCAGGCAGGAAGTGTCTCACAACACACGGCCCATAGAAGAAAAAAGGTAAGGAATCCTGCAGTTGGAAGCTCCAAGCAGGTGGCCCAGAGCACCGAGGGTGTGGGATGCATGCCGGAGTGAACTCACAGCAGAGGGCCCACATCCTGACGCTGTGAGCAACCCAGCCGTTGGCACCTCAGAACAGAAGGCCCAAATCCGCATGGGGATGGGAACCTGGCAGGAGTGTCATCGCACAAGTGGGCACACATCAGAAAATGTGGGGAGCCCAGCAGTTAGGGCCTGACGCCAGAGGGCCCTCATCACCGACGGGAGGAGGCTCCCAGCACGCTCCAACTGCAACCAGAGGGCCCATGTGGCCAAGGCGACGTGTGCCAGCCAGGCAGGAGTGACCTCACAGCAGAGGACCCACCTCCCAGAAGTGTGAGGAATCAAGCCAGGGTCAGACTCTCACCAGAGGGCGCACATCAACAAGAGGATGGGAACCAGTCAGGAGTGTCCTCACACCAGTGGGGTCACATACCTAAAAGGTGAGGCAACCGGCACATGTGGGCTGAAACCAGAGGACCTACATCACCAAGGGGCTTGGAGTGAGGCAGGCAGGGGGAGCCTCACAACACAGGGCCCAAAGTATAAAAAAGGGGCGGAATCCAGCAGTTGGAACCTCCCAGCAGTCGCGCCAGAGCACAGAGGCTATGGGATCTAGGCCTGAGTGAACTAACACCAGAGAACCAACATCACGAAACTGTGAGCAACCCAGGCGATGGGACCACAGAGCAGAAGGCCCACATCCGCATGGGGATGGGAACTTTACAGGAGTGTCCTGGCATCACTGGGCTCAGTCAGAAAACGTGGGGTGCCAAGCAGTTAGAGCCTGATGCCAGAGGGCCCTCATCACCTAGGAGAGGAGGCTCCCAGCAGGCCCCAACTGCCACCAGATGGCCGACGTCACCAAGGCAATGGGAGCAAGCCAGGCAGGAGTTACCTCAAGGAAGAGGGCCCACCTCAAAGAAGGGTCAGGAACCCAGCAAGGATCAGACTTTCACCAGAGGGCCCACAACAACAAGGGGATGTGAACCAGGCAGGAGTGTCCTCACACCATTGGGGCCATATCATCGAAAGGTGAGGGACCCAACACACGTGGCCTCAAACCAGAGGACACACATCACCAAGGGTCTGGGAGGGAGGCAGGCAGGAGTAGCCTCAAAACAGAGGGCCCATAGAATAAAAAAGGTGAGGAATCCCGCAGTTGGAACGTCCCAGCCGGTGGCAAGGAGCAGCGAGGCTATGGGATCCCGGCCGGTGTGAACTCACAACAGAGGGCCCTCATCATGAAACTGTGAACAACCCAGGCGTTGAGTCCACAGAGCAGAAGGCCCACATTCCCATGGGGTTGGCAACTTGGCAGGAGTGTACTCGCACCACAGGGCACACATCAGAAAAGTTTGGGAGCCCAGGAGTTAGGACCTGACGCCAGAGGGCCCTCATTACCGAAGGGAGGAAACTCCCAGCAGGCACCAAATCCCAACTGAGGGCCCACGTCGCCAAGGTGACGTGCGCTAGCCAGGCAGGAGTGACCTCACAGAAGAGGGCAAATGTCACAGAAGGGTGAGGAACCCAGCCAGGATCAGACTCTCACCAGAGGGCCCACATCACCAAGGGGATCGGAACCAGGCAGAAGTATCCTCACACCAGTGTGGCCAAATAATGGAAAGGTGAGGAACCCAGAACATGTGGCCTAAACCACAGGAACCACATCTCCAAGGTGCTCAGAGTGAGGCAGGCAGGACTAGCCTAACAACACAGGGCCCATAGATTAAAAAATGTGAGGAATCCAGCAGTTGGAACCTCGCAGCAGGCGGCCCAGAGCACGGAGTCTATGGGATCCAGGCCGAACTGAACTCACAGCAGAGGGCCCACATCATGAAACTGTGAGCAACCCAGCCGTTGGGACCTCAGAGCAGAAGGCCCAAATCCCCATGTGGATGGGAACCTGGCAGGACTATCCTCGCACCACTTAGTACGTACTAGAAAATGTGGGTACCCAGCAGTTAGGGCCTGACGCCAAAGGGCCCTCATCACTGAGGGGAGGAGGCTCCCAGCCCGCTCCAACTGCCACCAGAGGGCCGACGTCACCACGGCTGGGTGTGCCAGCCAGGAAGGAATGACCTCAGAGCAGAGGGCCAAGCTCACAGAAGTGTGAGGAACCCAACCAGGATCAGATTCTCACCACAGGGTCCACATCACCAAGGGGATGCGAACCAGGCAGGAGTGTGCTCACACCAGTGGGGCCACATCATTGAAAGGTGAGGAACCCAGCACATGTGGCTTCAAACCAGAACAGCCACATCAAAAAGGGGCTCGGAGTGAGTCAGGCAGGAGATGTCTCACAACACAGGGCCCATAGAAGAAAAAAGGTGAGGAATCCAGCAGTTGGAAGCTCCAAGCAGGTGGCCCTGGGCACCGAGGCAATGGGATCCATGCCGGAGTGAACTCACAGCAGAGGGCGCACATCCTGACACTGTGAGCAACCCAGCCGCTGGGACCTCAGAACAGAAGGTCCAAATCTGCATGGGGATGGGAATCTGGCAGGAGTGTCATCGCACCAGTAGGGCCACATCCCCAGAAGGTGAGGCTAACGGCACACGTGGTCTCAAACCAGAAGACCTACATCACCAAGGGGCTCGGTGTGAGGCAGGCAGGAGGAGCCTCACAACACAGGGCCTAAAGTATAAGAAAGGTGAGGAATCCAGCAGTTGGAACCTCCCAGCAGGCGGCCCAGAGCACAGAGGCTATGGGATCTAGGCCTGAGTGAACTAACACCAGAGAACCAACATCACGAAACTGTGAGCAACCCAGGCGTTGGGACCACAGAGCAGAAGGCCCACATCCCCATAGGGATGGGAACTTACAGGAGTGTCCTGGCATCACTGGGCTCAGTCAGAAAACGTGGGGTGCCAGCACTTAGAGCCTGACGCCAGAGGGCCCTCATCACCTAGGAGAGGAGGCTCCCAGCAGGCTCCAACTGCCACCAGATGACCAACGTCACCAAGGCAATGGGAGCAAGCCAGGCAGGAGTTACCTCACAGAAGAGGGCCCACCTCAAAGGAGAGTGAGGAACCCAGCAAGGATGAGACTCTCACCAGAGGGCCCACCTCTCCAAGGTGCTCGGAGTGAGGCAGGCAGGACTAGCCTAACAACACAGGGCCCATAGATTGAAAAATGTGAGGAATCCAGCAGTTGAAACCTCGCAGCAAGTGGCCCAGAGCACGGAGTCTATGGGATCCAGGCCAAAGCGAACTCACAGCACAGGGCCCACATCATGAAACTGTGAGCAACCCAGCCATTGGGACCTCAGAGCAGAAGGCCCACATCCCCATGGGGATGGGAACCTGGCAGGAGTGTCCCAGCACCACTTAGTACGTAATAGAAAATTTGAGTAACCAGCAGTTAGGGCCTGACGCCAAAGGGCCCTCATCACTGTGGGGAGAAGGCTCCCAGCACGTTCCAAATGCCACCAGAGGGCTTACGTCGCCAAGGCGAGGTGTGCCAACCAGGCAGTAGTGACCTCAGAGCAGAGGGCCAAGCTCACGGAAGTGTGAGGAACCGAAACAGGATCAGACTCTCACCAGAGGGCCCACAGCACCAAGGGGATGCGAACCAGGCAGGAGTGTGCTCATAACAGTGGGGCCACATCACTGAAAGGTGAGGCACCCAGCACATGTGGCCTCAAACCAAAAGAGCCACATAAAAAGGGGGCTCGGAGTGAGTCAGGCAGGAGATGTCTCACAACACAGGGCCCATAGAAGAAAAAAGGTGAGGAATCCAGCAGTTGGAAGGTCCAAGCAGGTGGCCCAGGGCACCGAGGGTATGGGATCCATGCCGAAGTGAACTCACAGCAGAGGGCCCACATCCTGACACTGTGAGCAACCCAGCCGCTGGGACCTCAGAACAGAAGGTCCAAATCTGCATGGGGATGGGAACCTGGCAGGAGTGTCATCGCTCCAGTAGTGCCACATCCCTATAAGTTGAGGCAAACGGCACACGTGGTCTCAAACCAGAAGACCTACATCACCAAGGGGCTCGGTGTGAGGCAGGCAGGAGGAGCCTCACAACACAGGGCCCAAAGTATAAGAAAGGTGAGGAATCCAGCACTTGGAACCTCCCAGCAGGTGGCCCAGGGCACAGAGGCTATGGGATCTAGGCCTGAGTGAACTAACACCGGAGTGCCAACATAACGAAACTTTGTGCAACCCAGACGTTGCGACCACAGAGCAGAAGGCCCACATCCCCATGAGAATTGGAAACTTACAGGAGTGTCCTGGCATCACTGGGCTCACATCAGAAATCGTGGGGAGCCCAGCAGTTAGAGCCTGACGCAAGAGCGCCCGCATCACCTTGGAGAGGAGTGTACAAGAAGGCTCCAACTGCCACCAGAGGTCCGACATCACCAAGGCAATGGGAGCAATCCAGGCAGGAGTTACCTCACAGCAGAGGTCCCACCTCACAGAAGAGTAAGGAACCCAGCCAGGATCAGACTGTTACAAGAGGGCCCACATCACCAAGGGGATCGGATGCAGGCAGGAGTGGCCTCACACCAGTGTGACCAAATCATAGAAAGGCGAAGAACCCAGAACATGTGGACTAAAAAAGAGGACCCACATCAACAAGGGGCTCAGAGTGAGGCAGGCAGGAGGTGTCTCAAACAGAGGGCCCATAAAATAAAAAAGGTGAGGAATCCCGCAGTTGGAACCTCCCAGCAGGCGGCAAGGGGCAGCGAGGCTATGGGATCCCGGCCGCTGTGAACTCACAACAGAGGGCCCTCATCACGAAACTGTGAACAACCCAGCGGTTGGGACCACAGAGCAGAAGGCCCATATTCCCATGTGGTTGGGAACCTGGCAGGAGTGTACTCCCACCAGAGGGCACACATCTTCAGAGTATGGGAGCCCAGGAATTAGGGCCTGACGACAGAGGGCCCTCATTACCGAGGGGAGGAGAATCCCAGCAGGCACCAACTCCCAGCTGAGGGACCACGTCGCCAAGGTGACGTGCGCCAGCCAGGCAGCAGTGACCTCACAGCAGAGTGTCTACGTCACAGAAGGGTGAAGTACCCAGCCAGCATAAGACTCTCACCAGAAGGCCCACATCACCAAGGGAATGGGATCCAGGCAGGAGTGGCCTCACACCAGTGTGGCCAAATCATAGAAAGGTGAGGAACCCAGAACATGTGGCCTAAACCAGAGGACCTAAACCAGAGGACCCACATCTCCAAGGGGCTCGGAGGACTAGCCTCACAACGCAGGGCCCATAGAATAAAAAATGTGAGGAATCCAGCAGTTGGAAGCTCCAAGCAGTTGTCCCAGAGCACCAAGGCAATGGGATCCATGCCAGATTGAAGTCACAGCAGAGGGGCCACATCCTGACACTGTGAGCAACCCAGCCGTTGTGACCCCAGAGAAGAAGGCCCAAAACCGCATGGGGATGGGTACCTGGCAGTAGTGTCCTCTCACCACTTAACACGTATCAGAAAATGTGGCTACTCAGCAGTTAGGGCCTGACACCAGAATGTCCTCACCACCGAGAGGAGAAGGCTCCCAGCACGCTCCAACTGCCGCCAGAGGGCCGACGTCACCAAGGCGGGGTGTGCCAGCCAGGCAGGAGTGACCTCAGGGCAGAGGGCCAACCTTACGAAACTGTGAGGAACCCAACCAGGATGAGACTCTCACCAGAGGGCCCGCATCCCCAAGGGGATGGGAACCAGGCAGGAGTGTTCTCACTCCAGTGGGGCCACATCATTGAAAGGCGAGGAACCCACCACATGTGGCCTCAAACCAGAAGACCCACATCAACAAGGGGCTCAGAGTGAGGCAGGCAGGAAGTGTCTCACAACACACGGCCCATAGAAGAAAAAAGGTAAGGAATCCTGCAGTTGGAAGCTCCAAGCAGGTGGCCCAGAGCACCGAGGGTGTGGGATGCATGCCGGAGTGAACTCACAGCAGAGGGCCCACATCCTGACGCTGTGAGCAACCCAGCCGTTGGCACCTCAGAACAGAAGGCCCAAATCCGCATGGGGATGGGAACCTGGCAGGAGTGTCATCGCACAAGTGGGCACACATCAGAAAATGTGGGGAGCCCAGCAGTTAGGGCCTGACGCCAGAGGGCCCTCATCACCGACGGGAGGAGGCTCCCAGCACGCTCCAACTGCAACCAGAGGGCCCATGTGGCCAAGGCGACGTGTGCCAGCCAGGCAGGAGTGACCTCACAGCAGAGGACCCACCTCCCAGAAGTGTGAGGAATCAAGCCAGGGTCAGACTCTCACCAGAGGGCGCACATCAACAAGAGGATGGGAACCAGTCAGGAGTGTCCTCACACCAGTGGGGTCACATACCTAAAAGGTGAGGCAACCGGCACATGTGGGCTGAAACCAGAGGACCTACATCACCAAGGGGCTTGGAGTGAGGCAGGCAGGGGGAGCCTCACAACACAGGGCCCAAAGTATAAAAAAGGGGCGGAATCCAGCAGTTGGAACCTCCCAGCAGTCGCGCCAGAGCACAGAGGCTATGGGATCTAGGCCTGAGTGAACTAACACCAGAGAACCAACATCACGAAACTGTGAGCAACCCAGGCGATGGGACCACAGAGCAGAAGGCCCACATCCGCATGGGGATGGGAACTTTACAGGAGTGTCCTGGCATCACTGGGCTCAGTCAGAAAACGTGGGGTGCCAAGCAGTTAGAGCCTGATGCCAGAGGGCCCTCATCACCTAGGAGAGGAGGCTCCCAGCAGGCCCCAACTGCCACCAGATGGCCGACGTCACCAAGGCAATGGGAGCAAGCCAGGCAGGAGTTACCTCAAGGAAGAGGGCCCACCTCAAAGAAGGGTCAGGAACCCAGCAAGGATCAGACTTTCACCAGAGGGCCCACAACAACAAGGGGATGTGAACCAGGCAGGAGTGTCCTCACACCATTGGGGCCATATCATCGAAAGGTGAGGGACCCAACACACGTGGCCTCAAACCAGAGGACACACATCACCAAGGGTCTGGGAGGGAGGCAGGCAGGAGTAGCCTCAAAACAGAGGGCCCATAGAATAAAAAAGGTGAGGAATCCCGCAGTTGGAACGTCCCAGCCGGTGGCAAGGAGCAGCGAGGCTATGGGATCCCGGCCGGTGTGAACTCACAACAGAGGGCCCTCATCATGAAACTGTGAACAACCCAGGCGTTGAGTCCACAGAGCAGAAGGCCCACATTCCCATGGGGTTGGCAACTTGGCAGGAGTGTACTCGCACCACAGGGCACACATCAGAAAAGTTTGGGAGCCCAGGAGTTAGGACCTGACGCCAGAGGGCCCTCATTACCGAAGGGAGGAAACTCCCAGCAGGCACCAAATCCCAACTGAGGGCCCACGTCGCCAAGGTGACGTGCGCTAGCCAGGCAGGAGTGACCTCACAGAAGAGGGCAAATGTCACAGAAGGGTGAGGAACCCAGCCAGGATCAGACTCTCACCAGAGGGCCCACATCACCAAGGGGATCGGAACCAGGCAGAAGTATCCTCACACCAGTGTGGCCAAATAATGGAAAGGTGAGGAACCCAGAACATGTGGCCTAAACCACAGGAACCACATCTCCAAGGTGCTCAGAGTGAGGCAGGCAGGACTAGCCTAACAACACAGGGCCCATAGATTAAAAAATGTGAGGAATCCAGCAGTTGGAACCTCGCAGCAGGCGGCCCAGAGCACGGAGTCTATGGGATCCAGG
Source organism: Delphinapterus leucas (assembly GCF_059928025.1). Lineage (NCBI taxonomy): Eukaryota > Metazoa > Chordata > Mammalia > Artiodactyla > Monodontidae > Delphinapterus > Delphinapterus leucas. The sequence goes on along the minus strand of NW_028322272.1, from coordinate 1,302,812 downwards.
CCGAACTGAACTCACAGCAGAGGGCCCACATCATGAAACTGTGAGCAACCCAGCCGTTGGGACCTCAGAGCAGAAGGCCCAAATCCCCATGTGGATGGGAACCTGGCAGGACTATCCTCGCACCACTTAGTACGTACTAGAAAATGTGGGTACCCAGCAGTTAGGGCCTGACGCCAAAGGGCCCTCATCACTGAGGGGAGGAGGCTCCCAGCCCGCTCCAACTGCCACCAGAGGGCCGACGTCACCACGGCTGGGTGTGCCAGCCAGGAAGGAATGACCTCAGAGCAGAGGGCCAAGCTCACAGAAGTGTGAGGAACCCAACCAGGATCAGATTCTCACCACAGGGTCCACATCACCAAGGGGATGCGAACCAGGCAGGAGTGTGCTCACACCAGTGGGGCCACATCATTGAAAGGTGAGGAACCCAGCACATGTGGCTTCAAACCAGAACAGCCACATCAAAAAGGGGCTCGGAGTGAGTCAGGCAGGAGATGTCTCACAACACAGGGCCCATAGAAGAAAAAAGGTGAGGAATCCAGCAGTTGGAAGCTCCAAGCAGGTGGCCCTGGGCACCGAGGCAATGGGATCCATGCCGGAGTGAACTCACAGCAGAGGGCGCACATCCTGACACTGTGAGCAACCCAGCCGCTGGGACCTCAGAACAGAAGGTCCAAATCTGCATGGGGATGGGAATCTGGCAGGAGTGTCATCGCACCAGTAGGGCCACATCCCCAGAAGGTGAGGCTAACGGCACACGTGGTCTCAAACCAGAAGACCTACATCACCAAGGGGCTCGGTGTGAGGCAGGCAGGAGGAGCCTCACAACACAGGGCCTAAAGTATAAGAAAGGTGAGGAATCCAGCAGTTGGAACCTCCCAGCAGGCGGCCCAGAGCACAGAGGCTATGGGATCTAGGCCTGAGTGAACTAACACCAGAGAACCAACATCACGAAACTGTGAGCAACCCAGGCGTTGGGACCACAGAGCAGAAGGCCCACATCCCCATAGGGATGGGAACTTACAGGAGTGTCCTGGCATCACTGGGCTCAGTCAGAAAACGTGGGGTGCCAGCACTTAGAGCCTGACGCCAGAGGGCCCTCATCACCTAGGAGAGGAGGCTCCCAGCAGGCTCCAACTGCCACCAGATGACCAACGTCACCAAGGCAATGGGAGCAAGCCAGGCAGGAGTTACCTCACAGAAGAGGGCCCACCTCAAAGGAGAGTGAGGAACCCAGCAAGGATGAGACTCTCACCAGAGGGCCCACCTCTCCAAGGTGCTCGGAGTGAGGCAGGCAGGACTAGCCTAACAACACAGGGCCCATAGATTGAAAAATGTGAGGAATCCAGCAGTTGAAACCTCGCAGCAAGTGGCCCAGAGCACGGAGTCTATGGGATCCAGGCCAAAGCGAACTCACAGCACAGGGCCCACATCATGAAACTGTGAGCAACCCAGCCATTGGGACCTCAGAGCAGAAGGCCCACATCCCCATGGGGATGGGAACCTGGCAGGAGTGTCCCAGCACCACTTAGTACGTAATAGAAAATTTGAGTACCCAGCAGTTAGGGCCTGACGCCAAAGGGCCCTCATCACTGTGGGGAGAAGGCTCCCAGCACGTTCCAAATGCCACCAGAGGGCTTACGTCGCCAAGGCGAGGTGTGCCAACCAGGCAGTAGTGACCTCAGAGCAGAGGGCCAAGCTCACGGAAGTGTGAGGAACCGAAACAGGATCAGACTCTCACCAGAGGGCCCACAGCACCAAGGGGATGCGAACCAGGCAGGAGTGTGCTCATAACAGTGGGGCCACATCACTGAAAGGTGAGGCACCCAGCACATGTGGCCTCAAACCAAAAGAGCCACATAAAAAGGGGGCTCGGAGTGAGTCAGGCAGGAGATGTCTCACAACACAGGGCCCATAGAAGAAAAAAGGTGAGGAATCCAGCAGTTGGAAGGTCCAAGCAGGTGGCCCAGGGCACCGAGGGTATGGGATCCATGCCGAAGTGAACTCACAGCAGAGGGCCCACATCCTGACACTGTGAGCAACCCAGCCGCTGGGACCTCAGAACAGAAGGTCCAAATCTGCATGGGGATGGGAACCTGGCAGGAGTGTCATCGCTCCAGTAGTGCCACATCCCTATAAGTTGAGGCAAACGGCACACGTGGTCTCAAACCAGAAGACCTACATCACCAAGGGGCTCGGTGTGAGGCAGGCAGGAGGAGCCTCACAACACAGGGCCCAAAGTATAAGAAAGGTGAGGAATCCAGCACTTGGAACCTCCCAGCAGGTGGCCCAGGGCACAGAGGCTATGGGATCTAGGCCTGAGTGAACTAACACCGGAGTGCCAACATAACGAAACTTTGTGCAACCCAGACGTTGCGACCACAGAGCAGAAGGCCCACATCCCCATGAGAATTGGAAACTTACAGGAGTGTCCTGGCATCACTGGGCTCACATCAGAAATCGTGGGGAGCCCAGCAGTTAGAGCCTGATGCAAGAGGGCCCGCATCACCTTGGAGAGGAGTGTACAAGAAGGCTCCAACTGCCACCAGAGGTCCGACATCACCAAGGCAACGGGAGCAATCCAGGCAGGAGTTACCTCACAGCAGAGGTCCCACCTCACAGAAGAGTAAGGAACCCAGCCAGGATCAGACTGTTACAAGAGGGCCCACATCACCAAGGGGATCGGATGCAGGCAGGAGTGGCCTCACACCAGTGTGACCAAATCATAGAAAGGCGAAGAACCCAGAACATGTGGCCTAAAAAAGAGGACCCACATCTCCAAGAGGCTGGGAGTGAGGCAGGCAGGAGGAGCCTCAAAACAGAGGACCCATAGAATGAAAAAGGTGAGGAATCCCGCAGTTGGAACCGCCTAGCATGCGGCAAGGAGCAGCGAGGCTATGGGATCCCGGCCAGTGTGAACTCACAACAGAGGGCCCTCATCATGAAACTGTGAACAACACAGGTGTTGGGACCACAGAATAGAAGGCCCACTTTCCCATGGGGTTGGTAACCTGGCAGGAGTGTACTCCCACCACAGGGCACACATCAGAAAACTTTGGGAGCCCAGGAGTTGGGGCCTGACGCCAGAAGGCCCTCATTACCGAGGGGAGGAGACTCCCAGCAGGCACCAAGTCCCAACTGAGGGCCCACGTCGCCAAGGTGACGTGCGTCAGCCAGCCAGGAGTGACCTCACAGCAGAGGGCCTACGTCACAGAAGGTGGAGGAACCCAGCCAGGATAAGACTCTCACCAGAGGGCCCACATCACCAAGGGGATCACAACCAGGCAGGAGTGGCCTCACACCAGTATGGCCAAATCATAGAAAAGTGAGGAACCCAGAACATATGGCCTAAACCAGAGGACCCACATCAACAAGGGGCTCAGAGTGAGGCAGGCAGGAGGTGTCTCAAACAGAGGGCCCATAAAATAAAAAAGGTGAGGAATCCCGCAGTTGGAACCTCCCAGCAGGCGGCAAGGGGCAGCGAGGCTATGGGATCCCGGCCGGTGTGAACTCACAACAGAGGGCCCTCATCACGAAACTGTGAACAACCCAGCGGTTGGGACCACAGAGCAGAAGGCCCATATTCCCATGTGGTTGGGAACCTGGCAGGAGTGTACTCCCACCAGAGGGCACACATCAGAAGAGTATGGGAGCCCAGGAGTTAGGGCCTGACGCCAGAGGGCCCTCATTACCGAGGGGAGGAGACTCCCAGCAGGCACCAACTCCCAGCTGAGGGACCACGTCGCCAAGGTGACTTGCGCAAGCCAGGCAGCAGTGACCACACAGCAGAGTGTCTACGTCACAGAAGGGTGAAGTACCCAGCCAGGATAAGCCTCTCACCAGAAGGCCCACATCACCAAGGGAATGGGATCCAGGCAGGAGTGGCCTCACACCAGTGTGGCCAAATCATAGAAAGGTGAGGAACCCAGAACATGTGGCCTAAACCAGAGGACCTAAACCAGAGGACCCACATCTCCAAGGGGCTCGGAGGACTAGCCTCACAACGCAGGGCCCATAGAAGGAAAAAGGTGAGGAATCCAGCAGTTGGAAGCTCCAAGCAGTTGTCCCAGCGCACCAAGGCAATGGGATCCATGCCGGATTGAAGTCACAGCAGAGGGGCCACATCCTGACACTGTGAGCAACCCAGCCGTTGTGACCCCAGAGAAGAAGGCCCAAAACCGCATGGGGATGTGTACCTGGCAGTAGTGTCCTCTCACCACTTAACACGTATCAGAAAATGTGGCTACTCAGCAGTTAGGGCCTGACACCAGAATGTCCTCATCACCGAGAGGAGAAGGCTCCCAGCACGCTCCAACTGCCGCCAGAGGGCCGAGGTCACCAAGGCGGGGTGTGCCAGCCAGGCAGGAGTGACCTCAGGGCAGAGGGCCAACCTTACGAAACTGTGAGGAACCCAACCAGGATGAGACTCTCACCAGAGGGCCCACATCCCCAAGGGGATGGGAACCAGGCAGGAGTGTTCTCACTCCAGTGGGGCCACATCATTGAAAGGCGAGGAGCCCACCACATGTGGCCTCAAACCAGAAGACCCACATCAACAAGGGGCTCAGAGTGAGGCAGGCAGGAAGTGTCTCACAACACACGGCCCATAGAAGAAAAAAGGTAAGGAATCCTGCAGTTGGAAGCTCCAAGCAGGTGGCCCAGAGCACCGAGGGTATGGGATGCATGCCGGAGTGAACTCACAGCAGAGGGCCCACATCCTGACGCTGTGAGCAACCCAGCCGTTGGCACCTCAGAACAGAAGGCCCAAATCCGCATGGGGATGGGAACCTGGCAGGAGTGTCATCGCACAAGTGTGCACACATCAGAAAATGTGGGGAGCCCAGCAGTTAGGGCCTGACGCCAGAGGGCCCTCATCACCGACGGGAGGAGGCTCCCAGCACGCTCCAACTGCAACCAGAGGGCCCATGTGGCCAAGGCGACGTGTGCCAGCCAGGCAGGAGTGACCTCACAGCAGAGGACCCACCTCCCAGAAGTGTGAGGAATCAAGCCAGGGTCAGACTCTCACCAGAGGGCCCACATCAACAAGAGGATGGGAACCAGTCAGGAGTGTCCTCACACCAGTGGGGTCACATACCTAAAAGGTGAGGCAACCGGCACATGTGGCCTGAAACCAGAGGACCTACATCACCAAGGGGCTTGGAGTGAGGCAGGCAGGAGGAGCCTCACACACAGGGCCCAAAGTATAAAAAAGGGGCGGAATCCAGCAGTTGGAACCTCTCAGCAGTCGCGCCAGAGCACAGAGGCTATGGGATCTAGGCCTGAGTGAACTAACACCAGAGAACCAACATCACGAAACTGTGAGCAACCCAGGCGATGGGACCACAGAGCAGAAGGCCCACATCCGCATGGGGATGGGAACCTTACAGGAGTGTCCTGGCATCACTGGGCTCAGTCAGAAAACGTGGGTTGCCCAGCAGTTAGAGCCTGATGCCAGAGGGCCCTCATCACCTAGGAGAGGAGGCTCCCAGCAGGCCCCAACTGCCACCAGATGGCCGACGTCACCAAGGCAATGGGAGCAAGCCAGGCAGGAGTTACCTCACAGAAGAGGGCCCACCTCAAAGAAGGGTCAGGAACCCAGCAAGGATCAGACTTTCACCAGAGGGCCCACAAAAACAAGGGGATGTGAACCAGGCAGGAGTGTCCTCACACCATTGGGGCCATATCATCGAAAGGTGAGGGACCCAACACACGTGGCCTCAAACCAGAGGACACACATCACCAAGGGTCTGGGAGGGAGGCAGGCAGGAGTAGCCTCAAAACAGAGGGCCCATAGAATAAAAAAGGTGAGGAATCCCGCAGTTGGAACATCCCAGCCGGTGGCAAGGAGCAGCGAGGCTATGGGATCCCGGCCGGTGTGAACTCACAACAGAGGGCCCTCATCATGAAACTGTGAACAACCCAGGCGTTGAGTCCACAGAGCAGAAGGCCCACATTCCCATGGGTTTGGCAACTTGGCAGGAGTGTACTCGCACCACAGGGCACACATCAGAAAAGTTTGGGAGCCCAGGAGTTAAAGCCTGACGCCAGAGGGCCCTCATTACCGAAGGGAGGAAACTCCCAGCAGGCACCAAATCCCAACTGAGGGCCCACGTCGCCAAGGTGACGTGCGCTAGCCAGGCAGGAGTGACCTCACAGAAGAGGGCCAATGTCACAGAAGGGTGAGGAACCCAGCCAGGATCAGACTCTCACCAGAGGGCCCACATCACCAAGGGGATCGGAACCAGGCAGAAGTATCCTCACACCAGTGTGGCCAAATAATGGAAAGGTGAGGAACCCAGAACATGTGGCCTAAACCACAGGAACCACATCTCCAAGGTGCTCGGAGTGAGGCAGGCAGGACTAGCCTAACAACACAGGGCCCATAGATTAAAAAATGTGAGGAATCCAGCAGTTGGAACCTCGCAGCAGGCGGCCCAGAGCACGGAGTCTATGGGATCCAGGCTGAACTGAACTCACAGCAGAGGGCCCACATCATGAAACTGTGAGCAACCCAGCCGTTGGGACCTCAGAGCAGAAGACCCACATCCCCATGTGGATGGGAATCTGGCAGGACGATCCTCGCACCACTTAGTACGTACTAGAAAATGTGGGTACCCAGCAGTTAGGGCCTGACGCCAAAGGGCCCTCATCACTGAGGGGAGGAGGCTCCCAGCCCGCTCCAACTGCCACCAGAGGGCCGACGTCACCACGGCTGGGTGTGCCAGCCAGGAAGGAATGACCTCAGAGCAGAGGGCCAAGCTCACAGAAGTGTGAGGAACCCAACCAGGATCAGATTCTCACCACAGGGTCCACATCACCAAGGGGATGCGAACCAGGCAGGAGTGTGCTCACACCAGTGGGGCCACATCATTGAAAGGTGAGGAACCCAGCACATGTGGCTTCAAACCAGAACAGCCACATCAAAAAGGGGCTCGGAGTGAGTCAGGCAGGAGATGTCTCACAACACAGGGCCCATAGAAGAAAAAAGGTGAGGAATCCAGCAGTTGGAAGCTCCAAGCAGGTGTCCCAGGGCACCGAGGCAATGGGATCCATGCCGGAGTGAACTCACAGCAGAGGGCACACATCCTGACACTGTGAGCAACCCAGCCGCTGGGACCTCAGAACAGAAGGTCCAAATATGCATGGGGATGGGAACCTGGCAGGAGTGTCATCGCACCAGTAGGGCCACATCCCCAGAAGGTGAGGCTAACGGCACACGTGGTCTCAAACCAGAAGACCTACATCACCAAGGGGCTCGGTGTGAGGCAGGCAGGAGGAGCCTCACAACACAGGGCCTAAAGTATAAGAAAGGTGAGGAATCCAGCAGTTGGAACCTCCCAGCAGGCGGCCCAGAGCACAGAGGCTATGGGATCTAGGCCTGAGTGAACTAACACCAGAGAACCAACATCACGAAACTGTGAGCAACCCAGGCGTTGGGACCACAGAGCAGAAGGCCCACATCCCCATAGGGATGGGAACTTACAGGAGTGTCCTGGCATCACTGGGCTCAGTCAGAAAACGTGGGGTGCCAGCACTTAGAGCCTGACGCCAGAGGGCCCTCATCACCTAGGAGAGGAGGCTCCCAGCAGGCTCCAACTGCCACCAGATGGCCGACGTCACCAAGGCAACGGGAGCAAGCCAGGCAGGAGTTACCTCACAGAAGAGGGCCCACCTCAAAGGAGAGTGAGGAACCCAGCAAGGATGAGACTCTCACCAGAGGGCCCACCTCTCCAAGGTGCTCGGAGTGAGGCAGGCAGGACTAGCCTAACAACACAGGGCCCATAGATTAAAAAATGTGAGGAATCCAGCAGTTGAAACCTCGCAGCAAGCGGCCCGGAGCACGGAGTCTATGCGATCCAGGCCAAAGCGAACTCACACCACAGGGCCCACATCATGAAACTGTGAGCAACCCAGCCATTGGGACCTCAGAGCAGAAGGCCCACATCCCCATGGGGATGGGAACCTGGCAGGAGTGTCCCAGCACCACTTAGTACGTAACAGAAAATGTGAGTACCCAGCAGTTAGGGCCTGACGCCAAAGGGCCCTCATCACTGTGGGGAGGAGGCTCCGAGCACGTTCCAAATGCCACCAGAGGGCTTACGTCGCCAAGGCGAGGTGTGCCAACCAGGCAGGAGTGACGTCAGAGCAGAGGGCCAAGCTCACGGAAGTGTGAGGAACCCAACCAGGATCAGACTCTCACCAGAGGGCCCACAGCACCAAGGGGATGCGAACCAGGCAGGAGTGTGCTCATAACAGTGGGGCCACATCATTGAAAGGTGAGGCACCCAGCACATGTGGCCTCAAACCAAAAGAGCCACATAAAAAGGGGGCTCGGAGTGAGTCAGGCAGGAGATGTCTCACAACACAGGGCCCATAGAAGAAAAAAGGTGAGGAATCCAGCAGTTGGAAGGTCCAAGCAGGTGGCCCAGGGCACCGAGGGTATGGGATCCATGCCGAAGTGAACTCACAGCAGAGGGCCCACATCCTGACACTGTGAGCAACCCAGCCGCTGGGACCTCAGAACAGAAGATCCAAATCTGCATGGGGATGGGAACCTGGCAGGAGTGTCATCGCACCAGTAGGGCCACATCCCTAAAAGTTGAGGCAAACGGCACACGTGGTCTCAAACCAGAAGACCTACATCACCAAGGGGCTCGGTGTGAGGCAGGCAGGAGGAGCCTCACAACACAGGGCCCAAAGTATAAGAAAGGTGAGGAATCCAGCACTTGGAACCTCCCAGCAGGTGGCCCAGGGCACAGAGGCTATGGGATCTAGGCCTGAGTGAACTAACACCGGAGTGCCAACCTAACGAAACTTTGTGCAACCCAGACGTTGCGACCACAGAGCAGAAGGCCCACATCCCCATGAGAATTGGAAACTTACAGGAGTGTCCTGGCATCACTGGGCTCACATCAGAAATCGTGGGGAGCCCAGCAGTTAGAGCCTGACGCAAGAGGGCCCGCATCACCTTGGAGAGGAGTGTACAAGAAGGCTCCAACTGCCACCAGAGGTCCGACATCACCAAGGCAACGGGAGCAATCCAGGCAGGAGTTACCTCACAGCAGAGGTCCCACCTCACAGAAGAGTAAGGAACCCAGCCAGGATCAGACTGTTACAAGAGGGCCCACATCACCAAGAGGATCGGATGCAGGCAGGAGTGGCCTCACACCAGTGTGACCAAATCATAGAAAGGCGAAGAACCCAGAACATGTGGCATAAAAAAGAGGACCCACGTCTCCAAGAGGCTGGGAGTGAGGCAGGCAGGAGGAGCCTCGAAACAGAGGACCCATAGAATAAAAAAGGTGAGGAATCCCGCAGTTGGAACCTCCTAGCATGCGGCAAGGAGCAGCGAGGCTATGGGATCCCGGCCAGTGTGAACTCACAACAGAGGGCCCTCATCATGAAACTGTGAACAACACAGGTGTTGGGACCACAGAACAGAAGGCCCACATTCCCATGTGGTTGGTAACCTGGCAGGAGTGTACTCCCACCACAGGGCACACATCAGAAAACTTTGGGAGCCCAGGAGTTGGGGCCTGACGCCAGAAGGCCCTCATTACCGAGGGGAGGAGACTCCCAGCAGGCACCAACTCCCAGCTGAGGGACCACGTCGCCAAGGTGACTTGCGCAAGCCAGGCAGCAGTGACCACACAGCAGAGTGTCTACGTCACAGAAGGGTGAAGTACCCAGCCAGGATAAGCCTCTCACCAGAAGGCCCACATCACCAAGGGAATGGGATCCAGGCAGGAGTGGCCTCACACCAGTGTGGCCAAATCATAGAAAGGTGAGGAACCCAGAACATGTGGCCTAAACCAGAGGACCTAAACCAGAGGACCCACATCTCCAAGGGGCTCGGAGGACTAGCCTCACAACGCAGGGCCCATAGAAGGAAAAAGGTGAGGAATCCAGCAGTTGGAAGCTCCAAGCAGTTGTCCCAGCGCACCAAGGCAATGGGATCCATGCCGGATTGAAGTCACAGCAGAGGGGCCACATCCTGACACTGTGAGCAACCCAGCCGTTGTGACCCCAGAGAAGAAGGCCCAAAACCGCATGGGGATGTGTACCTGGCAGTAGTGTCCTCTCACCACTTAACACGTATCAGAAAATGTGGCTACTCAGCAGTTAGGGCCTGACACCAGAATGTCCTCATCACCGAGAGGAGAAGGCTCCCAGCACGCTCCAACTGCCGCCAGAGGGCCGACGTCACCAAGGCGGGGTGTGCCAGCCAGGCAGGAGTGACCTCAGGGCAGAGGGCCAACCTTACGAAACTGTGAGGAACCCAACCAGGATGAGACTCTCACCAGAGGGCCCACATCCCCAAGGGGATGGGAACCAGGCAGGAGTGTTCTCACTCCAGTGGGGCCACATCATTGAAAGGCGAGGAGCCCACCACATGTGGCCTCAAACCAGAAGACCCACATCAACAAGGGGCTCAGAGTGAGGCAGGCAGGAAGTGTCTCACAACACACGGCCCATAGAAGAAAAAAGGTAAGGAATCCTGCAGTTGGAAGCTCCAAGCAGGTGGCCCAGAGCACCGAGGGTATGGGATGCATGCCGGAGTGAACTCACAGCAGAGGGCCCACATCCTGACGCTGTGAGCAACCCAGCCGTTGGCACCTCAGAACAGAAGGCCCAAATCCGCATGGGGATGGGAACCTGGCAGGAGTGTCATCGCACAAGTGTGCACACATCAGAAAATGTGGGGAGCCCAGCAGTTAGGGCCTGACGCCAGAGGGCCCTCATCACCGACGGGAGGAGGCTCCCAGCACGCTCCAACTGCAACCAGAGGGCCCATGTGGCCAAGGCGACGTGTGCCAGCCAGGCAGGAGTGACCTCACAGCAGAGGACCCACCTCCCAGAAGTGTGAGGAATCAAGCCAGGGTCAGACTCTCACCAGAGGGCCCACATCAACAAGAGGATGGGAACCAGTCAGGAGTGTCCTCACACCAGTGGGGTCACATACCTAAAAGGTGAGGCAACCGGCACATGTGGCCTGAAACCAGAGGACCTACATCACCAAGGGGCTTGGAGTGAGGCAGGCAGGAGGAGCCTCACACACAGGGCCCAAAGTATAAAAAAGGGGCGGAATCCAGCAGTTGGAACCTCTCAGCAGTCGCGCCAGAGCACAGAGGCTATGGGATCTAGGCCTGAGTGAACTAACACCAGAGAACCAACATCACGAAACTGTGAGCAACCCAGGCGATGGGACCACAGAGCAGAAGGCCCACATCCGCATGGGGATGGGAACCTTACAGGAGTGTCCTGGCATCACTGGGCTCAGTCAGAAAACGTGGGTTGCCCAGCAGTTAGAGCCTGATGCCAGAGGGCCCTCATCACCTAGGAGAGGAGGCTCCCAGCAGGCCCCAACTGCCACCAGATGGCCGACGTCACCAAGGCAATGGGAGCAAGCCAGGCAGGAGTTACCTCACAGAAGAGGGCCCACCTCAAAGAAGGGTCAGGAACCCAGCAAGGATCAGACTTTCACCAGAGGGCCCACAAAAACAAGGGGATGTGAACCAGGCAGGAGTGTCCTCACACCATTGGGGCCATATCATCGAAAGGTGAGGGACCCAACACACGTGGCCTCAAACCAGAGGACACACATCACCAAGGGTCTGGGAGGGAGGCAGGCAGGAGTAGCCTCAAAACAGAGGGCCCATAGAATAAAAAAGGTGAGGAATCCCGCAGTTGGAACATCCCAGCCGGTGGCAAGGAGCAGCGAGGCTATGGGATCCCGGCCGGTGTGAACTCACAACAGAGGGCCCTCATCATGAAACTGTGAACAACCCAGGCGTTGAGTCCACAGAGCAGAAGGCCCACATTCCCATGGGTTTGGCAACTTGGCAGGAGTGTACTCGCACCACAGGGCACACATCAGAAAAGTTTGGGAGCCCAGGAGTTAAAGCCTGACGCCAGAGGGCCCTCATTACCGAAGGGAGGAAACTCCCAGCAGGCACCAAATCCCAACTGAGGGCCCACGTCGCCAAGGTGACGTGCGCTAGCCAGGCAGGAGTGACCTCACAGAAGAGGGCCAATGTCACAGAAGGGTGAGGAACCCAGCCAGGATCAGACTCTCACCAGAGGGCCCACATCACCAAGGGGATCGGAACCAGGCAGAAGTATCCTCACACCAGTGTGGCCAAATAATGGAAAGGTGAGGAACCCAGAACATGTGGCCTAAACCACAGGAACCACATCTCCAAGGTGCTCGGAGTGAGGCAGGCAGGACTAGCCTAACAACACAGGGCCCATAGATTAAAAAATGTGAGGAATCCAGCAGTTGGAACCTCGCAGCAGGCGGCCCAGAGCACGGAGTCTATGGGATCCAGGCTGAACTGAACTCACAGCAGAGGGCCCACATCATGAAACTGTGAGCAACCCAGCCGTTGGGACCTCAGAGCAGAAGACCCACATCCCCATGTGGATGGGAATCTGGCAGGACGATCCTCGCACCACTTAGTACGTACTAGAAAATGTGGGTACCCAGCAGTTAGGGCCTGACGCCAAAGGGCCCTCATCACTGAGGGGAGGAGGCTCCCAGCCCGCTCCAACTGCCACCAGAGGGCCGACGTCACCACGGCTGGGTGTGCCAGCCAGGAAGGAATGACCTCAGAGCAGAGGGCCAAGCTCACAGAAGTGTGAGGAACCCAACCAGGATCAGATTCTCACCACAGGGTCCACATCACCAAGGGGATGCGAACCAGGCAGGAGTGTGCTCACACCAGTGGGGCCACATCATTGAAAGGTGAGGAACCCAGCACATGTGGCTTCAAACCAGAACAGCCACATCAAAAAGGGGCTCGGAGTGAGTCAGGCAGGAGATGTCTCACAACACAGGGCCCATAGAAGAAAAAAGGTGAGGAATCCAGCAGTTGGAAGCTCCAAGCAGGTGTCCCAGGGCACCGAGGCAATGGGATCCATGCCGGAGTGAACTCACAGCAGAGGGCACACATCCTGACACTGTGAGCAACCCAGCCGCTGGGACCTCAGAACAGAAGGTCCAAATATGCATGGGGATGGGAACCTGGCAGGAGTGTCATCGCACCAGTAGGGCCACATCCCCAGAAGGTGAGGCTAACGGCACACGTGGTCTCAAACCAGAAGACCTACATCACCAAGGGGCTCGGTGTGAGGCAGGCAGGAGGAGCCTCACAACACAGGGCCTAAAGTATAAGAAAGGTGAGGAATCCAGCAGTTGGAACCTCCCAGCAGGCGGCCCAGAGCACAGAGGCTATGGGATCTAGGCCTGAGTGAACTAACACCAGAGAACCAACATCACGAAACTGTGAGCAACCCAGGCGTTGGGACCACAGAGCAGAAGGCCCACATCCCCATAGGGATGGGAACTTACAGGAGTGTCCTGGCATCACTGGGCTCAGTCAGAAAACGTGGGGTGCCAGCACTTAGAGCCTGACGCCAGAGGGCCCTCATCACCTAGGAGAGGAGGCTCCCAGCAGGCTCCAACTGCCACCAGATGGCCGACGTCACCAAGGCAACGGGAGCAAGCCAGGCAGGAGTTACCTCACAGAAGAGGGCCCACCTCAAAGGAGAGTGAGGAACCCAGCAAGGATGAGACTCTCACCAGAGGGCCCACCTCTCCAAGGTGCTCGGAGTGAGGCAGGCAGGACTAGCCTAACAACACAGGGCCCATAGATTAAAAAATGTGAGGAATCCAGCAGTTGAAACCTCGCAGCAAGCGGCCCGGAGCACGGAGTCTATGCGATCCAGGCCAAAGCGAACTCACACCACAGGGCCCACATCATGAAACTGTGAGCAACCCAGCCATTGGGACCTCAGAGCAGAAGGCCCACATCCCCATGGGGATGGGAACCTGGCAGGAGTGTCCCAGCACCACTTAGTACGTAACAGAAAATGTGAGTACCCAGCAGTTAGGGCCTGACGCCAAAGGGCCCTCATCACTGTGGGGAGGAGGCTCCGAGCACGTTCCAAATGCCACCAGAGGGCTTACGTCGCCAAGGCGAGGTGTGCCAACCAGGCAGGAGTGACGTCAGAGCAGAGGGCCAAGCTCACGGAAGTGTGAGGAACCCAACCAGGATCAGACTCTCACCAGAGGGCCCACAGCACCAAGGGGATGCGAACCAGGCAGGAGTGTGCTCATAACAGTGGGGCCACATCATTGAAAGGTGAGGCACCCAGCACATGTGGCCTCAAACCAAAAGAGCCACATAAAAAGGGGGCTCGGAGTGAGTCAGGCAGGAGATGTCTCACAACACAGGGCCCATAGAAGAAAAAAGGTGAGGAATCCAGCAGTTGGAAGGTCCAAGCAGGTGGCCCAGGGCACCGAGGGTATGGGATCCATGCCGAAGTGAACTCACAGCAGAGGGCCCACATCCTGACACTGTGAGCAACCCAGCCGCTGGGACCTCAGAACAGAAGATCCAAATCTGCATGGGGATGGGAACCTGGCAGGAGTGTCATCGCACCAGTAGGGCCACATCCCTAAAAGTTGAGGCAAACGGCACACGTGGTCTCAAACCAGAAGACCTACATCACCAAGGGGCTCGGTGTGAGGCAGGCAGGAGGAGCCTCACAACACAGGGCCCAAAGTATAAGAAAGGTGAGGAATCCAGCACTTGGAACCTCCCAGCAGGTGGCCCAGGGCACAGAGGCTATGGGATCTAGGCCTGAGTGAACTAACACCGGAGTGCCAACCTAACGAAACTTTGTGCAACCCAGACGTTGCGACCACAGAGCAGAAGGCCCACATCCCCATGAGAATTGGAAACTTACAGGAGTGTCCTGGCATCACTGGGCTCACATCAGAAATCGTGGGGAGCCCAGCAGTTAGAGCCTGACGCAAGAGGGCCCGCATCACCTTGGAGAGGAGTGTACAAGAAGGCTCCAACTGCCACCAGAGGTCCGACATCACCAAGGCAACGGGAGCAATCCAGGCAGGAGTTACCTCACAGCAGAGGTCCCACCTCACAGAAGAGTAAGGAACCCAGCCAGGATCAGACTGTTACAAGAGGGCCCACATCACCAAGAGGATCGGATGCAGGCAGGAGTGGCCTCACACCAGTGTGACCAAATCATAGAAAGGCGAAGAACCCAGAACATGTGGCATAAAAAAGAGGACCCACGTCTCCAAGAGGCTGGGAGTGAGGCAGGCAGGAGGAGCCTCGAAACAGAGGACCCATAGAATAAAAAAGGTGAGGAATCCCGCAGTTGGAACCTCCTAGCATGCGGCAAGGAGCAGCGAGGCTATGGGATCCCGGCCAGTGTGAACTCACAACAGAGGGCCCTCATCATGAAACTGTGAACAACACAGGTGTTGGGACCACAGAACAGAAGGCCCACATTCCCATGTGGTTGGTAACCTGGCAGGAGTGTACTCCCACCACAGGGCACACATCAGAAAACTTTGGGAGCCCAGGAGTTGGGGCCTGACGCCAGAAGGCCCTCATTACCGAGGGGAGGAGACTCCCAGCAGGCACCAACTCCCAGCTGAGGGACCACGTCGCCAAGGTGACTTGCGCAAGCCAGGCAGCAGTGACCACACAGCAGAGTGTCTACGTCACAGAAGGGTGAAGTACCCAGCCAGGATAAGCCTCTCACCAGAAGGCCCACATCACCAAGGGAATGGGATCCAGGCAGGAGTGGCCTCACACCAGTGTGGCCAAATCATAGAAAGGTGAGGAACCCAGAACATGTGGCCTAAACCAGAGGACCTAAACCAGAGGACCCACATCTCCAAGGGGCTCGGAGGACTAGCCTCACAACGCAGGGCCCATAGAAGGAAAAAGGTGAGGAATCCAGCAGTTGGAAGCTCCAAGCAGTTGTCCCAGCGCACCAAGGCAATGGGATCCATGCCGGATTGAAGTCACAGCAGAGGGGCCACATCCTGACACTGTGAGCAACCCAGCCGTTGTGACCCCAGAGAAGAAGGCCCAAAACCGCATGGGGATGTGTACCTGGCAGTAGTGTCCTCTCACCACTTAACACGTATCAGAAAATGTGGCTACTCAGCAGTTAGGGCCTGACACCAGAATGTCCTCATCACCGAGAGGAGAAGGCTCCCAGCACGCTCCAACTGCCGCCAGAGGGCCGACGTCACCAAGGCGGGGTGTGCCAGCCAGGCAGGAGTGACCTCAGGGCAGAGGGCCAACCTTACGAAACTGTGAGGAACCCAACCAGGATGAGACTCTCACCAGAGGGCCCACATCCCCAAGGGGATGGGAACCAGGCAGGAGTGTTCTCACTCCAGTGGGGCCACATCATTGAAAGGCGAGGAGCCCACCACATGTGGCCTCAAACCAGAAGACCCACATCAACAAGGGGCTCAGAGTGAGGCAGGCAGGAAGTGTCTCACAACACACGGCCCATAGAAGAAAAAAGGTAAGGAATCCTGCAGTTGGAAGCTCCAAGCAGGTGGCCCAGAGCACCGAGGGTATGGGATGCATGCCGGAGTGAACTCACAGCAGAGGGCCCACATCCTGACGCTGTGAGCAACCCAGCCGTTGGCACCTCAGAACAGAAGGCCCAAATCCGCATGGGGATGGGAACCTGGCAGGAGTGTCATCGCACAAGTGTGCACACATCAGAAAATGTGGGTACCCAGCAGTTAGGGCCTGACGCCAAAGGGCCCTCATCACTGAGGGGAGGAGGCTCCCAGCCCGCTCCAACTGCCACCAGAGGGCCGACGTCGCCACGGCGGGGTGTGCCAACCAGGAAGGAATGACCTCAGAGCAGAGGGCCAAGCTCACAGAAGTGTGAGGAACCCAACCAGGATCAGATTCTCACCACAGGGTCCACATCACCAAGGGGATGCGAACCAGGCAGGAGTGTGCTCACACCAGTGGGGCCACATCATTGAAAGGTGAGGAACCCAGCACATGTGGCTTCAAACCAGAACAGCCACATCAAAAAGGGGCTCGGAGTGAGTCAGGCAGGAGATGTCTCACAACACAGGGCCCATAGAAGAAAAAAGGTGAGGAATCCAGCAGTTGGAAGCTCCAAGCAGGTGGCCCGGGGCACCGAGGCAATGGGATCCATGCCGGAGTGAACTCACAGCAGAGGGCGCTCATCCTGACACTGTGAGCAACCCAGCCGCTGGGACCTCAGAACAGAAGGTCCAAACCTGCATGGGGATGGGAACCTGGCAGGAGAGTCATCGCACCAGTAGGGCCACATCCCTAAAAGGTGAGGCAAACGGCACACGTGGTCTCAAACCAGAAGACCTACATCACCAAGGGGCTCGGTGTGAGGCCGGCAGGAGGAGCCTCACAACACAGGGCCCAAAGTCTAAGAAAGGTGAGGAATCCAGCAGTTGGAACCTCCCAGCAGGCGGCCCAGAGCACAGAGGCTATGGGATCTAGGCCCGAGTGAACTAACACCGGAGTGGCAACATAAGGAAACTGTGAGCAACCCAGGCGTTGCGACCACAGAGCAGAAGGCCCACATACCCATGAGGATTGGAACCTTACAAGAGTGTCCTGGCATCACTGGGCTCACATCAGAAATCTTGGGGAGCCCAGCCATTAGAACCTGACGTAAGAGGGCCCTCATCACCTTGGAGAGGAGCGTACAAGAAGGCTCCAACTGCCACCAGAGGTCCGTCGTCACCAAGGCAACGGGAGCAAGCCAGGCAGGAGTGGTCTCACACCAGTGTGGCCAAATCATAGAAATGTGAGGAACCCAGAACATGTGGCCTAAACAAGAGGACCCACATCTCCAAGGGGCTGGGAGGGAGGCAGGCAGGAGGAGCCTCAAAACAGAGGACCCATAGAATAAAAAAGGTGAGGAATCCCGCAGTTGGAACCTCCTAGCATGCGGCAAGGAGCAGCGAGGCTATTTGATCCCGGCCAGTGTGAACTCACAAAAGAAGGCCCTCATCATGAAACTGTGAACAACACAGGTGTTGGGACCACAGAACAGAAGGCCCACATCCCATGGCTTTGGGAACCTGGCAGGAGTGTACTCGCACCACAGGGCACACATCAGAAATGTTTGGGAGCCCAGGAGTTAGGGCCTGACGCCAGACGGCCCTAATTACCGAGGGGATCAGACTCCCAGCAGGCACCAACTCCCAACTGAGGGCCCACGTCGCCAAGGTGACGTGCGCCAGCCAGGCATGAGTGACCTTACAGCAGAGGGCATACGTCACAGACGGGTGAGGACCCCAGCCTGGATAACACTCTCACCAGAGGGCCCACATCACCAAGGGGATCGGACCTAGGCAGAAGTATCATCACACCAGTGTGGCCAAATAATGGAAAGGTGAGGAACCCAGAACATGTGGCCTAAACCACAGGAACCACATCTCCAAGGTGCTTGGAGTGAGGAAGGCAGGACTAGCCTAACAACACAGGGCCCATAGATTAAAAAATGTGAGGAATCCAGCAGTTGGAACCTTGCAGCTGGCGGTCCAGAACACGGAGTCTATGGGATCCAGGCCAAAGTAAACTCTCAGCAGTGGGCCCACATCATGAAACTGTGAGAAACCCAGCCGTTGGGTCCTCAGAGCAGAAGGCCCACATCCCCATGGGGATGGGAACCTGGCAGGAGTGTCCTCGCTCCACTTAGTACGTATTAGACAACGAGGGTATCCAGCAGTTAGGGCCTGATGCAAAAAGGCCCTCATCACTGAGGGGACGAGGCTCCCAGCACGCGCCAACTGCCACCAGAGGGCCGACGTCGCCAAGGTGGGGTGTGCCAGCCAGGCTGGAGTGACCTTGGAGCAGAGGGCCAAGCTCACAGAAGCTTGAGGAACCCAACCAGGATCAGACTCTCACCAGAGGGCCTACATCACCAAGGGGATGGGAACAAGGCAGGAGTGTGCTCACTCCAGTGGGGCCACATCATTGAAAGGTGAGGAACCCAGCACATGTGGCCTCAAACCAGAAGAGCCACATCAAAAAGGGGCTCGGAGTGAGTCAGGCAGGAGATGTCTCACAACACAGTGCCCATAGAAGAAAAAAGGTGAGGTATCCAGCAGTTCGAATCTTCCAGCAGGCGGCCCAGAGCACAGAGGCTATGGGATCCCGGCCTGAGTGAACTAACACCAGAGAGCCTATGTCATGAAACTGTGAGCAACCCAGGCGTTGGAACCACAGAGCAGAAGGCCAAAATCCGTATGGGGATGGGAACCTGGCAGGAGTGTCATCGCACCAGTGGGCGCACATCAGAAAATGTCGGGAGGCCAGCAGTTAGGGCCTGACACCAGAGCGCCTTCATCACCAAGGGGAGGAGGCTCCCAGCAGGCTCCAACTGCTACCAGAGGGCCGATGTAGCCAAGGCACGGTGTGCCACCCAGGCAGGATTGACCTCAGAGAAGAGGGCTCACCTCCCAGAAGTGTGAGGAATCCAGCCAGGATCAGACTCTCACCAGAGGGCCCACATCACCAAGGGGATGGGAACCAGGCAGGAGTGTCCTCACACCAGTGGGGCCACATCACTAAAAGGTGAGGAAACCGGCACATGTAACCTCAAACCACAGGACCTACATCACAAACGGGGTGGAGTGAGGCAGGCAGCAGGAGCTTCACAAAACAGGGCACAAAGAATAAAAAAGGTGAGGAATCCAGCAGTTCGAACCACGCAGCAGGGTGCCCAGAGCACAGAGGCTATGGGATCTAGGCCTTAGTGAACTAACACCAGAGAGCCAACACCATGAAACTGTAAGCAACCCAGGCGTTGGGACCTCAGAGCAGAAGGCCCACATGCCAATTGGGAACGGAACCTTACAGGAGTGTCCTGGCATCACTGGGCTCACATCAGAAAACGTGGGGAGCAAAGCAGTTAGAACCTGACGCCAGAGGGCACTCATCACCGAGGAGAGGAGGCTCCCAGCAGGCACCAACTCCCAACTGAGGGCTCACGTCGCCAAGGTGATGTGCGCCAGCCAGGCAGCAGTGACCTCACAGCAGAGTGTCTACGTCACAGAAGAGTGAAGTACCCAGCCAGGATAAGACTCTCACCAGAAGGCCCACATCACCAAGGGAATGGGATCCAGGCAGGAGTGCCCTCACACCAGTGTGGCCAAATCATAGAAAGGTGAGGAACCCAGAACATGTGGCCTAAACCAGAGGACCTAAACCAGAGGACCCACATCTCCAAGGGGCTCGGAGGACTAGCCTCACAACGCAGGGCCCATAGAATAAAAAATGTGAGGAATCCAGCAGTTGGAAGCTCCAAGCAGTTGTCCCAGAGCACCGAGGCAATGGGATCCATACCGGATTGAAGTCACAGCAGAGGGGCCACAACCTGACACTGTGAGCAACCCAGCCGTTGTGACCCCAGAGCAGAAGGCCCAAAACCGCATGGGGATGGGAACCTGGCAGGAGTGTCCTCTCACCACTTAGCACGTATCAGAAAATGTGGGTACCCAGCAGTTAGGGCCTTACACCAGAGTGTCCTCATCACCGAGAGGAGAAGGCTCCCAGCACACTCCAACTGCCGCCAGAGGGCCGACGTCGCCAAGGCGGTGTGTGCCAGCCAGGCAGGAGTGACCTCAGGGCAGAGGGCCAACCTTACGGAACTGTGAGGAACCCAACCAGGATGAGACTCTCACACGAGGGCCCACATCCCCAAGGGGATGGGAACCAGGCACGAGTGTTCTCACTCCAGTGGGGCCACATCATTGAAAGGCGAGGAACCCACCACATGTGGCCTCAAACCAGAAGACCCACATCAACAAGGGGCTCAGAGTGAGGCAGGCAGGAAGTGTCTCACAACACACGGCCCATAGAAGAAAAAAGGTAAGGAATCCTGCAGTTGGAAGCTCCAAGCAGGTGGCCCAGAGCACCGAGAATATGGGATGCATGCCAGAGTGAACTCACAGCAGACGGCCCACATCCTGACGCTGTGAGCAACCCAGCCGTTGGCACCTCAGAACAGAAGGCCCAAATCCGCATGGGGATGGGAACCTGGCAGGAGTGTCATCGCACCAGTGGGCACACATCAGAAAATGTGGGGAGCCCAGCAGTTAGGGCCTGACGCCAGAGGGCCCTCATCACCGACGGGAGGAGGCTCCCAGCACGCTCCAACTGCAACCAGAGGGCCCATGTGGCCAAGGCGACGTGTGCCAGCCAGGCAGGAGTGACCTCACAGCAGAGGACCCACCTCCCAGAAGTGTGAGGAATCAAGCCAGGGTCAGACTCTCACCAGAGGGCCCACATCAACAAGAGGATGGGAACCAGTCAGGAGTGTCCTCACACCAGTGGGGTCACATACTTAAAAGGTGAGGCAACGGGCACATGTGACCTCAAATCAGAGGACCTACATCACCAAGGGGCTTGGAGTGAGGCAGGCAGGAGGAGCCTCACAACACAGGGCCCAAAGTATAAAAAAGGGGCGGAATCCAGCATTTGGAACCTCCCAGCAGTCGGCCCAGAGCACAGAGGCTATGGGATCTAGGCCTGAGTGAACTAACACCAGAGAACCAACATCACGAAACTGTGAGCAACCCAGGCGTTGGGACCACAGAGCAGAAAGCCCACATCCGCATGGGGATGGGAACCTTACAGGAGTGTCCTGGCATCACTGGGCTCAGTCAGAAAACGTGAGGTGCCCAGCAGTTAGAGCCTGATGCCAGAGGGCCCTCATCACCTAAGGGAGGAGGCTCCCAGCAGGCTCCAACTGCCACCAGATGGCCGACATCACCAATGCAATGGGAGCAAGCCAGGAGGAGTTACCTCACAGAAGAGGGACAACCTCAAAGAAGGGTCAGGAACCCAGCAAGGATCAGACTTTCACCAGAGGGCCCACAACACCAAGGGGATGTGAACCAGGCAGGAGTGTCCTCACACCATTGGGGCCATATCATCGAAAGGTGAGGGACCCAACACACGTGGCCTCAAACCAGAGGACACACATCACCAAGGGTCTGGGAGGGGGGCAGGCAGGAGTAGCCTCAAAACAGAGGGCCCATAGAATAAAAAAGGTGAGGAATCCCGCAGTTGGAACCTCCCAGCAGGTGGCAAGGAGCAGCGAGGCTATCGGATCCCGGCTGGTGTGAACTCACAAAAGAGGGCCCTCATCATGAAACTGTGAACAACCCAGCCGTTGTGTCCACAGAGCAGAAGGCCCACATTCCCATGGGGTTGGGAACCTGGCAGGAGTGTACTCGCACCACAGGGCACACATCAGAAAATTGTGGGAGCCCAGGAGTTAGGGCCTGACGCCAGAGGGGCCTCATTACCGAAGGGAGGAAACTCCCAGCAGGCACCAAATCCCAACTGAGGGTCCACGACACCAAGGTGACGTGCGCCAGCCAGGCAGGAGTGACCTCACAGCAGAGGGCAAATGTCACAGAAGGGTGAGGAACCCAGCCAGGATAAGACTCTCACCAGAGGGCCCACATCACCAAGGGGATCGGAACAAGGCAGAAGTATCCTCACACCAGTGTGGCCAAATAATGGAAAGGTGAGGAACCCAGAACATGTGGCCTAAACCACAGGAACCACATCTCCAAGGTGCTCGGAGTGAGGCAGGCAAGACTAGCCTAACAACACAGGGCCCATAGATTAAAAAATGTGAGGAATCCAGGAGTTGGAACCTCGCAGCAGGCGGCCCAGAGTACAGAGTCTATGGGATCCAGGCCGAAGTGAACTCACAGAAGAGGGCCCACATCATGAAACTGTGAGCAACCCAGCCGTTGGGACCTCAGAGCAGAAGGCCCACAACCCCATGGGGATGGGAACCTGGCAGGAGTGTCCTTGCACCATTTAGTATGTATTAGAAAATGTGGGTACCCAGCAGTTAGGGCCTGACGCCAAAGGGCCCTTATCACTGAGGGGAGGAGGCTCCCAGCACGCTCCAACTGCCACCAGAAGGCCGTCGTCGCCAACGTGGGGTGTGCCAGCCCGGCAGGAGTGACCTCAGAGCAGAGGGCCGAGCTCACAGAAGTGTGAGGAACCCAACCAGGATCAGACTCTCACCAGAGGGTCCACATCCCCAAGGGGATGCGAACCAGGCAGGAGTGTGCTCACACCAGTGGGGCCCACATCATTGAAAGGTGAGGAACCCAGCACATGTGGCCTCAAACCAGAAGAGCCACATCAAAAAGGGGCTCGGAGTGAGTCAGGCAGGAGATGTCTCACAACACAGGGCCCATAGAAGAAAAAAGGTGAGGAATCCAGCAGTTGGAAGCTCCAAGCAGGTGTCCCAGGGCACCGAGGCAATGGGATCCATGCCGGAGTGAACTCACAGCAGAGGGCGCACATCCTGACACTGTGAGCAACCCAGCCGCTGGGACCTCAGAACAGAAGGTCCAAATCTGCATGGGGATGGGAACCTGGCAGGAGTGTCATCGCACCAGTAGGGCCACATCCCTAAAAGGTGAGGCAAACGGCACACGTGGTCTCAAACGAGAACACCTACATCACCAAGTGGCTCGGTGTGAGGCAGGCAGGAGGATCCTCACAACACAGGGCCCAAAGTATAAGAAAGGTGAGGAATCCAGCAGTTGGAACCTCCCAGCAGGCGGCCCAGGGCACAGAAGCTATGGGATCTAGGCCTGAGTGAACTAACACCGGAGTGCCAACATAACCAAACTGTGAGCAACCCAGTCGTTGAGACCACAGAGCAGAAGGCCCACAACCCCATGAGGATTGGAACCTTACAGGAGTGTCCTGGCATCACTGGGCTCACATCAAAAATCATGGGGAGCCCAGCAGTTAGAGCCTGACGTAAGAGGGCCCTCATCACCTTGGAGAGGAGGGTACAAGAAGGCTCCAACTGCCACCAGAGGTCCGACGTCACCAAGGAAACAGGACCAATCCAGGCAGGAGTGGCCTCACACCAGTGTGACCAAATCATAGAAAGGTGAGGAACCCAGAACATGTGGCCTAAACAAGAGGACCCACATCTCCAAGGGGCTGGGAGGGAGGCAGGCAGGAGGAGCCTCAAAACAGAGGACCCATAGAATAAAAAAGGTGAGGAATCCCGCAGTTGGAACCTCCTAGCATGTGGCAAGGAACAGCGAGGCTATGGGGTCCCGGCCAGTGTGAACTCACAACAGACGGCCCTCATCATGAAACTGTGAACAACACAGGTGTTGGGACCACAGAACAGAAGGCCCACATTCCCATGGGGTTGGTAACCTGGCAGGAGTGTACTCGCACCACAGGGCACACATCAGAAAATTTTGGGAGCCCAGGAGTTAGGGCCTGACGCCAGACGGCCCTAATTACAGAGGGAAGCAGACTCCTAGCAGGCACCAACTCCCAACTGAGGGCCCACGTCGCCAACGTGACGTGCATCAGCCAGGCAGGAATGACCTCACAGCAGAGGGCCTATGTCACAGAAGGGGGAGGAACACAGCCAGGATAAGACTCTCACCAGAGGGCCCACATCACCAAGGGAATGGGATCCAGGCAGGAGTGGCCTCACACCAGTGTGGCCAAATCATAGAAAGGTGAGGAACCCAGAACATATGGCCTAAAACAGAGGACCCACATCAACAAGGGGCTCAGAGTGAGGCAAGCAGGAGGTGTCTCAAACAGAGGGCCCATAAAATAAAAAAGGTGAGGAATCCCGCAGTTGGAACCTCCCAGCAGGCGGCAAGGAGCAATGAGGCTATGGGATCCCGGCCGCAGTGAAATCACAATAGAGGGCCCTCATCACGAAACTGTGAACAACCCAGCGGTTGGGACCACAGAGCAGAAGGCCCACATTCCCATGGGGTTGGGAACCTGGCAGGAGTGTACTCCCACCAGAGGGCACACATCAGAAGAGTATGGGAGCCCAGGAGTTAGAGCCTGACGCCAGAGGGCCCTCATTACCGAGGGGAGGAGACTCCCAGCAGGCACCAACTCCCAACTGAGGGCCCACGTCGCCAAGGTGATGTGCGCCAGCCAGGCAGCAGTTACCTCACAGCAGAGTGTCTACGTCACAGAAGAGTGAAGTACCCAGCCAGGATAAGACTCTCACCAGAAGGCCCACATCACCAAGGGAATGGGATCCTGGCAGGAGTGGCCTCACACCAGTGTGGCCAAATCATAGAAAGGTGAGGAACCCAGAACATGTGGCCTAAACCAGAGGACCTAAACCAGAGGACCCACATCTCCAAGGGGCTCGGAGGACTAGCCTCACAACGCAGGGCCCATAGAATAAAAAATGTGAGGAATCCAGCAGTTGGAAGCTCCAAGCAGTTGTCCCAGAGCACCGAGGCTATGGGATCCATGCAGGATTGAAGTCACAGCAGAGGGGCCACATCCTGACACTATGAGCAACCCAGCCGTTGTGACCCCAGAGCAGAAGGCCCAAAACCGCATGGGGATGGGAACATGGCAGGAGTGTCCTCTCACCACTTAGCACGTATCAGAAAATGTGGGTACCCAGCAGTTAGGGCCTGACACCAGAGTGTCCTCATCACCGAGAGGAAAAGGCTCCCAGCACACTCCAACTGCCCCCAGAGGGCCGTCGTCGCCAACGTGGGGTGTGCCAGCACGGCAGGAGTGACCTCAGAGCAGAGGGCCGAGCTCACAGAAGTGTGAGGATCCCAAGCAGGATCAGACTCTCACCAGAGGGTCCAAATCACCAAGGGGATGCGAACCAGGCAGGAGTGTGCTCACACCAGTGGGGCCACATCATTGAAAGGTGAGGAACCCAGCACATGTGGCCTCAAACCAGAACAGCCACATCAAAAAGGGGCTCGGAGTGAGTCAGGCAGGAGATGTCTCACAACACAGGGCCCATAGAAGAAAAAAGGTGAGGAATCCAGCAGTTGGAAGCTCCAAGCAGGTGGCCCAGGGCACCGAGGCAATGGGATCCATGCCGGAGTGAACTCACAGCAGAGGGCGCTCATCCTGACACTGTGAGCAACCCAGCCGCTGGGACCTCAGAACAGAAGGTCCAAACCTGCATGGGGATGGGAACCTGGCAGGAGAGTCATCGCACCAGTAGGGCCACATCCCTAAAAGGTGAGGCAAACGGCACACGTGGTCTCAAACCAGAAGACCTACATCACCAAGGGGCTCGGTGTGAGGCCGGCAGGAGGAGCCTCACAACACAGGGCCCAAAGTATAAGAAAGGTGAGGAATCCAGCAGTTGGAACCTCCCAGCAGGCGGCCCAGAGCACAGAGGCTATGGGATCTAGGCCTGAGTGAACTAACACCAGAGAACCAACATCACGAAACTGTGAGCAACCCAGGCGTTGGGACCACAGAGCAGAAAGCCCACATCCGCATGGGGATGGGAACCTTACAGGAGTGTCCTGGCATCACTGGGCTCAGTCAGAAAACGTGAGGTGCCCAGCAGTTAGAGCCTGATGCCAGAGGGCCCTCATCACCTAAGGGAGGAGGCTCCCAGCAGGCTCCAACTGCCACCAGATGGCCGACATCACCAATGCAATGGGAGCAAGCCAGGAGGAGTTACCTCACAGAAGAGGGACAACCTCAAAGAAGGGTCAGGAACCCAGCAAGGATCAGACTTTCACCAGAGGGCCCACAACACCAAGGGGATGTGAACCAGGCAGGAGTGTCCTCACACCATTGGGGCCATATCATCGAAAGGTGAGGGACCCAACACACGTGGCCTCAAACCAGAGGACACACATCACCAAGGGTCTGGGAGGGGGGCAGGCAGGAGTAGCCTCAAAACAGAGGGCCCATAGAATAAAAAAGGTGAGGAATCCCGCAGTTGGAACCTCCCAGCAGGTGGCAAGGAGCAGCGAGGCTATCGGATCCCGGCCGGTGTGAACTCACAAAAGAGGGCCCTCATCATGAAACTGTGAACAACCCAGCCGTTGTGTCCACAGAGCAGAAGGCCCACATTCCCATGGGGTTGGGAACCTGGCAGGAGTGTACTCGCACCACAGGGCACACATCAGAAAATTGTGGGAGCCCAGGAGTTAGGGCCTGACGCCAGAGGGGCCTCATTACCGAAGGGAGGAAACTCCCAGCAGGCACCAAATCCCAACTGAGGGTCCACGACACCAAGGTGACGTGCGCCAGCCAGGCAGGAGTGACCTCACAGCAGAGGGCAAATGTCACAGAAGGGTGAGGAACCCAGCCAGGATAAGACTCTCACCAGAGGGCCCACATCACCAAGGGGATCGGAACAAGGCAGAAGTATCCTCACACCAGTGTGGCCAAATAATGGAAAGGTGAGGAACCCAGAACATGTGGCCTAAACCACAGGAACCACATCTCCAAGGTGCTCGGAGTGAGGCAGGCAAGACTAGCCTAACAACACAGGGCCCATAGATTAAAAAATGTGAGGAATCCAGGAGTTGGAACCTCGCAGCAGGCGGCCCAGAGTACAGAGTCTATGGGATCCAGGCCGAAGTGAACTCACAGCAGAGGGCCCACATCATGAAACTGTGAGCAACCCAGCCGTTGGGACCTCAGAGCAGAAGGCCCACAACCCCATGGGGATGGGAACCTGGCAGGAGTGTCCTTGCACCATTTAGTATGTATTAGAAAATGTGGGTACCCAGCAGTTAGGGCCTGACGCCAAAGGGCCCTTATCACTGAGGGGAGGAGGCTCCCAGCACGCTCCAACTGCCACCAGAAGGCCGTCGTCGCCAACGTGGGGTGTGCCAGCCCGGCAGGAGTGACCTCAGAGCAGAGGGCCGAGCTCACAGAAGTGTGAGGAACCCAACCAGGATCAGACTCTCACCAGAGGGTCCACATCCCCAAGGGGATGCGAACCAGGCAGGAGTGTGCTCACACCAGTGGGGCCCACATCATTGAAAGGTGAGGAACCCAGCACATGTGGCCTCAAACCAGAAGAGCCACATCAAAAAGGGGCTCGGAGTGAGTCAGGCAGGAGATGTCTCACAACACAGGGCCCATAGAAGAAAAAAGGTGAGGAATCCAGCAGTTGGAAGCTCCAAGCAGGTGTCCCAGGGCACCGAGGCAATGGGATCCATGCCGGAGTGAACTCACAGCAGAGGGCGCACATCCTGACACTGTGAGCAACCCAGCCGCTGGGACCTCAGAACAGAAGGTCCAAATCTGCATGGGGATGGGAACCTGGCAGGAGTGTCATCGCACCAGTAGGGCCACATCCCTAAAAGGTGAGGCAAACGGCACACGTGGTCTCAAACGAGAACACCTACATCACCAAGTGGCTCGGTGTGAGGCAGGCAGGAGGATCCTCACAACACAGGGCCCAAAGTATAAGAAAGGTGAGGAATCCAGCAGTTGGAACCTCCCAGCAGGCGGCCCAGGGCACAGAAGCTATGGGATCTAGGCCTGAGTGAACTAACACCGGAGTGCCAACATAACCAAACTGTGAGCAACCCAGTCGTTGAGACCACAGAGCAGAAGGCCCACAACCCCATGAGGATTGGAACCTTACAGGAGTGTCCTGGCATCACTGGGCTCACATCAAAAATCATGGGGAGCCCAGCAGTTAGAGCCTGACGTAAGAGGGCCCTCATCACCTTGGAGAGGAGGGTACAAGAAGGCTCCAACTGCCACCAGAGGTCCGACGTCACCAAGGAAACGGGACCAATCCAGGCAGGAGTGGCCTCACACCAGTGTGACCAAATCATAGAAAGGTGAGGAACCCAGAACATGTGGCCTAAACAAGAGGACCCACATCTCCAAGGGGCTGGGAGGGAGGCAGGCAGGAGGAGCCTCAAAACAGAGGACCCATAGAATAAAAAAGGTGAGGAATCCCACAGTTGGAACCTCCTAGCATGCGGCAAGGAACAGCGAGGCTATGGGGTCCCGGCCAGTGTGAACTCACAACAGACGGCCCTCATCATGAAACTGTGAACAACACAGGTGTTGGGACCACAGAACAGAAGGCCCACATTCCCATGGGGTTGGTAACCTGGCAGGAGTGTACTCGCACCACAGGGCACACATCAGAAAATTTTGGGAGCCCAGGAGTTAGGGCCTGACGCCAGACGGCCCTAATTACAGAGGGAAGCAGACTCCTAGCAGGCACCAACTCCCAACTGAGGGCCCACGTCGCCAACGTGACGTGCATCAGCCAGGCAGGAATGACCTCACAGCAGAGGGCCTATGTCACAGAAGGGGGAGGAACACAGCCAGGATAAGACTCTCACCAGAGGGCCCACATCACCAAGGGAATGGGATCCAGGCAGGAGTGGCCTCACACCAGTGTGGCCAAATCATAGAAAGGTGAGGAACCCAGAACATATGGCCTAAAACAGAGGACCCACATCAACAAGGGGCTCAGAGTGAGGCAAGCAGGAGGTGTCTCAAACAGAGGGCCCATAAAATAAAAAAGGTGAGGAATCCCGCAGTTGGAACCTCCCAGCAGGCGGCAAGGAGCAATGAGGCTATGGGATCCCGGCCGCAGTGAAATCACAATAGAGGGCCCTCATCACGAAACTGTGAACAACCCAGCGGTTGGGACCACAGAGCAGAAGGCCCACATTCCCATGGGGTTGGGAACCTGGCAGGAGTGTACTCCCACCAGAGGGCACACATCAGAAGAGTATGGGAGCCCAGGAGTTAGAGCCTGACGCCAGAGGGCCCTCATTACCGAGGGGAGGAGACTCCCAGCAGGCACCAACTCCCAACTGAGGGCCCACGTCGCCAAGGTGATGTGCGCCAGCCAGGCAGCAGTTACCTCACAGCAGAGTGTCTACGTCACAGAAGAGTGAAGTACCCAGCCAGGATAAGACTCTCACCAGAAGGCCCACATCACCAAGGGAATGGGATCCTGGCAGGAGTGGCCTCACACCAGTGTGGCCAAATCATAGAAAGGTGAGGAACCCAGAACATGTGGCCTAAACCAGAGGACCTAAACCAGAGGACCCACATCTCCAAGGGGCTCGGAGGACTAGCCTCACAACGCAGGGCCCATAGAATAAAAAATGTGAGGAATCCAGCAGTTGGAAGCTCCAAGCAGTTGTCCCAGAGCACCGAGGCTATGGGATCCATGCCAGATTGAAGTCACAGCAGAGGGGCCACATCCTGACACTGTGAGCAACCCAGCCGTTGTGACCCCAGAGCAGAAGGCCCAAAACCGCATGGGGATGGGAACCTGGCAGGAGTGTCCTCTCACCACTTAGCACGTATCAGAAAATGTGGGTACCCAGCAGTTAGGGCCTGACACCAGAGTGTCCTCATCACCGAGAGTAGAAGGCTCCCAGCACACTCCAACTGCCGCCAGAGGGCCGACGTCACCAAGGCGGGGTGTGCCAGCCAGGCAGGAGAGACCTCAGGGCAGAGGGCCAACTTTACGGAACTGTGAGGAACCCAACCAGGATGAGACTCTCACCAGAGGGCCCACATCCCCAAGGGGATGGGAACCAGGCAGGAGTGTTCTCACTCCAGTGGGGCCACATCATTGAAAGGCGAGGAACCTACCACATGTGGCCTCAAACCAGAAGACCCACATCAACAAGGGGCTCAGAGTGAGGCAGGCAGGAAGCGTCTCACAACACACGGCCCATAGAAGAAAAAAGGTAAGGAACCCTGCAGTTGGAAGCTCCAAGCAGGTGGCCCAGAGCACCGAAGATATGGGATACATGCCGGAGTGAACTCACAGCAGAGGGCCCACATTCTGACACTGTGAGCAACCCAGCCGTTGGCACCTCAGAACAGAAGGCCCAAATCCGCATGGGGATGGGAACCTGGCAGGAGTGTCATCGCACCAGTGGGCACACATCAGAAAATGTGGGAGCCCAACAGTTAGGGCCTGACACCAGAGGACCCTCATCACCGACGGGAGGAGGCTCCCAGCACGCTCCAACTGCAACCAGAGGGCCCATGTGGCCAAGGCGACGTGTGCCAGCCAGGCAGGAGTGACCTCACAGCAGAGAACCCACCTCCCAGAAGTGTGAGGAATCAAGCCAGGGTCAGACTCTCACCAGAGGGCCCACATCAACAAGAGGATGGGAACCAGTCAGGAGTGTCCTCACACCAGTGGGGTCACATACCTAAAAGGTGAGGCAACGGGCACATGTGGCCTCAAACCAGAGGACCTAGATCACCAAGGGGCTTGGAGTGAGGCAGGCAGGAGGAGCCTCACAACACAGGGCCCAAAGTATAAAAAAGGGGCGGGATCCAGCAGTTGGAACCTCCCAGCTGTCGGCCCAGAGCACAGAGGCTATGGGATCTAGGCCTGAGTGAACTAACACCAGAGAACCAACATCACGAAACTGTGAGCAACCCAGGCGTTGGGACCACAGAGCAGAAAGCCCACATCCGCATGGGGATGGGAACCTTACAGGAGTGTCCTGGCATCACTGGGCTCAGTCAGAAAACGTGAGGTGCCCAGCAGTTAGAGCCTGATGCCAGAGGGCCCTCATCACCTAAGGGAGGAGGCTCCCAGCAGGCTCCAACTGCCACCAGATGGCCGACATCACCAATGCAATGGGAGCAAGCCAGGAGGAGTTACCTCACAGAAGAGGGCCCACCTCAAAGAAGGGTCAGGAACCCAGCAAGGATCAGACTTTCACCAGAGGGCCCACAACACCAAGGGGATGTGAACCAGGCAGGAGTGTCCTCACACCATTGGGGCCATATCATCGAAAGGTGAGGGACCCAACACACGTGGCCTCAAACCAGAGGACACACATCATCAAGGGTCTGGGAGGGAGGCAGGCAGGAGTAGCCTCAAAACAGAGGGCCCATAGAATAAAAAAGGTGAGGAATCCCGCAGTTGGAACCTCCCAGCAGGTGGCAAGGAGCAGCGAGGCTATCGGATCCCGGCCGGTGTGAACTCACAAAAGAGGGCCCTCATCATGAAACTGTGAACAACCCAGCCGTTGTGTCCACAGAGCAGAAGGCCCACATTCCCATGGGGTTGGGAACCTGGCAGGAGTGTACTCGCACCACAGGGCACACATCAGAAAATTGTGGGAGCCCAGGAGTTAGGGCCTGACGCCAGAGGGGCCTCATTACCGAAGGGAGGAAACTCCCAGCAGGCACCAAATCCCAACTGAGGGTCCACGACACCAAGGTGACGTGCGCCAGCCAGGCAGGAGTGACCTCACAGCAGAGGGCAAATGTCACAGAAGGGTGAGGAACCCAGCCAGGATAAGACTCTCACCAGAGGGCCCACATCACCAAGGGGATCGGAACCAGGCTGAAGTATCCTCACACCAGTGTGGCCAAATAATGGAAAGGTGAGGAACCCAGAACATGTGGCCTAAACCACAGGAACCACATCTCCAAGGTGCTCGGAGTGAGGCAGGCAGGACTAGCCTAACAACACAGGGCCCATAGATTAAAAAATGTGAGGAATCCAGCAGTTGGAACCTCGCAGCAGGCGGCCCAGAGCACAGAGTCTATGGGATCCAGGCCGAAATGAACACACAGCAGAGGGCCCACATCATGAAACTGTGAGCAACCCAGCCGTTGGGACCTCAGAGCAGAAGGCCCACATCCCCATGGGGACGGGAACCTGGCAGGAGTGTCCTTGCACCATTTAGTATGTATTAGAAAATGTGGGTACCCAGCAGTTAGGGTCTGACGCAAAAGGGCCCTTATCACTGAGGGGAGGAGGCTCCCAGCACGCTCCAACTGCCACCAGAGGGCCGTCGTCGCCAACGTGGGTTGTGCCAGCCCGGCAGGAGTGACCTCAGAGCAGAGGGCCGAGCTCACAGAAGTGTGAGGAACCCAACCAGGATCAGACTCTCAACAGAGGGTTTGCATCCCCTTGCAGGAGTGTGCTCACACCAGTGGGGCCCTCATCATTGAAAGGTAAGGAAGCCAGCACATGTGGTCTCAAACCAGAGGACACACATCACCAAGGGGGTGGGAGTGAGGCAGGTGTCTGGACGGGCACATTTAACTCTCATTTCCCATCAGGAAGAGGAATTAACCAAAGGCTCAGCGTGCCCTGCCGGAATCAGATTATGGCCTGAAGCAATCTTGCGGTTTTGCCGCCAGCTCACAGGAAAGGGAGTTGAAGAAAGGAGCTCAGGGGCACTGTAATTCACAAACCTGCAGAGTTATAAATGACAGATTTCGTCCAAAAATATATTGAAGTAAGGCTGCGAAGAGGACTTGAAAGTGGGGCAGAATTGCAGGCAACTGATTTCAGGAGGTAGACTGGAATTCCAATTAAAGCATAGGAAAAGAGGCAGAACGTCGAGAATGATGCACTTGGCGAAAAAGGGCATATGCGTTTTTTCCTGAATATATTCAAGAAAAAACGCATATGCCCTCTATGGCCAACCAAGCAAGCATGCTAAGGAAATCTGCACTACAACGAAGTCTCACTTCCCGCCGGTCAAAGGGCCATTTGAAAAAAGTGTAAAATACAGAAAGGCAGGACAGGCCATGGAGAATAGGGATCCTTGTTATGCTGGTGGGGAGGATGTAAACTCCAAACAGCCACTCTAGATAAGTGTATGGTTTTTCCGGAAACTTCTAAAAGACAAAGAAACAGAGCCTACGGCACTTCCACTTATGGGCATATAGCATAGGGAAATTAAAATCGAAAACACACAGCCACCCCAAAATTTGGGACAGCTCTGTTTACAAGAACCTCTTCTACGGTACAAGATAAATATCCCAGAAATCGAAAAATGGATAAACAAGTAGTGGTACCTAAGTATAATGGAATATCACTCACCAATGAAATCTATGTCATCAGGCCCATAGCAGCATAATGAGTGGATACAGATACGATGATTCTACGTGAAATAAGTCACACAGAAAAAGAAACATCAGAAGTTATCACTAATACACGGAATGTAAACTTGGCTACACATGAACACATTTATAAAACAGAACAGGGACACAAATTTAGAAAACCAACTTATGCTTGCTGATGGGGAAAGGTGAGTTGGGGTGCTGCATAAAACCAGAGATTGAAATTAGCACAGATACCGTTCCATAAGCCAAATATGTAATAGACAAGACCTACTCCTTGCTGAATGAAATGGACTCAAAACCACATATTCAAGGCCTAGGAATATACCTGACTAGTAAGTGTCTTAAAACCTATGTATTTATATGTCTCTGTAAGAGAATCAAGCATGTGAACAGCGGCATAAACACAGCAGTGAAAATCAGCTAAATCCCATTATCAAAATAAATTTCTAAAACAAAACACAATGACAGTGAAATAGAGAGCAATTATTAAATAATTCATTCAAGGCTTGTGATGCAACCTGGATTTACCAAATCTACACCCAGAGCTGCGTGAGACATAAGTCTGGACCCTTGGAGCTGATAGAATTGGTGAGGTTCAGTGAGCAAATGCAGACCCTTTGAAGACTTACTGCATGGTACCCATTCCATAGGTCCAAACTCTCCAGGTTTAAGGGATTCTTTGTTCAGCTAAAACATGCATGGGAAACCCACAATATGGTGCACTGTGTGACCGGGAAACGTTTTCAAATGCATCTCAGTTTTCGTCCGCTTTTACTCCGGTTCACAATTCCAGAATCTTTACTAACACTCTCCCCACTTGGAGAGTCAGTGCCTTTAACCTCCTGTTTGGTACAGTTTGCAATTTCTGCGCAAGATGAACAGGAATAGGGAGAACCAATGAGAGACTAGCTGTAGGTGTCTGCACGGGCAAATTTAACGCTTATTTCCAACCAGGAAGAGGATTTAACCAAAGGCTCAGCATGCCGTGCCGGAACCAGATTAGGGCCTGAAGCAATCCTGCGGGTTTGTGGACAGCTCACAAGAAAGCGATTTGAAGAAAGGAGCTCAGGGGCACTGTAATTCACAAACCTGCAGAGTTATAAATGACAGCTATCGTCCAAAAATATATTGAAGGAAGGCTGCGAAGAGGACTTGAAAGCGGGGAAGAATTAAAGGAAAACGATTTCAGGGGGTAGACTGGAATTGCATTTAAAGCATAGGAAAGGAGGCAGAACGTCGACAATGATGCACTTGGCCAAAAAGGGCGTATGCGTTTTTTCCTGAATATATTCAGGAAAAAACGCATACGCACTTTTTGGCCAACCAAGAAAGCATGTTAAAGAAATCTGCACTACAGTGAAGTCTCACTGCCCCCCGGTCAAAAGGGCCATGTGAAAAAAGTGTAAAATCCAGAAAAGCAGCACAGGCCATGGAGAACAGGGAGCCTTGTTATGCTGATGGGCGGGATGTAAATTGCCAAGAGTCACTCTGGACAACTGTATGGTGTATCCTCAAACACATAAAAAACAAAGCAACGGAGCCTACGGCACTTCCACTTATGGTCCTATAGCTTAGGGAAATTAAAATCAGAAACACACAGCGACCCCAAAGTGTCGGACGGCACTGTTTATAAGAACCTCGTGTACGGCACAAGTTAAATATCGCAGAAAGCAAAAAATGGATAAAGAAGTTTTGGTACGTATGTACAATGGAATATCACTCTCCAATGAAATCTATGTCATCAGGCCCATCGTGGCATAATGAGTGGATTCAGGTACGATGATTCTAAGTGAAGTAAGTCTCACAGAAAATGAAACATCATAAGATATCACTAATACACCGAATGAAATCTTGGTTACACATGAACTAAATTACAAAACAGAACAGGGTCTCAAATTTAGAAAACCAACTTATGTTTGCGTAAGGGGAAAGGTGAGTTGGGGTGCGGCATAAAATCAGAGATAGAAATTAGCACAGATACCATTCCATAAGTCAAATATGTAATAGTCAAGACCTACCCCTTGCTCAACGAAATGAACTAACAACCCTATATTCAACGCCTAGGAATACACCTGACTAGTAAGAGTCTTCAAACCCAAGGATTTATATGTCTCCATAAGAGAATCAAGCGTGTGTACAGCTGCATGAAGGCAGCACAGAAAATCCGATAAATCCCATTATCAAAATGAATTACAAAAACTAAACACAATGACAGTGAAATAGAGAGCAATTCTTAAATAATTCATTCAGGGCTTGTGATGCAACCTGGATTTACCTCATCAAAACCCAGAGCTGAGTGAGACATAAGGTTGGACACTTCGGGCTGATAACATTGGCGAGGTTCGATGAGCAAATGCAGACCCTTTGAAGTCATACTGCATGGGACCCATTCCATGGATCCCAACTCTCCAGGTTTAAGGGATGCTTCCTTCAGCTAAAGCATGCATGGGAAACCCACAGTATGGTGCACCATGTGACCGGGAAACGTTTTCAAATGCATCTCAGTTTTTGTCCCCTTTTACTCGGGTTCACAATTCCAGACCCTTTACTAACACTCTCCCCACTTGGAGAGTCAGTGCCTTTAACCTCCTGTTTGGCACAGTTTGCAATTTCTGCGCAAGATGAACAGGGATAGGGAGAACCAATGAGAGACTAGCTGTAGGTGTCTGCACGGGCAAATTTAACGCTCATTTCCAACCAGGAAGAGGAATTAACCAAAGGCTCAGCATGCCGTGCAGGAACCAGATTAGGGCCTGAAGCAATCCTGCGGGTTTGCGGCCAGCTCACAAGAAAGCGATTTGAAGAAAGGAGCTCAGGGGCACTATAATTCACAAACCTGCAGAGTTATAAATGACAGCTATCGTCCGAAAATATATTGAAGGAAGGCTGCGAAGAGGACTTGAAAGCGGGGCAGAATTGCAGGAAAACGATTTCAGGGGGTAGACTGGAATTGCATTTAAAGCATAGGAAATGAGGTAGAACGTCGACAATGATGCACTTGGCCAAAAAGTGTGTATGCGTTTTTTCCCGAATATATTCAGGAAAAAACGCATACGCCCTTTTTGGCCAAACAAGCAAGCATGTTAAAGAAATCTGCACTACAATGAAGTCTCACTGCCCCCCGGTCAAAAGGGCCATCTGAAAAATGTGTAAAATCCAGAAATGCAGCACAGGCCATGGAGAACAGGGAGCCTTGTTATGCTGATGGGTGGGATGTAAATTGCCAACAGCCACTCTGGAGAAGTGTATGGTGTTTCCTGAAACACCTAAAAAACAATGCAACGGAGCCTACGCCACTTCCACTTATGGTCCTATAGCTTAGGGAAATTAAAATCAAAAACACAGAGCCACCCCAAAGTTTCAGACGGCTCTGTTTACAAGAACATCGTCTACGGTACAAGTTAAATATCCCAGAAAGCGAGAAATGGATAAAGAAGTTGTGGTACGTACGTACAAGGGAATATCACTCACCAATGAAATCTATGTCATCTGGCGCGTCGTGGCATAATGAGTGGATTCACGTACGATGATTCTAAGTGAAATAATTCTCACAGAAAATGAAACATCATAAGATATCACTAATACACCAAATGTAATCTTGGCTACACATGAACTGAATTACAAAACAGAACAGGGTCTCAAATTTAGAAAACCAACTTATGTTTGCGTAAGGGGAAAGGTGAGTTGGGGTGCTGCATGAAACCAGAGATAGAAGTTAGCACAGATACCATTCCATAAGTCAAATATGTAATAGTCAAGACCTACCCCTTGCTCAACGAAATGGGCTAAACACCCTCTATTCAACGCCTAGGAATACACCTGACTAGTAAGAATCTTCAAACCCATGGATTTATATGTCTCCATAAGAGAATCAAGCGTGTGTACAGCTGCATGAAGGCAGCAGAGAAAATCCGATAAATCCTATTATCAAAATGAATTAGAAAAACAAAACACAATGACAGTGAAATAGAGAGCAATTCTTAAATAATTCATTCAGAGCTTGTGATGCAACCTGGTTTTACCTCATCTGAACCCAGAGCTGAGTGAGACATAAGGTTTGACACTTCGGGCTGATAGCATTGGTGAGGTTCGATGAGCAAATGCAGACCATTTGAAGTCATACTGCATGGTACCCATTCCATGGGTCCCAACTCTCCAGGTTTAAGCGATTCTTCCTTCAGCTAAAGCATGCATGGGAAACCCACAGTATGGTGCACCGTGTGACTGGGAAACATTTTCAAATGCATCTCAGTTTTCATCCCCTTTTACTCGGGTTCACAATTCCAGACACTTTACTAACACTCTCCCCACTTGGAGAGTCAGTGCCTTTAACCTCCTGTTTGGCACAGTTTGCAATTTCTGAGCAAGATAAACTGGAATAGGGAGAACCAATGAGAGACTAGCTGTAGGTGTCTGCACAGGCAAATTTAATGCTCATTTGCAACCAGGAAGAGGAATTAACCATAGGCTCAGCATGCCGTGCCGGAACCAGATTAGGGCCTGAAGCAATCCTGCGGGTTTGCGGCCAGCTCACAAGAAAGCGATTTGAAGACAGGAGCTCAGGGGCACTGTAATTCACAAACCTGCAGAGTTATAAATGACAGCTATCGTCCAAAAATATATTGAAGGAAGGCTGCGAAGAGGACTTGAAAGCGGGGCAGAATTGCAGGAAAACGATTTCAGGGGGTAGACTGGAATTGCATTTAAAGCATAGGAAAGGAGGCAGAACGTCGACAATGATGCACTTCGCCAAAAAGGGCGTATGCGTTTTTTCCTGAATATATTCAGGAAAAAACGCATACGCCCTGTTTGGCCAACCAAGCAAGCATGTTAAAGAAATCTGCACTACAATGAAGTCTCACTGCCCCCCGGTCCAAAGGGCTACCTGAAAAAAGGGTAAAATCCAGAAATGCAGCACAGGCCATGGAGAACAGGGAGCCTTGTTATGCTGATGGGTGGGATGTAAATTGCCAACAGCCATTCTGGAGAAGTGTATGGTGTTTCCGGAAACACCTAAAAAACAAAGCAACGGAGCCTACGTCACTTCCACTTATGGTCCTATAGCTTAGGGAAATTAAAATCAAAAACACACAGCCACCCCAAAGTTTCAGACGGCTCTGTTAACAAGAACCTCCTTTACGGTACAAGTTAAATATCCCAGAAAGCGAAAAATGGATAAAGAAATTGTGGTACGTACGTACAATGGAATATCACTCACCAATGAAATCTATGTCATCTGGCCCGTCGTGGCATAATGAGTGGATTCAGGTACGATGATTCTAAGTGAAATAAGTCACACAGAAAATGTAACATCATATGATATCACTAATACATGGAATGTAATCTTGGCTACACATAAAGTGAATTACAAAACAGAACAGGGTCTCAAATTTAGAAAACCAACTTATGTTTGCTTAAGGGGAAAGGTGAGTTGGGGTGCTGCATGAAACCAGAGATAGAAGTTAGCACAGATACCATTCCATAAGTCAAATATTTAATAGTCAAGACCTACCACTTGCTCAACGAAATGGGCTAAACATCCTCTATTCAACGCCTAGGAATACACCTGACTAGTAAGAATCTTCAAACCCATGGATTTATATGTCTCCATAAGAGAATCAATCGTGTGTACAGCTGCATGAAGGCAGCAGAGAAAATCCGATAAATCCTATTATCAAAATGAATTACAAAAACAAAACACAATGACAGTGAAATAGAGAGCAATTCTTAAATAATTCATTCAGGGCTTGTGATGCAACCTGGATTTACCTCATCTGAACCCAGAGCTGAGTGAGACATAAGGTTGGACACTTCGGGCTGATAGCATTGGTGAGGTTCGATGAGCAAATGCAGACCATTTGAAGTCATACTGCATGGTACCCATTCCATGGGTCCCAACTCTCCAGGTTTAAGCGATTCTTCCTTCAGCTAAAGCATGCATGGGAAACCCACAGTATGGTGCACCGTGTGACTGGGAAACGTTTTCAAATGCATCTCAGTTTTCATCCAATTTTACTCGGGTTCACAATTCCAGACACTTTACTAACACTCTCCCCACTTGGAGAGTCAGTGCCTTTAACCTCCTGTTTGGCACAGTTTGCAAATTCTGACCAAATAAACAGGAATAGGGAGAACCAATGAGAGACTAGCTGTAGGTGTCTGCACGGGCAAATTTAATGCTCATTTCCCACCAGGAAGAGGGATTAACCAAAGGCTCAGCATGCCGTGTCGGAAACAGATTAGGGCCTGAAGCAATCCTGCGGGTTTGCGGCCAGCTCACAAGAAGGCGATTTGAAGACAGGAGCTCAGGGGCACTGTAATTCACAAACCTGCAGAGTTATAAATGACAGCTATCGTCCAAAAATATATTGAAGGAAGGCTGCGAAGAGGACTTGAAAGCGGGGTAGAATTGCAGGAAAACGATTTCAGGGTGTAGACTGGAATTGCATTTAAAACATAGGAAAAGAGGCAGAACGTCGACAATAATGCACTTGGCCAAAAAGGGCGTATGCGTTTTTTCCTGAATATATTCAGGAAAAAACGCATACGCACTTTTTGGCCAACCAAGCAAGCATGTTAAAGAAATCTGCACTACAATGAAGTCTCACTGCCCCCCCGGTCAAAAGGGTCATCTGAAAAAAGTGTAAAATCCAGAAAGGCAGCACAGGCCATGGAGAACAGGGAGCCTTGTTATGCTGATGGGTGGGATGTAAATTGCCAACAGCCACTCTGGAGAATTGTATGGTGTTTCCTGAAACACCTAAAAAACAAAGCAACGGAGCCTACGGCACTTCCACTTATGGTCCTATAGCTTAGGGAAATTAAAATCAAAAACACACAGCCACCCCAAAGTTTCAGACGGCTCTGTTTACAAGAACCTCGTCTACAGTACAAGTAAAATATCCCAGAAAGCGAAAAATGGATAAAGAAGTTGTGGTATGTACGTACAATGGAATATCATTCAACAATGAAATCTATGTCATCTGGCCCGTCGTGGCATAATGAGTGGATTCAGGTACGATGATTCTAAGTGTAATAAGTCACACAGAAAATGAAACATCATAAGATATCACTAATACACGGAATGTAATCTTGGCTACACATGAACTGATTTACAAAACAGAACAGGGTCTCAAATTTAGAAAACCAACTTATGTTTGCTTAAGGGGAAAGGTGAGTTGGGGTGCTGCATGAAACCAGAGATAGAAGTTAGCACAGATACCATTCCATACGTCAAATATTTAATAGTCAAGACCTACCACTTGCTCAACGAAATGGGCTAAACACCCTCTATTCAACGCCTAGGAATACACCTGACTAGTAAGAATCTTCAAACCCATGGATTTATATGTCTCCATAAGAGAATCAAGCGTGTGTACAGCTGCATGAAGGCAGCAGAGAAAATCCGATAAATCCTATTATCAAAATGAATTACAAAAACAAAACACAATGATAGTGAAATAAAGCGCAATTCTTAAATAATTCATTCAGGGCTTGTGATGCAACCTGGATTTACCTCATG
The DNA here is from genome assembly GCF_059928025.1 of Delphinapterus leucas. Classification (NCBI taxonomy): domain Eukaryota; kingdom Metazoa; phylum Chordata; class Mammalia; order Artiodactyla; family Monodontidae; genus Delphinapterus; species Delphinapterus leucas. The sequence continues at coordinate 1,261,796 of NW_028322272.1, read as the reverse complement.
AACCCAGAGCTGAGTGAGACATAAGGTTGGACACTTCGGGCTGATAGCATTGGTGAGGTTCGATGAGCAAATGCAGACCATTTGAAGTCATACTGCATGGTACCCATTCCATGGGTCCCAACTCTCCAGGTTTAAGCGATTCTTCCTTCAGCTAAAGCATGCATGGGAAACCCACAGTATGGTGCACCGTGTGACTGGGAAACGTTTTCAAATGCATCTCAGTTTTCATCCCCTTTTACTCGGGTTCACAATTCCAGACACTTTACTAACACTCTCCCCACTTGGAGAGTCAGTGCCTTTAACATCCTGTTTGGCACAGTTTGCAAATTCTGACCAAATAAACAGGAATAGGGAGAACCAATGAGAGACTAGCTGTAGGTGTCTGCACGGGCAAATTTAATGCTCATTTCCCACCAGGAAGAGGGATTAACCAAAGGCTCAGCATGCCGTGTCGGTAACAGATTAGGGCCTGAAGCAATCCTGCGGGTTTGCGGCCAGCTCACAAGAAAGCGATTTGAAGAAAGGAGCTCAGGGGCACTGTAATTCACAAACCTGCAGAGTTATAAATGACAGCTATCATCCAAAAATATATTGAAGGAAGGCTGCGAAGAGGACTTGAAAGCGGGGTAGAATTGCAGGAAAACGATTTCAGGGTGTAGACTGGAATTGCATTTAAAACATAGGAAAAGAGGCAGAACGTCGACAATAATGCACTTGGCCAAAAAGGGCGTATGCGTTTTTTCCTGAATATATTCAGGAAAAAATGCATACGCCCTTTTTGGCCAAGCAAGCAAGCATGTTAAAGAAATCTGCACTACAATGAAGTCTCACTGCCCCCCGGTCAAAAGGGTCATCTGAAAAAAGTGTAAAATCCAGAAAGGCAGCACAGGCCATGGAGAACAGGGAGCCTTGTTATGCTGACGGTTGGGATGTAAATTGCCAAGAGCCACTCTGGAGAAGTGTATGGTGTTTCCTGAAACACCTAAAAAACAAAGCAACGGAGCCTACGGCACTTCCACTTATGGTCCTATAGCTTAGGGAAATTAAAATCAAAAACACACAGCCACCCCAAAGTTTCAGACGGCTCTGTTTACAAGAACCTCGTCTACGGTACAAGTAAAATATCCCAGAAAGCGAAAAATGGATAAAGAAGTTGTGGTACGTACGTACAATGGAATATCACTCACCAATGAAATCTATGTCATCTGGCCCATCGTGGCATAATGAGTGGATTCAGGTACGATGATTCTAAGTGAAACAAGTCACACAGAAAATGAAACATCATAAGATATCACTAATACACCGAATGTAATCTTGGCTACACATGAACTGATTTACAAAACAGAACAGGGTCTCAAATTTAGAAAACCAACTTATGTTTGCGTAAGGGGAAATGTGTGTTGGGGTGCTGCATAAAACCAGAGATAGAAGTTAGCACAGATACCATTCCATACGTCAAATACGTAATAGTAAAGACCTACCCCTTGCTCAACAAAATGGGCTAAACACCCTCTATTCAACACCTAGGAATACACCTGACTAGTAAGAATCTTCAAACCCATGGATTTATATGTCTCCATAAGAGAATCAAGCGTGTGTACAGCTGCATGAAGGCAGCAGAGAAAATCCGATAAATCCTATTATCAAAATGAATTACAAAAACAAAACACAATGACAGTGAAATAGAGAGCAATTCTTAAATAATTCATTCAGGGCTTGTGATGCAACCTGGATTTACCTCATCTGAACCCAGAGCTGAGTGAGACATAAGGTTTGACACTTCGGGCTGATAGCATTGGTGAGGTTCGATGAGCAAATGCAGACTATTTGAAGTCATACTGCATGGTACCCATTCCATGGGTCCCAACTCTCCAGGTTTAAGCGATTCTTCCTTCAGCTAAAGCATGCATGGGAAACCCACAGTATGGTGCACCGTGTGACTGGGAAACGTTTTCAAATGCATCTCAGTTTTCATCCCCTTTTACTCGGGTTCACCATTCCAGACACTTTACTAACACTCTCCCCACTTGGAGAGTCAGTGCCTTTAACCTCCTATTTGGCACAGTTTGCAATTTCTGCGCAAGATGAACAGGAATAGGGAGAACCAATGAGAGACTAGCTGTAGGAGTCTGTACGGGCAAATGTATCGCTCGCTGCCCACCAGGAAGAGGAATTAATCAAAGGCTCAGCGTGCCCTGCCGGAAACAGATTAGGGACTGAAGCAATCCTGCGGTTTTGCAGCCAGCTCAGAAGATTGCGAGTTGAAGAAAGGAGCTCAGGGGCACTGTAATTCACAAACCTGTAGAGTTATGAATGACAGCTATCGTCCAAAAATATATTGAAGTAAGTCTGCGAAGAGGACTAGAAAGCAGGGCAGAATTCCAGGAAAACGATTTCAGGGGGTAGATTGGAATTGCACTTAAAGCACAGGAAAAGGGACAGAATGTTGACAATGATGCACTTGGCCAAAATGGGCGTAAGCGTGTTTTCCTTAATATATTCAGGAAAAAACGCATACGCACTTTTTGGCCAACCAAGCAAGCGTGTACAGGAAATCTGCACTACCATGAAGTCTCACTGCGCCCCAGTCAAAAGGGTCATCTGAAAAAAGTGTAAAATCCAGAAAGACAGGACAGGCCATGGAGAACAGGGAGCCTTATAATATTGATTTACGGGATGTAAATTGCCAACAGCCACTCTGGAGAAGTGTATGGTGTTTCCTGAAACACGTAGGAAACAAAGCAACACAGCCTATGGCACTTCCACTCATGGTCCTATAGATTTGGGAAATTAAAATCAAAAACACACAGCCACCCCAAAGTTTGGGACGGCTCTGTTTACAAGAACCTCATCTACGGTACGAGTTAAATATCCCAGAAAGTGAAAAATGGATAAAGAAGTTCTGGTACATACGTACAATGTAATATCACTCAGCAATTATATCTATGTCATCAGGCCCATAGCGGCATAATGAGAGTATTCAAGTACGATGATTCTACGTGAAATAAGTCACACAGAAAAAGAAACATCATAAGATATCACTAATACACGGAATGTAAACTTGGCTACACATGAACTGAATTACAAAACAGAACAGGGTCTCAAATTTAGAAAACCAACTTATGCTTGCTTATGGGGAAAGGTGAGTTGGGGTGCTGCATAAAACCGGAGATTGAAGTTAGCACAGATACCGTTCCATAAGCCAAATAAGTAATAGACCAGACCTACTCCTTGCTCAACGAAATGGACTCAACACCCCATATTCAGGGCCTAGGAATATACCTGACTAGTAAGAATCTTAAAACCCACGGATTTATATGTCTCCGTAAGAGAAACATGCGTGTGTACAGCGGCATAAAGGTAGCAGTGAAAACCCGATAAATCCCATTATCAAAATAATTTTCAAATACAAAACACAATGACAGTGAAATAGAGAGCAATTTTTAAATAATTCATTCAGGGTTGTGATGCAACCTGGATTTACCACATCTACACACAGAGCTGGGTGAGACATAAGGCTGGACACTTCGGGCTGATAGCATTGGTGATGTTCGGTGAGCAAATGCAGACCCTTTGAAGTCATACTGCATGGAACCCTTTCCATGGGTCCCAACTCTCCAGGTTTAAGGGATTCTTCCTTCAGCTAAAACATGCATGAGAAACCCAGAGTATGGTCCACCGTGTGATAGGGAAACTTTTTCAAATGCATCTCAGTTTTCGTCCCCTGGTACTCGGGTTCACCATTCCAGACGCTTTACTAACCCTCTCCCCACTTGGAGAGTCAGTGCCTTTAAGCTCCTGTTTGGCACAGTTTGGAATTTCTGCGCAAGGTGAACAGGAATAGGGAGAACCAATGAGAGACTAGCTGTAGGTGTCTGCACGGGCAAATGTAACGCTCATTTCCCATGAGGAAGAGGAATTAACCAATGGCTCAGCATGCCCTGCCAGAAAGAGACTAGGGCCTAAAGCAATCCTGCGGTTTTGCTGCCAGCTCACAAGAAAACGAGTTGAAGAAATGAGCTCAGGGGCACTGTAATTCACAAACCTGCAGAGTTATGAATGACAGCTATCGTCCAAAAATATATTGAAGTAAGTCTGCGAAGCGGACTTGAAACAGGGGCAGAATTTCAGGAAAACGGTTTCAGGGGGTAGACTGGAATTACACTTAAAGCATAGGAAAAGAGGCAGAATGTCGACAATGATGCACTTGGCCAAAAAGGGCATATGCGTTTTTTCCTGAATATATTCAGGAAAAAACGCATACGTCCTTTTTGGCCAACTAAGCAAGCGTGTAATGAAATGTGCACTACAAGGGAAGTCTCACTGCCCCCCAGTCAACAGGGCCATCTGGAAAAAGTGTAAAACCCAGAAAGGCAGGACAGGCCATGGAGAACATGGAGCCTTGTTATGCTGATGGGCAGGATGTAAATTGCCAACAGCCACACTGGAGAAGTGTATGGTGTTTCCTGAAACATGTAGGAAACAAAGCAACACAGCCTATGGCACTTCCACTTATGGTCCAGTAGCTTAGGGACATTAAAATCAAAAACACACATCCACCCCAAAATTTGGGATGGCTCTGTTTACAAAAACCTCATCTACGGTACAAGTTAAATATCCCAGAAAGCGAAAAATGTATTAAGAAGTTGTGGTACGTACGTACAATGTAATATCACTCAGCAATGAAATCTATGTCATCAAGCCCGTAGCGGCATAATGAGTGGATTCAGGTACGATGATTCTACGTGAAATAAGTCTCACAGAAAAAGAAACATCATAAGATATCACTAATACACGGAATGTAAACTTGGCTACAGATGAACTGAACTACAAAACAGAACAGGGTCTCAAATTTAGAAAACCAACTTATGCTTGCTTATGTGGAAAGGTGAGTTGTGGTGCTGCATAAAACCAGAGATTGTAATTAGCACAGATACCGTTCCATAAGCCAAATATGTAAGAGACAAGACCTACTTCTTGCTCAACGAAATGGGCTCAACACCACATATTCTACACTTAGGAATATACGTGATTAGTAAGAATGTTAAAACCCATGGATTTATATGTCTCCGTAAGAGAATCAAGCGTGTGTACAGCGGCCTAAACGCAGCAATGAAAATCCGATAAATCCCGTTATAAAAAAAATTTCAAAAACAAAACACAATGACAGTGAAATAGAGAGCAATTCTTAAATAATTCATTCAGAGCTTGTGATGCAACCTGGATTTACCACATCTACACCCAGAGCTCGGTGAGACATAAGTTTCGACACTTCTGGCTGATAGCATTGGTGAGGTTCGGTTAGCAAATGCAGACCCTTTGAAGTCATACTGCTTGGTACCCATTCCAAGGGTCCCAACTCTCTACGTTTAAGAAATTCTTCCTTCAGCTAAAACACGCATGGGAAACACAGACTATGGTACACTGGGTGATTGGGAAATGTTTTCAAATGCATCTCAGTTTTTGTCCCCTGGGACTCGGGTTCACCATTCCAGACCCTTCACTAACACTCTCCCCACTTGGAGAGTCAGTGCCTTTAACCTCCTGTTTGGCACAGTTTGCAATTTCTGCGCAAGATGAACAGGAATAGGGAGAACCAATGAGAGACTAGCTGTAGGAGTCTGTACAGGCAAATGTATCCCTCACTGCCCACCAGGAAGAGGAATCAATCAAAGACTCAGCGTGCCCTGCCGGAAACAGATTAGGGACTGAAGCAATCCTGCGGTTTTGCAGCCAGCTCAGAAGAATGCGAGTTGAAGAAAGGAGCTCAGGGGCACTGTAATTCACAAACCTGCAGAGTTATGAATGACAGCTATCGTCCAAAAATATATTGAAGTAAGTCTGCGAAGAGGACTAGAAAGCGGGGCAGAATTCCAGGAAAACGATTTCAGGGGGTAGACTGGAATTGCACTTAAAGCACAGGAAAAGAGACAGAATGTTGACAATGATGCACTTGGCCAAAATGGGCGTAAGCGTTTTTTCCTTAATATATTCAGGAAAAAACGCATACGCACTTTTTGGCCAACCAAGCAAGCGTGTACAGGAAATCTGCACTACAATGAAGTCTCACTGCACCCCAGTCAAAAGGGCCATCTGAAAAAAGTGTAAAATCCAGAAAGACAGGACAGGCCATGGAGAACAGGGAGCCTTATAATATTGATTTACGGGATGTAAATTGCCAACAGCCACTCTGGAGAAGTGTATGGTGTTTCCTGAAACACGTAGGAAACAAAGCAACACAGCCTATGGCACTTCCACTTATGGTCCTATAGCTTTGGGAAATTAAAATCAAAAACACACAGCCACCCCAAAGTTTGGGACGGCTCTGTTTACAAGAACCTCATCTATGGTACGAGTTAAATATCCCAGAAAGTAAAAAATGGATAAAGAAGTTCTGGTACATACGTACAATGGAATATCACTCAGCAATTATATCTATGTCATCAGGCCATAGCGGCATAATGAGAGTATTCAGGTACGATGATTCTACGTGAAATAAGTCACACAGAAAAAGAAACATCATAAGATATCACTAATACACGGAATGTAAACTTGGCTACACATGAACTGAATTACAAAACAGAACAGGGTCTCAAATTTAGAAAACCAACTTATGCTTGCTTATGGGGAAAGGTGAGTTGGGGTGCTGCATAAAACCAGAGATTGAAATTAGCACAGATACCGTTCCATAAACCAAATAAGTAATAGACCAGACCTACTCCTTGCTCAAAGAAATGGACTCAACACCCCATATTCAAGGCCTAGGAATATACCTGACTAGTAAGAATCTTAAAACCCACGGATTTATATGTCTCCATAAGAGAAACATGCATGTGTACAGCGGCATAAAGGTAGCAGTGAAAACCCGATAAATCCCATTATCAAAATGATTTTCAAATACAAAACACAATGACAGTGAAATAGAGAGCAATTCTTAAATAATTCATTCAGGGCTTGTGATGCAACCTGGATTTACCACATCTACACACAGAGCTGGGTGAGACATAAGGCTGGACACTTCGGGCTGATAGCATTGGTGAGGTTCAGTGAGCAAATGCAGACTCTTTGAAGTCATACTGCATGGAACCCTTTCCATGGGTCCCAACTCTCCAGGTTTAAGGGATTCTTCCTTCAGCTAAAACATGCATGGGAAACCCAGAATATGGTCCACCGTGTGATAGGGAAACGTTTTCAAATGCATCTCAGTTTTCGTCCCCTGGTACTCGGGTTCAGCATTCCAGACGCTTTACTAACCCTCTCCCCACTTGGAGAGTCAGTGCCTTTAAGCTCCTGTTTGGCACAGTTTGCAATTTCTGCGCAAGGTGAACAGGAATAGGGAGAACCAATGAGAGACTAGCTGTAGGTGTCTGCACGGGCAAATGTAACGCCCATTTCCCACCAGGAAGAGGAATTAACCAATGGCTCAGCGTGCCCTGCCAGAAAGAGATTAGGGCCTAAAGCAATCCTGCGGTTTTGCTGCCAGCTCACAAGAAAACGAGTTGAAGAAATGAGCTCAGGGGCACTGTAATTCACAAACCTGCAGAGTTATGAATGACAGCTATCGTCCAAAAATATATTGAAGTAAGTCTGCGAAGAGGACTTGAAATAGGGGCAGAATTTCAGGAATACGATTTCAGGGTGTAGACTGGAATTGCACTTAAACCATAGGAAAAGAGGCAGAATGTCGACAATGATGTACTTGGCTAAAAAGGGCATATGCGTTTTTTCCTGAATATATTCAGGAGAAAACGCATGTACCATTTTTGGCCAACCAAGCAAGCGTGTTAAAGAAATCTGCACTACAAGGGAAGTCTCACTGCCCCCCGGTCAAAAGGGCCATCTGAAAAAAGTATAAAATCCAGAAATACAGGACAGGCCATGGAGAACAGGGAGCCTTGTTATGCTGACGGGCGGGATGTAAATTGCCAACAGCCACTCTGGAGAAGTGTATGGTGTTTACTGAAACTTGTAGTAAACAAAGCAACACAGCCTATGGCACTTCCACTTATAGTCCTGTAGCTTAGGGACATTAAAATCTAAAACACATATCCACCCCAATGTTTGGGACGGCTCTGTTTACAAGAACCTCGTCTACGGTACAAGTTAAATATCCCAGAAAGCGAAAAATGGATAAAGAAGTTGTGGTATGTACGTACAATGTAATATCACTCAGCAATCAAATCTATGTCATCAGGCCCATAGCGGCATAATGAGTGGATTCAGGTACGATGATTCTAAGTGAAATAAGTCACACAGAAAAAGAAACATCATAAGATATCACTAATACACGGAATGTAAACTTGGCTACACATGAACTGAAATACAAAACAGAACAGGGCCTTAAATTTAGAAAAACAACTTATGCTTTCTTATGGGGAAGATGAGTGGCGTGTTGCATAGTACCAGAGATTGAAATTAACACAGATACCATTCCATACGTCAAATATGTAATAGTCAAGACCTACCACTTGCTCAAAGAAATGGGATAAACACCCTCTATTCAACGCCTAGGAATACACCTGACTAGTAAGAATCTTCAAACCCATGGATTTATATGTCTCCATAAGAGAATCAAGCGTGTGTACACCTGCATGAAGGCAGCAGAGAAAATCCGATAAATCCTATTATCAAAATGAATTACAAAAACAAAACACAATGACAGTGAAATAGAGAGCAATTCTTAAATAATTCATTCAGGGCTTGTGATGCAACCTGGATTTACCTCATCTGAACCCAGAGCTGAGTGAGACATAAGGTTGGACACTTCGGGCTGATAGCATTGGTGAGGTTCGATGAGCAAATGCAGACCATTTGAAGTCATACTGCATGGTACCCATTCCATGGGTCCCAACTCTACAGGTTTAAGCGATTCTTCCTTCAGCTAAAGCATGCATGGGAAACCCACAGTATGGTGCACCGTGTGACCGGGAAACATTTTCAAATGCATCTCAGATTTTGTTCCCTTTTACTCGGGTTCACAATTCCAGACCCTTTACTAACACTCTCCCCACTTGGAGAGTCAGTGCCTTTAACCTCCTGTTTGTCACAGTTTGCAATTTCTGCGCAAGATGAACAGGAATAAGGAGAACCAATGAGAGACTAGCTGTAGGTGTCTGCACGGGCAAATTTAATGCTCATTTCCAACCAGGAAGAGGAAGTAACCAAAGGCTCAGCATGCCGTGCCGGAACCAGATTAGGGCCTGAAGCAATCCTGCTGGTTTGCGGTCAGCTCACAAGAAAGCGATTTGAAGAAAGGAGCTCAGGGGCACTGTAATTCACAAACCTGCAGAGTTATAAATGACAGCTATCGTCCAAAAATATATTGAAGGAAGTCTGCGAAGAGGACTTGAAAGGGGGGCAGAATTGCAGGAAAACGATTTCAAGGGGTAGGCTAGAATTGCATTTAAAGCATAGGAAAAGAGGCAGAACGTCGACAATGATGCACTTGGCCAAAAAGGGCGTATGCGTTTTTTCCTGAATATATTCAGGAAAAAACGCATAGGCCCTTTTTGGCCAACCAAGCAAGCATATTAAAGAAATCTGCACTACAATGAAGTCTCACTGCCCCCCGGTCAAAAGGGCCATCTGAAAAAAGTGCAAAATCCAGAAATGCAGCACAGGCCATGGAGAACAGGGAGCCTTGTTATGCTGATGGGTGGGATGTAAATTGCCAAGAGCCACTCTGGAGAAGTGTATGGTGTTTCCTGAAACACCTAAAAAACAAAGCAACGGAGCCTACGGCACTTCCACTTATGGTCCTATAGCTTAGGGAAATTAAAATAAAAAACACACAGCCACCCAAAGTTTCAGACGGCTCTGTTTACAAGAACCTCATCTACGGTACAAGTTAAATATCCCAGAAAGCGAAAAATGGATAAAGAAGTTGTGGTACGTACGTACAATGGAATATCACTCACCAATGAAATCTATGTCATCTGGCCCGTCGTGGCATAATGAGTGGATTCAGGTACGGTGATTCTAAGTGAAATAACTCACACAGAAAATGAAACATCATAAGATATCACTAATACACCGAATGTAATCTTGGCTACACATGAACTGAATTACAAAACAGAACAGGGTCTCAAATTTAGAAAACCAACTTATGTTTGCTTAAGGGGAAAGGTGAGTTGGGGTGCCGCATCAAAACAGAGATAGAAATTAGCACAGATACCTTTTCATAAGCCAAATATGTAATAGTCAAGACCTACCCCTTGCTCAACGAAATGGACTAAACACCCCATATTCAACGCCTAGGAATACACCTGACTAGTAAGAATCTTCAAACCCATGGATTCATATGTCTCTGTAAGAGAATGAAGCGTGTGTACAGCGGCATGAATGCAGCAGAGAAAATCCGATAAATCCCATTATCAAAATATATTACAAAAGCAAAACACAAGGACAGTGAAATAGAGAGCAATTCTTAAATAATTCATTCAGGGTTTGTGATGCAACCTGGATTTACCACATCTACACCCAGAGCTGAGTGAGACATAAGGTTGGGCACTTCGGGCTGATAGCATTCGTGAGGTTCAGTGAGCAAATGCAGACCCTTTGAAGTCATACTGCATGGTACCCATTCCAAGGGTCCCAACTCTCCAGGTTTAAGGGATTCTTCCTTCAGCTAAAACATGCATGGGAAACCCACAGTATGGTGCACCGTGTGACCGGCAAACGTTTTCAAATGCATCTCAGTTTTCCTCCCCTTTTACTCGGGTTCATCATTCCAGACCCTTTACTAACACTCTCCCTACTTGGAGAGTCAGTGCTTTAACCTCCTGTTTGGCACAGTTTGCAATTTCTGCTCAAGATGAACAGGAATAGGGAGAACCAATGAGAGACTAGCTGTAGGTGTCTGTACGGGCAAATTTAACGCTCATTTCCCGCCAGGAAGAGGAAATAACCTAAGGCTCAACATGCCGTGCTGGAAGCAGATTAGGGCCTGAAGCAATCCTGCGGGTTTGCGACCAGCTCACAAGATAGCGAGTTGAAGAAAGGAGCTCAGGGACACTGTAACTCACAAACCTGCAGAGTTATAAATGACAGCTATCGTCCAAAAATATACTGAAGGAAGGCTGCGAAGAGAACTTGTAAGCGGGGCAGAATTGCAGGAAAATGATTTCAGGGGGTAGACGGGAATTGCATTTAAAGCATAGGAAAAGAGGCAGAACGTCGACAATGATGCTCTTGGCCAAAAAGGGCGTATGCGTTTTTTCCTGAATATATTCAGGAAAAAACGCATATGCACTTTTTGGCCAACCAAGCAAGCATTTTAAAGAAATCTGCACTACAATGAAGTCTCACTGCCCCCCGGTCAAAACGGCCATCTGAAAAAAGTGTAAAATCCAGAAAGGCAGCACAGGCCATGGAGAACAGGGAGCCTTGTTATGCTGATGGGCGGGATGTAAATTACTAACAGCCACTCTGGAGAAGTGTATGGTATTTCCTGGAACACCTAAAAAACAAAGCAACGGAGCCTACGGCAATTCCACTTATGGTCCTATAGCTTAGGGAAATTAAAATCAAAAACTCACAGCCACCCCAAAGTTTCGGACGGCTCTGTTTACAAGAACCTCGTCTACGGTACAAGTTAAATACCCCAGAATGTGAAAAACTGATAAAGAAGATGTGGTACGTACGTACAATGGAATATCACTCAGCAATGAAATCTATGTCATCAGGCCCGTCGCGGCATAATGAGTGGATTCAGGTACCATGATTCTAAGTGAAATAAGTCACACAGAAAATGAAACATCATAAGATATCACTAATACACGGAATGTATACTTGGCTACACATGAACTGAATTACAAAACAGAACAGGGCCTCAAATTTAGAAAACCAACTTATGCTTGCTTAAGGGGAAAGGTGAGTTGGGGTGCTGCATAAAACCAGAGATAGAAATTAGCACAGATACCATTCCATTCGTCAAATATGTAATAGTCAAGACCTACCCCTTGCTCAACGAAATGGACTAAACCCCCCATATTCAACGCCTAGGAATACACCTGACTAGTAAGAATCTTCAAACCCATGGATTCATATGTCTCTGTAAGAGAATGAAGCGTGTGTACAGCGGCATGAATGCAGCAGAGAAAATCCGATAAATCCCATTATCAAAATATATTACAAAAGCAAAACACAAGGACAGTGAAATAGAGAGCAATTCTTAAATAATTCATTCAGGGTTTGTGATGCAACCTGGATTTACCACATCTACACCCAGAGCTGAGTGAGACATAAGGTTGGGCACTTCGGGCTGATAGCATTCGTGAGGTTCAGTGAGCAAATGCAGACCCTTTGAAGTCATACTGCATGGTACCCATTCCAAGGGTCCCAACTCTCCAGGTTTAAGGGATTCTTCCTTCAGCTAAAACATGCATGGGAAACCCACAGTATGGTGCACCGTGTGACCGGCAAACGTTTTCAAATGCATCTCAGTTTTCCTCCCCTTTTACTCGGGTTCATCATTCCAGACCCTTTACTAACACTCTCCCTACTTGGAGAGTCAGTGCTTTAACCTCCTGTTTGGCACAGTTTGCAATTTCTGCTCAAGATGAACAGGAATAGGGAGAACCAATGAGAGACTAGCTGTAGGTGTCTGCACGGGCAAATTTAACGCTCATTTCCCGCCAGGAAGAGGAAATAACCTAAGGCTCAACATGCCGTGCTGGAAGCAGATTAGGGCCTGAAGCAATCCTGCGGGTTTGCGGCCAGCTCACAAGAAAGCGATTTGAAGAAAGGAGCTCAGGGGCACTGTAATTCACAAACCTGCAGAGTTATAAATGACAGCTATCGTCCAAAAATATATTGAAGGAAGGCTGCGAAGAGGACTTGAAAGCGGGGCAGAATTGCAGGAAAACGATTTCAGGGGGTAGACTGGAATTGCATTTAAAGCATAGGAAAAGAGGCAGAACGTCGACAATGATGCACTTGGCCAAAAAGTGCGTATGCTTTTTTTCCTGAATATATACAGGAAATAACGCATACGCACTTTTTGGCCAAACAAGCAAGCATGTTAAAGAAATCTGCACTACAATGAAGTCTCACTGCCCCCCGGTCAAAAGGGCCATCTGAAAAAAGTGTAAAATCCAGAAATGCAGCACAGGCCATGGAGAACAGGGAGCCTTGTTATGCTGATGGGTGGGATGTAAATTGCCAACAGCCACTCTGGAGAATTGTATGGTGTTTCCTGAAACACCTAAAAAACAAAGCAACGGAGCCTATGGCACTACCACTTATGGTCCTATAGCTTAGGGAAATTAAAATCAAAAACACACAGCCACCCCAAAGTTTCAGACGGCTCTGTTTACAAGAACCTCGTCAACGGTACAAGTTAAATATCCCAGAAAGCGAAAAATGGATAAAGAAGTTGTGGTACGTACGTACAATGGAATATCACTCAACAATGAAATCTATGTCATCTGGCCCGTCGTGGCATAATGAGTGGATTCAGGTACCATGATTCTAAGTGAAATAAGTCACACAGAAAATGAAACATCATAAGATATCACTAATACACCGAATGTAATCTTGGCTACACATGAACTGAATTACAAAACAGAACAGGGTCTCAAATTTAGAAAACCAACTTATGTTTGCTTAAGGGGAAAGGTGAGTCGGGGTGCTGCATAAAACCAGAGTTAGAAATTAGCACAGATACCATTCCATACGTCAAATACGTAATAGTCAAGACCTATCCCTTGCTCAACGAAATGGGCTAAACACCCTATATTCAACGCCTAGGAATACACCTGACTAGTAAGAATCTTCAAACCCATGGATTTATATGTCTCCATAAGAGAATCAAGCGTGTGTACAGCTGCATGAAGGCAGCAGAGAAAATCCGATAAATCCTATTATCAAAATGAATTACAAAAAAAAAACACAATGACAGTGAAATAGAGAGCAATTCTTAAATAATTCACTCAGGGCTTGTGATGCAACCTGCATTTACCTCATCAAAACCCAGAGCTGTGTGAGACATAAGGTTGGACACTTCGGGCTGATAACATTGGTGAGGTTCGATGAGCAAATGCAGACCATTTGAAGTCATACTGCATGGTACCAATTCCAAGGGTCGCAAATCTCCAGGTTTAAGCGATTCTTCCTTCAGCTAAAACATGCATGGGAAACCCACAGTATGGTGCACCGTGTGACCGGGAAACGTTTTCAAATGCATCTCAGTTTTTGTCCCCTTTAACTCGGGTACACAATTCCAGACCCTTTACTAACACTCTCCCCACTGGGAGAGTCAGTGCCTTTAACATCCTGTTTGGCACAGTTTGCAATTTTTGCGCAAGATGAACAGGAATAAGGAGAACCAATGAGAGACTAGCTGTAGGTGTCTGCACGGGCAAATTTAACGCTCATTTCCAACCAGGAAGAGGAATTAACCAAAGGCTCAGCATGCCGTGCCTGAACCAGATTAGGGCCTTAAGCAATCCTGCGGGTTTGCGGCCAGCTCACAAGAAGGCGATTTGAAGAAAGGAGCTCAGGGGCACTGTAATTCACAAACCTGCAGAGTTATAAATGACAGCTATCGTCCAAAAATATATTGAAGGAAGGCTGCGAAGAGGACTTCAAAGCGGGGCAGGATTGCAGGACAACGATTTCAGGGTGCAGACTGGAATTGCATTTAAAGCATAGGAAAAGAGGCAGAACGTCGACAATGATGCACTTGGCCAAAAAGGGCGTATGCGTTTTTTCCTGAATATATTCAGGAAAAAACGCATACGCACTTTCTGGCCAACCAAGCAAGCATGTTAAAGAAATCTGCACTAAAATGAAGTCTCACTGCCGCCCGGTCAAAAGGGCCATCTGAAAAAAGTGTAAAATCCAGAAAGGCAGCACAGGCCATGGAGAACAGGGAGCCTTGTTATGCTGATGGGTGGGATGTAAATTGCCAAGAGCCACTCTGGAGAAGTGTATGGTGTTTCCTGAAACACCTAAAAAACAAAGCAACGGAGCCTACGGCACTTCCACTTATGGTCCTATAACTTAGGGAAATTAAAATCAAAAACACACAGCCACCCCAATGTTTCAGACGGCTCTCTTCACAAGAACCTCGTTTACGGTACAAGTTAAATATCCCAGAAAGCGAAAAATGGATAAAGAAATTGTGGTACGTACGTACAATGGAATATCACTCACCAATGAAATCTATATCATCAGGCCCGTCGTGGCATAATGAGTGGATTCAGGTACAGTGATTCTAAGTGAAATAAGTCACACAGAAAATGAAACATCATATCACTAATACATGGAATGTAATCTTGGCTACACATGAACTGAATTACAAAACAGAACAGGGTCTCAAATTTTGAAAACCAACTTATGTTTGCTTAAGGGGAAAGGTGAGTTGGGGTGCTGCATAAAACCAGAGATAGAAATTAGCACAGATACCATTCCATACGTCACATACGTAATAGTCAAGACCTACCCCTTGCTGAACGAAATGGGCTAAACACCCTCTATTCAATGCCTAGGAATACACCAGACTAGTAAGAATCTTCAAACCCATGGATTTATATGTCTCCATAAGAGAATCAAGCGTGTGTACAGCTGCATGAAGGCAGCAGAGAAAATCCGATAAATCCTATTATCAAAATGAATTACAAAAAAAAAACACAATGACAGTGAAATAGAGAGCAATTCTTAAATAATTCACTCAGGGCTTGTGATGCAACCTGCATTTACCACATCAAAACCCAGAGCTGTGTGAGACATAAGGTTGGACACTTCGGGCTGATAACATTGGTGAGGTTCGATGAGCAAATGCAGACCATTTGAAGTCATACTGCATGGTACCAATTCCAAGGGTCGCAAATCTCCAGGTTTAAGCGATTCTTCCTTCAGCTAAAACATGCATGGGAAACCCACAGTATGGTGCACCGTGTGACCGGGAAACGTTTTCAAATGCATCTCAGTTTTCGTCCCCTTTTACTCGGATTCACAATTCCAGACCCTTTACTAACACTCTCCCCACTTGGAGAGTCAGTGTCTTTAACCTGCTGTTTGGCACAGTTTGCAAATTCTGCGCAAGATGAACAGGAATAGGAAGAACCAATGAGAGACTAGCTGTAGGTGTCTGTACGGGCAAATTTAACGCTCACTTCCCACCGGGAAGAGGAATTAACCAAAGGCTCAGCATGCCATGCCGGAACCAGATTATGGCCTGAAGCAATCCTGCGGGTTTGCGGCCAGCTCACAAGAAAGCGATTTGAAGAAAGGAGCTCAGGGGCACTCTAATTCACAAACCTGCAGAGTTATAAATGACAGCTATCGTCCAAAACTATATTGAAGCAAGGCTGCGAAGAGGACTTTAAAGTGGGGCAGAATTGCAGGAAAACGATTTCAGGGGGTAGACTGGAATTGCACTTAAAGCATAGGAAAAGAGGCAGAACGTCAACAATGATGCACTTGGACAAAAAGGGCGTATGCGTTTTTTCCGGAATATATTCAGGAAAAAACGCATACGCCCTTTTGGCAAACCAAGCAAGCATGTTAAAGAAATCTGCACTACAATGAAGTCTCACTGCCCCCCGGTCAAAAGGGCCATGTGAAAAAAGTGTAAAATCCAGAAATGCAGCACAGACCATGGAGAACAGGGAGCCTTGTTATGCTGATGGGTGGGATGTAAATTGCTAAGAGCCACTCTGAAGAAGTGTATGGTGTTTCCTGAAACACCTAAAAAACAAAGCAACGGAGGCTACGGCACTTCCACTTATGGTCCTATAGCTTAGGGAAATTAAAATCAAAAACACACAGCCACCCCAAAGTTTCAGACGGCTCTGTTTGCAAGAAACTCGTCTACGGTACAAGTTAAATATCCCAGAAAGCGAAAAATGGATAAAGAAGTTGTGGTACGTACGTACAATGGAATATCACTCACCAATGAAATCTATGTCATTTGGCCCGTCGTGGCATAATGAGTGGATTCAGGTACGATGATTCTAAGTGAAATAAGTCACACAGAAAATGAAACATCATAAGATATCACTAATACACGGAATGAAATCTTGGCTACACATGAACTGAATTACAAAACAGAACAGGGTCTCAAATGTAGAAAACCAACTTATGTTTGCTTAAGGGGAAAGGTGAATCAGGGTGCTGCATAAAACCAGAGTTAGAAATTAGCACAGATAACATTCCATACGTCAAATACGTAATAGTCAAGACCTACCCCTTGCTCAACGAAATGGGCTAAACACCCTATATTCAACGCCTAGGAATACCCCTGACTAGTAAGAATCTTCAAACCCATGGATTTATATATCTCCATAAGAGAATCAAGCGTGTGTACAGCTGCATGAAGGCAGCAGAGAAAATCCGATAAATTCTATTATCAAAATGAATTACAAAAACAAAACACAATGGCAGTGAAATAGAGAGCAATTCTTAAATAATTCATTCAGGGCTTGTGATGCAACCTGGATTTACCTCATCTAAACCCAGAGCTGAGTGAGACATAAGGTTGGACACTTCGGGCTGATAGCATTGGTGAGGTTCGATGAGCAAATGCAGACCATTTGAAGTCATACTGCATGGTAGCAATTCCAAGGGTCCCAACTCTCCAGGTTTAAGGGATTCTTCCTTCAGCTAAAACATGCATGGGAAACCCACAGTATGGTACACCGTGTGACGGGGAAACGTTTTCAAATGCATCTCAATTTTCGTCCCCTTTTACTCGGGTTCACAATTCCAGACCCTTTACTAACACTCTCCCCACTTGGAGAGTCAGTGCCTTTAACCTGCTGTTTGGCACAGTTTGCAATTTTTGCGCAAGATGAACAGGAATAGGGAGAACCAATGAGAGACTAGCTGTAGGTGTCTGCACGGGCAAATTTAACGCTCACGTCCCACCGGGAAGAGGAATTAACCAAAGGCTCAGCATGCCATGCCGGAACCAGATTATGGCCTGAAGCAATCCTGCGGGTTTCCGGCCAGCTCACAAGAAAGCGATTTAAAGAAAGGAGCTCAGGGGCACTGTAATTCACAAACCTGCAGAGTTATAAATGACAGCTATCGTCCAAAACTATATTGAAGCAAGGCTGCGAAGAGGACTTGAAAGCGGGGCAGAATTGCAGGAAAACGATTTCATTGGGTAGACTGGATTTGCATTTAAAGCATAGGAAAAGAGGCAGAACGTCGACAATGATGCACTTGGCCAAAAAGTGTGTATGCGTTTTTTCCTGAATATATTCAGGAAAAAACGCTTATACCCTTTTTGGCCAACCAAGCAAGCATGTTAAAGGAATCTGCACTACAATGAAGTCTCACTGCCCCCCGGTCAAAAGGGCCATCTGAAAAAAGTGTAAAATCCAGAAAGGCAGCACAGGCCATGGAGAACAGGGAACCTTGTTATGCTGATGGGTGGGATGTAAATTGCCAACAGCCACTCTGGAGAAGTGTATGGTGTTTCCTGAAACACCTAAAAAACAAAGCAACAGAGCCTACGGCACTTCCACTTATTGTCCTATAGCTTATGGAAATTAAAATCAAAAACACACAGCCACCCCAAAGTTTCAGACGGCTCTGTTTACAAGAAACTCGTCTACGGTACAAGATAAATATCCCAGAAAGCGAAAAATGGATAAAGAAGTTGTGGTACGTTCGTACAATGGAATATCACTCACCAATGAAATCTATGTCATCTGGCCCGTCGTGACATAATGAGTGGATTCAGGTACGATGATTCTAAGTGAAATAAGTCACACAGAAAATGAAACATCATAAGATGTCACTAATACACGGAATGTAATCTTGGCTACACATGAACTGAATTACAAAACAGAACAGGGTCTCAAATTTAGAAAACCGACTTATGTTTGCTTAAGGGGAAAGGTGAGTTGCGGTGCTGCATAAAACCAGAGATAGAAATTAGCACAGATACCATTCCACACGTCAAATATGTAATAGTCAAGGCCTACCCCTTGCTCAACGAAATGGGCTAAACACCCTATATTCAACGCCTAGGAATACAACTGACTAGTTTGAATCTTCAAACCCATGGATTTATATGTCTCCATAAGAGAATCAAGCGTGTGTACAGCTGCATGAAGGCAGCAGAGAAAAGCCGATAAATCCCATTATCAAAATGCATTAAAAAAACAAAACACAATGACAGTGAAATAGAGAGCAATTCTTAAATAATTCATTCAGGGCTTGTGATGCAACCTGGATTTACCTCATCTACACCCAGAGCTGAGTGAGACATAAGGTTGGACACTTCGGGCTGATAGCATTGGTGAGGTTCGATGAGCAAATGCAGACCATTTGAAGTCATGCTTCATGGAACCCATTGCAAGGGTCCCAACTCTCCAGGTTTAAGCGATTCTTCCTTCAGCTAAAACATGCATGGGAAACCCACAGTATGGTGCACCGTGTGACCAGGAAACGTTTTCAAATGCATCTCAGTTTTCGTCCCCTTTTACTCGGGTTCACCATTCCAGACCCTTTTAACACTCTCCTCACATGGAGAGCCAGTGCCTTTAACCTGCTGTTTGGCACAGTTTGCAATTTCTGCGCAAGATGAACAGGAATAGGGAGAACGAATGAGAGACCAGCTGTAGGTGTCTGCACGGGCAAATTTAACGCTCATTTCCAACCAGGAAGAGGAATTAACAAAAGGCTCAGCATGCCGTGCCGGAACCAGATTAGGGCCTGAAGCAATCCTGCGGGTTTGCGGCCAGCTCACAAGAAAGCGATTTGAAGAAAGGAGCTCAGGGGCACTGTAATTCACAAACCTGCAGAGTTATAAATGACAGCTATCGTCCAAAAATATATTGAAGGAAGGCTGCGAAGAGGACTTGAAAGCGGGGCAGAATTGCAGGAAAACGATTTCAGGGAGTAGACTGGAATTGCATTTAAAGCATAGGAAAAGAGGCAGAACGTCGACAATGATGCACTTGGCCAAAAAGGGCGTATGCGTTTTTCCTGAATATATTCAGGAAAAACGCATACGCCCTTTTTGGCCAACCAGGCAAGAATGTTAAAGAAATCTGCACTACAATGAAGTCTCACTGCCCCTGGTCAAAAGGGACATCTGAAAAAAGTGTAAAATCCAGAAATGCAGTACAGGCCATGGAGAACAGGAAGCCTTGTTATGCTGATGGGTGGGATGTAAATTGCCAAGCGCCACTCTGGAGAAGTGTATGGTGTTTCCTGAAACACCTAAAAAACAAAGCAACGGAGCCTACGGCACTTCCACTTATGGTCCTATAGCCTAGGGAAATTAAAATAAAAAACACACAGCCACCCAAAGTTTCAGACGGCTCTGTTTACAAGAACCTCGTCTACGGTACAAGTTAAATATCCCAGAATGTAAAAAATTGATAAAAAATTGTGGTACGTACGTACAATGGAATATCACTCAGCAATGAAATCTATGTCATCAGGCCCGTCGCGGCATAATGAGTGGATTCAGGTACCATGATTCTAAGTGAAATAAGTCACACAGAAAATGAAACATCATAAGATATCACTAATACACGGAATGAAAACTTGGCTACACATGAACTGAATTACAAAACAGAACAGGGCCTCAAATTTAGAAAACCAACTTATGCTTGCTTAAGGGGAAAGGTGAGTTGGGGTGCTGCATAAAACCAGAGATAGAAATTAGCACAGATATCATTCCATTCATCAAATATGTAATAGTCAAGACCTACCCCTTGCTCAACGAAATGGACAAAACACGCCATATTCAACGCCTAGGAATACACCTGACTAGTAAGAATCTTCAAACCCATGGATTTATATGTCTCCATAAGAGAATGAAGCGTGTGTACAGCGGCATGAATGCAGCAGAGAAAATCCGATAAATCCCATTATCAAAATGAATTACAAAAACAAAACACAAGGACAGTGAAATAGGGAGCAATTCTTAAATAATTCATTCAGGGATTGTGATGCAACCTGGATTTACCACATCTACATCCAGAGCTGAGTGAGACATAAGGTTGGGGACTTCGGGCTGATAGCATTGGTGAGGTTCGATGAACAAATGCAGACCCTTTGAAGGCATACTGCATGGTACGCATTCCATGGGTCCCAACTCTCCAGGTTTAAGGGATTCTTCCTTCAGCTAATACATGCATGGGAAACCCAAAGTATGGTGCAGCGTGTGACCGGGAAACGTTTTCAAATGCATTGCAGTTTTTGTCCCCTTTTACTCGGGTTCACAATTCCAGACCCTTTACTAACACTCTCCCTACTTGGAGAGTCAGTGCCTTTAACCTCCTGTTGGGCACAGTTTGCAATTTCTGCTCAAGAAGAACAGGAAGAGGGAGAACCAATGAGAGATTAGCTGTAGGTGTCTGCACGGGCAAATTTAACGCTCATTCCCCACCAGGAAGAGGAATTAACCAAAGGCTCAGCATGCCCTGCCGGAACCAGATTAGGGCCTGAAGCAATCCAGCGGGTTTGCTGCCAGCTCACAAGATAGCGAGTTGAAGAAAGGAGCTCAGGGGCACTGTAACTCACAAACCTGCAGAGTTATAAATGACAGCTATCGTCAAAAATATATTGAAGGAAGGCTGTGAAGAGAACTTGTAAGCGGGGCAGAATTGCAGGAAAACGATTTCAGGGGGTAGACGGTAATTGCATTTAAAGCATAGGAAAAGAGGCAGAACATCGACAATGATGCTCTTGGCCAAAAAGGGCGTATGCGTTTTTTCTGAATATATTCAGGAAAAAACGCATACGGCCTTTTTGGCCAACCAAGCAAGCATGTTAAAGAAATCTGCACTACAATGAAGTCTCACTGCCCCCCGGTCAAAAGGGCCATCTGAAAAAAGTGTAAAATCCAGAAAGGCAGCACAGGCCACGGAGAACCGGGAGCCTTGTTATGCTGATGGGCGGGATGTAAATTGCCAACAGCCACTCTGGAGAAGTGTATGGTGTTTCCTGGAACACCTAAAAAACAAAGCAACGGAGCCTACGGCACTTCCACTTATGGTCCTATAGCTTAGGGAAATTAAAATCAAAAACACTCAGCCACCCCAAAGTTTCGGTCGGCTCTGTTTACAAGAACCTCGTCTACGGTACAAGTTAAATATCCCAGAATGTGAAAAATGGATAAAGAAGTTGTGGTACGTACGTACAATGGAATATCACTGAGCAATGAAATCTATGTCATCAGGCCCGTCGCGGCATAATGAGTGGATTCAGGTACCATGATTCTAAGTGAAATAAGTCACACAGAAAATGAAACATCATAAGTTATCACTAATACACGGAATATAAACTAGGCTACACATGAACTGAATTACAAAACAGAACAGGGCCTCAAATTTAGAAAACCAACTTATGCTTGCTTAAGGGGAACGGTGAGTTGGGGTGCCGCATCAAAACAGAGATAGAAATTAGCACAGATACCTTTTCATAAGCCAAATATGTAATAGTCAAGACCTACCCCTTGCTCAACGAAATGGACTAAACACCCCATATTCAACGCCTAGGAATACACCTGACTAGTAAGAATCTTCAAACCCATGGATTCATATGTCTCCTTAAGAGAATGAAACGTGTGTACAGCGGCATGAATGCAGCAGAGAAAATCCGATAAATCCCACTATCAAAATATATTACAAAAACAAAACACAAGGACAGTGAAATAGAGAGCAATTCTTAAATAATTCATTCAGGGTTTGTGATGCAACCTGGATTTACCACATCTACACCCAGACCTGAGTGAGACATAAGGTTGGGCACTTCGGGCTGATAGCATTGGTGAGGTTCAGTGAGCAAATGCAGACACTTTGAAGTCATACTGCATGGTACCCATTCCATGGGTCCCAACTCTCCAGGTTTAAGGGATTCTTCCTTCAGCTAAAACATGCATGGGAAACCCACAGTATGGTGCACCGTGTGACCGGCAAACGTTTTCAAATGCATCTCAGTTTTCCTCCCCTTTTACTCGGGTCACCATTCCAGACCCTTTACTAACACTCTCCCTACTTGGAGAGTCAGTGCTTTAACCTCCTCTTTGGCACAGTTTGCAATTTCTGCTCAAGATGAACAGGAATAGGGAGAACCAATGAGAGACTAGCTGTAGGTGTATGCACGGGCAAATTTAATGCTCATTTCCCGCCAGGAAGAGGAAATAACCTAAGGCTCAACATGCCGTGCTGGAAGCAGATTAGGGCCTGAAGCAATCATGCGGGTTTGCGACCAGCTCACAAGATAGCGATTTGAAGAAAGGAGCTCAGGGACACTGTAACTCACAAACCTGCAGAGTTATAAATGACAGCTATCGTCCAAAAATATACTGAAGGAAGGCTGCGAAGAGAACTTGTAAGCGGGGCAGAATTGCAGGAAAACGATTTCAGGGGGTAGACGGGAATTGCATTTAAAGCATAGGAAAAGAGGCAGAACGTCGACAATGATGCTCTTGGCCAAAAAGGGCGTATGCGTTTTTTCCTGAATTCAGGAAAAAACGCATACGCCCTTTTTGGCCAACCAAGCAAGCATTTTAAAGAAATCTGCACTACAATGAAGTCTCACTGCCCCCCGGTCAAAATGGCCATCTGAAAAATGTGTAAAATCCAGAAAGGCAGCACAGGCCATGGAGAACAGGGAGCCTTCTTATGCTGATGGGCGGGATGTAAATTACTAACAGCCACTCTGGAGAAGTGTATGGTATTTCCTGGAACACCTAAAAAACAAAGCAACGGAGCCTAAGGCAATTTCACTTATGGTCCTATAGATTAGGGAAATTAAAATCAAAAACTCACAGCCACCCCAAAGTTTCGGACGGCTCTGTTTACAAGAACCTCGTCCACGGTACAAGTTAAATATCCCAGAATGTGAAAAATGGATAAAGAAGTTGTGGTACGTACGTACAATGGAATATCACTCAGCAATGAAATCTATGTCATCAGGCCCGTCGCGGCATAATGAGTGGATTCAGGTACCATGATTCTAACTGAAATAAGTCACACAGAAAATGAAACATCATAAGATATCACTAATACACGGAATGTAAACTTGGCTACACATGAACTGAATTACAAAACAGAACAGGGCCTCAAATTTAGAAAACCAACTTATGCTTGCTTAAGGGGAAAGGTGAGTTGGGGTGCTGCATAAAACCAGAGATAGAAATTAGCACAGATACCATTCCATTCGTCAAATATGTAATAGTCAAGACCTACCCCTTGCTCAACGAAATGGACAAAACACGCCATATTCAACGCCTAGGAATACATCTGACTAGTAAGAATCTTCAAACCCATGGATTTATATGTCTCCATAAGAGAATGAAGCGTGTGTACAGCGGCATGAATGCAGCAGAGAAAATCCGATAAATCCCATTATCAAAATGAATTACAAAAACAAAACACAAGGACAGTGAAATAGGGAGCAATTCTTAAATAATTCATTCAGGGATTGTGATGCAACCTGGATTTACCACATCTACATCCAGAGCTGAGTGAGACATAAGGTTGGGAACTTCGGGCTGATAGCATTGGTGAGGTTCGATGAACAAATGCAGACCCTTTGAAGGCATACTGCATTGTACGCATTCCATGGGTCCCAACTCTCCAGGTTTAAGGGATTCTTCCTTCAGCTAATACATGCATGGGAAACCCACAGTATGGTGCAGCGTGTGACCGGGAAACGTTTTCAAATGCATTGCAGTTTTTGTCCCCTTTTACTCGGGTTCACAATTCCAGACCCTTTACTAACACTCTCCCTACTTGGAGAGTCAGTGCCTTTAACCTCCTGTTGGGCACAGTTTGCAATTTCTGCTCAAGAAGAACAGGAAGAGGGAGAACCAATGAGAGATTAGCTGTAGGTGTCTGCACGGGCAAATTTAACGCTCATTCCCCACCAGGAAGAGGAATTAACCAAAGGCTCAGCATGCCCTGCCGGAACCAGATTAGGGCCTGAAGCAATCCAGCGGGTTTGCGGCCAGCTCACAAGATAGCGAGTTGAAGAAAGGAGCTCAGGGACACTGTAACTCACAAACCTGCAGAGTTATAAATGACAGCTATCGTCCAAAAATATATTGAAGGAAGGCTGCGAAGAGAACTTGGAAGCGGGGCAGAATTGCAGGAAAACGATTTCAGGGGGTAGACGGTAATTGCATTTAAAGCATAGGAAAAGAGGCAGAACGTCGACAATGATGCTCTTGGCCAAAAAGGGCGTATGCGTTTTTTCTGAATATATTCAGGAAAAAACGCATACGCCCTTTTTGGCCAACCAAGCAAGCATGTTAAAGAAATCTGCACTACAATGAAGTCTCACTTCCCCCCGGTCAAAAGGGCCATCTGAAAAAAGTGTAAAATCCAGAAAGGCAGCACAGGGCATGGAGAACCCGGAGCCTTGTTATGCTGATGGGCGGGATGGAAATTGCCAACAGCCACTCTGGAGAAGTGTAGGGTGTTTCCTGGAACACCTAAAAAACAAAGCAACGGAGCCTACGGCACTTCCACTTATGGTCCTATAGCTTAGGGAAATTAAAATCAAAAACACACAGCCACCCCAATGTTTCGGACGGCTCTCTTTACAAGAACCTCGTCTATGGTACAAGTTAAATATCCCAGAATGTGAAAAATTGATAAAGAAGTTGTGGTACGTACGTACAATGGAATATCACTGAGCAATGAAATCGATGTCATCAGGCCCGTCGCGGCATAATGAGTGGATTCAGGTACCATGATTCTAAGTGAAATAAGTCACACAGAAAATGAAACATCATAAGATATCACTAATACACGGAATATAAACTAGGCTACACATGAACTGAATTACAAAACAGAACAGGGCCTCAAATTCAGAAAACCAACTTATGCTTGCTTAAGGGGAAAGGTGAGTTGGGGTGCCGCATCAAAACAGAGATAGAAATTAGCACAGATACCTTTTCATAAGCCAAATATATAATAGTCAAGACCTACCCCTTGCTCAACGAAATGGACTAAACACCCCATATTCAACGCCTAGGAATACACCTGACTAGTAAGAATCTTCAAACCCATGGATTCATATGTCTCCGTAAGAGAATGAAGCGTGTGTACAGCGGCATGAATGCAGCAGAGAAAATCCGATAAATCCCATTATCAAAATATATTACAAAAACAAAACACAAGAACAGTGAAATAGAGAGCAATTCTTAAATAATTCATTCAGGGTTTGTGATGCAACCTGGATTTACCACATCTACACCCAGAGCTGAGTGAGACATAAGGTTGGGCACTTCGGGCTGATAGCATTGGTGAGGTTCAGTGAGCAAATGCAGACACTTTGAAGTCATACTGCATGGTACCCATTCCAAGGGTCCCAACTCTCCAGGTTTAAGGGATTCTTCCTTCAGCTAAAACATGCATGGGAAACCCACAGTATGGTACACCGTGTGACAGGCAAACGTTTTCAAATGCATCTGAGTTTTCGTCCCATTTTACTCGGGTTCATCATTACAGACGCTTTACTAACACTCTCCCCACTTGAAGAGTCAGTGGCTTTAACCTCCTGTTTGGCACAGTTTGCAATTTCTGCGCAAGATGAACAGGAATAGGGAGAACCAATGAGAGACTAGCTGAAGGTGTCTGCACGGGCAAATTTAATGCTCTTTGCCCACCAGAAAGAGGAATTAACCAAAGGCTCACCATGCCGTGCCGAAAACAGATTATGGCCTGAAGCAATCCTGCGGGTTTGCGGGCATCTCACAAGATAGCGAGTTGAAGAAAGGAGCTCAGGGGCACTGTAACTCACAAACCTGCAGAGTTATAAATGACAGCTATTGTCCAAAAATATATTGAAAGACGGCTGCGAAGAGGACTTGTAAGCGGGGCAGAATTGCAGGAAAATGATTTCAGGGAGTAGACGGGAATTGCATTTAAAGCAGAGAAAAGAGTCATAACGTCGACAATGATGCACTTGGCCAAAAAGAGCGTATGCGTTTTTACCTGAATATATTCAGGAAATAACGCATACGCACTTTTTGGCCAACCAAGCAAGCGTGTAAAGGAAATCTGCACTACAATGAAGTCTCACTGCCCCCCGGTGAAAAGGGCCTTCTGAAAAAAGTGTAAAATCCAGAAAGGCAGGACAGGCCATGGAAACAGGGAGCCTTGTTATGCTGATGGACGGGATATAAATTGCCAACAGCCACTCTGGAGAAGTGTATGGTGTTTCCTGAAACACCTAAAAAACAAAGCAACGGAGCGTACGGCACTTCCACTTAAGCTCCTATAGCTTAGGAAAATTAAAATCAAAAAGACACAGCCACTCTAAAATTTCAGAAGGCTCTGTTTACAAGAACACCATCTATGGTACAAGTTAAATATCCCAGAAAGCGAAAAATGGATAAAGAAGTTGTGGTACGAACGTACTTTGGAATAACACTCAGCAATGAAATCTAGGTCATCAGGCCCATCGCGGCATAAAGAGTGGATTCAGGTACAATGATTCTAAGTGAAATAAGTCACACAAAACAAGAAACATCATAAGATATCACTAATACACGGAATGTAAACTTGGCTACACATGAACTGAATTACAAAACAGAACAGGGTCTCAAATTTAGCAAACCAACCAATGCTTGCTTAAGGCGAAAGGTGAGTTGGAGTGCTACATAAAACCAGAGATTGAAATTAGCACAGATACCGTTCCATAAGTCGAATATGCAATGGTCAAGACCTACTCCTTGCTCAATAAAATGGACTCAACACCCCAAATTCAACGCCTAGGAATATACCTGACTAGTAAGAATCTTAAAACCCATGGATTTATATGTCTCCATAAGAGAATCAAGCGTGTATACAGCGGTATAAACGCAGCAGTGAAAATCCGATAAATCCCATTATCAAAATGAATTATAAAAACAAAACACAATGACAGTGAAATAGAAAGCAATTCTTAAATAATTCATTCAGGACTTGTGATGCAACCTGGATTTACCATATCTACACCCAGAGCTGGGTGAGACATAAGGCTGGACACTTTGAGCTGATAGCATTGGTGAGGTTCGGTGAGCAAATGCAGACCCTTTGAAGTCATACTGCATGATACCCATTCCATGGGTCCCAACTCTCCAGGTTTAAGGGATTCTTCCTTTAGCTAAAACATGCATGGGAAACCCAGAGTATGGTCCCTGTGACTGCGCAACGTTTTTAAATGCATCTAAGTTTTCGTCCCCTGATACTCGGGTTGACCATTCCGGACGGTATAATAACACTCTCCCCGCTTGGAGAGTCAGTGCCTTTAACCTCCTGTTTGACACAGTGTGCAATTTCTGCGCAAGATGAACAGGAATAGGGAGAACCAATGAGAGACTAGCTTTAGGGTCTGCACGGGCAACTTAAATGTTCATTTCCCACCAGAAAGAGGAATTTACCAAAGTCTCGGCGTGCCGTGCCGAAACCATTTTAGGGCCTGAAGCAATCCTGTGGGTTTGCGGCCAGCTCACAAGAAAGCGAGTTGAAGAAAGGAGCTCAGGGACACTGTAATTAACAAACCTGCAGAGTTATAAATGACAGGTATCATACCAAAATATATTGAAGTAAGGCTGCGAAGAGGGCTTGAAAGCGGGGCAGAATTCCACGAATATGATTTCAGGAGGTAGACGGGCAGTGCTCTGAAAGCATAGGAGAAGAGGCCGATCCTCGACAATGATGCACTTGGTCAAAAAGTGCATATGCGTTTTTTCAGGGCCCTCATTAAAGAGGGTAGGAGGCTCCCAGCATGCTTTCGTGGCCAACAGTGGGCCCACATCGCCAAGGCGATGTGAGCCAGCCAGGCAGGAGTGACCTCACATCAGAGGGCCCACCTCACAGAAGGGTAAGGAACCCAGCCAGGATCAGACTCTCACCAGAGTGCCCACATCAGCAAGGGGCTGTGAACCACGCAGGAGTATCATCACACCCGTGGGGCCACATCATCAAAAGTTGAGGTACACAAAAAATGTGGCCTCAAACCAGAGGACCCACATCACCATGAGTTTCAGAGCGAGGCAGGCAGGATTAACCTCACAACACATGGCCCATTGTATAAAAAAGGTGAGGAACCCAGCAGTTGGAACATCCCAGCAGGCGGCCCAGAGCACCGAGGCTATGGGATCCAGGCAGTGATGAACTCACAACAGAGGGCCCTCATCATGAAACTGTGAGCAAACCAGCCGTTGTGACCTCAGAGCACAAGGCCCACATCCCCATGGGGAAGGGAACCAAGCAGGAGTGTCATCGCACCAGTGGGCACACATCAGAAAATGTGGGGAGCCCAGCAGTTAGGGCCTGACGCCAGAGGGCTCTCATCACCGAGGAGAGGAGGCTCCCAGCAGGCTCCAACTGCTACCAGAGGGCCGCCATCGCCAATGCGGGATGTGCCAGCCAGGCAGGAGTGACCTCAGAGCAGAGGGCCCACCTCACAAAAGTGTGAGGAACCCAAAGAGGATCAGACTCTCACCACAGGGCCCACATCACCAAGGGAATGGGCACCAGGCTGGAGTGTCCTCACACCAGTGAGGCGTCATCACCGAAATGTGAGTGACCCAGCACACGTGGCCTCAAACCAGAGGACACACATCACCAAGGGGCTGGGAGTGAGGCAGGCAGGAGGAGCCTCAAAACATAGGGCCCATGGAATAAAAATGGTGAGGAATCCAGCAGTTGGAACCTCCCAGCAGGCGGCCGGGAGCAGCGAGGCTATGGGATCCAGACCTGACTGAACTCAAAACAGAGGGCCCTCATCATGAAACTCTGAGCAACCCAGCCGTTGGGACCTCAGAGCAGAAGGCCCACATTCCCATGTGGTTGGGAACATGGCATAAGTGTACTCGCACCACAGGGCACACATCAGAGAATTTTGGGAGCTCAGAAGTTAGGGCCTGATGCCAGAGGGCCCTCATTACCAAGGGGAGGAGACTCCAAGCAGGCACCAACTCCCAACTGAGGGCCCATGTCGCCAAGGGGACGTGTGACAGCCAGGCAGGAGTGACCTCACAGCAGAGGGCCTACCTCACAGAAGGGTGAGGAACCCAGCCAGGATAAGACTCTCACCAGAGGGCCCACATCACCAAGGGGATCAGAAACAGGCAGGACTGTCTTCACACCAGTGTGGCCACATCATAGAAAGGTGAGGAACCCAGCACATGTGGCCTAAACCAGAAGACCCACATCTCCAAGGGGCTCGGAGTGAGGCAGGCAGGAGGAGCCTCAAAACACAGGGCCCATAGAATAAAAAAGCTGAGGAATCCTGCAGTGGGAACCTCCTAGCAGGCGGCCCAGAGCACCGAGTCTATGCGATCCAGGCTGCAGTGAACTCACAGCAGAGGGCCCACATCATGAAACTGTGAGCAACCCAGCCATTGGGACCTCAGAGCAGAAGGCCCACATCCCCATGGGGATGGGAACCTCGCAGGAGTGTCCTCGCACCACTTAGCACGTATCAGAAAATGTGGGTACACAGCAGTTAGGGCCTGATGCAAGAGGGCCGTCATCACCGAGGGGAGGAGGCTCCCAGCAGGCTCCAACTGCCACAAGAGGGCCGATGTTGCCCAGGCGGGGTGTGCCAGCCAGGCAGGAGTGACCTCACAGCAGAGGGCCCACCTCACAGAAGGGTGAGGAACCCAGCCAGGATCAGACTCTCACCAGAGGGCCCACATCATCAAAGGGATAGGAACCAGGCAGGAGTGTCCTCACACCAGTGGGGCCACATCATCGAAAGGTGAGGGACCCAGCACACGTGGCCTCAAACCAGAGGGCACACATCACCAAGGGGCTGGGAGTGAGGCAGGCAGGAGGAGTCTCAAAACAGAGGGCCCATAGAAGAAAAAAGGTGAGGAATCCCGCAGTTGGAACCTCCCAGCAGGTGGCCAGAAGCAGCGAGGCTATGGGATCCAGGCCAGAGTGAACTCACACCTGAGGGCCCTCATCATGAAACTGAGTAACCCAACGTTGGGACCTCAGAGCAGAAGGCCCACATTCCCATGGGGTTGGGAAACTGGCAGGAGTGTACTCGCACCACAGGGCGCACATCAGAAAACTTTTGGAGCCCAGGAGTTACGGCCTGACGCCAGAGGGCCCTCATTCCCGAGGGTAGGAGACTCCCAGCAGGCACCAACTCCCAACAGAGGGCCGACGTCGCCAAGGCTGGGTGTGCCAGCCAGGCAGGTTGACCTCAGAGAAGAGGTCCCACCTCACAGAAGTGTGAGTAACCCAACAAGGATCTGACTCTCACCGGAGGGCCCACATCACCAAGAGGATGGGAACCAGGCAGGAGTGTCCGCACACCAGTGGGGCCACATCAGCCAAAGGTGAGGAACCCAGCACATGTGGCCTCAAACCAGAGGACACACATCACCAAGGGGCTGGGAGTGAGGCAGGTGTCTGGAGGGGCACATTTAACTCTAATTTCCCACCAGGAAGAGGAATTAACCAAAGGCTCAGAGTGACGTGCTGGACCCTGATTACGGCCTGAAGCAAACCTGCGGTTCTGTGGCCAGCTTTCAAGGAAACGAGTTTTAAAGGAAATCACGGGCACTGTAATTCACAAACCTGCAGAGTTATAAATGACAGCTATTGGCAAAAATATATTGAAGTAAGTCTACAAAGAGGACTTGAAAACGAGGCAGAATTGCAGGAATCATATTTCAGGAGGTAGATTGGAATTGCATTTAAAGCATGTGAAAAGCGGCAGATCTTTGACAGTGATGCACTTGGACAAAAGTGCATATACATTTTTTCCTGAATATATTCAGGAAAAAACGCATATGCCCTTTTTGGCCAACCAAGCACTCGAGCAATGGAAATCCGCACTACAATGAAGTCTCATTTCCCATTCGTCAAAAGGGCCATCTGAAAAAAGTGTAAAAACCAGATACACAGGACAGGCCATGGAGAACAGGGAGCCTTGTTATGCTGATGGGCGGGATGTAAGTTGCCAACAGACACTCTGGAGATGTTTATGGTGTATCCTGAAACATCTGAAAAACAAAGCTACAGACCCTAGGGCACTTCCACTTTTGGCCCTATAGCTTAGGAAAATTAAAATCAACAAGACACAGCCAACACAAAATTTAGGTCTGCTGTGTTTACAAGAACCTCGAATCCAGTACAAATTAAATATCCCAGAAAGAAAAAAATGGATAAAGGAGTTGTGCTACTTACGTACAACGGAATATCACTCAGCAATGAAATCAATGTCATCCGGCCTGTAGTAGCAAATTGAGTGGATTTAAGTATGATGATTCTAAGAGAAATAGAGAAATATGTCACACAGAGTAAGATAATTATCATAAGATATCACTAATAGAGAGAGTGTAAACTTGGCTACACATAAACTGAATTACAAAACCGAACAGAGTCTCACATTTAGATAAAAACTTATGCTTGCTTAAGGGGAAAGTTGAGCTGGGGTGCTGTATAAAACCAGAGATTGTAATTAGCACACATACCGTTCCATAAGCCAAATATGTAATAGACAAGACCTACTCTTTGCTCAACGAAATAGACTCATCCATGGTGTATCACCTCACACCTGTTAGAATGGGCATCATCAGAAAATCTACAAACAACAGATGCTGGAAAGGGTGTGGAGATAAGGAACCCTCTTCCACTATTGTTGGGAATGTAAATTGATACAGTCACTGTGGAGAACATTATGGAGTTTCTTATAAAACTAAGAATAGAATTACCATATGATACAGCAATGCCACTACTGGGCATATACCCAGACAAAACCATAAATCAAAAAGAGACATTCACCGCAATGTTCATTGCATCACTATTTACAATATCCAGGTAATGGAAGCAACCTAAATGCCCACAGACAGACGAATGCATAAAGATGTGGTACATATATAAAATGGAATATCACTAAGCCATAAAAAGGAATGAAATTGGGTCATTTGTAGAGACGTTGATGGATCTAGAGACTGTCATACAGAGTGAAGTAAGTCAGAAATAGAAAAACAAATCTTGTATATTAATGCATATATGTGGAACCTAGAAAAAATGTACAGATGAACCGTTTTGCAAGGCAGAAATAGAGCAACAGATGTAGACAACAAACGTATGGACACCAAGGGGGGAAAGCTGTTGGGGGGTGGTGGTGGGAGGAGTTGAGAGATTGGGATTGGCATGTATACATTTATATGTATAAAATCGATAACCAAAAAGAACCTGCTGTATAAAAAAATAAAATAAAATTCAAAATTACCAAAAGTAAAACAGACAAAATATTCTTCCCTTCACATACATGTATTTATATGAATAAATTATTTCCATGCTTATATCTGTAAATACAAAAAAGAGGAATAAAATCTACCTTGAAGCAAAAACGAAAGAAAGAAAAAAAAACAGAACCCACCAGTTACACAGAGGAAAACCGTATCAGGGCACTTGCTCCAGTTGTAAACAATTCTGAAGTTGGTCAGTGGTGGGGAATCATCTCCCATTCAGCCAGCAGGCCCCACACAACAAGCGTCCTCATTGCAAAGCTGGGGGACCGTGCCGAGGCATCTGTGAGTAAACGTGGGCTGAGCCCCAGGCCAGCTGCTGCTGAAATGTTCCCACCCTTCCCAGGTAAAACACCTGAATATGTACAAGGACTTGAAAGCCTAGAGGAAGGGCCATGGAGCCACATGAGCACCAGCATGCCAGCCGACTTGGTACCTGCAGGCCAGCCAGGATGGTCCTGGCCCTGGGTGCTCTTCTGGAAGCTTTCCATTTCCCTGCCTGAGATACCCCTGCTGTCCCGGCCCCCACTGCTTTCTTCCTCACTCACCTCTGCCCAGGGAGAAATTCCAGCGGCAGGTATGGGTGACACATCCTCTTCTTTAGCAGGTGGCATCTTGGCAACTGCTGCAGAAAGTCCAGCAGAGCCCCACTCACACTGGGCCACCAACAAAGCCATGGCCTCTCACTCCCTCCCACCAGTCCAGCCCCGAGACTGCTGACAGGGCAGAGAAAATGGCGTCAGGCACAGCTGCAGGGGCTCTTGCTGCCTGGAGCGGTGTTTATATTGATCTCAACCCAGGCACACCTGGGGAGGGCTGGCCGGCACGGTCAGGCTTCCCAGGCCAGCCAATCATCACCCCTCAGGGGCTCACAGTTGCAGAAACTGGAACTTGCTGAATCGGCCAGGTCCAAGGAACAGGTGTGGGCTCCTGAGAGTCAGGATAGACAAGGGGCTGCAGCTCTGGCTTGTTTTCTAATTATATTATCTGGCCCATGAGTGGGAGACAACTTCAAGAAAACCCTCTCCTAATGAGAGGAACCCAGGAGTCAGGGAGAGGAGGGGTGGGTGGTGGGTGGAGACAGAGGCCTGGTGCCCCGGGTGCAGTGGAAGTCTCTGGAAGACCAGGTGGAGGGAGGCCACACAGAGTGATGCCCAGGGTCACAGACCTGTCGGAGCTGCCGTTTCTTAGTTCAAGTCCTGCTCTGAGGTGCTCTGTGTCAGATCTGAGTGACAGGTGAGCTGGGAGTGCTCTGCAAAGAGGGTGATATGCATGGTTCCTGTGTGCCCAGCCCTGCCACAGTACCTGCAAGGGTAGCTCTGTATCCGGGGAGGGGTCTGACCACGAGAGCCCCATGGGCTGCAGGGGAACCTGCCCAGGGAACCCCATATCCTGGGAGGGGCCTGAACACGAGAGCCCCGTGGGCTGGGGTGGGGGTGAGGTACCTGCCCAGGTGAGCTCCATATCCTGGGATTGGCCTGACCTCGAGAGCCCCATGGGCTGCTGGAGTCCTGGTAAAGGATGTCAGGACAGTCAGTGAAGCCACCGAGGATAGACCTCCAGTAGCTCCTAAATCCTACACCCTGCTGGTCATTCTACCAACCACCAGGACATGGTATTCTGTATTAGTCTTCAATGATGCCTTCTTTTGTATTCTATTAGTCCCAGAGTCACAAGAAATTTTGGCTTGTGAGTGGCAGGACTCAACATACAACTAAAACAATACTTCCGGGCCGTGTTGCCCCAAGGGTTCAAAAATTCCCACACCATCTTTGGGGAAAGCTCAGCTAAAGACCTAAAAGTTCTACCTCTGGAAAAGGAAACACTCCTTCAATATGCAGACGACATTCTGATCGCCAGCCCTACTAAGGAGACCTCTGAACTACCAAGCCAATAAAGGATACAAGTTGTCCAAGAAAAACCTCAAATATCACAGACTACGGTGACCTGCCTGGGCTTCATTCTCACAGAAGGTCGGAGAAGCCCATCCCAGGAAAGGGAAGAAACAATTTACAGCCTTACCCATTTCTAAACCTAGAAGACAGCTTAGGGGTTCCTGGGGAGGCCAGGGTTTGCTGCTTCTGGGTCCCTAACTACAGTCTACTAGCTGGGCCTCTATATGAAATACTGAAAGGAAAAGATGATGATCCTTTTGAATAGAATCCAGAAGTGGCCTTTCAAGAATGGAAAGAGCAGTCAATTCAGACCCTTGCCCTGGAACTCCCTAATTTAGCTAAACCCTTTGACCTTTACATTCCTGGTGAACGGTGAATCGCCATTGGAGTATTAGTGCAAAACCTGGGACCACTTGAAATGGAACAATGCAAGAATGCCATCCAGGTAGGATAAACTACGGTCACCAAGGGGCTTGGCCCACCGCCACATCTGGCCAAGATACTGGCAGTATCTGAAAACCTGGAAATCAGCAGCCCAAAAGGCCACCTCCCTCCTAAGGGAAAAGGACCCCACGTGGTGATCCTAACCCCCAACCATGCCCTGAAGTTGCAGGGTTTGCTCCGTGGGCACACTGACCTTGAGTGAGGAGGCCCTCCAACTCCAACCTCCAGAGAGATAACCGGGGCAAAGAGGCACCATGACGACTCGTGTGACCATCACTTGACCTGGAGTTTCTCTCATAAAACAACAAGAGTGTGTCCCAAAAGAGTAGACTACTGCTTGCAGGACTTACTGCACCCAGAGGGGAGGTAATAATCTTGGCGGGGGAACCGTATATCACGCTGTCACCATAGAAGAGCCTACAGACACTGTGATGATGGTGGCCAATAAGACCGGCTGGACTCCTGTTTACTTCAAAAGGCTGTTGACTCAGTGGCCATCATGGTCCTTCATCACCACTGACCCTGGACTGTCTGGGAGTTGAGCAGGCAGGGTCCTGACACCTGGTGCTGTTTTTACGTTAATTCAGGGGCCTAATTGAAGAAAGCGCAGACTACTGGTCAGAGCATCTACGCTGGCAGAAACGGTCAGCCTAAGGTGGCCGAACAAATGTGGGGCGGGGTGAAACTGGACCTCACAGCGTCACTGCACATCTCCTTCCTGGACCCTTAAAGGTCATTAGAATCTATAACACTACCAATACTTGTGCTCAGGCGGACGAGCAGGGAGGCAGGAGGCCTGGGGACAATCAACGTCACCTGGAGGCTGCTGGGGAGAAGTTCTGACCCTCGCCCACGGGTATGAGGGCTCCTAACTCAGCACTCAGCAGTTACAGATGAAGGGTCTGCACCCTCAGCACTCTAAGAATGAGGAAGGGGACAAAATGCAGAAGAGGGGTTTGTCCCAGGCAAAGCCCCTTAAAAATCCCTGGGAGATAAAAATAGAATCTGGGCAATAAAATAAAGTCTAACCTTTTTTATCCTTTGTGCTTTGTCTAATTTCACGTGCTCTTAGGGTCCCACATACAGAGGTTCAACAGCCAGCACTTCAGACCAGATTTCCTAGTGCAGAATGGCTGGGTCGACACCTCAGCTCCTGGGGCACAGTGCAGACTCCGCGATATAGAGCCTGAGCTGCAGCCAACTGGGCACTCGAGAGATCCGCCCCCTCCCTCCCACTGACTCTGACAGGATTTCTACACAGCAGCCCAGCCCACAGCCCACGGGGTAGCACATGCTCTCACCTCTCCATTCTCTGATCAAAATATAAAGTTTCCTTTGCTTCTGAACCAAACTCAGTCTCAATCTGTTGGCTCCAATGACACTGGGCAGGGGGACACTTGTTGGGGTCCACTCTGGAGGATCAGTAACAGAAATTGAGAACATTGTAACTTCAATGAACAGATGTGTGAGCCAAACTGTAATTAACATAGAACAGTGTATAAGGCTCGGGCAAAATAAGATGTTTCTAACACTTCCATTTGATATTTCCATCACTTTATTATAAGCAAGTTCAGTGAAAAGGTCTTATTTGTCAGGTCAATACTAGAGAAACGAAGTGATTTCTTTCCAAGGATGTACATCTAATAATCTTGGTTAAAGCTTCAATCTTGTTTTAAATGCTTTTCCATTGAAAATGATACCTCTCTTTCAGCTCCCCCATTTCTGAGAAGTATAAAATCTTATAATTTATTAAGACCAAATGGGAAAGGTGGGAGGAGGGATAAATTAACAGTTTGGGATTAACACATACACACTGCTATGTATAAAATCGATCATCAACAAGGAACTACTGTATAGCACAGGGAACTACACTCAATATTTTGCAATAACCTATAAGGGGAAATAATCTGAAAACGAATAGATGTTTTTATTGACATCATCTATTAATGACAGTTAAAATGGAACCTAAGGGAAGCCAGTGGTGAGTGCTTCTGACCCTGAAGACTTCAATCATCTAAAGTTTGGACTCTGCCTACTTCCCAAGGCCCTTAATGAACCTATGTGTAGCCGTAGCTTAAAAAATTCCCCAGTTTGGGTTGTGGAGAGACACTGATTTTGAAAAAGCCCTGGTGTTCTCCTCACATGAATGGGACACTTCCTACAGCTAAAACATGCCTGTCACACCCAGAGGATGGTATACCGTCTGATCGGGAAGAGTTTGGAAAAGGCATCTCATCTCCTCATCTCCTGGTGCTCGGGTTCACCCCTCCAGCGTCTTTACGAACAGTCTCCCCACTTGGAGATGTCAGCACTGTCAACATCCTGTTTGGAATTTGTCCAGAGGACGAAGCAGAAGGAGGAGGAACAATGAGAGACAAGTCCTAGGTGTTCGGACAGGCACATGTCACTCTAATTTCCAATCAGGAAGACGAATTGACCAAAGGCTAGGGTTGCCCATGGAAACAGAATAGGGCTTGAGGAAATCCCGCTGCTTTGTGGCCAGTTCCCATAAACACAAGTTGAAAAATGGAACTCAGGGACACTAAAATTCACGAAACTGCAGAGTTGAAAATATCTATCACTGAAAAATGTCTTGAGGAAAGTCAGAGAAAAGGACTTGTAAGCAACGGAGAATGGCAGGAAAGGGATTGGAAGAGGTAGAAAGGACTCGCCATTAAGCACAAGAAAAGGGGCTGAACATTGCCAACATTGCATTTGGCCAAAAAGGGTGTATGCGTCTTTTTCTGTATATATTCAAGAAAAGGGCATACACTTTTTTAGCCAACCAAACAGGTGGGCACTGGAAATCAGTACTACAAAACATATCACTTCGCATCAGTCAGAAGAGCCTTCCTCATAAAGTGTAAACACCAGAAATGCAGGACAGGGCAAGGAGAAAAGGGAGCCCTGTGAGGCTTATAGTGGAAATGTATATTGCCAACGGTCACTCTGGATAAGTGTATTGTGTTCACTAAAGCATCTAAAAAATGAGCTACAGAGCACAGGGCACTTGCACTCATGGACGTATATCTTGGGAAAAACAAAAATGGAGAGGACACAGGCACCCCAATGTTTACCGCCTCTCTGTTTAAGAGATCCTCGACTAGGATATAATTTATATGTCTGTGGAGGGAAAAAATGGATAG
Source organism: Delphinapterus leucas (assembly GCF_059928025.1). Lineage (NCBI taxonomy): Eukaryota > Metazoa > Chordata > Mammalia > Artiodactyla > Monodontidae > Delphinapterus > Delphinapterus leucas. Next base: position 1,223,124 of record NW_028322272.1, on the reverse strand, counting down.
AGATGTGGCACTTATGTAGAGTGGAATATTACTCAGCCTGAAAATCAATGAAATATGGCCAGTTGTAACAACCCCAGAGGAGTTACGTATGATCATTCGAAGTCACATAATTCAAAAAGAAAAAGACATACGATACTACTAATACATGGAATATAAACGAGGCTAAAAATGAACTGAGTTACAAAACAGAACGGGGTCTCAGATTTAGAAAACCAACTTATGCTTGCTTAAGGATAAAGGAGAGTTGGGGTGCTGCATAAAACCAGAGATTGAAATTAGCACAGATACCGTTCCATAAGCCAAATATGTAATAGAAAAAACCTACTCCCTGGTCAACGAAATGGACTCAACACCCCATATTCAGCACCTAGGAATATACGGGACGAGTAAGAGTCTTAATACCTATGGATTTATATGTCTCGGTAAGAGAATCAAGCGTGTGTACAGCTGCATGAAGGCAGCAGTGAAAATCAGCTAAATCCCATTATCAAAATAAATTTCAAAAACAAAACACAATGACAGTGAAATAGAGAGCAATTCTTAAATAATTCATTCAGGGCTTGTGATGCAACCTGGATTTACCACATCTACACCCAGAGATGGGTGAGACAAAAGGCTGGACACTTCGGGCTGATAGCACTGGTGAGGTTCGGTAAGCAAATGCAGACCCTTTGAAGTCATACTGCATGGTACCCATTCCATGGGTCCCAACTCTCCAGGTTTAAGGGATTCTTCCTTCAACTTAAACATGCTTGGGAACCCCAGAGTATGGTGCACCGTGTGACCGGGAAGTCTTTTCAAATGCATCTCAGTTTTCGTCCCCTTTTACTCGTGTTCACAATTCCAGACCATTTACTAACACTCTCACCACTTGGAGAGTCAGTGCCTTTAACCTCCTGTTTGGCACAGTTTGCAATTTCCGCACAAGATGAACAGGAATAGGGAGAACAAATGAGTGACTAGCTGTAGGTGTCTGCACGGGCAAATTTTACGCTCATTTCCCACCAGGAAGAGGAATTAACCAAAGGCTCAGCATGCCGTTCCGGAACCAGATTAGGGCCTGAAGCAATCCTGCGGGTTTGCGGATAGCTCACAAGAAAGCGAGTTGAAGGAAGGAGCTCAGGGACACTGTAATTCACAAACAGGCAGAGTTATAATTGACAGCTATCGTCTAAAAATATATTGAAGGTAGGCTGCGAAGAGGACTTGAAAGCAGGGCAGAATTGCAGGAAAACGGTTTCAGGGGGTAGACTGGAATTGCATTTAAAGCATAGGAAAAGAGGCAGAACGTCGACAATGATGCACTTGGCCAAAAAGGGCGTATGCGTTTTTTCCTGAATATATTCAGGAAAAAACGCATACGCCCTTTTTGGCCAACCAAGCAAGCATGTTAAAGTAATCTGCACTACAATGAAGTCTCACTGCCCCCCGGTCAAAAGGGCCATCTGTAAAAAGTGTAAAATCCAGAAAGGCAGCACAGGCCATGGAGAACAGGAAGTTTTGTTATGCTGATGGGCGGGATGTAAATTGCCAACAGCCACTCTGGAGAAGTGTATGGTGTTTCCTCAAACACCTAAAAAACAAAGCAACGGCGCCTACGGCACTTCCACTTATGGTCCTATAGTTTAGGGAAATTAAAATCAAAAACACGCAGCCACCCCAAATTTTCGAATGGCTCTGTTTACAATATACTCATCTATGGTACAAGTTAAATATCCCAGAAAGCGGAAAATGGATAAAGAAATTGTGCTACGAACGTAGAATGGAATATCACTCAGCAATGAAATCTATGTCTTCAGGCCCGTCGCGGCATAATGAGTGGATTCAGGTATGAAGACTCTAAGTGAAATTAGTCACACAGAGCAAGAAACATGATAAGATATCACTAATACACGGAATGTAAACTTGGCTACACATGAACTGAATTACAAAACAGAACAGGGTCTCAAATTTAGCAAACCAACCAATGCTTGCTTAAGGCGAAAGGTGAGTTGGAGTGCTACATAAAACCAGAGATTGAAATTAGCACAGATACCGTTCCATAAGTCGAATATGCAATGGTCAAGACCTACTCCTTGCTCAATAAAATGGACTCAACACCCCAAATTCAACGCCTAGGAATATACCTGACTAGTAAGAATCTTAAAACCCATGGATTTATATGTCTCCATAAGAGAATCAAGCGTGTATACAGCGGTATAAACGCAGCAGTGAAAATCCGATAAATCCCATTATCAAAATGAATTATAAAAACAAAACACAATGACAGTGAAATAGAAAGCAATTCTTAAATAATTCATTCAGGACTTGTGATGCAACCTGGATTTACCATATCTACACCCAGAGCTGGGTGAGACATAAGGCTGGACACTTTGAGCTGATAGCATTGGTGAGGTTCGGTGAGCAAATGCAGACCCTTTGAAGTCATACTGCATGATACCCATTCCATGGGTCCCAACTCTCCAGGTTTAAGGGATTCTTCCTTTAGCTAAAACATGCATGGGAAACCCAGAGTATGGTCCCTGTGACTGCGCAACGTTTTTAAATGCATCTAAGTTTTCGTCCCCTGATACTCGGGTTGACCATTCCGGACGGTATAATAACACTCTCCCCGCTTGGAGAGTCAGTGCCTTTAACCTCCTGTTTGACACAGTGTGCAATTTCTGCGCAAGATGAACAGGAATAGGGAGAACCAATGAGAGACTAGCTTTAGGGTCTGCACGGGCAACTTAAATGTTCATTTCCCACCAGAAAGAGGAATTTACCAAAGTCTCGGCGTGCCGTGCCGAAACCATTTTAGGGCCTGAAGCAATCCTGTGGGTTTGCGGCCAGCTCACAAGAAAGCGAGTTGAAGAAAGGAGCTCAGGGACACTGTAATTAACAAACCTGCAGAGTTATAAATGACAGGTATCATACCAAAATATATTGAAGTAAGGCTGCGAAGAGGGCTTGAAAGCGGGGCAGAATTCCACGAATATGATTTCAGGAGGTAGACGGGCAGTGCTCTGAAAGCATAGGAGAAGAGGTCGATCCTCGACAATGATGCACTTGGTCAAAAAGTGCATATGCGTTTTTTCAGGGCCCTCATTAAAGAGGGTAGGAGGCTCCCAGCATGCTTTCGTGGCCAACAGTGGGCCCACATCGCCAAGGCGATGTGAGCCAGCCAGGCAGGAGTGACCTCACATCAGAGGGCCCACCTCACAGAAGGGTAAGGAACCCAGCCAGGATCAGACTCTCACCAGAGTGCCCACATCAGCAAGGGGCTGTGAACCACGCAGGAGTATCATCACACCCGTGGGGCCACATCATCAAAAGTTGAGGTACACAAAAAATGTGGCCTCAAACCAGAGGACCCACATCACCATGAGTTTCAGAGCGAGGCAGGCAGGATTAACCTCACAACACATGGCCCATTGTATAAAAAAGGTGAGGAACCCAGCAGTTGGAACATCCCAGCAGGCGGCCCAGAGCACCGAGGCTATGGGATCCAGGCAGTGATGAACTCACAACAGAGGGGCCTCATCATGAAACTGTGAGCAAACCAGCCGTTGTGACCTCAGAGCACAAGGCCCACATCCCCATGGGGAAGGGAACCAAGCAGGAGTGTCATCGCACCAGTGGGCACACATCAGAAAATGTGGGGAGCCCAGCAGTTAGGGCCTGACGCCAGAGGGCTCTCATCACCGAGGAGAGGAGGCTCCCAGCAGGCTCCAACTGCTACCAGAGGGCCGCCATCGCCAATGCGGGATGTGCCAGCCAGGCAGGAGTGACCTCAGAGCAGAGGGCCCACCTCACAAAAGTGTGAGGAACCCAAAGAGGATCAGACTCTCACCACAGGGCCCACATCACCAAGGGAATGGGAACCAGGCTGGAGTGTCCTCACACCAGTGAGGCGTCATCACCGAAATGTGAGTGACCCAGCACACGTGGCCTCAAACCAGAGGACACACATCACCAAGGGGCTGGGAGTGAGGCAGGCAGGAGGAGCCTCAAAACATAGGGCCCATGGAATAAAAATGGTGAGGAATCCAGCAGTTGGAACCTCCCAGCAGGCGGCCGGGAGCAGCGAGGCTATGGGATCCAGACCTGACTGAACTCAAAACAGAGGGCCCTCATCATGAAACTCTGAGCAACCCAGCCGTTGGGACCTCAGAGCAGAAGGCCCACATTCCCATGTGGTTGGGAACATGGCATAAGTGTACTCGCACCACAGGGCACACATCAGAGAATTTTGGGAGCTCAGAAGTTAGGGCCTGATGCCAGAGGGCCCTCATTACCAAGGGGAGGAGACTCCAAGCAGGCACCAACTCCCAACTGAGGGCCCATGTCGCCAAGGGGACGTGTGACAGCCAGGCAGGAGTGACCTCACAGCAGAGGGCCTACCTCACAGAAGGGTGAGGAACCCAGCCAGGATAAGACTCTCACCAGAGGGCCCACATCACCAAGGGGATCAGAAACAGGCAGGACTGTCTTCACACCAGTGTGGCCACATCATAGAAAGGTGAGGAACCCAGCACATGTGGCCTAAACCAGAAGACCCACATCTCCAAGGGGCTCGGAGTGAGGCAGGCAGGAGGAGCCTCAAAACACAGGGCCCATAGAATAAAAAAGCTGAGGAATCCTGCAGTGGGAACCTCCTAGCAGGCGGCCCAGAGCACCGAGTCTATGCGATCCAGGCTGCAGTGAACTCACAGCAGAGGGCCCACATCATGAAACTGTGAGCAACCCAGCCATTGGGACCTCAGAGCAGAAGGCCCACATCCCCATGGGGATGGGAACCTCGCAGGAGTGTCCTCGCACCACTTAGCACGTATCAGAAAATGTGGGTACACAGCAGTTAGGGCCTGATGCAAGAGGGCCGTCATCACCGAGGGGAGGAGGCTCCCAGCAGGCTCCAACTGCCACAAGAGGGCCGATGTTGCCCAGGCGGGGTGTGCCAGCCAGGCAGGAGTGACCTCACAGCAGAGGGCCCACCTCACAGAAGGGTGAGGAACCCAGCCAGGATCAGACTCTCACCAGAGGGCCCACATCATCAAAGGGATAGGAACCAGGCAGGAGTGTCCTCACACCAGTGGGGCCACATCATCGAAAGGTGAGGGACCCAGCACACGTGGCCTCAAACCAGAGGGCACACATCACCAAGGGGCTGGGAGTGAGGCAGGCAGGAGGAGTCTCAAAACAGAGGGCCCATAGAAGAAAAAAGGTGAGGAATCCCGCAGTTGGAACCTCCCAGCAGGTGGCCAGAAGCAGCGAGGCTATGGGATCCAGGCCAGAGTGAACTCACACCTGAGGGCCCTCATCATGAAACTGAGTAACCCAACGTTGGGACCTCAGAGCAGAAGGCCCACATTCCCATGGGGTTGGGAAACTGGCAGGAGTGTACTCGCACCACAGGGCGCACATCAGAAAACTTTTGGAGCCCAGGAGTTATGGCCTGACGCCAGAGGGCCCTCATTCCCGAGGGTAGGAGACTCCCAGCAGGCACCAACTCCCAACAGAGGGCCGACGTCGCCAAGGCTGGGTGTGCCAGCCAGGCAGGTTGACCTCAGAGAAGAGGTCCCACCTCACAGAAGTGTGAGTAACCCAACAAGGATCTGACTCTCACCGGAGGGCCCACATCACCAAGAGGATGGGAACCAGGCAGGAGTGTCCGCACACCAGTGGGGCCACATCAGCCAAAGGTGAGGAACCCAGCACATGTGGCCTCAAACCAGAGGACACACATCACCAAGGGGCTGGGAGTGAGGCAGGTGTCTGGAGGGGCACATTTAACTCTAATTTCCCACCAGGAAGAGGAATTAACCAAAGGCTCAGAGTGACGTGCTGGACCCTGATTACGGCCTGAAGCAAACCTGCGGTTCTGTGGCCAGCTTTCAAGGAAACGAGTTTTAAAGGAAATCACGGGCACTGTAATTCACAAACCTGCAGAGTTATAAATGACAGCTATTGGCAAAAATATATTGAAGTAAGTCTACAAAGAGGACTTGAAAACGAGGCAGAATTGCAGGAATCATATTTCAGGAGGTAGATTGGAATTGCATTTAAAGCATGTGAAAAGCGGCAGATCTTTGACAGTGATGCACTTGGACAAAAGTGCATATACATTTTTTCCTGAATATATTCAGGAAAAAACGCATATGCCCTTTTTGGCCAACCAAGCACTCGAGCAATGGAAATCCGCACTACAATGAAGTCTCATTTCCCATTCGTCAAAAGGGCCATCTGAAAAAAGTGTAAAAACCAGATACACAGGACAGGCCATGGAGAACAGGGAGCCTTGTTATGCTGATGGGCGGGATGTAAGTTGCCAACAGACACTCTGGAGATGTTTATGGTGTATCCTGAAACATCTGAAAAACAAAGCTACAGACCCTAGGGCACTTCCACTTTTGGCCCTATAGCTTAGGAAAATTAAAATCAACAAGACACAGCCAACACAAAATTTAGGTCTGCTGTGTTTACAAGAACCTCGAATCCAGTACAAATTAAATATCCCAGAAAGAAAAAAATGGATAAAGGAGTTGTGCTACTTACGTACAACGGAATATCACTCAGCAATGAAATCAATGTCATCAGGCCTGTAGCAGCAAATTGAGTGGATTTAAGTATGATGATTCTAAGAGAAATAGAGAAATATGTCACACAGAGTAAGATAATTATCATAAGATATCACTAATAGAGAGAGTGTAAACTTGGCTACACATAAACTGAATTACAAAACCGAACAGAGTCTCACATTTAGATAAAAACTTATGCTTGCTTAAGGGGAAAGTTGAGCTGGGGTGCTGTATAAAACCAGAGATTGTAATTAGCACACATACCGTTCCATAAGCCAAATATGTAATAGACAAGACCTACTCTTTGCTCAACGAAATAGACTCATCCATGGTGTATCACCTCACACCTGTTAGAATGGGCATCATCAGAAAATCTACAAACAACAGATGCTGGAAAGGGTGTGGAGATAAGGAACCCTCTTCCACTATTGTTGGGAATGTAAATTGATACAGTCACTGTGGAGAACATTATGGAGTTTCTTATAAAACTAAGAATAGAATTACCATATGATACAGCAATGCCACTACTGGGCATATACCCAGACAAAACCATAAATCAAAAAGAGACATTCACCGCAATGTTCATTGCATCACTATTTACAATATCCAGGTAATGGAAGCAACCTAAATGCCCACAGACAGACGAATGCATAAAGATGTGGTACATATATAAAATGGAATATCACTAAGCCATAAAAAGGAATGAAATTGGGTCATTTGTAGAGACGTTGATGGATCTAGAGACTGTCATACAGAGTGAAGTAAGTCAGAAATAGAAAAACAAATCTTGTATATTAATGCATATATGTGGAACCTAGAAAAAATGTACAGATGAACCGTTTTGCAAGGCAGAAATAGAGCAACAGATGTAGACAACAAACGTATGGACACCAAGGGGGGAAAGCTGTTGGGGGGTGGTGGTGGGAGGAGTTGAGAGATTGGGATTGGCATGTATACATTTATATGTATAAAATCGATAACCAAAAAGAACCTGCTGTATAAAAAAATAAAATAAAATTCAAAATTACCAAAAGTAAAACAGACAAAATATTCTTCCCTTCACATACATGTATTTATATGAATAAATTATTTCCATGCTTATATCTGTAAATACAAAAAAGAGGAATAAAATCTACCTTGAAGCAAAAACGAAAGAAAGAAAAAAAAACAGAACCCACCAGTTACACAGAGGAAAACCGTATCAGGGCACTTGCTCCAGTTGTAAACAATTCTGAAGTTGGTCAGTGGTGGGGAATCATCTCCCATTCAGCCAGCAGGCCCCACACAACAAGCGTCCTCATTGCAAAGCTGGGGGACCGTGCCGAGGCATCTGTGAGTAAACGTGGGCTGAGCCCCAGGCCAGCTGCTGCTGAAATGTTCCCACCCTTCCCAGGTAAAACACCTGAATATGTACAAGGACTTGAAAGCCTAGAGGAAGGGCCATGGAGCCACATGAGCACCAGCATGCCAGCCGACTTGGTACCTGCAGGCCAGCCAGGATGGTCCTGGCCCTGGGTGCTCTTCTGGAAGCTTTCCATTTCCCTGCCTGAGATACCCCTGCTGTCCCGGCCCCCACTGCTTTCTTCCTCACTCACCTCTGCCCAGGGAGAAATTCCAGCGGCAGGTATGGGTGACACATCCTCTTCTTTAGCAGGTGGCATCTTGGCAACTGCTGCAGAAAGTCCAGCAGAGCCCCACTCACACTGGGCCACCAACAAAGCCATGGCCTCTCACTCCCTCCCACCAGTCCAGCCCCGAGACTGCTGACAGGGCAGAGAAAATGGCGTCAGGCACAGCTGCAGGGGCTCTTGCTGCCTGGAGCGGTGTTTATATTGATCTCAACCCAGGCACACCTGGGGAGGGCTGGCCGGCACGGTCAGGCTTCCCAGGCCAGCCAATCATCACCCCTCAGGGGCTCACAGTTGCAGAAACTGGAACTTGCTGAATCGGCCAGGTCCAAGGAACAGGTGTGGGCTCCTGAGAGTCAGGATAGACAAGGGGCTGCAGCTCTGGCTTGTTTTCTAATTATATTATCTGGCCCATGAGTGGGAGACAACTTCAAGAAAACCCTCTCCTAATGAGAGGAACCCAGGAGTCAGGGAGAGGAGGGGTGGGTGGTGGGTGGAGACAGAGGCCTGGTGCCCCGGGTGCAGTGGAAGTCTCTGGAAGACCAGGTGGAGGGAGGCCACACAGAGTGATGCCCAGGGTCACAGACCTGTCGGAGCTGCCGTTTCTTAGTTCAAGTCCTGCTCTGAGGTGCTCTGTGTCAGATCTGAGTGACAGGTGAGCTGGGAGTGCTCTGCAAAGAGGGTGATATGCATGGTTCCTGTGTGCCCAGCCCTGCCACAGTACCTGCAAGGGTAGCTCTGTATCCGGGGAGGGGTCTGACCACGAGAGCCCCATGGGCTGCAGGGGAACCTGCCCAGGGAACCCCATATCCTGGGAGGGGCCTGAACACGAGAGCCCCGTGGGCTGGGGTGGGGGTGAGGTACCTGCCCAGGTGAGCTCCATATCCTGGGATTGGCCTGACCTCGAGAGCCCCATGGGCTGCTGGAGTCCTGGTAAAGGATGTCAGGACAGTCAGTGAAGCCACCGAGGATAGACCTCCAGTAGCTCCTAAATCCTACACCCTGCTGGTCATTCTACCAACCACCAGGACATGGTATTCTGTATTAGTCTTCAATGATGCCTTCTTTTGTATTCTATTAGTCCCAGAGTCACAAGAAATTTTGGCTTGTGAGTGGCAGGACTCAACATACAACTAAAACAATACTTCCGGGCCGTGTTGCCCCAAGGGTTCAAAAATTCCCACACCATCTTTGGGGAAAGCTCAGCTAAAGACCTAAAAGTTCTACCTCTGGAAAAGGAAACACTCCTTCAATATGCAGACGACATTCTGATCGCCAGCCCTACTGAGGAGACCTCTGAACTACCAAGCCAATAAAGGATACAAGTTGTCCAAGAAAAACCTCAAATATCACAGACTACGGTGACCTGCCTGGGCTTCATTCTCACAGAAGGTCGGAGAAGCCCATCCCAGGAAAGGGAAGAAACAATTTACAGCCTTACCCATTTCTAAACCTAGAAGACAGCTTAGGGGTTCCTGGGGAGGCCAGGGTTTGCTGCTTCTGGATCCCTAACTACAGTCTACTAGCTGGGCCTCTATATGAAATACTGAAAGGAAAAGATGATGATCCTTTTGAATAGAATCCAGAAGTGGCCTTTCAAGAATGGAAAGAGCAGTCAATTCAGACCCTTGCCCTGGAACTCCCTAATTTAGCTAAACCCTTTGACCTTTACATTCCTGGTGAACGGTGAATCGCCATTGGAGTATTAGTGCAAAACCTGGGACCACTTGAAATGGAACAATGCAAGAATGCCATCCAGGTAGGATAAACTACGGTCACCAAGGGGCTTGGCCCACCGCCACATCTGGCCAAGATACTGGCAGTATCTGAAAACCTGGAAATCAGCAGCCCAAAAGGCCACCTCCCTCCTAAGGGAAAAGGACCCCACGTGGTGATCCTAACCCCCAACCATGCCCTGAAGTTGCAGGGTTTGCTCCGTGGGCACACTGACCTTGAGTGAGGAGGCCCTCCAACTCCAACCTCCAGAGAGATAACCGGGGCAAAGGGGCACCATGACGACTCGTGTGACCATCACTTGACCTGGAGTTTCTCTCATAAAACAACAAGAGTGTGTCCCAAAAGAGTAGACTACTGCTTGCAGGACTTACTGCACCCAGAGGGGAGGTAATAATCTTGGCGGGGGAACCGTATATCACGCTGTCACCATAGAAGAGCCTACAGACACTGTGATGATGGTGGCCAATAAGACCGGCTGGACTCCTGTTTACTTCAAAAGGCTGTTGACTCAGTGGCCATCATGGTCCTTCATCACCACTGACCCTGGACTGTCTGGGAGTTGAGCAGGCAGGGTCCTGACACCTGGTGCTGTTTTTACGTTAATTCAGGGGCCTAATTGAAGAAAGCGCAGACTACTGGTCAGAGCATCTACGCTGGCAGAAACGGTCAGCCTAAGGTGGCCGAACAAATGTGGGGCGGGGTGAAACTGGACCTCACAGCGTCACTGCACATCTCCTTCCTGGACCCTTAAAGGTCATTAGAATCTATAACACTACCAATACTTGTGCTCAGGCGGACGAGCAGGGAGGCAGGAGGCCTGGGGACAATCAACGTCACCTGGAGGCTGCTGGGGAGAAGTTCTGACCCTCGCCCACGGGTATGAGGGCTCCTAACTCAGCACTCAGCAGTTACAGATGAAGGGTCTGCACCCTCAGCACTCTAAGAATGAGGAAGGGGACAAAATGCAGAAGAGGGGTTTGTCCCAGGCAAAGCCCCTTAAAAATCCCTGGGAGATAAAAATAGAATCTGGGCAATAAAATAAAGTCTAACCTTTTTTATCCTTTGTGCTTTGTCTAATTTCACGTGCTCTTAGGGTCCCACATACAGAGGTTCAACAGCCAGCACTTCAGACCAGATTTCCTAGTGCAGAATGGCTGGGTCGACACCTCAGCTCCTGGGGCACAGTGCAGACTCCGCGATATAGAGCCTGAGCTGCAGCCAACTGGGCACTCGAGAGATCCGCCCCCTCCCTCCCACTGACTCTGACAGGATTTCTACACAGCAGCCCAGCCCACAGCCCACGGGGTAGCACATGCTCTCACCTCTCCATTCTCTGATCAAAATATAAAGTTTCCTTTGCTTCTGAACCAAACTCAGTCTCAATCTGTTGGCTCCAATGACACTGGGCAGGGGGACACTTGTTGGGGTCCACTCTGGAGGATCAGTAACAGAAATTGAGAACATTGTAACTTCAATGAACAGATGTGTGAGCCAAACTGTAATTAACATAGAACAGTGTATAAGGCTCGGGCAAAATAAGATGTTTCTAACACTTCCATTTGATATTTCCATCACTTTATTATAAGCAAGTTCAGTGAAAAGGTCTTATTTGTCAGGTCAATACTAGAGAAACGAAGTGATTTCTTTCCAAGGATGTACATCTAATAATCTTGGTTAAAGCTTCAATCTTGTTTTAAATGCTTTTCCATTGAAAATGATACCTCTCTTTCAGCTCCCCCATTTCTGAGAAGTATAAAATCTTATAATTTATTAAGACCAAATGGGAAAGGTGGGAGGAGGGATAAATTAACAGTTTGGGATTAACACATACACACTGCTATGTATAAAATCGATCATCAACAAGGAACTACTGTATAGCACAGGGAACTACACTCAATATTTTGCAATAACCTATAAGGGGAAATAATCTGAAAACGAATAGATGTTTTTATTGACATCATCTATTAATGACAGTTAAAATGGAACCTAAGGGAAGCCAGTGGTGAGTGCTTCTGACCCTGAAGACTTCAATCATCTAAAGTTTGGACTCTGCCTACTTCCCAAGGCCCTTAATGAACCTATGTGTAGCCGTAGCTTAAAAAATTCCCCAGTTTGGGTTGTGGAGAGACACTGATTTTGAAAAAGCCCTGGTGTTCTCCTCACATGAATGGGACACTTCCTACAGCTAAAACATGCCTGTCACACCCAGAGGATGGTATACCGTCTGATCGGGAAGAGTTTGGAAAAGGCATCTCATCTCCTCATCTCCTGGTGCTCGGGTTCACCCCTCCAGCGTCTTTACGAACAGTCTCCCCACTTGGAGATGTCAGCACTGTCAACATCCTGTTTGGAATTTGTCCAGAGGACGAAGCAGAAGGAGGAGGAACAATGAGAGACAAGTCCTAGGTGTTCGGACAGGCACATGTCACTCTAATTTCCAATCAGGAAGACGAATTGACCAAAGGCTAGGGTTGCCCATGGAAACAGAATAGGGCTTGAGGAAATCCCGCTGCTTTGTGGCCAGTTCCCATAAACACAAGTTGAAAAATGGAACTCAGGGACACTAAAATTCACGAAACTGCAGAGTTGAAAATATCTATCACTGAAAAATGTCTTGAGGAAAGTCAGAGAAAAGGACTTGTAAGCAACGGAGAATGGCAGGAAAGGGATTGGAAGAGGTAGAAAGGACTCGCCATTAAGCACAAGAAAAGGGGCTGAACATTGCCAACATTGCATTTGGCCAAAAAGGGTGTATGCGTCTTTTTCTGTATATATTCAAGAAAAGGGCATACACTTTTTTAGCCAACCAAACAGGTGGGCACTGGAAATCAGTACTACAAAACATATCACTTCGCATCAGTCAGAAGAGCCTTCCTCATAAAGTGTAAACACCAGAAATGCAGGACAGGGCAAGGAGAAAAGGGAGCCCTGTGAGGCTTATAGTGGAAATGTATATTGCCAACGGTCACTCTGGATAAGTGTATTGTGTTCACTAAAGCATCTAAAAAATGAGCTACAGAGCACAGGGCACTTGCACTCATGGACGTATATCTTGGGAAAAACAAAAATGGAGAGGACACAGGCACCCCAATGTTTACCGCCTCTCTGTTTAAGAGATCCTCGACTAGGATATAATTTATATGTCTGTGGAGGGAAAAAATGGATAGAGATGTGGCACTTATGTAGAGTGGAATATTACTCAGCCTGAAAATCAATGAAATATGGCCAGTTGTAACAACCCCAGAGGAGTTACGTATGATCATTCGAAGTCACATAATTCAAAAAGAAAAAGACATACGATACTACTAATACATGGAATATAAACGAGGCTAAAAATGAACTGAGTTACAAAACAGAACGGGGTCTCAGATTTAGAAAACCAACTTATGCTTGCTTAAGGATAAAGGAGAGTTGGGGTGCTGCATAAAACCAGAGATTGAAATTAGCACAGATACCGTTCCATAAGCCAAATATGTAATAGAAAAAACCTACTCCCTGGTCAACGAAATGGACTCAACACCCCATATTCAGCACCTAGGAATATACGGGACGAGTAAGAGTCTTAATACCTATGGATTTATATGTCTCGGTAAGAGAATCAAGCGTGTGTACAGCTGCATGAAGGCAGCAGTGAAAATCAGCTAAATCCCATTATCAAAATAAATTTCAAAAACAAAACACAATGACAGTGAAATAGAGAGCAATTCTTAAATAATTCATTCAGGGCTTGTGATGCAACCTGGATTTACCACATCTACACCCAGAGATGGGTGAGACAAAAGGCTGGACACTTCGGGCTGATAGCACTGGTGAGGTTCGGTAAGCAAATGCAGACCCTTTGAAGTCATACTGCATGGTACCCATTCCATGGGTCCCAACTCTCCAGGTTTAAGGGATTCTTCCTTCAACTTAAACATGCTTGGGAACCCCAGAGTATGGTGCACCGTGTGACCGGGAAGTCTTTTCAAATGCATCTCAGTTTTCGTCCCCTTTTACTCGTGTTCACAATTCCAGACCATTTACTAACACTCTCACCACTTGGAGAGTCAGTGCCTTTAACCTCCTGTTTGGCACAGTTTGCAATTTCCGCACAAGATGAACAGGAATAGGGAGAACAAATGAGTGACTAGCTGTAGGTGTCTGCACGGGCAAATTTTACGCTCATTTCCCACCAGGAAGAGGAATTAACCAAAGGCTCAGCATGCCGTTCCGGAACCAGATTAGGGCCTGAAGCAATCCTGCGGGTTTGCGGATAGCTCACAAGAAAGCGAGTTGAAGGAAGGAGCTCAGGGACACTGTAATTCACAAACAGGCAGAGTTATAATTGACAGCTATCGTCTAAAAATATATTGAAGGTAGGCTGCGAAGAGGACTTGAAAGCAGGGCAGAATTGCAGGAAAACGGTTTCAGGGGGTAGACTGGAATTGCATTTAAAGCATAGGAAAAGAGGCAGAACGTCGACAATGATGCACTTGGCCAAAAAGGGCGTATGCGTTTTTTCCTGAATATATTCAGGAAAAAACGCATACGCCCTTTTTGGCCAACCAAGCAAGCATGTTAAAGTAATCTGCACTACAATGAAGTCTCACTGCCCCCCGGTCAAAAGGGCCATCTGTAAAAAGTGTAAAATCCAGAAAGGCAGCACAGGCCATGGAGAACAGGAAGTTTTGTTATGCTGATGGGCGGGATGTAAATTGCCAACAGCCACTCTGGAGAAGTGTATGGTGTTTCCTCAAACACCTAAAAAACAAAGCAACGGCGCCTACGGCACTTCCACTTATGGTCCTATAGTTTAGGGAAATTAAAATCAAAAACACGCAGCCACCCCAAATTTTCGAATGGCTCTGTTTACAATATACTCATCTATGGTACAAGTTAAATATCCCAGAAAGCGGAAAATGGATAAAGAAATTGTGCTACGAACGTAGAATGGAATATCACTCAGCAATGAAATCTATGTCTTCAGGCCCGTCGCGGCATAATGAGTGGATTCAGGTATGAAGACTCTAAGTGAAATTAGTCACACAGAGCAAGAAACATGATAAGATATCACTAATACACGGAATGTAAACTTGGCTACACATGAACTGAATTACAAAACAGAACAGGGTCTCAAATTTAGCAAACCAACCAATGCTTGCTTAAGGCGAAAGGTGAGTTGGAGTGCTACATAAAACCAGAGATTGAAATTAGCACAGATACCGTTCCATAAGTCGAATATGCAATGGTCAAGACCTACTCCTTGCTCAATAAAATGGACTCAACACCCCAAATTCAACGCCTAGGAATATACCTGACTAGTAAGAATCTTAAAACCCATGGATTTATATGTCTCCATAAGAGAATCAAGCGTGTATACAGCGGTATAAACGCAGCAGTGAAAATCCGATAAATCCCATTATCAAAATGAATTATAAAAACAAAACACAATGACAGTGAAATAGAAAGCAATTCTTAAATAATTCATTCAGGACTTGTGATGCAACCTGGATTTACCATATCTACACCCAGAGCTGGGTGAGACATAAGGCTGGACACTTTGAGCTGATAGCATTGGTGAGGTTCGGTGAGCAAATGCAGACCCTTTGAAGTCATACTGCATGATACCCATTCCATGGGTCCCAACTCTCCAGGTTTAAGGGATTCTTCCTTTAGCTAAAACATGCATGGGAAACCCAGAGTATGGTCCCTGTGACTGCGCAACGTTTTTAAATGCATCTAAGTTTTCGTCCCCTGATACTCGGGTTGACCATTCCGGACGGTATAATAACACTCTCCCCGCTTGGAGAGTCAGTGCCTTTAACCTCCTGTTTGACACAGTGTGCAATTTCTGCGCAAGATGAACAGGAATAGGGAGAACCAATGAGAGACTAGCTTTAGGGTCTGCACGGGCAACTTAAATGTTCATTTCCCACCAGAAAGAGGAATTTACCAAAGTCTCGGCGTGCCGTGCCGAAACCATTTTAGGGCCTGAAGCAATCCTGTGGGTTTGCGGCCAGCTCACAAGAAAGCGAGTTGAAGAAAGGAGCTCAGGGACACTGTAATTAACAAACCTGCAGAGTTATAAATGACAGGTATCATACCAAAATATATTGAAGTAAGGCTGCGAAGAGGGCTTGAAAGCGGGGCAGAATTCCACGAATATGATTTCAGGAGGTAGACGGGCAGTGCTCTGAAAGCATAGGAGAAGAGGCCGATCCTCGACAATGATGCACTTGGTCAAAAAGTGCATATGCGTTTTTTCAGGGCCCTCATTAAAGAGGGTAGGAGGCTCCCAGCATGCTTTCGTGGCCAACAGTGGGCCCATATCGCCAAGGCGATGTGAGCCAGCCAGGCAGGAGTGACCTCACATCAGAGGGCCCACCTCACAGAAGGGTAAGGAACCCAGCCAGGATCAGACTCTCACCAGAGTGCCCACATCAGCAAGGGGCTGTGAACCACGCAGGAGTATCATCACACCCGTGGGGCCACATCATCAAAAGTTGAGGTACACAAAAAATGTGGCCTCAAACCAGAGGACCCACATCACCATGAGTTTCAGAGCGAGGCAGGCAGGATTAACCTCACAACACATGGCCCATTGTATAAAAAAGGTGAGGAACCCAGCAGTTGGAACATCCCAGCAGGCGGCCCAGAGCACCGAGGCTATGGGATCCAGGCAGTGATGAACTCACAACAGAGGGCCCTCATCATGAAACTGTGAGCAAACCAGCCGTTGTGACCTCAGAGCACAAGGCCCACATCCCCATGGGGAAGGGAACCAAGCAGGAGTGTCATCGCACCAGTGGGCACACATCAGAAAATGTGGGGAGCCCAGCAGTTAGGGCCTGACGCCAGAGGGCTCTCATCACCGAGGAGAGGAGGCTCCCAGCAGGCTCCAACTGCTACCAGAGGGCCGCCATCGCCAATGCGGGATGTGCCAGCCAGGCAGGAGTGACCTCAGAGCAGAGGGCCCACCTCACAAAAGTGTGAGGAACCCAAAGAGGATCAGACTCTCACCACAGGGCCCACATCACCAAGGGAATGGGCACCAGGCTGGAGTGTCCTCACACCAGTGAGGCGTCATCACCGAAATGTGAGTGACCCAGCACACGTGGCCTCAAACCAGAGGACACACATCACCAAGGGGCTGGGAGTGAGGCAGGCAGGAGGAGCCTCAAAACATAGGGCCCATGGAATAAAAATGGTGAGGAATCCAGCAGTTGGAACCTCCCAGCAGGCGGCCGGGAGCAGCGAGGCTATGGGATCCAGACCTGACTGAACTCAAAACAGAGGGCCCTCATCATGAAACTCTGAGCAACCCAGCCGTTGGGACCTCAGAGCAGAAGGCCCACATTCCCATGTGGTTGGGAACATGGCATAAGTGTACTCGCACCACAGGGCACACATCAGAGAATTTTGGGAGCTCAGAAGTTAGGGCCTGATGCCAGAGGGCCCTCATTACCAAGGGGAGGAGACTCCAAGCAGGCACCAACTCCCAACTGAGGGCCCATGTCGCCAAGGGGACGTGTGACAGCCAGGCAGGAGTGACCTCACAGCAGAGGGCCTACCTCACAGAAGGGTGAGGAACCCAGCCAGGATAAGACTCTCACCAGAGGGCCCACATCAGCAAGGGGCTGTGAACCAGGCAGGAGTGTCATCACACCCGTGGGGCCACATCATCAAAAGTTGGGGTACCCAGGGAATGTGGCCTCAAACCAGAGGAACCACATCTCCATGGGTCTCAGAGCGAGGCAGGCAGGATTAACCTCACAACACATGGCCTATTGTATAAAAAAGGTGAGGAATCCAGCAGTTGGAACATCCCAGCAGGCGTCCCAGAGCACCAGGGCTATGGGATCCAGGCAGTGATGAACTCACAACAGAGGGCCCTCATCATGAAACTGTGAGCAAACCAGCCGTTGTGACCTCAGAGCACAAGGCCCACATCCCCATGGGGAAGGGAACCAAGCAGGAGTGTCATCGCACCAGTGGGCACACATCAGAAAATGTGGGGAGCCCAGCAGTTAGGGCCTGACGCCAGAGGGCTCTCATCACCGAGGAGAGGAGGCTCCCAGCAGGCTCCAACTGCTACCAGAGGGCCGCCATCGCCAATGCGGGATGTGCCAGCCAGGCAGGAGTGACCTCAGAGCAGAGGGCCCACCTCACAAAAGTGTGAGGAACCCAAAGAGGATCAGACTCTCACCACAGGGCCCACATCACCAAGGGAATGGGCACCAGGCTGGAGTGTCCTCACACCAGTGAGGCGTCATCACCGAAATGTGAGTGACCCAGCACACGTGGCCTCAAACCAGAGGACACACATCACCAAGGGGCTGGGAGTGAGGCAGGCAGGAGGAGCCTCAAAACATAGGGCCCATGGAATAAAAATGGTGAGGAATCCAGCAGTTGGAACCTCCCAGCAGGCGGCCGGGAGCAGCGAGGCTATGGGATCCAGACCTGACTGAACTCAAAACAGAGGGCCCTCATCATGAAACTCTGAGCAACCCAGCCGTTGGGACCTCAGAGCAGAAGGCCCACATTCCCATGTGGTTGGGAACATGGCATAAGTGTACTCGCACCACAGGGCACACATCAGAGAATTTTGGGAGCTCAGAAGTTAGGGCCTGATGCCAGAGGGCCCTCATTACCAAGGGGAGGAGACTCCAAGCAGGCACCAACTCCCAACTGAGGGCCCATGTCGCCAAGGGGACGTGTGACAGCCAGGCAGGAGTGACCTCACAGCAGAGGGCCTACCTCACAGAAGGGTGAGGAACCCAGCCAGGATAAGACTCTCACCAGAGGGCCCACATCACCAAGGGGATCAGAAACAGGCAGGACTGTCTTCACACCAGTGTGGCCACATCATAGAAAGGTGAGGAACCCAGCACATGTGGCCTAAACCAGAAGACCCACATCTCCAAGGGGCTCGGAGTGAGGCAGGCAGGAGGAGCCTCAAAACACAGGGCCCATAGAATAAAAAAGCTGAGGAATCCTGCAGTGGGAACCTCCTAGCAGGCGGCCCAGAGCACCGAGTCTATGAGATCCAGGCTGCAGTGAACTCACAGCAGAGGGCCCACATCATGAAACTGTGAGCAACCCAGCCATTGGGACCTCAGAGCAGAAGGCCCACATCCCCATGGGGATGGGAACCTCGCAGGAGTGTCCTCGCACCACTTAGCACGTATCAGAAAATGTGGGTACACAGCAGTTAGGGCCTGATGCAAGAGGGCCGTCATCACCGAGGGGAGGAGGCTCCCAGCAGGCTCCAACTGCCACAAGAGGGCCGATGTTGCCCAGGCGGGGTGTGCCAGCCAGGCAGGAGTGACCTCACAGCAGAGGGCCCACCTCACAGAAGGGTGAGGAACCCAGCCAGGATCAGACTCTCACCAGAGGGCCCACATCATCAAAGGGATAGGAACCAGGCAGGAGTGTCCTCACACCAGTGGGGCCACATCATCGAAAGGTGAGGGACCCAGCACACGTGGCCTCAAACCAGAGGGCACACATCACCAAGGGGCTGGGAGTGAGGCAGGCAGGAGGAGTCTCAAAACAGAGGGCCCATAGAAGAAAAAAGGTGAGGAATCCCGCAGTTGGAACCTCCCAGCAGGTGGCCAGAAGCAGCGAGGCTATGGGATCCAGGCCAGAGTGAACTCACACCTGAGGGCCCTCATCATGAAACTGAGTAACCCAACGTTGGGACCTCAGAGCAGAAGGCCCACATTCCCATGGGGTTGGGAAACTGGCAGGAGTGTACTCGCACCACAGGGCGCACATCAGAAAACTTTTGGAGCCCAGGAGTTATGGCCTGACGCCAGAGGGCCCTCATTCCCGAGGGTAGGAGACTCCCAGCAGGCACCAACTCCCAACAGAGGGCCGACGTCGCCAAGGCTGGGTGTGCCAGCCAGGCAGGTTGACCTCAGAGAAGAGGTCCCACCTCACAGAAGTGTGAGTAACCCAACAAGGATCTGACTCTCACCGGAGGGCCCACATCACCAAGAGGATGGGAACCAGGCAGGAGTGTCCGCACACCAGTGGGGCCACATCAGCCAAAGGTGAGGAACCCAGCACATGTGGCCTCAAACCAGAGGACACACATCACCAAGGGGCTGGGAGTGAGGCAGGTGTCTGGAGGGGCACATTTAACTCTAATTTCCCACCAGGAAGAGGAATTAACCAAAGGCTCAGAGTGACGTGCTGGACCCTGATTACGGCCTGAAGCAAACCTGCGGTTCTGTGGCCAGCTTTCAAGGAAACGAGTTTTAAAGGAAATCACGGGCACTGTAATTCACAAACCTGCAGAGTTATAAATGACAGCTATTGGCAAAAATATATTGAAGTAAGTCTACAAAGAGGACTTGAAAACGAGGCAGAATTGCAGGAATCATATTTCAGGAGGTAGATTGGAATTGCATTTAAAGCATGTGAAAAGCGGCAGATCTTTGACAGTGATGCACTTGGACAAAAGTGCATATACATTTTTTCCTGAATATATTCAGGAAAAAACGCATATGCCCTTTTTGGCCAACCAAGCACTCGAGCAATGGAAATCCGCACTACAATGAAGTCTCATTTCCCATTCGTCAAAAGGGCCATCTGAAAAAAGTGTAAAAACCAGATACACAGGACAGGCCATGGAGAACAGGGAGCCTTGTTATGCTGATGGGCGGGATGTAAGTTGCCAACAGACACTCTGGAGATGTTTATGGTGTATCCTGAAACATCTGAAAAACAAAGCTACAGACCCTAGGGCACTTCCACTTTTGGCCCTATAGCTTAGGAAAATTAAAATCAACAAGACACAGCCAACACAAAATTTAGGTCTGCTGTGTTTACAAGAACCTCGAATCCAGTACAAATTAAATATCCCAGAAAGAAAAAAATGGATAAAGGAGTTGTGCTACTTACGTACAACGGAATATCACTCAGCAATGAAATCAATGTCATCAGGCCTGTAGCAGCAAATTGAGTGGATTTAAGTATGATGATTCTAAGAGAAATAGAGAAATATGTCACACAGAGTAAGATAATTATCATAAGATATCACTAATAGAGAGAGTGTAAACTTGGCTACACATAAACTGAATTACAAAACCGAACAGAGTCTCACATTTAGATAAAAACTTATGCTTGCTTAAGGGGAAAGTTGAGCTGGGGTGCTGTATAAAACCAGAGATTGTAATTAGCACACATACCGTTCCATAAGCCAAATATGTAATAGACAAGACCTACTCTTTGCTCAACGAAATAGACTCATCCATGGTGTATCACCTCACACCTGTTAGAATGGGCATCATCAGAAAATCTACAAACAACAGATGCTGGAAAGGGTGTGGAGATAAGGAACCCTCTTCCACTATTGTTGGGAATGTAAATTGATACAGTCACTGTGGAGAACATTATGGAGTTTCTTATAAAACTAAGAATAGAATTACCATATGATACAGCAATGCCACTACTGGGCATATACCCAGACAAAACCATAAATCAAAAAGAGACATTCACCGCAATGTTCATTGCATCACTATTTACAATATCCAGGTAATGGAAGCAACCTAAATGCCCACAGACAGACGAATGCATAAAGATGTGGTACATATATAAAATGGAATATCACTAAGCCATAAAAAGGAATGAAATTGGGTCATTTGTAGAGACGTTGATGGATCTAGAGACTGTCATACAGAGTGAAGTAAGTCAGAAATAGAAAAACAAATCTTGTATATTAATGCATATATGTGGAACCTAGAAAAAATGTACAGATGAACCGTTTTGCAAGGCAGAAATAGAGCAACAGATGTAGACAACAAACGTATGGACACCAAGGGGGGAAAGCTGTTGGGGGGTGGTGGTGGGAGGAGTTGAGAGATTGGGATTGGCATGTATACATTTATATGTATAAAATCGATAACCAAAAAGAACCTGCTGTATAAAAAAATAAAATAAAATTCAAAATTACCAAAAGTAAAACAGACAAAATATTCTTCCCTTCACATACATGTATTTATATGAATAAATTATTTCCATGCTTATATCTGTAAATACAAAAAAGAGGAATAAAATCTACCTTGAAGCAAAAACGAAAGAAAGAAAAAAAAACAGAACCCACCAGTTACACAGAGGAAAACCGTATCAGGGCACTTGCTCCAGTTGTAAACAATTCTGAAGTTGGTCAGTGGTGGGGAATCATCTCCCATTCAGCCAGCAGGCCCCACACAACAAGCGTCCTCATTGCAAAGCTGGGGGACCGTGCCGAGGCATCTGTGAGTAAACGTGGGCTGAGCCCCAGGCCAGCTGCTGCTGAAATGTTCCCACCCTTCCCAGGTAAAACACCTGAATATGTACAAGGACTTGAAAGCCTAGAGGAAGGGCCATGGAGCCACATGAGCACCAGCATGCCAGCCGACTTGGTACCTGCAGGCCAGCCAGGATGGTCCTGGCCCTGGGTGCTCTTCTGGAAGCTTTCCATTTCCCTGCCTGAGATACCCCTGCTGTCCCGGCCCCCACTGCTTTCTTCCTCACTCACCTCTGCCCAGGGAGAAATTCCAGCGGCAGGTATGGGTGACACATCCTCTTCTTTAGCAGGTGGCATCTTGGCAACTGCTGCAGAAAGTCCAGCAGAGCCCCACTCACACTGGGCCACCAACAAAGCCATGGCCTCTCACTCCCTCCCACCAGTCCAGCCCCGAGACTGCTGACAGGGCAGAGAAAATGGCGTCAGGCACAGCTGCAGGGGCTCTTGCTGCCTGGAGCGGTGTTTATATTGATCTCAACCCAGGCACACCTGGGGAGGGCTGGCCGGCACGGTCAGGCTTCCCAGGCCAGCCAATCATCACCCCTCAGGGGCTCACAGTTGCAGAAACTGGAACTTGCTGAATCGGCCAGGTCCAAGGAACAGGTGTGGGCTCCTGAGAGTCAGGATAGACAAGGGGCTGCAGCTCTGGCTTGTTTTCTAATTATATTATCTGGCCCATGAGTGGGAGACAACTTCAAGAAAACCCTCTCCTAATGAGAGGAACCCAGGAGTCAGGGAGAGGAGGGGTGGGTGGTGGGTGGAGACAGAGGCCTGGTGCCCCGGGTGCAGTGGAAGTCTCTGGAAGACCAGGTGGAGGGAGGCCACACAGAGTGATGCCCAGGGTCACAGACCTGTCGGAGCTGCCGTTTCTTAGTTCAAGTCCTGCTCTGAGGTGCTCTGTGTCAGATCTGAGTGACAGGTGAGCTGGGAGTGCTCTGCAAAGAGGGTGATATGCATGGTTCCTGTGTGCCCAGCCCTGCCACAGTACCTGCAAGGGTAGCTCTGTATCCGGGGAGGGGTCTGACCACGAGAGCCCCATGGGCTGCAGGGGAACCTGCCCAGGGAACCCCATATCCTGGGAGGGGCCTGAACACGAGAGCCCCGTGGGCTGGGGTGGGGGTGAGGTACCTGCCCAGGTGAGCTCCATATCCTGGGATTGGCCTGACCTCGAGAGCCCCATGGGCTGCTGGAGTCCTGGTAAAGGATGTCAGGACAGTCAGTGAAGCCACCGAGGATAGACCTCCAGTAGCTCCTAAATCCTACACCCTGCTGGTCATTCTACCAACCACCAGGACATGGTATTCTGTATTAGTCTTCAATGATGCCTTCTTTTGTATTCTATTAGTCCCAGAGTCACAAGAAATTTTGGCTTGTGAGTGGCAGGACTCAACATACAACTAAAACAATACTTCCGGGCCGTGTTGCCCCAAGGGTTCAAAAATTCCCACACCATCTTTGGGGAAAGCTCAGCTAAAGACCTAAAAGTTCTACCTCTGGAAAAGGAAACACTCCTTCAATATGCAGACGACATTCTGATCGCCAGCCCTACTGAGGAGACCTCTGAACTACCAAGCCAATAAAGGATACAAGTTGTCCAAGAAAAACCTCAAATATCACAGACTACGGTGACCTGCCTGGGCTTCATTCTCACAGAAGGTCGGAGAAGCCCATCCCAGGAAAGGGAAGAAACAATTTACAGCCTTACCCATTTCTAAACCTAGAAGACAGCTTAGGGGTTCCTGGGGAGGCCAGGGTTTGCTGCTTCTGGATCCCTAACTACAGTCTACTAGCTGGGCCTCTATATGAAATACTGAAAGGAAAAGATGATGATCCTTTTGAATAGAATCCAGAAGTGGCCTTTCAAGAATGGAAAGAGCAGTCAATTCAGACCCTTGCCCTGGAACTCCCTAATTTAGCTAAACCCTTTGACCTTTACATTCCTGGTGAACGGTGAATCGCCATTGGAGTATTAGTGCAAAACCTGGGACCACTTGAAATGGAACAATGCAAGAATGCCATCCAGGTAGGATAAACTACGGTCACCAAGGGGCTTGGCCCACCGCCACATCTGGCCAAGATACTGGCAGTATCTGAAAACCTGGAAATCAGCAGCCCAAAAGGCCACCTCCCTCCTAAGGGAAAAGGACCCCACGTGGTGATCCTAACCCCCAACCATGCCCTGAAGTTGCAGGGTTTGCTCCGTGGGCACACTGACCTTGAGTGAGGAGGCCCTCCAACTCCAACCTCCAGAGAGATAACCGGGGCAAAGGGGCACCATGACGACTCGTGTGACCATCACTTGACCTGGAGTTTCTCTCATAAAACAACAAGAGTGTGTCCCAAAAGAGTAGACTACTGCTTGCAGGACTTACTGCACCCAGAGGGGAGGTAATAATCTTGGCGGGGGAACCGTATATCACGCTGTCACCATAGAAGAGCCTACAGACACTGTGATGATGGTGGCCAATAAGACCGGCTGGACTCCTGTTTACTTCAAAAGGCTGTTGACTCAGTGGCCATCATGGTCCTTCATCACCACTGACCCTGGACTGTCTGGGAGTTGAGCAGGCAGGGTCCTGACACCTGGTGCTGTTTTTACGTTAATTCAGGGGCCTAATTGAAGAAAGCGCAGACTACTGGTCAGAGCATCTACGCTGGCAGAAACGGTCAGCCTAAGGTGGCCGAACAAATGTGGGGCGGGGTGAAACTGGACCTCACAGCGTCACTGCACATCTCCTTCCTGGACCCTTAAAGGTCATTAGAATCTATAACACTACCAATACTTGTGCTCAGGCGGACGAGCAGGGAGGCAGGAGGCCTGGGGACAATCAACGTCACCTGGAGGCTGCTGGGGAGAAGTTCTGACCCTCGCCCACGGGTATGAGGGCTCCTAACTCAGCACTCAGCAGTTACAGATGAAGGGTCTGCACCCTCAGCACTCTAAGAATGAGGAAGGGGACAAAATGCAGAAGAGGGGTTTGTCCCAGGCAAAGCCCCTTAAAAATCCCTGGGAGATAAAAATAGAATCTGGGCAATAAAATAAAGTCTAACCTTTTTTATCCTTTGTGCTTTGTCTAATTTCACGTGCTCTTAGGGTCCCACATACAGAGGTTCAACAGCCAGCACTTCAGACCAGATTTCCTAGTGCAGAATGGCTGGGTCGACACCTCAGCTCCTGGGGCACAGTGCAGACTCCGCGATATAGAGCCTGAGCTGCAGCCAACTGGGCACTCGAGAGATCCGCCCCCTCCCTCCCACTGACTCTGACAGGATTTCTACACAGCAGCCCAGCCCACAGCCCACGGGGTAGCACATGCTCTCACCTCTCCATTCTCTGATCAAAATATAAAGTTTCCTTTGCTTCTGAACCAAACTCAGTCTCAATCTGTTGGCTCCAATGACACTGGGCAGGGGGACACTTGTTGGGGTCCACTCTGGAGGATCAGTAACAGAAATTGAGAACATTGTAACTTCAATGAACAGATGTGTGAGCCAAACTGTAATTAACATAGAACAGTGTATAAGGCTCGGGCAAAATAAGATGTTTCTAACACTTCCATTTGATATTTCCATCACTTTATTATAAGCAAGTTCAGTGAAAAGGTCTTATTTGTCAGGTCAATACTAGAGAAACGAAGTGATTTCTTTCCAAGGATGTACATCTAATAATCTTGGTTAAAGCTTCAATCTTGTTTTAAATGCTTTTCCATTGAAAATGATACCTCTCTTTCAGCTCCCCCATTTCTGAGAAGTATAAAATCTTATAATTTATTAAGACCAAATGGGAAAGGTGGGAGGAGGGATAAATTAACAGTTTGGGATTAACACATACACACTGCTATGTATAAAATCGATCATCAACAAGGAACTACTGTATAGCACAGGGAACTACACTCAATATTTTGCAATAACCTATAAGGGGAAATAATCTGAAAACGAATAGATGTTTTTATTGACATCATCTATTAATGACAGTTAAAATGGAACCTAAGGGAAGCCAGTGGTGAGTGCTTCTGACCCTGAAGACTTCAATCATCTAAAGTTTGGACTCTGCCTACTTCCCAAGGCCCTTAATGAACCTATGTGTAGCCGTAGCTTAAAAAATTCCCCAGTTTGGGTTGTGGAGAGACACTGATTTTGAAAAAGCCCTGGTGTTCTCCTCACATGAATGGGACACTTCCTACAGCTAAAACATGCCTGTCACACCCAGAGGATGGTATACCGTCTGATCGGGAAGAGTTTGGAAAAGGCATCTCATCTCCTCATCTCCTGGTGCTCGGGTTCACCCCTCCAGCGTCTTTACGAACAGTCTCCCCACTTGGAGATGTCAGCACTGTCAACATCCTGTTTGGAATTTGTCCAGAGGACGAAGCAGAAGGAGGAGGAACAATGAGAGACAAGTCCTAGGTGTTCGGACAGGCACATGTCACTCTAATTTCCAATCAGGAAGACGAATTGACCAAAGGCTAGGGTTGCCCATGGAAACAGAATAGGGCTTGAGGAAATCCCGCTGCTTTGTGGCCAGTTCCCATAAACACAAGTTGAAAAATGGAACTCAGGGACACTAAAATTCACGAAACTGCAGAGTTGAAAATATCTATCACTGAAAAATGTCTTGAGGAAAGTCAGAGAAAAGGACTTGTAAGCAACGGAGAATGGCAGGAAAGGGATTGGAAGAGGTAGAAAGGACTCGCCATTAAGCACAAGAAAAGGGGCTGAACATTGCCAACATTGCATTTGGCCAAAAAGGGTGTATGCGTCTTTTTCTGTATATATTCAAGAAAAGGGCATACACTTTTTTAGCCAACCAAACAGGTGGGCACTGGAAATCAGTACTACAAAACATATCACTTCGCATCAGTCAGAAGAGCCTTCCTCATAAAGTGTAAACACCAGAAATGCAGGACAGGGCAAGGAGAAAAGGGAGCCCTGTGAGGCTTATAGTGGAAATGTATATTGCCAACGGTCACTCTGGATAAGTGTATTGTGTTCACTAAAGCATCTAAAAAATGAGCTACAGAGCACAGGGCACTTGCACTCATGGACGTATATCTTGGGAAAAACAAAAATGGAGAGGACACAGGCACCCCAATGTTTACCGCCTCTCTGTTTAAGAGATCCTCGACTAGGATATAATTTATATGTCTGTGGAGGGAAAAAATGGATAGAGATGTGGCACTTATGTAGAGTGGAATATTACTCAGCCTGAAAATCAATGAAATATGGCCAGTTGTAACAACCCCAGAGGAGTTACGTATGATCATTCGAAGTCACATAATTCAAAAAGAAAAAGACATACGATACTACTAATACATGGAATATAAACGAGGCTAAAAATGAACTGAGTTACAAAACAGAACGGGGTCTCAGATTTAGAAAACCAACTTATGCTTGCTTAAGGATAAAGGAGAGTTGGGGTGCTGCATAAAACCAGAGATTGAAATTAGCACAGATACCGTTCCATAAGCCAAATATGTAATAGAAAAAACCTACTCCCTGGTCAACGAAATGGACTCAACACCCCATATTCAGCACCTAGGAATATACGGGACGAGTAAGAGTCTTAATACCTATGGATTTATATGTCTCGGTAAGAGAATCAAGCGTGTGTACAGCTGCATGAAGGCAGCAGTGAAAATCAGCTAAATCCCATTATCAAAATAAATTTCAAAAACAAAACACAATGACAGTGAAATAGAGAGCAATTCTTAAATAATTCATTCAGGGCTTGTGATGCAACCTGGATTTACCACATCTACACCCAGAGATGGGTGAGACAAAAGGCTGGACACTTCGGGCTGATAGCACTGGTGAGGTTCGGTAAGCAAATGCAGACCCTTTGAAGTCATACTGCATGGTACCCATTCCATGGGTCCCAACTCTCCAGGTTTAAGGGATTCTTCCTTCAACTTAAACATGCTTGGGAACCCCAGAGTATGGTGCACCGTGTGACCGGGAAGTCTTTTCAAATGCATCTCAGTTTTCGTCCCCTTTTACTCGTGTTCACAATTCCAGACCATTTACTAACACTCTCACCACTTGGAGAGTCAGTGCCTTTAACCTCCTGTTTGGCACAGTTTGCAATTTCCGCACAAGATGAACAGGAATAGGGAGAACAAATGAGTGACTAGCTGTAGGTGTCTGCACGGGCAAATTTTACGCTCATTTCCCACCAGGAAGAGGAATTAACCAAAGGCTCAGCATGCCGTTCCGGAACCAGATTAGGGCCTGAAGCAATCCTGCGGGTTTGCGGATAGCTCACAAGAAAGCGAGTTGAAGGAAGGAGCTCAGGGACACTGTAATTCACAAACAGGCAGAGTTATAATTGACAGCTATCGTCTAAAAATATATTGAAGGTAGGCTGCGAAGAGGACTTGAAAGCAGGGCAGAATTGCAGGAAAACGGTTTCAGGGGGTAGACTGGAATTGCATTTAAAGCATAGGAAAAGAGGCAGAACGTCGACAATGATGCACTTGGCCAAAAAGGGCGTATGCGTTTTTTCCTGAATATATTCAGGAAAAAACGCATACGCCCTTTTTGGCCAACCAAGCAAGCATGTTAAAGTAATCTGCACTACAATGAAGTCTCACTGCCCCCCGGTCAAAAGGGCCATCTGTAAAAAGTGTAAAATCCAGAAAGGCAGCACAGGCCATGGAGAACAGGAAGTTTTGTTATGCTGATGGGCGGGATGTAAATTGCCAACAGCCACTCTGGAGAAGTGTATGGTGTTTCCTCAAACACCTAAAAAACAAAGCAACGGCGCCTACGGCACTTCCACTTATGGTCCTATAGTTTAGGGAAATTAAAATCAAAAACACGCAGCCACCCCAAATTTTCGAATGGCTCTGTTTACAATATACTCATCTATGGTACAAGTTAAATATCCCAGAAAGCGGAAAATGGATAAAGAAATTGTGCTACGAACGTAGAATGGAATATCACTCAGCAATGAAATCTATGTCTTCAGGCCCGTCGCGGCATAATGAGTGGATTCAGGTATGAAGACTCTAAGTGAAATTAGTCACACAGAGCAAGAAACATGATAAGATATCACTAATACACGGAATGTAAACTTGGCTACACATGAACTGAATTACAAAACAGAACAGGGTCTCAAATTTAGCAAACCAACCAATGCTTGCTTAAGGCGAAAGGTGAGTTGGAGTGCTACATAAAACCAGAGATTGAAATTAGCACAGATACCGTTCCATAAGTCGAATATGCAATGGTCAAGACCTACTCCTTGCTCAATAAAATGGACTCAACACCCCAAATTCAACGCCTAGGAATATACCTGACTAGTAAGAATCTTAAAACCCATGGATTTATATGTCTCCATAAGAGAATCAAGCGTGTATACAGCGGTATAAACGCAGCAGTGAAAATCCGATAAATCCCATTATCAAAATGAATTATAAAAACAAAACACAATGACAGTGAAATAGAAAGCAATTCTTAAATAATTCATTCAGGACTTGTGATGCAACCTGGATTTACCATATCTACACCCAGAGCTGGGTGAGACATAAGGCTGGACACTTTGAGCTGATAGCATTGGTGAGGTTCGGTGAGCAAATGCAGACCCTTTGAAGTCATACTGCATGATACCCAT
Source organism: Delphinapterus leucas (assembly GCF_059928025.1). Lineage (NCBI taxonomy): Eukaryota > Metazoa > Chordata > Mammalia > Artiodactyla > Monodontidae > Delphinapterus > Delphinapterus leucas. The sequence continues at coordinate 1,193,316 of NW_028322272.1, read as the reverse complement.
TCCATGGGTCCCAACTCTCCAGGTTTAAGGGATTCTTCCTTTAGCTAAAACATGCATGGGAAACCCAGAGTATGGTCCCTGTGACTGCGCAACGTTTTTAAATGCATCTAAGTTTTCGTCCCCTGATACTCGGGTTGACCATTCCGGACGGTATAATAACACTCTCCCCGCTTGGAGAGTCAGTGCCTTTAACCTCCTGTTTGACACAGTGTGCAATTTCTGCGCAAGATGAACAGGAATAGGGAGAACCAATGAGAGACTAGCTTTAGGGTCTGCACGGGCAACTTAAATGTTCATTTCCCACCAGAAAGAGGAATTTACCAAAGTCTCGGCGTGCCGTGCCGAAACCATTTTAGGGCCTGAAGCAATCCTGTGGGTTTGCGGCCAGCTCACAAGAAAGCGAGTTGAAGAAAGGAGCTCAGGGACACTGTAATTAACAAACCTGCAGAGTTATAAATGACAGGTATCATACCAAAATATATTGAAGTAAGGCTGCGAAGAGGGCTTGAAAGCGGGGCAGAATTCCACGAATATGATTTCAGGAGGTAGACGGGCAGTGCTCTGAAAGCATAGGAGAAGAGGCCGATCCTCGACAATGATGCACTTGGTCAAAAAGTGCATATGCGTTTTTTCAGGGCCCTCATTAAAGAGGGTAGGAGGCTCCCAGCATGCTTTCGTGGCCAACAGTGGGCCCATATCGCCAAGGCGATGTGAGCCAGCCAGGCAGGAGTGACCTCACATCAGAGGGCCCACCTCACAGAAGGGTAAGGAACCCAGCCAGGATCAGACTCTCACCAGAGTGCCCACATCAGCAAGGGGCTGTGAACCACGCAGGAGTATCATCACACCCGTGGGGCCACATCATCAAAAGTTGAGGTACACAAAAAATGTGGCCTCAAACCAGAGGACCCACATCACCATGAGTTTCAGAGCGAGGCAGGCAGGATTAACCTCACAACACATGGCCCATTGTATAAAAAAGGTGAGGAACCCAGCAGTTGGAACATCCCAGCAGGCGGCCCAGAGCACCGAGGCTATGGGATCCAGGCAGTGATGAACTCACAACAGAGGGCCCTCATCATGAAACTGTGAGCAAACCAGCCGTTGTGACCTCAGAGCACAAGGCCCACATCCCCATGGGGAAGGGAACCAAGCAGGAGTGTCATCGCACCAGTGGGCACACATCAGAAAATGTGGGGAGCCCAGCAGTTAGGGCCTGACGCCAGAGGGCTCTCATCACCGAGGAGAGGAGGCTCCCAGCAGGCTCCAACTGCTACCAGAGGGCCGCCATCGCCAATGCGGGATGTGCCAGCCAGGCAGGAGTGACCTCAGAGCAGAGGGCCCACCTCACAAAAGTGTGAGGAACCCAAAGAGGATCAGACTCTCACCACAGGGCCCACATCACCAAGGGAATGGGCACCAGGCTGGAGTGTCCTCACACCAGTGAGGCGTCATCACCGAAATGTGAGTGACCCAGCACACGTGGCCTCAAACCAGAGGACACACATCACCAAGGGGCTGGGAGTGAGGCAGGCAGGAGGAGCCTCAAAACATAGGGCCCATGGAATAAAAATGGTGAGGAATCCAGCAGTTGGAACCTCCCAGCAGGCGGCCGGGAGCAGCGAGGCTATGGGATCCAGACCTGACTGAACTCAAAACAGAGGGCCCTCATCATGAAACTCTGAGCAACCCAGCCGTTGGGACCTCAGAGCAGAAGGCCCACATTCCCATGTGGTTGGGAACATGGCATAAGTGTACTCGCACCACAGGGCGCACATCAGAGAATTTTGGGAGCTCAGAAGTTAGGGCCTGATGCCAGAGGGCCCTCATTACCAAGGGGAGGAGACTCCAAGCAGGCACCAACTCCCAACTGAGGGCCCATGTCGCCAAGGGGACGTGTGACAGCCAGGCAGGAGTGACCTCACAGCAGAGGGCCTACCTCACAGAAGGGTGAGGAACCCAGCCAGGATAAGACTCTCACCAGAGGGCCCACATCAGCAAGGGGCTGTGAACCAGGCAGGAGTGTCATCACACCCGTGGGGCCACATCATCAAAAGTTGGGGTACCCAGGGAATGTGGCCTCAAACCAGAGGAACCACATCTCCATGGGTCTCAGAGCGAGGCAGGCAGGATTAACCTCACAACACATGGCCTATTGTATAAAAAAGGTGAGGAATCCAGCAGTTGGAACATCCCAGCAGGCGTCCCAGAGCACCAGGGCTATGGGATCCAGGCAGTGATGAACTCACAACAGAGGGCCCTCATCATGAAACTGTGAGCAAACCAGCCGTTGTGACCTCAGAGCACAAGGCCCACATCCCCATGGGGAAGGGAACCAAGCAGGAGTGTCATCGCACCAGTGGGCACACATCAGAAAATGTGGGGAGCCCAGCAGTTAGGGCCTGACGCCAGAGGGCTCTCATCACCGAGGAGAGGAGGCTCCCAGCAGGCTCCAACTGCTACCAGAGGGCCGCCATCGCCAATGCGGGATGTGCCAGCCAGGCAGGAGTGACCTCAGAGCAGAGGGCCCACCTCACAAAAGTGTGAGGAACCCAAAGAGGATCAGACTCTCACCACAGGGCCCACATCACCAAGGGAATGGGCACCAGGCTGGAGTGTCCTCACACCAGTGAGGCGTCATCACCGAAATGTGAGTGACCCAGCACACGTGGCCTCAAACCAGAGGACACACATCACCAAGGGGCTGGGAGTGAGGCAGGCAGGAGGAGCCTCAAAACATAGGGCCCATGGAATAAAAATGGTGAGGAATCCAGCAGTTGGAACCTCCCAGCAGGCGGCCGGGAGCAGCGAGGCTATGGGATCCAGACCTGACTGAACTCAAAACAGAGGGCCCTCATCATGAAACTCTGAGCAACCCAGCCGTTGGGACCTCAGAGCAGAAGGCCCACATTCCCATGTGGTTGGGAACATGGCATAAGTGTACTCGCACCACAGGGCACACATCAGAGAATTTTGGGAGCTCAGAAGTTAGGGCCTGATGCCAGAGGGCCCTCATTACCAAGGGGAGGAGACTCCAAGCAGGCACCAACTCCCAACTGAGGGCCCATGTCGCCAAGGGGACGTGTGACAGCCAGGCAGGAGTGACCTCACAGCAGAGGGCCTACCTCACAGAAGGGTGAGGAACCCAGCCAGGATAAGACTCTCACCAGAGGGCCCACATCACCAAGGGGATCAGAAACAGGCAGGACTGTCTTCACACCAGTGTGGCCACATCATAGAAAGGTGAGGAACCCAGCACATGTGGCCTAAACCAGAAGACCCACATCTCCAAGGGGCTCGGAGTGAGGCAGGCAGGAGGAGCCTCAAAACACAGGGCCCATAGAATAAAAAAGCTGAGGAATCCTGCAGTGGGAACCTCCTAGCAGGCGGCCCAGAGCACCGAGTCTATGAGATCCAGGCTGCAGTGAACTCACAGCAGAGGGCCCACATCATGAAACTGTGAGCAACCCAGCCATTGGGACCTCAGAGCAGAAGGCCCACATCCCCATGGGGATGGGAACCTCGCAGGAGTGTCCTCGCACCACTTAGCACGTATCAGAAAATGTGGGTACACAGCAGTTAGGGCCTGATGCAAGAGGGCCGTCATCACCGAGGGGAGGAGGCTCCCAGCAGGCTCCAACTGCCACAAGAGGGCCGATGTTGCCCAGGCGGGGTGTGCCAGCCAGGCAGGAGTGACCTCACAGCAGAGGGCCCACCTCACAGAAGGGTGAGGAACCCAGCCAGGATCAGACTCTCACCAGAGGGCCCACATCATCAAAGGGATAGGAACCAGGCAGGAGTGTCCTCACACCAGTGGGGCCACATCATCGAAAGGTGAGGGACCCAGCACACGTGGCCTCAAACCAGAGGGCACACATCACCAAGGGGCTGGGAGTGAGGCAGGCAGGAGGAGTCTCAAAACAGAGGGCCCATAGAAGAAAAAAGGTGAGGAATCCCGCAGTTGGAACCTCCCAGCAGGTGGCCAGAAGCAGCGAGGCTATGGGATCCAGGCCAGAGTGAACTCACACCTGAGGGCCCTCATCATGAAACTGAGTAACCCAACGTTGGGACCTCAGAGCAGAAGGCCCACATTCCCATGGGGTTGGGAAACTGGCAGGAGTGTACTCGCACCACAGGGCGCACATCAGAAAACTTTTGGAGCCCAGGAGTTATGGCCTGACGCCAGAGGGCCCTCATTCCCGAGGGTAGGAGACTCCCAGCAGGCACCAACTCCCAACAGAGGGCCGACGTCGCCAAGGCTGGGTGTGCCAGCCAGGCAGGTTGACCTCAGAGAAGAGGTCCCACCTCACAGAAGTGTGAGTAACCCAACAAGGATCTGACTCTCACCGGAGGGCCCACATCACCAAGAGGATGGGAACCAGGCAGGAGTGTCCGCACACCAGTGGGGCCACATCAGCCAAAGGTGAGGAACCCAGCACATGTGGCCTCAAACCAGAGGACACACATCACCAAGGGGCTGGGAGTGAGGCAGGTGTCTGGAGGGGCACATTTAACTCTAATTTCCCACCAGGAAGAGGAATTAACCAAAGGCTCAGAGTGACGTGCTGGACCCTGATTACGGCCTGAAGCAAACCTGCGGTTCTGTGGCCAGCTTTCAAGGAAACGAGTTTTAAAGGAAATCACGGGCACTGTAATTCACAAACCTGCAGAGTTATAAATGACAGCTATTGGCAAAAATATATTGAAGTAAGTCTACAAAGAGGACTTGAAAACGAGGCAGAATTGCAGGAATCATATTTCAGGAGGTAGATTGGAATTGCATTTAAAGCATGTGAAAAGCGGCAGATCTTTGACAGTGATGCACTTGGACAAAAGTGCATATACATTTTTTCCTGAATATATTCAGGAAAAAACGCATATGCCCTTTTTGGCCAACCAAGCACTCGAGCAATGGAAATCCGCACTACAATGAAGTCTCATTTCCCATTCGTCAAAAGGGCCATCTGAAAAAAGTGTAAAAACCAGATACACAGGACAGGCCATGGAGAACAGGGAGCCTTGTTATGCTGATGGGCGGGATGTAAGTTGCCAACAGACACTCTGGAGATGTTTATGGTGTATCCTGAAACATCTGAAAAACAAAGCTACAGACCCTAGGGCACTTCCACTTTTGGCCCTATAGCTTAGGAAAATTAAAATCAACAAGACACAGCCAACACAAAATTTAGGTCTGCTGTGTTTACAAGAACCTCGAATCCAGTACAAATTAAATATCCCAGAAAGAAAAAAATGGATAAAGGAGTTGTGCTACTTACGTACAACGGAATATCACTCAGCAATGAAATCAATGTCATCAGGCCTGTAGCAGCAAATTGAGTGGATTTAAGTATGATGATTCTAAGAGAAATAGAGAAATATGTCACACAGAGTAAGATAATTATCATAAGATATCACTAATAGAGAGAGTGTAAACTTGGCTACACATAAACTGAATTACAAAACCGAACAGAGTCTCACATTTAGATAAAAACTTATGCTTGCTTAAGGGGAAAGTTGAGCTGGGGTGCTGTATAAAACCAGAGATTGTAATTAGCACACATACCGTTCCATAAGCCAAATATGTAATAGACAAGACCTACTCTTTGCTCAACGAAATAGACTCATCCATGGTGTATCACCTCACACCTGTTAGAATGGGCATCATCAGAAAATCTACAAACAACAGATGCTGGAAAGGGTGTGGAGATAAGGAACCCTCTTCCACTATTGTTGGGAATGTAAATTGATACAGTCACTGTGGAGAACATTATGGAGTTTCTTATAAAACTAAGAATAGAATTACCATATGATACAGCAATGCCACTACTGGGCATATACCCAGACAAAACCATAAATCAAAAAGAGACATTCACCGCAATGTTCATTGCATCACTATTTACAATATCCAGGTAATGGAAGCAACCTAAATGCCCACAGACAGACGAATGCATAAAGATGTGGTACATATATAAAATGGAATATCACTAAGCCATAAAAAGGAATGAAATTGGGTCATTTGTAGAGACGTTGATGGATCTAGAGACTGTCATACAGAGTGAAGTAAGTCAGAAATAGAAAAACAAATCTTGTATATTAATGCATATATGTGGAACCTAGAAAAAATGTACAGATGAACCGTTTTGCAAGGCAGAAATAGAGCAACAGATGTAGACAACAAACGTATGGACACCAAGGGGGGAAAGCTGTTGGGGGGTGGTGGTGGGAGGAGTTGAGAGATTGGGATTGGCATGTATACATTTATATGTATAAAATCGATAACCAAAAAGAACCTGCTGTATAAAAAAATAAAATAAAATTCAAAATTACCAAAAGTAAAACAGACAAAATATTCTTCCCTTCACATACATGTATTTATATGAATAAATTATTTCCATGCTTATATCTGTAAATACAAAAAAGAGGAATAAAATCTACCTTGAAGCAAAAACGAAAGAAAGAAAAAAAAACAGAACCCACCAGTTACACAGAGGAAAACCGTATCAGGGCACTTGCTCCAGTTGTAAACAATTCTGAAGTTGGTCAGTGGTGGGGAATCATCTCCCATTCAGCCAGCAGGCCCCACACAACAAGCGTCCTCATTGCAAAGCTGGGGGACCGTGCCGAGGCATCTGTGAGTAAACGTGGGCTGAGCCCCAGGCCAGCTGCTGCTGAAATGTTCCCACCCTTCCCAGGTAAAACACCTGAATATGTACAAGGACTTGAAAGCCTAGAGGAAGGGCCATGGAGCCACATGAGCACCAGCATGCCAGCCGACTTGGTACCTGCAGGCCAGCCAGGATGGTCCTGGCCCTGGGTGCTCTTCTGGAAGCTTTCCATTTCCCTGCCTGAGATACCCCTGCTGTCCCGGCCCCCACTGCTTTCTTCCTCACTCACCTCTGCCCAGGGAGAAATTCCAGCGGCAGGTATGGGTGACACATCCTCTTCTTTAGCAGGTGGCATCTTGGCAACTGCTGCAGAAAGTCCAGCAGAGCCCCACTCACACTGGGCCACCAACAAAGCCATGGCCTCTCACTCCCTCCCACCAGTCCAGCCCCGAGACTGCTGACAGGGCAGAGAAAATGGCGTCAGGCACAGCTGCAGGGGCTCTTGCTGCCTGGAGCGGTGTTTATATTGATCTCAACCCAGGCACACCTGGGGAGGGCTGGCCGGCACGGTCAGGCTTCCCAGGCCAGCCAATCATCACCCCTCAGGGGCTCACAGTTGCAGAAACTGGAACTTGCTGAATCGGCCAGGTCCAAGGAACAGGTGTGGGCTCCTGAGAGTCAGGATAGACAAGGGGCTGCAGCTCTGGCTTGTTTTCTAATTATATTATCTGGCCCATGAGTGGGAGACAACTTCAAGAAAACCCTCTCCTAATGAGAGGAACCCAGGAGTCAGGGAGAGGAGGGGTGGGTGGTGGGTGGAGACAGAGGCCTGGTGCCCCGGGTGCAGTGGAAGTCTCTGGAAGACCAGGTGGAGGGAGGCCACACAGAGTGATGCCCAGGGTCACAGACCTGTCGGAGCTGCCGTTTCTTAGTTCAAGTCCTGCTCTGAGGTGCTCTGTGTCAGATCTGAGTGACAGGTGAGCTGGGAGTGCTCTGCAAAGAGGGTGATATGCATGGTTCCTGTGTGCCCAGCCCTGCCACAGTACCTGCAAGGGTAGCTCTGTATCCGGGGAGGGGTCTGACCACGAGAGCCCCATGGGCTGCAGGGGAACCTGCCCAGGGAACCCCATATCCTGGGAGGGGCCTGAACACGAGAGCCCCGTGGGCTGGGGTGGGGGTGAGGTACCTGCCCAGGTGAGCTCCATATCCTGGGATTGGCCTGACCTCGAGAGCCCCATGGGCTGCTGGAGTCCTGGTAAAGGATGTCAGGACAGTCAGTGAAGCCACCGAGGATAGACCTCCAGTAGCTCCTAAATCCTACACCCTGCTGGTCATTCTACCAACCACCAGGACATGGTATTCTGTATTAGTCTTCAATGATGCCTTCTTTTGTATTCTATTAGTCCCAGAGTCACAAGAAATTTTGGCTTGTGAGTGGCAGGACTCAACATACAACTAAAACAATACTTCCGGGCCGTGTTGCCCCAAGGGTTCAAAAATTCCCACACCATCTTTGGGGAAAGCTCAGCTAAAGACCTAAAAGTTCTACCTCTGGAAAAGGAAACACTCCTTCAATATGCAGACGACATTCTGATCGCCAGCCCTACTGAGGAGACCTCTGAACTACCAAGCCAATAAAGGATACAAGTTGTCCAAGAAAAACCTCAAATATCACAGACTACGGTGACCTGCCTGGGCTTCATTCTCACAGAAGGTCGGAGAAGCCCATCCCAGGAAAGGGAAGAAACAATTTACAGCCTTACCCATTTCTAAACCTAGAAGACAGCTTAGGGGTTCCTGGGGAGGCCAGGGTTTGCTGCTTCTGGATCCCTAACTACAGTCTACTAGCTGGGCCTCTATATGAAATACTGAAAGGAAAAGATGATGATCCTTTTGAATAGAATCCAGAAGTGGCCTTTCAAGAATGGAAAGAGCAGTCAATTCAGACCCTTGCCCTGGAACTCCCTAATTTAGCTAAACCCTTTGACCTTTACATTCCTGGTGAACGGTGAATCGCCATTGGAGTATTAGTGCAAAACCTGGGACCACTTGAAATGGAACAATGCAAGAATGCCATCCAGGTAGGATAAACTACGGTCACCAAGGGGCTTGGCCCACCGCCACATCTGGCCAAGATACTGGCAGTATCTGAAAACCTGGAAATCAGCAGCCCAAAAGGCCACCTCCCTCCTAAGGGAAAAGGACCCCACGTGGTGATCCTAACCCCCAACCATGCCCTGAAGTTGCAGGGTTTGCTCCGTGGGCACACTGACCTTGAGTGAGGAGGCCCTCCAACTCCAACCTCCAGAGAGATAACCGGGGCAAAGGGGCACCATGACGACTCGTGTGACCATCACTTGACCTGGAGTTTCTCTCATAAAACAACAAGAGTGTGTCCCAAAAGAGTAGACTACTGCTTGCAGGACTTACTGCACCCAGAGGGGAGGTAATAATCTTGGCGGGGGAACCGTATATCACGCTGTCACCATAGAAGAGCCTACAGACACTGTGATGATGGTGGCCAATAAGACCGGCTGGACTCCTGTTTACTTCAAAAGGCTGTTGACTCAGTGGCCATCATGGTCCTTCATCACCACTGACCCTGGACTGTCTGGGAGTTGAGCAGGCAGGGTCCTGACACCTGGTGCTGTTTTTACGTTAATTCAGGGGCCTAATTGAAGAAAGCGCAGACTACTGGTCAGAGCATCTACGCTGGCAGAAACGGTCAGCCTAAGGTGGCCGAACAAATGTGGGGCGGGGTGAAACTGGACCTCACAGCGTCACTGCACATCTCCTTCCTGGACCCTTAAAGGTCATTAGAATCTATAACACTACCAATACTTGTGCTCAGGCGGACGAGCAGGGAGGCAGGAGGCCTGGGGACAATCAACGTCACCTGGAGGCTGCTGGGGAGAAGTTCTGACCCTCGCCCACGGGTATGAGGGCTCCTAACTCAGCACTCAGCAGTTACAGATGAAGGGTCTGCACCCTCAGCACTCTAAGAATGAGGAAGGGGACAAAATGCAGAAGAGGGGTTTGTCCCAGGCAAAGCCCCTTAAAAATCCCTGGGAGATAAAAATAGAATCTGGGCAATAAAATAAAGTCTAACCTTTTTTATCCTTTGTGCTTTGTCTAATTTCACGTGCTCTTAGGGTCCCACATACAGAGGTTCAACAGCCAGCACTTCAGACCAGATTTCCTAGTGCAGAATGGCTGGGTCGACACCTCAGCTCCTGGGGCACAGTGCAGACTCCGCGATATAGAGCCTGAGCTGCAGCCAACTGGGCACTCGAGAGATCCGCCCCCTCCCTCCCACTGACTCTGACAGGATTTCTACACAGCAGCCCAGCCCACAGCCCACGGGGTAGCACATGCTCTCACCTCTCCATTCTCTGATCAAAATATAAAGTTTCCTTTGCTTCTGAACCAAACTCAGTCTCAATCTGTTGGCTCCAATGACACTGGGCAGGGGGACACTTGTTGGGGTCCACTCTGGAGGATCAGTAACAGAAATTGAGAACATTGTAACTTCAATGAACAGATGTGTGAGCCAAACTGTAATTAACATAGAACAGTGTATAAGGCTCGGGCAAAATAAGATGTTTCTAACACTTCCATTTGATATTTCCATCACTTTATTATAAGCAAGTTCAGTGAAAAGGTCTTATTTGTCAGGTCAATACTAGAGAAACGAAGTGATTTCTTTCCAAGGATGTACATCTAATAATCTTGGTTAAAGCTTCAATCTTGTTTTAAATGCTTTTCCATTGAAAATGATACCTCTCTTTCAGCTCCCCCATTTCTGAGAAGTATAAAATCTTATAATTTATTAAGACCAAATGGGAAAGGTGGGAGGAGGGATAAATTAACAGTTTGGGATTAACACATACACACTGCTATGTATAAAATCGATCATCAACAAGGAACTACTGTATAGCACAGGGAACTACACTCAATATTTTGCAATAACCTATAAGGGGAAATAATCTGAAAACGAATAGATGTTTTTATTGACATCATCTATTAATGACAGTTAAAATGGAACCTAAGGGAAGCCAGTGGTGAGTGCTTCTGACCCTGAAGACTTCAATCATCTAAAGTTTGGACTCTGCCTACTTCCCAAGGCCCTTAATGAACCTATGTGTAGCCGTAGCTTAAAAAATTCCCCAGTTTGGGTTGTGGAGAGACACTGATTTTGAAAAAGCCCTGGTGTTCTCCTCACATGAATGGGACACTTCCTACAGCTAAAACATGCCTGTCACACCCAGAGGATGGTATACCGTCTGATCGGGAAGAGTTTGGAAAAGGCATCTCATCTCCTCATCTCCTGGTGCTCGGGTTCACCCCTCCAGCGTCTTTACGAACAGTCTCCCCACTTGGAGATGTCAGCACTGTCAACATCCTGTTTGGAATTTGTCCAGAGGACGAAGCAGAAGGAGGAGGAACAATGAGAGACAAGTCCTAGGTGTTCGGACAGGCACATGTCACTCTAATTTCCAATCAGGAAGACGAATTGACCAAAGGCTAGGGTTGCCCATGGAAACAGAATAGGGCTTGAGGAAATCCCGCTGCTTTGTGGCCAGTTCCCATAAACACAAGTTGAAAAATGGAACTCAGGGACACTAAAATTCACGAAACTGCAGAGTTGAAAATATCTATCACTGAAAAATGTCTTGAGGAAAGTCAGAGAAAAGGACTTGTAAGCAACGGAGAATGGCAGGAAAGGGATTGGAAGAGGTAGAAAGGACTCGCCATTAAGCACAAGAAAAGGGGCTGAACATTGCCAACATTGCATTTGGCCAAAAAGGGTGTATGCGTCGTTTTCTGTATATATTCAAGAAAAGGGCATACACTTTTTTAGCCAACCAAACAGGTGGGCACTGGAAATCAGTACTACAAAACATATCACTTCGCATCAGTCAGAAGAGCCTTCCTCATAAAGTGTAAACACCAGAAATGCAGGACAGGGCAAGGAGAAAAGGGAGCCCTGTGAGGCTTATAGTGGAAATGTATATTGCCAACGGTCACTCTGGATAAGTGTATTGTGTTCACTAAAGCATCTAAAAAATGAGCTACAGAGCACAGGGCACTTGCACTCATGGACGTATATCTTGGGAAAAACAAAAATGGAGAGGACACAGGCACCCCAATGTTTACCGCCTCTCTGTTTAAGAGATCCTCGACTAGGATATAATTTATATGTCTGTGGAGGGAAAAAATGGATAGAGATGTGGCACTTATGTAGAGTGGAATATTACTCAGCCTGAAAATCAATGAAATATGGCCAGTTGTAACAACCCCAGAGGAGTTACGTATGATCATTCGAAGTCACATAATTCAAAAAGAAAAAGACATACGATACTACTAATACATGGAATATAAACGAGGCTAAAAATGAACTGAGTTACAAAACAGAACGGGGTCTCAGATTTAGAAAACCAACTTATGCTTGCTTAAGGATAAAGGAGAGTTGGGGTGCTGCATAAAACCAGAGATTGAAATTAGCACAGATACCGTTCCATAAGCCAAATATGTAATAGAAAAAACCTACTCCCTGGTCAACGAAATGGACTCAACACCCCATATTCAGCACCTAGGAATATACGGGACGAGTAAGAGTCTTAATACCTATGGATTTATATGTCTCGGTAAGAGAATCAAGCGTGTGTACAGCTGCATGAAGGCAGCAGTGAAAATCAGCTAAATCCCATTATCAAAATAAATTTCAAAAACAAAACACAATGACAGTGAAATAGAGAGCAATTCTTAAATAATTCATTCAGGGCTTGTGATGCAACCTGGATTTACCACATCTACACCCAGAGATGGGTGAGACAAAAGGCTGGACACTTCGGGCTGATAGCACTGGTGAGGTTCGGTAAGCAAATGCAGACCCTTTGAAGTCATACTGCATGGTACCCATTCCATGGGTCCCAACTCTCCAGGTTTAAGGGATTCTTCCTTCAACTTAAACATGCTTGGGAACCCCAGAGTATGGTGCACCGTGTGACCGGGAAGTCTTTTCAAATGCATCTCAGTTTTCGTCCCCTTTTACTCGTGTTCACAATTCCAGACCATTTACTAACACTCTCACCACTTGGAGAGTCAGTGCCTTTAACCTCCTGTTTGGCACAGTTTGCAATTTCCGCACAAGATGAACAGGAATAGGGAGAACAAATGAGTGACTAGCTGTAGGTGTCTGCACGGGCAAATTTTACGCTCATTTCCCACCAGGAAGAGGAATTAACCAAAGGCTCAGCATGCCGTTCCGGAACCAGATTAGGGCCTGAAGCAATCCTGCGGGTTTGCGGATAGCTCACAAGAAAGCGAGTTGAAGGAAGGAGCTCAGGGACACTGTAATTCACAAACAGGCAGAGTTATAATTGACAGCTATCGTCTAAAAATATATTGAAGGTAGGCTGCGAAGAGGACTTGAAAGCAGGGCAGAATTGCAGGAAAACGGTTTCAGGGGGTAGACTGGAATTGCATTTAAAGCATAGGAAAAGAGGCAGAACGTCGACAATGATGCACTTGGCCAAAAAGGGCGTATGCGTTTTTTCCTGAATATATTCAGGAAAAAACGCATACGCCCTTTTTGGCCAACCAAGCAAGCATGTTAAAGTAATCTGCACTACAATGAAGTCTCACTGCCCCCCGGTCAAAAGGGCCATCTGTAAAAAGTGTAAAATCCAGAAAGGCAGCACAGGCCATGGAGAACAGGAAGTTTTGTTATGCTGATGGGCGGGATGTAAATTGCCAACAGCCACTCTGGAGAAGTGTATGGTGTTTCCTCAAACACCTAAAAAACAAAGCAACGGCGCCTACGGCACTTCCACTTATGGTCCTATAGTTTAGGGAAATTAAAATCAAAAACACGCAGCCACCCCAAATTTTCGAATGGCTCTGTTTACAATATACTCATCTATGGTACAAGTTAAATATCCCAGAAAGCGGAAAATGGATAAAGAAATTGTGCTACGAACGTAGAATGGAATATCACTCAGCAATGAAATCTATGTCTTCAGGCCCGTCGCGGCATAATGAGTGGATTCAGGTATGAAGACTCTAAGTGAAATTAGTCACACAGAGCAAGAAACATGATAAGATATCACTAATACACGGAATGTAAACTTGGCTACACATGAACTGAATTACAAAACAGAACAGGGTCTCAAATTTAGCAAACCAACCAATGCTTGCTTAAGGCGAAAGGTGAGTTGGAGTGCTACATAAAACCAGAGATTGAAATTAGCACAGATACCGTTCCATAAGTCGAATATGCAATGGTCAAGACCTACTCCTTGCTCAATAAAATGGACTCAACACCCCAAATTCAACGCCTAGGAATATACCTGACTAGTAAGAATCTTAAAACCCATGGATTTATATGTCTCCATAAGAGAATCAAGCGTGTATACAGCGGTATAAACGCAGCAGTGAAAATCCGATAAATCCCATTATCAAAATGAATTATAAAAACAAAACACAATGACAGTGAAATAGAAAGCAATTCTTAAATAATTCATTCAGGACTTGTGATGCAACCTGGATTTACCATATCTACACCCAGAGCTGGGTGAGACATAAGGCTGGACACTTTGAGCTGATAGCATTGGTGAGGTTCGGTGAGCAAATGCAGACCCTTTGAAGTCATACTGCATGATACCCATTCCATGGGTCCCAACTCTCCAGGTTTAAGGGATTCTTCCTTTAGCTAAAACATGCATGGGAAACCCAGAGTATGGTCCCTGTGACTGCGCAACGTTTTTAAATGCATCTAAGTTTTCGTCCCCTGATACTCGGGTTGACCATTCCGGACGGTATAATAACACTCTCCCCGCTTGGAGAGTCAGTGCCTTTAACCTCCTGTTTGACACAGTGTGCAATTTCTGCGCAAGATGAACAGGAATAGGGAGAACCAATGAGAGACTAGCTTTAGGGTCTGCACGGGCAACTTAAATGTTCATTTCCCACCAGAAAGAGGAATTTACCAAAGTCTCGGCGTGCCGTGCCGAAACCATTTTAGGGCCTGAAGCAATCCTGTGGGTTTGCGGCCAGCTCACAAGAAAGCGAGTTGAAGAAAGGAGCTCAGGGACACTGTAATTAACAAACCTGCAGAGTTATAAATGACAGGTATCATACCAAAATATATTGAAGTAAGGCTGCGAAGAGGGCTTGAAAGCGGGGCAGAATTCCACGAATATGATTTCAGGAGGTAGACGGGCAGTGCTCTGAAAGCATAGGAGAAGAGGCCGATCCTCGACAATGATGCACTTGGTCAAAAAGTGCATATGCGTTTTTTCAGGGCCCTCATTAAAGAGGGTAGGAGGCTCCCAGCATGCTTTCGTGGCCAACAGTGGGCCCATATCGCCAAGGCGATGTGAGCCAGCCAGGCAGGAGTGACCTCACATCAGAGGGCCCACCTCACAGAAGGGTAAGGAACCCAGCCAGGATCAGACTCTCACCAGAGTGCCCACATCAGCAAGGGGCTGTGAACCACGCAGGAGTATCATCACACCCGTGGGGCCACATCATCAAAAGTTGAGGTACACAAAAAATGTGGCCTCAAACCAGAGGACCCACATCACCATGAGTTTCAGAGCGAGGCAGGCAGGATTAACCTCACAACACATGGCCCATTGTATAAAAAAGGTGAGGAACCCAGCAGTTGGAACATCCCAGCAGGCGGCCCAGAGCACCGAGGCTATGGGATCCAGGCAGTGATGAACTCACAACAGAGGGCCCTCATCATGAAACTGTGAGCAAACCAGCCGTTGTGACCTCAGAGCACAAGGCCCACATCCCCATGGGGAAGGGAACCAAGCAGGAGTGTCATCGCACCAGTGGGCACACATCAGAAAATGTGGGGAGCCCAGCAGTTAGGGCCTGACGCCAGAGGGCTCTCATCACCGAGGAGAGGAGGCTCCCAGCAGGCTCCAACTGCTACCAGAGGGCCGCCATCGCCAATGCGGGATGTGCCAGCCAGGCAGGAGTGACCTCAGAGCAGAGGGCCCACCTCACAAAAGTGTGAGGAACCCAAAGAGGATCAGACTCTCACCACAGGGCCCACATCACCAAGGGAATGGGCACCAGGCTGGAGTGTCCTCACACCAGTGAGGCGTCATCACCGAAATGTGAGTGACCCAGCACACGTGGCCTCAAACCAGAGGACACACATCACCAAGGGGCTGGGAGTGAGGCAGGCAGGAGGAGCCTCAAAACATAGGGCCCATGGAATAAAAATGGTGAGGAATCCAGCAGTTGGAACCTCCCAGCAGGCGGCCGGGAGCAGCGAGGCTATGGGATCCAGACCTGACTGAACTCAAAACAGAGGGCCCTCATCATGAAACTCTGAGCAACCCAGCCGTTGGGACCTCAGAGCAGAAGGCCCACATTCCCATGTGGTTGGGAACATGGCATAAGTGTACTCGCACCACAGGGCACACATCAGAGAATTTTGGGAGCTCAGAAGTTAGGGCCTGATGCCAGAGGGCCCTCATTACCAAGGGGAGGAGACTCCAAGCAGGCACCAACTCCCAACTGAGGGCCCATGTCGCCAAGGGGACGTGTGACAGCCAGGCAGGAGTGACCTCACAGCAGAGGGCCTACCTCACAGAAGGGTGAGGAACCCAGCCAGGATAAGACTCTCACCAGAGGGCCCACATCAGCAAGGGGCTGTGAACCAGGCAGGAGTGTCATCACACCCGTGGGGCCACATCATCAAAAGTTGGGGTACCCAGGGAATGTGGCCTCAAACCAGAGGAACCACATCTCCATGGGTCTCAGAGCGAGGCAGGCAGGATTAACCTCACAACACATGGCCTATTGTATAAAAAAGGTGAGGAATCCAGCAGTTGGAACATCCCAGCAGGCGTCCCAGAGCACCAGGGCTATGGGATCCAGGCAGTGATGAACTCACAACAGAGGGCCCTCATCATGAAACTGTGAGCAAACCAGCCGTTGTGACCTCAGAGCACAAGGCCCACATCCCCATGGGGAAGGGAACCAAGCAGGAGTGTCATCGCACCAGTGGGCACACATCAGAAAATGTGGGGAGCCCAGCAGTTAGGGCCTGACGCCAGAGGGCTCTCATCACCGAGGAGAGGAGGCTCCCAGCAGGCTCCAACTGCTACCAGAGGGCCGCCATCGCCAATGCGGGATGTGCCAGCCAGGCAGGAGTGACCTCAGAGCAGAGGGCCCACCTCACAAAAGTGTGAGGAACCCAAAGAGGATCAGACTCTCACCACAGGGCCCACATCACCAAGGGAATGGGCACCAGGCTGGAGTGTCCTCACACCAGTGAGGCGTCATCACCGAAATGTGAGTGACCCAGCACACGTGGCCTCAAACCAGAGGACACACATCACCAAGGGGCTGGGAGTGAGGCAGGCAGGAGGAGCCTCAAAACATAGGGCCCATGGAATAAAAATGGTGAGGAATCCAGCAGTTGGAACCTCCCAGCAGGCGGCCGGGAGCAGCGAGGCTATGGGATCCAGACCTGACTGAACTCAAAACAGAGGGCCCTCATCATGAAACTCTGAGCAACCCAGCCGTTGGGACCTCAGAGCAGAAGGCCCACATTCCCATGTGGTTGGGAACATGGCATAAGTGTACTCGCACCACAGGGCACACATCAGAGAATTTTGGGAGCTCAGAAGTTAGGGCCTGATGCCAGAGGGCCCTCATTACCAAGGGGAGGAGACTCCAAGCAGGCACCAACTCCCAACTGAGGGCCCATGTCGCCAAGGGGACGTGTGACAGCCAGGCAGGAGTGACCTCACAGCAGAGGGCCTACCTCACAGAAGGGTGAGGAACCCAGCCAGGATAAGACTCTCACCAGAGGGCCCACATCACCAAGGGGATCAGAAACAGGCAGGACTGTCTTCACACCAGTGTGGCCACATCATAGAAAGGTGAGGAACCCAGCACATGTGGCCTAAACCAGAAGACCCACATCTCCAAGGGGCTCGGAGTGAGGCAGGCAGGAGGAGCCTCAAAACACAGGGCCCATAGAATAAAAAAGCTGAGGAATCCTGCAGTGGGAACCTCCTAGCAGGCGGCCCAGAGCACCGAGTCTATGAGATCCAGGCTGCAGTGAACTCACAGCAGAGGGCCCACATCATGAAACTGTGAGCAACCCAGCCATTGGGACCTCAGAGCAGAAGGCCCACATCCCCATGGGGATGGGAACCTCGCAGGAGTGTCCTCGCACCACTTAGCACGTATCAGAAAATGTGGGTACACAGCAGTTAGGGCCTGATGCAAGAGGGCCGTCATCACCGAGGGGAGGAGGCTCCCAGCAGGCTCCAACTGCCACAAGAGGGCCGATGTTGCCCAGGCGGGGTGTGCCAGCCAGGCAGGAGTGACCTCACAGCAGAGGGCCCACCTCACAGAAGGGTGAGGAACCCAGCCAGGATCAGACTCTCACCAGAGGGCCCACATCATCAAAGGGATAGGAACCAGGCAGGAGTGTCCTCACACCAGTGGGGCCACATCATCGAAAGGTGAGGGACCCAGCACACGTGGCCTCAAACCAGAGGGCACACATCACCAAGGGGCTGGGAGTGAGGCAGGCAGGAGGAGTCTCAAAACAGAGGGCCCATAGAAGAAAAAAGGTGAGGAATCCCGCAGTTGGAACCTCCCAGCAGGTGGCCAGAAGCAGCGAGGCTATGGGATCCAGGCCAGAGTGAACTCACACCTGAGGGCCCTCATCATGAAACTGAGTAACCCAACGTTGGGACCTCAGAGCAGAAGGCCCACATTCCCATGGGGTTGGGAAACTGGCAGGAGTGTACTCGCACCACAGGGCGCACATCAGAAAACTTTTGGAGCCCAGGAGTTATGGCCTGACGCCAGAGGGCCCTCATTCCCGAGGGTAGGAGACTCCCAGCAGGCACCAACTCCCAACAGAGGGCCGACGTCGCCAAGGCTGGGTGTGCCAGCCAGGCAGGTTGACCTCAGAGAAGAGGTCCCACCTCACAGAAGTGTGAGTAACCCAACAAGGATCTGACTCTCACCGGAGGGCCCACATCACCAAGAGGATGGGAACCAGGCAGGAGTGTCCGCACACCAGTGGGGCCACATCAGCCAAAGGTGAGGAACCCAGCACATGTGGCCTCAAACCAGAGGACACACATCACCAAGGGGCTGGGAGTGAGGCAGGTGTCTGGAGGGGCACATTTAACTCTAATTTCCCACCAGGAAGAGGAATTAACCAAAGGCTCAGAGTGACGTGCTGGACCCTGATTACGGCCTGAAGCAAACCTGCGGTTCTGTGGCCAGCTTTCAAGGAAACGAGTTTTAAAGGAAATCACGGGCACTGTAATTCACAAACCTGCAGAGTTATAAATGACAGCTATTGGCAAAAATATATTGAAGTAAGTCTACAAAGAGGACTTGAAAACGAGGCAGAATTGCAGGAATCATATTTCAGGAGGTAGATTGGAATTGCATTTAAAGCATGTGAAAAGCGGCAGATCTTTGACAGTGATGCACTTGGACAAAAGTGCATATACATTTTTTCCTGAATATATTCAGGAAAAAACGCATATGCCCTTTTTGGCCAACCAAGCACTCGAGCAATGGAAATCCGCACTACAATGAAGTCTCATTTCCCATTCGTCAAAAGGGCCATCTGAAAAAAGTGTAAAAACCAGATACACAGGACAGGCCATGGAGAACAGGGAGCCTTGTTATGCTGATGGGCGGGATGTAAGTTGCCAACAGACACTCTGGAGATGTTTATGGTGTATCCTGAAACATCTGAAAAACAAAGCTACAGACCCTAGGGCACTTCCACTTTTGGCCCTATAGCTTAGGAAAATTAAAATCAACAAGACACAGCCAACACAAAATTTAGGTCTGCTGTGTTTACAAGAACCTCGAATCCAGTACAAATTAAATATCCCAGAAAGAAAAAAATGGATAAAGGAGTTGTGCTACTTACGTACAACGGAATATCACTCAGCAATGAAATCAATGTCATCAGGCCTGTAGCAGCAAATTGAGTGGATTTAAGTATGATGATTCTAAGAGAAATAGAGAAATATGTCACACAGAGTAAGATAATTATCATAAGATATCACTAATAGAGAGAGTGTAAACTTGGCTACACATAAACTGAATTACAAAACCGAACAGAGTCTCACATTTAGATAAAAACTTATGCTTGCTTAAGGGGAAAGTTGAGCTGGGGTGCTGTATAAAACCAGAGATTGTAATTAGCACACATACCGTTCCATAAGCCAAATATGTAATAGACAAGACCTACTCTTTGCTCAACGAAATAGACTCATCCATGGTGTATCACCTCACACCTGTTAGAATGGGCATCATCAGAAAATCTACAAACAACAGATGCTGGAAAGGGTGTGGAGATAAGGAACCCTCTTCCACTATTGTTGGGAATGTAAATTGATACAGTCACTGTGGAGAACATTATGGAGTTTCTTATAAAACTAAGAATAGAATTACCATATGATACAGCAATGCCACTACTGGGCATATACCCAGACAAAACCATAAATCAAAAAGAGACATTCACCGCAATGTTCATTGCATCACTATTTACAATATCCAGGTAATGGAAGCAACCTAAATGCCCACAGACAGACGAATGCATAAAGATGTGGTACATATATAAAATGGAATATCACTAAGCCATAAAAAGGAATGAAATTGGGTCATTTGTAGAGACGTTGATGGATCTAGAGACTGTCATACAGAGTGAAGTAAGTCAGAAATAGAAAAACAAATCTTGTATATTAATGCATATATGTGGAACCTAGAAAAAATGTACAGATGAACCGTTTTGCAAGGCAGAAATAGAGCAACAGATGTAGACAACAAACGTATGGACACCAAGGGGGGAAAGCTGTTGGGGGGTGGTGGTGGGAGGAGTTGAGAGATTGGGATTGGCATGTATACATTTATATGTATAAAATCGATAACCAAAAAGAACCTGCTGTATAAAAAAATAAAATAAAATTCAAAATTACCAAAAGTAAAACAGACAAAATATTCTTCCCTTCACATACATGTATTTATATGAATAAATTATTTCCATGCTTATATCTGTAAATACAAAAAAGAGGAATAAAATCTACCTTGAAGCAAAAACGAAAGAAAGAAAAAAAAACAGAACCCACCAGTTACACAGAGGAAAACCGTATCAGGGCACTTGCTCCAGTTGTAAACAATTCTGAAGTTGGTCAGTGGTGGGGAATCATCTCCCATTCAGCCAGCAGGCCCCACACAACAAGCGTCCTCATTGCAAAGCTGGGGGACCGTGCCGAGGCATCTGTGAGTAAACGTGGGCTGAGCCCCAGGCCAGCTGCTGCTGAAATGTTCCCACCCTTCCCAGGTAAAACACCTGAATATGTACAAGGACTTGAAAGCCTAGAGGAAGGGCCATGGAGCCACATGAGCACCAGCATGCCAGCCGACTTGGTACCTGCAGGCCAGCCAGGATGGTCCTGGCCCTGGGTGCTCTTCTGGAAGCTTTCCATTTCCCTGCCTGAGATACCCCTGCTGTCCCGGCCCCCACTGCTTTCTTCCTCACTCACCTCTGCCCAGGGAGAAATTCCAGCGGCAGGTATGGGTGACACATCCTCTTCTTTAGCAGGTGGCATCTTGGCAACTGCTGCAGAAAGTCCAGCAGAGCCCCACTCACACTGGGCCACCAACAAAGCCATGGCCTCTCACTCCCTCCCACCAGTCCAGCCCCGAGACTGCTGACAGGGCAGAGAAAATGGCGTCAGGCACAGCTGCAGGGGCTCTTGCTGCCTGGAGCGGTGTTTATATTGATCTCAACCCAGGCACACCTGGGGAGGGCTGGCCGGCACGGTCAGGCTTCCCAGGCCAGCCAATCATCACCCCTCAGGGGCTCACAGTTGCAGAAACTGGAACTTGCTGAATCGGCCAGGTCCAAGGAACAGGTGTGGGCTCCTGAGAGTCAGGATAGACAAGGGGCTGCAGCTCTGGCTTGTTTTCTAATTATATTATCTGGCCCATGAGTGGGAGACAACTTCAAGAAAACCCTCTCCTAATGAGAGGAACCCAGGAGTCAGGGAGAGGAGGGGTGGGTGGTGGGTGGAGACAGAGGCCTGGTGCCCCGGGTGCAGTGGAAGTCTCTGGAAGACCAGGTGGAGGGAGGCCACACAGAGTGATGCCCAGGGTCACAGACCTGTCGGAGCTGCCGTTTCTTAGTTCAAGTCCTGCTCTGAGGTGCTCTGTGTCAGATCTGAGTGACAGGTGAGCTGGGAGTGCTCTGCAAAGAGGGTGATATGCATGGTTCCTGTGTGCCCAGCCCTGCCACAGTACCTGCAAGGGTAGCTCTGTATCCGGGGAGGGGTCTGACCACGAGAGCCCCATGGGCTGCAGGGGAACCTGCCCAGGGAACCCCATATCCTGGGAGGGGCCTGAACACGAGAGCCCCGTGGGCTGGGGTGGGGGTGAGGTACCTGCCCAGGTGAGCTCCATATCCTGGGATTGGCCTGACCTCGAGAGCCCCATGGGCTGCTGGAGTCCTGGTAAAGGATGTCAGGACAGTCAGTGAAGCCACCGAGGATAGACCTCCAGTAGCTCCTAAATCCTACACCCTGCTGGTCATTCTACCAACCACCAGGACATGGTATTCTGTATTAGTCTTCAATGATGCCTTCTTTTGTATTCTATTAGTCCCAGAGTCACAAGAAATTTTGGCTTGTGAGTGGCAGGACTCAACATACAACTAAAACAATACTTCCGGGCCGTGTTGCCCCAAGGGTTCAAAAATTCCCACACCATCTTTGGGGAAAGCTCAGCTAAAGACCTAAAAGTTCTACCTCTGGAAAAGGAAACACTCCTTCAATATGCAGACGACATTCTGATCGCCAGCCCTACTGAGGAGACCTCTGAACTACCAAGCCAATAAAGGATACAAGTTGTCCAAGAAAAACCTCAAATATCACAGACTACGGTGACCTGCCTGGGCTTCATTCTCACAGAAGGTCGGAGAAGCCCATCCCAGGAAAGGGAAGAAACAATTTACAGCCTTACCCATTTCTAAACCTAGAAGACAGCTTAGGGGTTCCTGGGGAGGCCAGGGTTTGCTGCTTCTGGATCCCTAACTACAGTCTACTAGCTGGGCCTCTATATGAAATACTGAAAGGAAAAGATGATGATCCTTTTGAATAGAATCCAGAAGTGGCCTTTCAAGAATGGAAAGAGCAGTCAATTCAGACCCTTGCCCTGGAACTCCCTAATTTAGCTAAACCCTTTGACCTTTACATTCCTGGTGAACGGTGAATCGCCATTGGAGTATTAGTGCAAAACCTGGGACCACTTGAAATGGAACAATGCAAGAATGCCATCCAGGTAGGATAAACTACGGTCACCAAGGGGCTTGGCCCACCGCCACATCTGGCCAAGATACTGGCAGTATCTGAAAACCTGGAAATCAGCAGCCCAAAAGGCCACCTCCCTCCTAAGGGAAAAGGACCCCACGTGGTGATCCTAACCCCCAACCATGCCCTGAAGTTGCAGGGTTTGCTCCGTGGGCACACTGACCTTGAGTGAGGAGGCCCTCCAACTCCAACCTCCAGAGAGATAACCGGGGCAAAGGGGCACCATGACGACTCGTGTGACCATCACTTGACCTGGAGTTTCTCTCATAAAACAACAAGAGTGTGTCCCAAAAGAGTAGACTACTGCTTGCAGGACTTACTGCACCCAGAGGGGAGGTAATAATCTTGGCGGGGGAACCGTATATCACGCTGTCACCATAGAAGAGCCTACAGACACTGTGATGATGGTGGCCAATAAGACCGGCTGGACTCCTGTTTACTTCAAAAGGCTGTTGACTCAGTGGCCATCATGGTCCTTCATCACCACTGACCCTGGACTGTCTGGGAGTTGAGCAGGCAGGGTCCTGACACCTGGTGCTGTTTTTACGTTAATTCAGGGGCCTAATTGAAGAAAGCGCAGACTACTGGTCAGAGCATCTACGCTGGCAGAAACGGTCAGCCTAAGGTGGCCGAACAAATGTGGGGCGGGGTGAAACTGGACCTCACAGCGTCACTGCACATCTCCTTCCTGGACCCTTAAAGGTCATTAGAATCTATAACACTACCAATACTTGTGCTCAGGCGGACGAGCAGGGAGGCAGGAGGCCTGGGGACAATCAACGTCACCTGGAGGCTGCTGGGGAGAAGTTCTGACCCTCGCCCACGGGTATGAGGGCTCCTAACTCAGCACTCAGCAGTTACAGATGAAGGGTCTGCACCCTCAGCACTCTAAGAATGAGGAAGGGGACAAAATGCAGAAGAGGGGTTTGTCCCAGGCAAAGCCCCTTAAAAATCCCTGGGAGATAAAAATAGAATCTGGGCAATAAAATAAAGTCTAACCTTTTTTATCCTTTGTGCTTTGTCTAATTTCACGTGCTCTTAGGGTCCCACATACAGAGGTTCAACAGCCAGCACTTCAGACCAGATTTCCTAGTGCAGAATGGCTGGGTCGACACCTCAGCTCCTGGGGCACAGTGCAGACTCCGCGATATAGAGCCTGAGCTGCAGCCAACTGGGCACTCGAGAGATCCGCCCCCTCCCTCCCACTGACTCTGACAGGATTTCTACACAGCAGCCCAGCCCACAGCCCACGGGGTAGCACATGCTCTCACCTCTCCATTCTCTGATCAAAATATAAAGTTTCCTTTGCTTCTGAACCAAACTCAGTCTCAATCTGTTGGCTCCAATGACACTGGGCAGGGGGACACTTGTTGGGGTCCACTCTGGAGGATCAGTAACAGAAATTGAGAACATTGTAACTTCAATGAACAGATGTGTGAGCCAAACTGTAATTAACATAGAACAGTGTATAAGGCTCGGGCAAAATAAGATGTTTCTAACACTTCCATTTGATATTTCCATCACTTTATTATAAGCAAGTTCAGTGAAAAGGTCTTATTTGTCAGGTCAATACTAGAGAAACGAAGTGATTTCTTTCCAAGGATGTACATCTAATAATCTTGGTTAAAGCTTCAATCTTGTTTTAAATGCTTTTCCATTGAAAATGATACCTCTCTTTCAGCTCCCCCATTTCTGAGAAGTATAAAATCTTATAATTTATTAAGACCAAATGGGAAAGGTGGGAGGAGGGATAAATTAACAGTTTGGGATTAACACATACACACTGCTATGTATAAAATCGATCATCAACAAGGAACTACTGTATAGCACAGGGAACTACACTCAATATTTTGCAATAACCTATAAGGGGAAATAATCTGAAAACGAATAGATGTTTTTATTGACATCATCTATTAATGACAGTTAAAATGGAACCTAAGGGAAGCCAGTGGTGAGTGCTTCTGACCCTGAAGACTTCAATCATCTAAAGTTTGGACTCTGCCTACTTCCCAAGGCCCTTAATGAACCTATGTGTAGCCGTAGCTTAAAAAATTCCCCAGTTTGGGTTGTGGAGAGACACTGATTTTGAAAAAGCCCTGGTGTTCTCCTCACATGAATGGGACACTTCCTACAGCTAAAACATGCCTGTCACACCCAGAGGATGGTATACCGTCTGATCGGGAAGAGTTTGGAAAAGGCATCTCATCTCCTCATCTCCTGGTGCTCGGGTTCACCCCTCCAGCGTCTTTACGAACAGTCTCCCCACTTGGAGATGTCAGCACTGTCAACATCCTGTTTGGAATTTGTCCAGAGGACGAAGCAGAAGGAGGAGGAACAATGAGAGACAAGTCCTAGGTGTTCGGACAGGCACATGTCACTCTAATTTCCAATCAGGAAGACGAATTGACCAAAGGCTAGGGTTGCCCATGGAAACAGAATAGGGCTTGAGGAAATCCCGCTGCTTTGTGGCCAGTTCCCATAAACACAAGTTGAAAAATGGAACTCAGGGACACTAAAATTCACGAAACTGCAGAGTTGAAAATATCTATCACTGAAAAATGTCTTGAGGAAAGTCAGAGAAAAGGACTTGTAAGCAACGGAGAATGGCAGGAAAGGGATTGGAAGAGGTAGAAAGGACTCGCCATTAAGCACAAGAAAAGGGGCTGAACATTGCCAACATTGCATTTGGCCAAAAAGGGTGTATGCGTCTTTTTCTGTATATATTCAAGAAAAGGGCATACACTTTTTTAGCCAACCAAACAGGTGGGCACTGGAAATCAGTACTACAAAACATATCACTTCGCATCAGTCAGAAGAGCCTTCCTCATAAAGTGTAAACACCAGAAATGCAGGACAGGGCAAGGAGAAAAGGGAGCCCTGTGAGGCTTATAGTGGAAATGTATATTGCCAACGGTCACTCTGGATAAGTGTATTGTGTTCACTAAAGCATCTAAAAAATGAGCTACAGAGCACAGGGCACTTGCACTCATGGACGTATATCTTGGGAAAAACAAAAATGGAGAGGACACAGGCACCCCAATGTTTACCGCCTCTCTGTTTAAGAGATCCTCGACTAGGATATAATTTATATGTCTGTGGAGGGAAAAAATGGATAGAGATGTGGCACTTATGTAGAGTGGAATATTACTCAGCCTGAAAATCAATGAAATATGGCCAGTTGTAACAACCCCAGAGGAGTTACGTATGATCATTCGAAGTCACATAATTCAAAAAGAAAAAGACATACGATACTACTAATACATGGAATATAAACGAGGCTAAAAATGAACTGAGTTACAAAACAGAACGGGGTCTCAGATTTAGAAAACCAACTTATGCTTGCTTAAGGATAAAGGAGAGTTGGGGTGCTGCATAAAACCAGAGATTGAAATTAGCACAGATACCGTTCCATAAGCCAAATATGTAATAGAAAAAACCTACTCCCTGGTCAACGAAATGGACTCAACACCCCATATTCAGCACCTAGGAATATACGGGACGAGTAAGAGTCTTAATACCTATGGATTTATATGTCTCGGTAAGAGAATCAAGCGTGTGTACAGCTGCATGAAGGCAGCAGTGAAAATCAGCTAAATCCCATTATCAAAATAAATTTCAAAAACAAAACACAATGACAGTGAAATAGAGAGCAATTCTTAAATAATTCATTCAGGGCTTGTGATGCAACCTGGATTTACCACATCTACACCCAGAGATGGGTGAGACAAAAGGCTGGACACTTCGGGCTGATAGCACTGGTGAGGTTCGGTAAGCAAATGCAGACCCTTTGAAGTCATACTGCATGGTACCCATTCCATGGGTCCCAACTCTCCAGGTTTAAGGGATTCTTCCTTCAACTTAAACATGCTTGGGAACCCCAGAGTATGGTGCACCGTGTGACCGGGAAGTCTTTTCAAATGCATCTCAGTTTTCGTCCCCTTTTACTCGTGTTCACAATTCCAGACCATTTACTAACACTCTCACCACTTGGAGAGTCAGTGCCTTTAACCTCCTGTTTGGCACAGTTTGCAATTTCCGCACAAGATGAACAGGAATAGGGAGAACAAATGAGTGACTAGCTGTAGGTGTCTGCACGGGCAAATTTTACGCTCATTTCCCACCAGGAAGAGGAATTAACCAAAGGCTCAGCATGCCGTTCCGGAACCAGATTAGGGCCTGAAGCAATCCTGCGGGTTTGCGGATAGCTCACAAGAAAGCGAGTTGAAGGAAGGAGCTCAGGGACACTGTAATTCACAAACAGGCAGAGTTATAATTGACAGCTATCGTCTAAAAATATATTGAAGGTAGGCTGCGAAGAGGACTTGAAAGCAGGGCAGAATTGCAGGAAAACGGTTTCAGGGGGTAGACTGGAATTGCATTTAAAGCATAGGAAAAGAGGCAGAACGTCGACAATGATGCACTTGGCCAAAAAGGGCGTATGCGTTTTTTCCTGAATATATTCAGGAAAAAACGCATACGCCCTTTTTGGCCAACCAAGCAAGCATGTTAAAGTAATCTGCACTACAATGAAGTCTCACTGCCCCCCGGTCAAAAGGGCCATCTGTAAAAAGTGTAAAATCCAGAAAGGCAGCACAGGCCATGGAGAACAGGAAGTTTTGTTATGCTGATGGGCGGGATGTAAATTGCCAACAGCCACTCTGGAGAAGTGTATGGTGTTTCCTCAAACACCTAAAAAACAAAGCAACGGCGCCTACGGCACTTCCACTTATGGTCCTATAGTTTAGGGAAATTAAAATCAAAAACACGCAGCCACCCCAAATTTTCGAATGGCTCTGTTTACAATATACTCATCTATGGTACAAGTTAAATATCCCAGAAAGCGGAAAATGGATAAAGAAATTGTGCTACGAACGTAGAATGGAATATCACTCAGCAATGAAATCTATGTCTTCAGGCCCGTCGCGGCATAATGAGTGGATTCAGGTATGAAGACTCTAAGTGAAATTAGTCACACAGAGCAAGAAACATGATAAGATATCACTAATACACGGAATGTAAACTTGGCTACACATGAACTGAATTACAAAACAGAACAGGGTCTCAAATTTAGCAAACCAACCAATGCTTGCTTAAGGCGAAAGGTGAGTTGGAGTGCTACATAAAACCAGAGATTGAAATTAGCACAGATACCGTTCCATAAGTCGAATATGCAATGGTCAAGACCTACTCCTTGCTCAATAAAATGGACTCAACACCCCAAATTCAACGCCTAGGAATATACCTGACTAGTAAGAATCTTAAAACCCATGGATTTATATGTCTCCATAAGAGAATCAAGCGTGTATACAGCGGTATAAACGCAGCAGTGAAAATCCGATAAATCCCATTATCAAAATGAATTATAAAAACAAAACACAATGACAGTGAAATAGAAAGCAATTCTTAAATAATTCATTCAGGACTTGTGATGCAACCTGGATTTACCATATCTACACCCAGAGCTGGGTGAGACATAAGGCTGGACACTTTGAGCTGATAGCATTGGTGAGGTTCGGTGAGCAAATGCAGACCCTTTGAAGTCATACTGCATGATACCCATTCCATGGGTCCCAACTCTCCAGGTTTAAGGGATTCTTCCTTTAGCTAAAACATGCATGGGAAACCCAGAGTATGGTCCCTGTGACTGCGCAACGTTTTTAAATGCATCTAAGTTTTCGTCCCCTGATACTCGGGTTGACCATTCCGGACGGTATAATAACACTCTCCCCGCTTGGAGAGTCAGTGCCTTTAACCTCCTGTTTGACACAGTGTGCAATTTCTGCGCAAGATGAACAGGAATAGGGAGAACCAATGAGAGACTAGCTTTAGGGTCTGCACGGGCAACTTAAATGTTCATTTCCCACCAGAAAGAGGAATTTACCAAAGTCTCGGCGTGCCGTGCCGAAACCATTTTAGGGCCTGAAGCAATCCTGTGGGTTTGCGGCCAGCTCACAAGAAAGCGAGTTGAAGAAAGGAGCTCAGGGACACTGTAATTAACAAACCTGCAGAGTTATAAATGACAGGTATCATACCAAAATATATTGAAGTAAGGCTGCGAAGAGGGCTTGAAAGCGGGGCAGAATTCCACGAATATGATTTCAGGAGGTAGACGGGCAGTGCTCTGAAAGCATAGGAGAAGAGGCCGATCCTCGACAATGATGCACTTGGTCAAAAAGTGCATATGCGTTTTTTCAGGGCCCTCATTAAAGAGGGTAGGAGGCTCCCAGCATGCTTTCGTGGCCAACAGTGGGCCCATATCGCCAAGGCGATGTGAGCCAGCCAGGCAGGAGTGACCTCACATCAGAGGGCCCACCTCACAGAAGGGTAAGGAACCCAGCCAGGATCAGACTCTCACCAGAGTGCCCACATCAGCAAGGGGCTGTGAACCACGCAGGAGTATCATCACACCCGTGGGGCCACATCATCAAAAGTTGAGGTACACAAAAAATGTGGCCTCAAACCAGAGGACCCACATCACCATGAGTTTCAGAGCGAGGCAGGCAGGATTAACCTCACAACACATGGCCCATTGTATAAAAAAGGTGAGGAACCCAGCAGTTGGAACATCCCAGCAGGCGGCCCAGAGCACCGAGGCTATGGGATCCAGGCAGTGATGAACTCACAACAGAGGGCCCTCATCATGAAACTGTGAGCAAACCAGCCGTTGTGACCTCAGAGCACAAGGCCCACATCCCCATGGGGAAGGGAACCAAGCAGGAGTGTCATCGCACCAGTGGGCACACATCAGAAAATGTGGGGAGCCCAGCAGTTAGGGCCTGACGCCAGAGGGCTCTCATCACCGAGGAGAGGAGGCTCCCAGCAGGCTCCAACTGCTACCAGAGGGCCGCCATCGCCAATGCGGGATGTGCCAGCCAGGCAGGAGTGACCTCAGAGCAGAGGGCCCACCTCACAAAAGTGTGAGGAACCCAAAGAGGATCAGACTCTCACCACAGGGCCCACATCACCAAGGGAATGGGCACCAGGCTGGAGTGTCCTCACACCAGTGAGGCGTCATCACCGAAATGTGAGTGACCCAGCACACGTGGCCTCAAACCAGAGGACACACATCACCAAGGGGCTGGGAGTGAGGCAGGCAGGAGGAGCCTCAAAACATAGGGCCCATGGAATAAAAATGGTGAGGAATCCAGCAGTTGGAACCTCCCAGCAGGCGGCCGGGAGCAGCGAGGCTATGGGATCCAGACCTGACTGAACTCAAAACAGAGGGCCCTCATCATGAAACTCTGAGCAACCCAGCCGTTGGGACCTCAGAGCAGAAGGCCCACATTCCCATGTGGTTGGGAACATGGCATAAGTGTACTCGCACCACAGGGCACACATCAGAGAATTTTGGGAGCTCAGAAGTTAGGGCCTGATGCCAGAGGGCCCTCATTACCAAGGGGAGGAGACTCCAAGCAGGCACCAACTCCCAACTGAGGGCCCATGTCGCCAAGGGGACGTGTGACAGCCAGGCAGGAGTGACCTCACAGCAGAGGGCCTACCTCACAGAAGGGTGAGGAACCCAGCCAGGATAAGACTCTCACCAGAGGGCCCACATCACCAAGGGGATCAGAAACAGGCAGGACTGTCTTCACACCAGTGTGGCCACATCATAGAAAGGTGAGGAACCCAGCACATGTGGCCTAAACCAGAAGACCCACATCTCCAAGGGGCTCGGAGTGAGGCAGGCAGGAGGAGCCTCAAAACACAGGGCCCATAGAATAAAAAAGCTGAGGAATCCTGCAGTGGGAACCTCCTAGCAGGCGGCCCAGAGCACCGAGTCTATGAGATCCAGGCTGCAGTGAACTCACAGCAGAGGGCCCACATCATGAAACTGTGAGCAACCCAGCCATTGGGACCTCAGAGCAGAAGGCCCACATCCCCATGGGGATGGGAACCTCGCAGGAGTGTCCTCGCACCACTTAGCACGTATCAGAAAATGTGGGTACACAGCAGTTAGGGCCTGATGCAAGAGGGCCGTCATCACCGAGGGGAGGAGGCTCCCAGCAGGCTCCAACTGCCACAAGAGGGCCGATGTTGCCCAGGCGGGGTGTGCCAGCCAGGCAGGAGTGACCTCACAGCAGAGGGCCCACCTCACAGAAGGGTGAGGAACCCAGCCAGGATCAGACTCTCACCAGAGGGCCCACATCATCAAAGGGATAGGAACCAGGCAGGAGTGTCCTCACACCAGTGGGGCCACATCATCGAAAGGTGAGGGACCCAGCACACGTGGCCTCAAACCAGAGGGCACACATCACCAAGGGGCTGGGAGTGAGGCAGGCAGGAGGAGTCTCAAAACAGAGGGCCCATAGAAGAAAAAAGGTGAGGAATCCCGCAGTTGGAACCTCCCAGCAGGTGGCCAGAAGCAGCGAGGCTATGGGATCCAGGCCAGAGTGAACTCACACCTGAGGGCCCTCATCATGAAACTGAGTAACCCAACGTTGGGACCTCAGAGCAGAAGGCCCACATTCCCATGGGGTTGGGAAACTGGCAGGAGTGTACTCGCACCACAGGGCGCACATCAGAAAACTTTTGGAGCCCAGGAGTTACGGCCTGACGCCAGAGGGCCCTCATTCCCGAGGGTAGGAGACTCCCAGCAGGCACCAACTCCCAACAGAGGGCCGACGTCGCCAAGGCTGGGTGTGCCAGCCAGGCAGGTTGACCTCAGAGAAGAGGTCCCACCTCACAGAAGTGTGAGTAACCCAACAAGGATCTGACTCTCACCGGAGGGCCCACATCACCAAGAGGATGGGAACCAGGCAGGAGTGTCCGCACACCAGTGGGGCCACATCAGCCAAAGGTGAGGAACCCAGCACATGTGGCCTCAAACCAGAGGACACACATCACCAAGGGGCTGGGAGTGAGGCAGGTGTCTGGAGGGGCACATTTAACTCTAATTTCCCACCAGGAAGAGGAATTAACCAAAGGCTCAGAGTGACGTGCTGGACCCTGATTACGGCCTGAAGCAAACCTGCGGTTCTGTGGCCAGCTTTCAAGGAAACGAGTTTTAAAGGAAATCACGGGCACTGTAATTCACAAACCTGCAGAGTTATAAATGACAGCTATTGGCAAAAATATATTGAAGTAAGTCTACAAAGAGGACTTGAAAACGAGGCAGAATTGCAGGAATCATATTTCAGGAGGTAGATTGGAATTGCATTTAAAGCATGTGAAAAGCGGCAGATCTTTGACAGTGATGCACTTGGACAAAAGTGCATATACATTTTTTCCTGAATATATTCAGGAAAAAACGCATATGCCCTTTTTGGCCAACCAAGCACTCGAGCAATGGAAATCCGCACTACAATGAAGTCTCATTTCCCATTCGTCAAAAGGGCCATCTGAAAAAAGTGTAAAAACCAGATACACAGGACAGGCCATGGAGAACAGGGAGCCTTGTTATGCTGATGGGCGGGATGTAAGTTGCCAACAGACACTCTGGAGATGTTTATGGTGTATCCTGAAACATCTGAAAAACAAAGCTACAGACCCTAGGGCACTTCCACTTTTGGCCCTATAGCTTAGGAAAATTAAAATCAACAAGACACAGCCAACACAAAATTTAGGTCTGCTGTGTTTACAAGAACCTCGAATCCAGTACAAATTAAATATCCCAGAAAGAAAAAAATGGATAAAGGAGTTGTGCTACTTACGTACAACGGAATATCACTCAGCAATGAAATCAATGTCATCAGGCCTGTAGTAGCAAATTGAGTGGATTTAAGTATGATGATTCTAAGAGAAATAGAGAAATATGTCACACAGAGTAAGATAATTATCATAAGATATCACTAATAGAGAGAGTGTAAACTTGGCTACACATAAACTGAATTACAAAACCGAACAGAGTCTCACATTTAGATAAAAACTTATGCTTGCTTAAGGGGAAAGTTGAGCTGGGGTGCTGTATAAAACCAGAGATTGTAATTAGCACACATACCGTTCCATAAGCCAAATATGTAATAGACAAGACCTACTCTTTGCTCAACGAAATAGACTCATCCATGGTGTATCACCTCACACCTGTTAGAATGGGCATCATCAGAAAATCTACAAACAACAGATGCTGGAAAGGGTGTGGAGATAAGGAACCCTCTTCCACTATTGTTGGGAATGTAAATTGATACAGTCACTGTGGAGAACATTATGGAGTTTCTTATAAAACTAAGAATAGAATTACCATATGATACAGCAATGCCACTACTGGGCATATACCCAGACAAAACCATAAATCAAAAAGAGACATTCACCGCAATGTTCATTGCATCACTATTTACAATATCCAGGTAATGGAAGCAACCTAAATGCCCACAGACAGACGAATGCATAAA
This sequence comes from Delphinapterus leucas, assembly GCF_059928025.1. Taxonomy (NCBI): domain Eukaryota; kingdom Metazoa; phylum Chordata; class Mammalia; order Artiodactyla; family Monodontidae; genus Delphinapterus; species Delphinapterus leucas. The sequence continues at coordinate 1,159,998 of NW_028322272.1, read as the reverse complement.
GATGTGGTACATATATAAAATGGAATATCACTAAGCCATAAAAAGGAATGAAATTGGGTCATTTGTAGAGACGTTGATGGATCTAGAGACTGTCATACAGAGTGAAGTAAGTCAGAAATAGAAAAACAAATCTTGTATATTAATGCATATATGTGGAACCTAGAAAAAATGTACAGATGAACCGTTTTGCAAGGCAGAAATAGAGCAACAGATGTAGACAACAAACGTATGGACACCAAGGGGGGAAAGCTGTTGGGGGGTGGTGGTGGGAGGAGTTGAGAGATTGGGATTGGCATGTATACATTTATATGTATAAAATCGATAACCAAAAAGAACCTGCTGTATAAAAAAATAAAATAAAATTCAAAATTACCAAAAGTAAAACAGACAAAATATTCTTCCCTTCACATACATGTATTTATATGAATAAATTATTTCCATGCTTATATCTGTAAATACAAAAAAGAGGAATAAAATCTACCTTGAAGCAAAAACGAAAGAAAGAAAAAAAAACAGAACCCACCAGTTACACAGAGGAAAACCGTATCAGGGCACTTGCTCCAGTTGTAAACAATTCTGAAGTTGGTCAGTGGTGGGGAATCATCTCCCATTCAGCCAGCAGGCCCCACACAACAAGCGTCCTCATTGCAAAGCTGGGGGACCGTGCCGAGGCATCTGTGAGTAAACGTGGGCTGAGCCCCAGGCCAGCTGCTGCTGAAATGTTCCCACCCTTCCCAGGTAAAACACCTGAATATGTACAAGGACTTGAAAGCCTAGAGGAAGGGCCATGGAGCCACATGAGCACCAGCATGCCAGCCGACTTGGTACCTGCAGGCCAGCCAGGATGGTCCTGGCCCTGGGTGCTCTTCTGGAAGCTTTCCATTTCCCTGCCTGAGATACCCCTGCTGTCCCGGCCCCCACTGCTTTCTTCCTCACTCACCTCTGCCCAGGGAGAAATTCCAGCGGCAGGTATGGGTGACACATCCTCTTCTTTAGCAGGTGGCATCTTGGCAACTGCTGCAGAAAGTCCAGCAGAGCCCCACTCACACTGGGCCACCAACAAAGCCATGGCCTCTCACTCCCTCCCACCAGTCCAGCCCCGAGACTGCTGACAGGGCAGAGAAAATGGCGTCAGGCACAGCTGCAGGGGCTCTTGCTGCCTGGAGCGGTGTTTATATTGATCTCAACCCAGGCACACCTGGGGAGGGCTGGCCGGCACGGTCAGGCTTCCCAGGCCAGCCAATCATCACCCCTCAGGGGCTCACAGTTGCAGAAACTGGAACTTGCTGAATCGGCCAGGTCCAAGGAACAGGTGTGGGCTCCTGAGAGTCAGGATAGACAAGGGGCTGCAGCTCTGGCTTGTTTTCTAATTATATTATCTGGCCCATGAGTGGGAGACAACTTCAAGAAAACCCTCTCCTAATGAGAGGAACCCAGGAGTCAGGGAGAGGAGGGGTGGGTGGTGGGTGGAGACAGAGGCCTGGTGCCCCGGGTGCAGTGGAAGTCTCTGGAAGACCAGGTGGAGGGAGGCCACACAGAGTGATGCCCAGGGTCACAGACCTGTCGGAGCTGCCGTTTCTTAGTTCAAGTCCTGCTCTGAGGTGCTCTGTGTCAGATCTGAGTGACAGGTGAGCTGGGAGTGCTCTGCAAAGAGGGTGATATGCATGGTTCCTGTGTGCCCAGCCCTGCCACAGTACCTGCAAGGGTAGCTCTGTATCCGGGGAGGGGTCTGACCACGAGAGCCCCATGGGCTGCAGGGGAACCTGCCCAGGGAACCCCATATCCTGGGAGGGGCCTGAACACGAGAGCCCCGTGGGCTGGGGTGGGGGTGAGGTACCTGCCCAGGTGAGCTCCATATCCTGGGATTGGCCTGACCTCGAGAGCCCCATGGGCTGCTGGAGTCCTGGTAAAGGATGTCAGGACAGTCAGTGAAGCCACCGAGGATAGACCTCCAGTAGCTCCTAAATCCTACACCCTGCTGGTCATTCTACCAACCACCAGGACATGGTATTCTGTATTAGTCTTCAATGATGCCTTCTTTTGTATTCTATTAGTCCCAGAGTCACAAGAAATTTTGGCTTGTGAGTGGCAGGACTCAACATACAACTAAAACAATACTTCCGGGCCGTGTTGCCCCAAGGGTTCAAAAATTCCCACACCATCTTTGGGGAAAGCTCAGCTAAAGACCTAAAAGTTCTACCTCTGGAAAAGGAAACACTCCTTCAATATGCAGACGACATTCTGATCGCCAGCCCTACTGAGGAGACCTCTGAACTACCAAGCCAATAAAGGATACAAGTTGTCCAAGAAAAACCTCAAATATCACAGACTACGGTGACCTGCCTGGGCTTCATTCTCACAGAAGGTCGGAGAAGCCCATCCCAGGAAAGGGAAGAAACAATTTACAGCCTTACCCATTTCTAAACCTAGAAGACAGCTTAGGGGTTCCTGGGGAGGCCAGGGTTTGCTGCTTCTGGATCCCTAACTACAGTCTACTAGCTGGGCCTCTATATGAAATACTGAAAGGAAAAGATGATGATCCTTTTGAATAGAATCCAGAAGTGGCCTTTCAAGAATGGAAAGAGCAGTCAATTCAGACCCTTGCCCTGGAACTCCCTAATTTAGCTAAACCCTTTGACCTTTACATTCCTGGTGAACGGTGAATCGCCATTGGAGTATTAGTGCAAAACCTGGGACCACTTGAAATGGAACAATGCAAGAATGCCATCCAGGTAGGATAAACTACGGTCACCAAGGGGCTTGGCCCACCGCCACATCTGGCCAAGATACTGGCAGTATCTGAAAACCTGGAAATCAGCAGCCCAAAAGGCCACCTCCCTCCTAAGGGAAAAGGACCCCACGTGGTGATCCTAACCCCCAACCATGCCCTGAAGTTGCAGGGTTTGCTCCGTGGGCACACTGACCTTGAGTGAGGAGGCCCTCCAACTCCAACCTCCAGAGAGATAACCGGGGCAAAGGGGCACCATGACGACTCGTGTGACCATCACTTGACCTGGAGTTTCTCTCATAAAACAACAAGAGTGTGTCCCAAAAGAGTAGACTACTGCTTGCAGGACTTACTGCACCCAGAGGGGAGGTAATAATCTTGGCGGGGGAACCGTATATCACGCTGTCACCATAGAAGAGCCTACAGACACTGTGATGATGGTGGCCAATAAGACCGGCTGGACTCCTGTTTACTTCAAAAGGCTGTTGACTCAGTGGCCATCATGGTCCTTCATCACCACTGACCCTGGACTGTCTGGGAGTTGAGCAGGCAGGGTCCTGACACCTGGTGCTGTTTTTACGTTAATTCAGGGGCCTAATTGAAGAAAGTGCAGACTACTGGTCAGAGCATCTACGCTGGCAGAAACGGTCAGCCTAAGGTGGCCGAACAAATGTGGGGCGGGGTGAAACTGGACCTCACAGCGTCACTGCACATCTCCTTCCTGGACCCTTAAAGGTCATTAGAATCTATAACACTACCAATACTTGTGCTCAGGCGGACGAGCAGGGAGGCAGGAGGCCTGGGGACAATCAACGTCACCTGGAGGCTGCTGGGGAGAAGTTCTGACCCTCGCCCACGGGTATGAGGGCTCCTAACTCAGCACTCAGCAGTTACAGATGAAGGGTCTGCACCCTCAGCACTCTAAGAATGAGGAAGGGGACAAAATGCAGAAGAGGGGTTTGTCCCAGGCAAAGCCCCTTAAAAATCCCTGGGAGATAAAAATAGAATCTGGGCAATAAAATAAAGTCTAACCTTTTTTATCCTTTGTGCTTTGTCTAATTTCACGTGCTCTTAGGGTCCCACATACAGAGGTTCAACAGCCAGCACTTCAGACCAGATTTCCTAGTGCAGAATGGCTGGGTCGACACCTCAGCTCCTGGGGCACAGTGCAGACTCCGCGATATAGAGCCTGAGCTGCAGCCAACTGGGCACTCGAGAGATCCGCCCCCTCCCTCCCACTGACTCTGACAGGATTTCTACACAGCAGCCCAGCCCACAGCCCACGGGGTAGCACATGCTCTCACCTCTCCATTCTCTGATCAAAATATAAAGTTTCCTTTGCTTCTGAACCAAACTCAGTCTCAATCTGTTGGCTCCAATGACACTGGGCAGGGGGACACTTGTTGGGGTCCACTCTGGAGGATCAGTAACAGAAATTGAGAACATTGTAACTTCAATGAACAGATGTGTGAGCCAAACTGTAATTAACATAGAACAGTGTATAAGGCTCGGGCAAAATAAGATGTTTCTAACACTTCCATTTGATATTTCCATCACTTTATTATAAGCAAGTTCAGTGAAAAGGTCTTATTTGTCAGGTCAATACTAGAGAAACGAAGTGATTTCTTTCCAAGGATGTACATCTAATAATCTTGGTTAAAGCTTCAATCTTGTTTTAAATGCTTTTCCATTGAAAATGATACCTCTCTTTCAGCTCCCCCATTTCTGAGAAGTATAAAATCTTATAATTTATTAAGACCAAATGGGAAAGGTGGGAGGAGGGATAAATTAACAGTTTGGGATTAACACATACACACTGCTATGTATAAAATCGATCATCAACAAGGAACTACTGTATAGCACAGGGAACTACACTCAATATTTTGCAATAACCTATAAGGGGAAATAATCTGAAAACGAATAGATGTTTTTATTGACATCATCTATTAATGACAGTTAAAATGGAACCTAAGGGAAGCCAGTGGTGAGTGCTTCTGACCCTGAAGACTTCAATCATCTAAAGTTTGGACTCTGCCTACTTCCCAAGGCCCTTAATGAACCTATGTGTAGCCGTAGCTTAAAAAATTCCCCAGTTTGGGTTGTGGAGAGACACTGATTTTGAAAAAGCCCTGGTGTTCTCCTCACATGAATGGGACACTTCCTACAGCTAAAACATGCCTGTCACACCCAGAGGATGGTATACCGTCTGATCGGGAAGAGTTTGGAAAAGGCATCTCATCTCCTCATCTCCTGGTGCTCGGGTTCACCCCTCCAGCGTCTTTACGAACAGTCTCCCCACTTGGAGATGTCAGCACTGTCAACATCCTGTTTGGAATTTGTCCAGAGGACGAAGCAGAAGGAGGAGGAACAATGAGAGACAAGTCCTAGGTGTTCGGACAGGCACATGTCACTCTAATTTCCAATCAGGAAGACGAATTGACCAAAGGCTAGGGTTGCCCATGGAAACAGAATAGGGCTTGAGGAAATCCCGCTGCTTTGTGGCCAGTTCCCATAAACACAAGTTGAAAAATGGAACTCAGGGACACTAAAATTCACGAAACTGCAGAGTTGAAAATATCTATCACTGAAAAATGTCTTGAGGAAAGTCAGAGAAAAGGACTTGTAAGCAACGGAGAATGGCAGGAAAGGGATTGGAAGAGGTAGAAAGGACTCGCCATTAAGCACAAGAAAAGGGGCTGAACATTGCCAACATTGCATTTGGCCAAAAAGGGTGTATGCGTCTTTTTCTGTACATATTCAAGAAAAGGGCATACACTTTTTTAGCCAACCAAACAGGTGGGCACTGGAAATCAGTACTACAAAACATATCACTTCGCATCAGTCAGAAGAGCCTTCCTCATAAAGTGTAAACACCAGAAATGCAGGACAGGGCAAGGAGAAAAGGGAGCCCTGTGAGGCTTATAGTGGAAATGTATATTGCCAACGGTCACTCTGGATAAGTGTATTGTGTTCACTAAAGCATCTAAAAAATGAGCTACAGAGCACAGGGCACTTGCACTCATGGACGTATATCTTGGGAAAAACAAAAATGGAGAGGACACAGGCACCCCAATGTTTACCGCCTCTCTGTTTAAGAGATCCTCGACTAGGATATAATTTATATGTCTGTGGAGGGAAAAAATGGATAGAGATGTGGCACTTATGTAGAGTGGAATATTACTCAGCCTGAAAATCAATGAAATATGGCCAGTTGTAACAACCCCAGAGGAGTTACGTATGATCATTCGAAGTCACATAATTCAAAAAGAAAAAGACATACGATACTACTAATACATGGAATATAAACGAGGCTAAAAATGAACTGAGTTACAAAACAGAACGGGGTCTCAGATTTAGAAAACCAACTTATGCTTGCTTAAGGATAAAGGAGAGTTGGGGTGCTGCATAAAACCAGAGATTGAAATTAGCACAGATACCGTTCCATAAGCCAAATATGTAATAGAAAAAACCTACTCCCTGGTCAACGAAATGGACTCAACACCCCATATTCAGCACCTAGGAATATACGGGACGAGTAAGAGTCTTAATACCTATGGATTTATATGTCTCGGTAAGAGAATCAAGCGTGTGTACAGCTGCATGAAGGCAGCAGTGAAAATCAGCTAAATCCCATTATCAAAATAAATTTCAAAAACAAAACACAATGACAGTGAAATAGAGAGCAATTCTTAAATAATTCATTCAGGGCTTGTGATGCAACCTGGATTTACCACATCTACACCCAGAGATGGGTGAGACAAAAGGCTGGACACTTCGGGCTGATAGCACTGGTGAGGTTCGGTAAGCAAATGCAGACCCTTTGAAGTCATACTGCATGGTACCCATTCCATGGGTCCCAACTCTCCAGGTTTAAGGGATTCTTCCTTCAACTTAAACATGCTTGGGAACCCCAGAGTATGGTGCACCGTGTGACCGGGAAGTCTTTTCAAATGCATCTCAGTTTTCGTCCCCTTTTACTCGTGTTCACAATTCCAGACCATTTACTAACACTCTCACCACTTGGAGAGTCAGTGCCTTTAACCTCCTGTTTGGCACAGTTTGCAATTTCCGCACAAGATGAACAGGAATAGGGAGAACAAATGAGTGACTAGCTGTAGGTGTCTGCACGGGCAAATTTTACGCTCATTTCCCACCAGGAAGAGGAATTAACCAAAGGCTCAGCATGCCGTTCCGGAACCAGATTAGGGCCTGAAGCAATCCTGCGGGTTTGCGGATAGCTCACAAGAAAGCGAGTTGAAGGAAGGAGCTCAGGGACACTGTAATTCACAAACAGGCAGAGTTATAATTGACAGCTATCGTCTAAAAATATATTGAAGGTAGGCTGCGAAGAGGACTTGAAAGCAGGGCAGAATTGCAGGAAAACGGTTTCAGGGGGTAGACTGGAATTGCATTTAAAGCATAGGAAAAGAGGCAGAACGTCGACAATGATGCACTTGGCCAAAAAGGGCGTATGCGTTTTTTCCTGAATATATTCAGGAAAAAACGCATACGCCCTTTTTGGCCAACCAAGCAAGCATGTTAAAGTAATCTGCACTACAATGAAGTCTCACTGCCCCCCGGTCAAAAGGGCCATCTGTAAAAAGTGTAAAATCCAGAAAGGCAGCACAGGCCATGGAGAACAGGAAGTTTTGTTATGCTGATGGGCGGGATGTAAATTGCCAACAGCCACTCTGGAGAAGTGTATGGTGTTTCCTCAAACACCTAAAAAACAAAGCAACGGCGCCTACGGCACTTCCACTTATGGTCCTATAGTTTAGGGAAATTAAAATCAAAAACACGCAGCCACCCCAAATTTTCGAATGGCTCTGTTTACAATATACTCATCTATGGTACAAGTTAAATATCCCAGAAAGCGGAAAATGGATAAAGAAATTGTGCTACGAACGTAGAATGGAATATCACTCAGCAATGAAATCTATGTCTTCAGGCCCGTCGCGGCATAATGAGTGGATTCAGGTATGAAGACTCTAAGTGAAATTAGTCACACAGAGCAAGAAACATGATAAGATATCACTAATACACGGAATGTAAACTTGGCTACACATGAACTGAATTACAAAACAGAACAGGGTCTCAAATTTAGCAAACCAACCAATGCTTGCTTAAGGCGAAAGGTGAGTTGGAGTGCTACATAAAACCAGAGATTGAAATTAGCACAGATACCGTTCCATAAGTCGAATATGCAATGGTCAAGACCTACTCCTTGCTCAATAAAATGGACTCAACACCCCAAATTCAACGCCTAGGAATATACCTGACTAGTAAGAATCTTAAAACCCATGGATTTATATGTCTCCATAAGAGAATCAAGCGTGTATACAGCGGTATAAACGCAGCAGTGAAAATCCGATAAATCCCATTATCAAAATGAATTATAAAAACAAAACACAATGACAGTGAAATAGAAAGCAATTCTTAAATAATTCATTCAGGACTTGTGATGCAACCTGGATTTACCATATCTACACCCAGAGCTGGGTGAGACATAAGGCTGGACACTTTGAGCTGATAGCATTGGTGAGGTTCGGTGAGCAAATGCAGACCCTTTGAAGTCATACTGCATGATACCCATTCCATGGGTCCCAACTCTCCAGGTTTAAGGGATTCTTCCTTTAGCTAAAACATGCATGGGAAACCCAGAGTATGGTCCCTGTGACTGCGCAACGTTTTTAAATGCATCTAAGTTTTCGTCCCCTGATACTCGGGTTGACCATTCCGGACGGTATAATAACACTCTCCCCGCTTGGAGAGTCAGTGCCTTTAACCTCCTGTTTGACACAGTGTGCAATTTCTGCGCAAGATGAACAGGAATAGGGAGAACCAATGAGAGACTAGCTTTAGGGTCTGCACGGGCAACTTAAATGTTCATTTCCCACCAGAAAGAGGAATTTACCAAAGTCTCGGCGTGCCGTGCCGAAACCATTTTAGGGCCTGAAGCAATCCTGTGGGTTTGCGGCCAGCTCACAAGAAAGCGAGTTGAAGAAAGGAGCTCAGGGACACTGTAATTAACAAACCTGCAGAGTTATAAATGACAGGTATCATACCAAAATATATTGAAGTAAGGCTGCGAAGAGGGCTTGAAAGCGGGGCAGAATTCCACGAATATGATTTCAGGAGGTAGACGGGCAGTGCTCTGAAAGCATAGGAGAAGAGGCCGATCCTCGACAATGATGCACTTGGTCAAAAAGTGCATATGCGTTTTTTCAGGGCCCTCATTAAAGAGGGTAGGAGGCTCCCAGCATGCTTTCGTGGCCAACAGTGGGCCCACATCGCCAAGGCGATGTGAGCCAGCCAGGCAGGAGTGACCTCACATCAGAGGGCCCACCTCACAGAAGGGTAAGGAACCCAGCCAGGATCAGACTCTCACCAGAGTGCCCACATCAGCAAGGGGCTGTGAACCACGCAGGAGTATCATCACACCCGTGGGGCCACATCATCAAAAGTTGAGGTACACAAAAAATGTGGCCTCAAACCAGAGGACCCACATCACCATGAGTTTCAGAGCGAGGCAGGCAGGATTAACCTCACAACACATGGCCCATTGTATAAAAAAGGTGAGGAACCCAGCAGTTGGAACATCCCAGCAGGCGGCCCAGAGCACCGAGGCTATGGGATCCAGGCAGTGATGAACTCACAACAGAGGGCCCTCATCATGAAACTGTGAGCAAACCAGCCGTTGTGACCTCAGAGCACAAGGCCCACATCCCCATGGGGAAGGGAACCAAGCAGGAGTGTCATCGCACCAGTGGGCACACATCAGAAAATGTGGGGAGCCCAGCAGTTAGGGCCTGACGCCAGAGGGCTCTCATCACCGAGGAGAGGAGGCTCCCAGCAGGCTCCAACTGCTACCAGAGGGCCGCCATCGCCAATGCGGGATGTGCCAGCCAGGCAGGAGTGACCTCAGAGCAGAGGGCCCACCTCACAAAAGTGTGAGGAACCCAAAGAGGATCAGACTCTCACCACAGGGCCCACATCACCAAGGGAATGGGAACCAGGCTGGAGTGTCCTCACACCAGTGAGGCGTCATCACCGAAATGTGAGTGACCCAGCACACGTGGCCTCAAACCAGAGGACACACATCACCAAGGGGCTGGGAGTGAGGCAGGCAGGAGGAGCCTCAAAACATAGGGCCCATGGAATAAAAATGGTGAGGAATCCAGCAGTTGGAACCTCCCAGCAGGCGGCCGGGAGCAGCGAGGCTATGGGATCCAGACCTGACTGAACTCAAAACAGAGGGCCCTCATCATGAAACTCTGAGCAACCCAGCCGTTGGGACCTCAGAGCAGAAGGCCCACATTCCCATGTGGTTGGGAACATGGCATAAGTGTACTCGCACCACAGGGCACACATCAGAGAATTTTGGGAGCTCAGAAGTTAGGGCCTGATGCCAGAGGGCCCTCATTACCAAGGGGAGGAGACTCCAAGCAGGCACCAACTCCCAACTGAGGGCCCATGTCGCCAAGGGGACGTGTGACAGCCAGGCAGGAGTGACCTCACAGCAGAGGGCCTACCTCACAGAAGGGTGAGGAACCCAGCCAGGATAAGACTCTCACCAGAGGGCCCACATCACCAAGGGGATCAGAAACAGGCAGGACTGTCTTCACACCAGTGTGGCCACATCATAGAAAGGTGAGGAACCCAGCACATGTGGCCTAAACCAGAAGACCCACATCTCCAAGGGGCTCGGAGTGAGGCAGGCAGGAGGAGCCTCAAAACACAGGGCCCATAGAATAAAAAAGCTGAGGAATCCTGCAGTGGGAACCTCCTAGCAGGCGGCCCAGAGCACCGAGTCTATGCGATCCAGGCTGCAGTGAACTCACAGCAGAGGGCCCACATCATGAAACTGTGAGCAACCCAGCCATTGGGACCTCAGAGCAGAAGGCCCACATCCCCATGGGGATGGGAACCTCGCAGGAGTGTCCTCGCACCACTTAGCACGTATCAGAAAATGTGGGTACCCAGCAGTTAGGGCCTGATGCAAGAGGGCCGTCATCACCGAGGGGAGGAGGCTCCCAGCAGGCTCCAACTGCCACAAGAGGGCCGATGTTGCCCAGGCGGGGTGTGCCAGCCAGGCAGGAGTGACCTCACAGCAGAGGGCCCACCTCACAGAAGGGTGAGGAACCCAGCCAGGATCAGACTCTCACCAGAGGGCCCACATCATCAAAGGGATAGGAACCAGGCAGGAGTGTCCTCACACCAGTGGGGCCACATCATCGAAAGGTGAGGGACCCAGCACACGTGGCCTCAAACCAGAGGGCACACATCACCAAGGGGCTGGGAGTGAGGCAGGCAGGAGGAGTCTCAAAACAGAGGGCCCATAGAAGAAAAAAGGTGAGGAATCCCGCAGTTGGAACCTCCCAGCAGGTGGCCAGAAGCAGCGAGGCTATGGGATCCAGGCCAGAGTGAACTCACACCTGAGGGCCCTCATCATGAAACTGAGTAACCCAACGTTGGGACCTCAGAGCAGAAGGCCCACATTCCCATGGGGTTGGGAAACTGGCAGGAGTGTACTCGCACCACAGGGCGCACATCAGAAAACTTTTGGAGCCCAGGAGTTACGGCCTGACGCCAGAGGGCCCTCATTCCCGAGGGTAGGAGACTCCCAGCAGGCACCAACTCCCAACAGAGGGCCGACGTCGCCAAGGCTGGGTGTGCCAGCCAGGCAGGTTGACCTCAGAGAAGAGGTCCCACCTCACAGAAGTGTGAGTAACCCAACAAGGATCTGACTCTCACCGGAGGGCCCACATCACCAAGAGGATGGGAACCAGGCAGGAGTGTCCGCACACCAGTGGGGCCACATCAGCCAAAGGTGAGGAACCCAGCACATGTGGCCTCAAACCAGAGGACACACATCACCAAGGGGCTGGGAGTGAGGCAGGTGTCTGGAGGGGCACATTTAACTCTAATTTCCCACCAGGAAGAGGAATTAACCAAAGGCTCAGAGTGACGTGCTGGACCCTGATTACGGCCTGAAGCAAACCTGCGGTTCTGTGGCCAGCTTTCAAGGAAACGAGTTTTAAAGGAAATCACGGGCACTGTAATTCACAAACCTGCAGAGTTATAAATGACAGCTATTGGCAAAAATATATTGAAGTAAGTCTACAAAGAGGACTTGAAAACGAGGCAGAATTGCAGGAATCATATTTCAGGAGGTAGATTGGAATTGCATTTAAAGCATGTGAAAAGCGGCAGATCTTTGACAGTGATGCACTTGGACAAAAGTGCATATACATTTTTTCCTGAATATATTCAGGAAAAAACGCATATGCCCTTTTTGGCCAACCAAGCACTCGAGCAATGGAAATCCGCACTACAATGAAGTCTCATTTCCCATTCGTCAAAAGGGCCATCTGAAAAAAGTGTAAAAACCAGATACACAGGACAGGCCATGGAGAACAGGGAGCCTTGTTATGCTGATGGGCGGGATGTAAGTTGCCAACAGACACTCTGGAGATGTTTATGGTGTATCCTGAAACATCTGAAAAACAAAGCTACAGACCCTAGGGCACTTCCACTTTTGGCCCTATAGCTTAGGAAAATTAAAATCAACAAGACACAGCCAACACAAAATTTAGGTCTGCTGTGTTTACAAGAACCTCGAATCCAGTACAAATTAAATATCCCAGAAAGAAAAAAATGGATAAAGGAGTTGTGCTACTTACGTACAACGGAATATCACTCAGCAATGAAATCAATGTCATCAGGCCTGTAGTAGCAAATTGAGTGGATTTAAGTATGATGATTCTAAGAGAAATAGAGAAATATGTCACACAGAGTAAGATAATTATCATAAGATATCACTAATAGAGAGAGTGTAAACTTGGCTACACATAAACTGAATTACAAAACCGAACAGAGTCTCACATTTAGATAAAAACTTATGCTTGCTTAAGGGGAAAGTTGAGCTGGGGTGCTGTATAAAACCAGAGATTGTAATTAGCACACATACCGTTCCATAAGCCAAATATGTAATAGACAAGACCTACTCTTTGCTCAACGAAATAGACTCATCCATGGTGTATCACCTCACACCTGTTAGAATGGGCATCATCAGAAAATCTACAAACAACAGATGCTGGAAAGGGTGTGGAGATAAGGAACCCTCTTCCACTATTGTTGGGAATGTAAATTGATACAGTCACTGTGGAGAACATTATGGAGTTTCTTATAAAACTAAGAATAGAATTACCATATGATACAGCAATGCCACTACTGGGCATATACCCAGACAAAACCATAAATCAAAAAGAGACATTCACCGCAATGTTCATTGCATCACTATTTACAATATCCAGGTAATGGAAGCAACCTAAATGCCCACAGACAGACGAATGCATAAAGATGTGGTACATATATAAAATGGAATATCACTAAGCCATAAAAAGGAATGAAATTGGGTCATTTGTAGAGACGTTGATGGATCTAGAGACTGTCATACAGAGTGAAGTAAGTCAGAAATAGAAAAACAAATCTTGTATATTAATGCATATATGTGGAACCTAGAAAAAATGTACAGATGAACCGTTTTGCAAGGCAGAAATAGAGCAACAGATGTAGACAACAAACGTATGGACACCAAGGGGGGAAAGCTGTTGGGGGGTGGTGGTGGGAGGAGTTGAGAGATTGGGATTGGCATGTATACATTTATATGTATAAAATCGATAACCAAAAAGAACCTGCTGTATAAAAAAATAAAATAAAATTCAAAATTACCAAAAGTAAAACAGACAAAATATTCTTCCCTTCACATACATGTATTTATATGAATAAATTATTTCCATGCTTATATCTGTAAATACAAAAAAGAGGAATAAAATCTACCTTGAAGCAAAAACGAAAGAAAGAAAAAAAAACAGAACCCACCAGTTACACAGAGGAAAACCGTATCAGGGCACTTGCTCCAGTTGTAAACAATTCTGAAGTTGGTCAGTGGTGGGGAATCATCTCCCATTCAGCCAGCAGGCCCCACACAACAAGCGTCCTCATTGCAAAGCTGGGGGACCGTGCCGAGGCATCTGTGAGTAAACGTGGGCTGAGCCCCAGGCCAGCTGCTGCTGAAATGTTCCCACCCTTCCCAGGTAAAACACCTGAATATGTACAAGGACTTGAAAGCCTAGAGGAAGGGCCATGGAGCCACATGAGCACCAGCATGCCAGCCGACTTGGTACCTGCAGGCCAGCCAGGATGGTCCTGGCCCTGGGTGCTCTTCTGGAAGCTTTCCATTTCCCTGCCTGAGATACCCCTGCTGTCCCGGCCCCCACTGCTTTCTTCCTCACTCACCTCTGCCCAGGGAGAAATTCCAGCGGCAGGTATGGGTGACACATCCTCTTCTTTAGCAGGTGGCATCTTGGCAACTGCTGCAGAAAGTCCAGCAGAGCCCCACTCACACTGGGCCACCAACAAAGCCATGGCCTCTCACTCCCTCCCACCAGTCCAGCCCCGAGACTGCTGACAGGGCAGAGAAAATGGCGTCAGGCACAGCTGCAGGGGCTCTTGCTGCCTGGAGCGGTGTTTATATTGATCTCAACCCAGGCACACCTGGGGAGGGCTGGCCGGCACGGTCAGGCTTCCCAGGCCAGCCAATCATCACCCCTCAGGGGCTCACAGTTGCAGAAACTGGAACTTGCTGAATCGGCCAGGTCCAAGGAACAGGTGTGGGCTCCTGAGAGTCAGGATAGACAAGGGGCTGCAGCTCTGGCTTGTTTTCTAATTATATTATCTGGCCCATGAGTGGGAGACAACTTCAAGAAAACCCTCTCCTAATGAGAGGAACCCAGGAGTCAGGGAGAGGAGGGGTGGGTGGTGGGTGGAGACAGAGGCCTGGTGCCCCGGGTGCAGTGGAAGTCTCTGGAAGACCAGGTGGAGGGAGGCCACACAGAGTGATGCCCAGGGTCACAGACCTGTCGGAGCTGCCGTTTCTTAGTTCAAGTCCTGCTCTGAGGTGCTCTGTGTCAGATCTGAGTGACAGGTGAGCTGGGAGTGCTCTGCAAAGAGGGTGATATGCATGGTTCCTGTGTGCCCAGCCCTGCCACAGTACCTGCAAGGGTAGCTCTGTATCCGGGGATGGGTCTGACCACGAGAGCCCCATGGGCTGCAGGGGAACCTGCCCAGGGAACCCCATATCCTGGGAGGGGCCTGAACACGAGAGCCCCGTGGGCTGGGGTGGGGGTGAGGTACCTGCCCAGGTGAGCTCCATATCCTGGGATTGGCCTGACCTCGAGAGCCCCATGGGCTGCTGGAGTCCTGGTAAAGGATGTCAGGACAGTCAGTGAAGCCACCGAGGATAGACCTCCAGTAGCTCCTAAATCCTACACCCTGCTGGTCATTCTACCAACCACCAGGACATGGTATTCTGTATTAGTCTTCAATGATGCCTTCTTTTGTATTCTATTAGTCCCAGAGTCACAAGAAATTTTGGCTTGTGAGTGGCAGGACTCAACATACAACTAAAACAATACTTCCGGGCCGTGTTGCCCCAAGGGTTCAAAAATTCCCACACCATCTTTGGGGAAAGCTCAGCTAAAGACCTAAAAGTTCTACCTCTGGAAAAGGAAACACTCCTTCAATATGCAGACGACATTCTGATCGCCAGCCCTACTAAGGAGACCTCTGAACTACCAAGCCAATAAAGGATACAAGTTGTCCAAGAAAAACCTCAAATATCACAGACTACGGTGACCTGCCTGGGCTTCATTCTCACAGAAGGTCGGAGAAGCCCATCCCAGGAAAGGGAAGAAACAATTTACAGCCTTACCCATTTCTAAACCTAGAAGACAGCTTAGGGGTTCCTGGGGAGGCCAGGGTTTGCTGCTTCTGGATCCCTAACTACAGTCTACTAGCTGGGCCTCTATATGAAATACTGAAAGGAAAAGATGATGATCCTTTTGAATAGAATCCAGAAGTGGCCTTTCAAGAATGGAAAGAGCAGTCAATTCAGACCCTTGCCCTGGAACTCCCTAATTTAGCTAAACCCTTTGACCTTTACATTCCTGGTGAACGGTGAATCGCCATTGGAGTATTAGTGCAAAACCTGGGACCACTTGAAATGGAACAATGCAAGAATGCCATCCAGGTAGGATAAACTACGGTCACCAAGGGGCTTGGCCCACCGCCACATCTGGCCAAGATACTGGCAGTATCTGAAAACCTGGAAATCAGCAGCCCAAAAGGCCACCTCCCTCCTAAGGGAAAAGGACCCCACGTGGTGATCCTAACCCCCAACCATGCCCTGAAGTTGCAGGGTTTGCTCCGTGGGCACACTGACCTTGAGTGAGGAGGCCCTCCAACTCCAACCTCCAGAGAGATAACCGGGGCAAAGGGGCACCATGACGACTCGTGTGACCATCACTTGACCTGGAGTTTCTCTCATAAAACAACAAGAGTGTGTCCCAAAAGAGTAGACTACTGCTTGCAGGACTTACTGCACCCAGAGGGGAGGTAATAATCTTGGCGGGGGAACCGTATATCACGCTGTCACCATAGAAGAGCCTACAGACACTGTGATGATGGTGGCCAATAAGACCGGCTGGACTCCTGTTTACTTCAAAAGGCTGTTGACTCAGTGGCCATCATGGTCCTTCATCACCACTGACCCTGGACTGTCTGGGAGTTGAGCAGGCAGGGTCCTGACACCTGGTGCTGTTTTTACGTTAATTCAGGGGCCTAATTGAAGAAAGTGCAGACTACTGGTCAGAGCATCTACGCTGGCAGAAACGGTCAGCCTAAGGTGGCCGAACAAATGTGGGGCGGGGTGAAACTGGACCTCACAGCGTCACTGCACATCTCCTTCCTGGACCCTTAAAGGTCATTAGAATCTATAACACTACCAATACTTGTGCTCAGGCGGACGAGCAGGGAGGCAGGAGGCCTGGGGACAATCAACGTCACCTGGAGGCTGCTGGGGAGAAGTTCTGACCCTCGCCCACGGGTATGAGGGCTCCTAACTCAGCACTCAGCAGTTACAGATGAAGGGTCTGCACCCTCAGCACTCTAAGAATGAGGAAGGGGACAAAATGCAGAAGAGGGGTTTGTCCCAGGCAAAGCCCCTTAAAAATCCCTGGGAGATAAAAATAGAATCTGGGCAATAAAATAAAGTCTAACCTTTTTTATCCTTTGTGCTTTGTCTAATTTCACGTGCTCTTAGGGTCCCACATACAGAGGTTCAACAGCCAGCACTTCAGACCAGATTTCCTAGTGCAGAATGGCTGGGTCGACACCTCAGCTCCTGGGGCACAGTGCAGACTCCGCGATATAGAGCCTGAGCTGCAGCCAACTGGGCACTCGAGAGATCCGCCCCCTCCCTCCCACTGACTCTGACAGGATTTCTACACAGCAGCCCAGCCCACAGCCCACGGGGTAGCACATGCTCTCACCTCTCCATTCTCTGATCAAAATATAAAGTTTCCTTTGCTTCTGAACCAAACTCAGTCTCAATCTGTTGGCTCCAATGACACTGGGCAGGGGGACACTTGTTGGGGTCCACTCTGGAGGATCAGTAACAGAAATTGAGAACATTGTAACTTCAATGAACAGATGTGTGAGCCAAACTGTAATTAACATAGAACAGTGTATAAGGCTCGGGCAAAATAAGATGTTTCTAACACTTCCATTTGATATTTCCATCACTTTATTATAAGCAAGTTCAGTGAAAAGGTCTTATTTGTCAGGTCAATACTAGAGAAACGAAGTGATTTCTTTCCAAGGATGTACATCTAATAATCTTGGTTAAAGCTTCAATCTTGTTTTAAATGCTTTTCCATTGAAAATGATACCTCTCTTTCAGCTCCCCCATTTCTGAGAAGTATAAAATCTTATAATTTATTAAGACCAAATGGGAAAGGTGGGAGGAGGGATAAATTAACAGTTTGGGATTAACACATACACACTGCTATGTATAAAATCGATCATCAACAAGGAACTACTGTATAGCACAGGGAACTACACTCAATATTTTGCAATAACCTATAAGGGGAAATAATCTGAAAACGAATAGATGTTTTTATTGACATCATCTATTAATGACAGTTAAAATGGAACCTAAGGGAAGCCAGTGGTGAGTGCTTCTGACCCTGAAGACTTCAATCATCTAAAGTTTGGACTCTGCCTACTTCCCAAGGCCCTTAATGAACCTATGTGTAGCTGTAGCTTAAAAAATTCCCCAGTTTGGGTTGTGGAGAGACACTGATTTTGAAAAAGCCCTGGTGTTCTCCTCACATGAATGGGACACTTCCTACAGCTAAAACATGCCTGTCACACCCAGAGGATGGTATACCGTCTGATCGGGAAGAGTTTGGAAAAGGCATCTCATCTCCTCATCTCCTGGTGCTCGGGTTCACCCCTCCAGCGTCTTTACGAACAGTCTCCCCACTTGGAGATGTCAGCACTGTCAACATCCTGTTTGGAATTTGTCCAGAGGACGAAGCAGAAGGAGGAGGAACAATGAGAGACAAGTCCTAGGTGTTCGGACAGGCACATGTCACTCTAATTTCCAATCAGGAAGACGAATTGACCAAAGGCTAGGGTTGCCCATGGAAACAGAATAGGGCTTGAGGAAATCCCGCTGCTTTGTGGCCAGTTCCCATAAACACAAGTTGAAAAATGGAACTCAGGGACACTAAAATTCACGAAACTGCAGAGTTGAAAATATCTATCACTGAAAAATGTCTTGAGGAAAGTCAGAGAAAAGGACTTGTAAGCAACGGAGAATGGCAGGAAAGGGATTGGAAGAGGTAGAAAGGACTCGCCATTAAGCACAAGAAAAGGGGCTGAACATTGCCAACATTGCATTTGGCCAAAAAGGGTGTATGCGTCTTTTTCTGTATATATTCAAGAAAAGGGCATACACTTTTTTAGCCAACCAAACAGGTGGGCACTGGAAATCAGTACTACAAAACATATCACTTCGCATCAGTCAGAAGAGCCTTCCTCATAAAGTGTAAACACCAGAAATGCAGGACAGGGCAAGGAGAAAAGGGAGCCCTGTGAGGCTTATAGTGGAAATGTATATTGCCAACGGTCACTCTGGATAAGTGTATTGTGTTCACTAAAGCATCTAAAAAATGAGCTACAGAGCACAGGGCACTTGCACTCATGGACGTATATCTTGGGAAAAACAAAAATGGAGAGGACACAGGCACCCCAATGTTTACCGCCTCTCTGTTTAAGAGATCCTCGACTAGGATATAATTTATATGTCTGTGGAGGGAAAAAATGGATAGAGATGTGGCACTTATGTAGAGTGGAATATTACTCAGCCTGAAAATCAATGAAATATGGCCAGTTGTAACAACCCCAGAGGAGTTACTTATGATCATTCGAAGTCACATAATTCAAAAAGAAAAAGACATACGATACTACTAATACATGGAATATAAACGAGGCTAAAAATGAACTGAGTTACAAAACAGAACGGGGTCTCAGATTTAGAAAACCAACTTATGCTTGCTTAAGGATAAAGGAGAGTTGGGGTGCTGCATAAAACCAGAGATTGAAATTAGCACAGATACCGTTCCATAAGCCAAATATGTAATAGAAAAAACCTACTCCCTGGTCAACGAAATGGACTCAACACCCCATATTCAGCACCTAGGAATATACGGGACGAGTAA
Organism: Delphinapterus leucas; assembly: GCF_059928025.1. Classification (NCBI taxonomy): domain Eukaryota; kingdom Metazoa; phylum Chordata; class Mammalia; order Artiodactyla; family Monodontidae; genus Delphinapterus; species Delphinapterus leucas. Next base: position 1,140,642 of record NW_028322272.1, on the reverse strand, counting down.
GAGTCTTAATACCTATGGATTTATATGTCTCGGTAAGAGAATCAAGCGTGTGTACAGCTGCATGAAGGCAGCAGTGAAAATCAGCTAAATCCCATTATCAAAATAAATTTCAAAAACAAAACACAATGACAGTGAAATAGAGAGCAATTCTTAAATAATTCATTCAGGGCTTGTGATGCAACCTGGATTTACCACATCTACACCCAGAGATGGGTGAGACAAAAGGCTGGACACTTCGGGCTGATAGCACTGGTGAGGTTCGGTAAGCAAATGCAGACCCTTTGAAGTCATACTGCATGGTACCCATTCCATGGGTCCCAACTCTCCAGGTTTAAGGGATTCTTCCTTCAACTTAAACATGCTTGGGAACCCCAGAGTATGGTGCACCGTGTGACCGGGAAGTCTTTTCAAATGCATCTCAGTTTTCGTCCCCTTTTACTCGTGTTCACAATTCCAGACCATTTACTAACACTCTCACCACTTGGAGAGTCAGTGCCTTTAACCTCCTGTTTGGCACAGTTTGCAATTTCCGCACAAGATGAACAGGAATAGGGAGAACAAATGAGTGACTAGCTGTAGGTGTCTGCACGGGCAAATTTTACGCTCATTTCCCACCAGGAAGAGGAATTAACCAAAGGCTCAGCATGCCGTTCCGGAACCAGATTAGGGCCTGAAGCAATCCTGCGGGTTTGCGGATAGCTCACAAGAAAGCGAGTTGAAGGAAGGAGCTCAGGGACACTGTAATTCACAAACAGGCAGAGTTATAATTGACAGCTATCGTCTAAAAATATATTGAAGGTAGGCTGCGAAGAGGACTTGAAAGCAGGGCAGAATTGCAGGAAAACGGTTTCAGGGGGTAGACTGGAATTGCATTTAAAGCATAGGAAAAGAGGCAGAACGTCGACAATGATGCACTTGGCCAAAAAGGGCGTATGCGTTTTTTCCTGAATATATTCAGGAAAAAACGCATACGCCCTTTTTGGCCAACCAAGCAAGCATGTTAAAGTAATCTGCACTACAATGAAGTCTCACTGCCCCCCGGTCAAAAGGGCCATCTGTAAAAAGTGTAAAATCCAGAAAGGCAGCACAGGCCATGGAGAACAGGAAGTTTTGTTATGCTGATGGGCGGGATGTAAATTGCCAACAGCCACTCTGGAGAAGTGTATGGTGTTTCCTCAAACACCTAAAAAACAAAGCAACGGCGCCTACGGCACTTCCACTTATGGTCCTATAGTTTAGGGAAATTAAAATCAAAAACACGCAGCCACCCCAAATTTTCGAATGGCTCTGTTTACAATATACTCATCTATGGTACAAGTTAAATATCCCAGAAAGCGGAAAATGGATAAAGAAATTGTGCTACGAACGTAGAATGGAATATCACTCAGCAATGAAATCTATGTCTTCAGGCCCGTCGCGGCATAATGAGTGGATTCAGGTATGAAGACTCTAAGTGAAATTAGTCACACAGAGCAAGAAACATGATAAGATATCACTAATACACGGAATGTAAACTTGGCTACACATGAACTGAATTACAAAACAGAACAGGGTCTCAAATTTAGCAAACCAACCAATGCTTGCTTAAGGCGAAAGGTGAGTTGGAGTGCTACATAAAACCAGAGATTGAAATTAGCACAGATACCGTTCCATAAGTCGAATATGCAATGGTCAAGACCTACTCCTTGCTCAATAAAATGGACTCAACACCCCAAATTCAACGCCTAGGAATATACCTGACTAGTAAGAATCTTAAAACCCATGGATTTATATGTCTCCATAAGAGAATCAAGCGTGTATACAGCGGTATAAACGCAGCAGTGAAAATCCGATAAATCCCATTATCAAAATGAATTATAAAAACAAAACACAATGACAGTGAAATAGAAAGCAATTCTTAAATAATTCATTCAGGACTTGTGATGCAACCTGGATTTACCATATCTACACCCAGAGCTGGGTGAGACATAAGGCTGGACACTTTGAGCTGATAGCATTGGTGAGGTTCGGTGAGCAAATGCAGACCCTTTGAAGTCATACTGCATGATACCCATTCCATGGGTCCCAACTCTCCAGGTTTAAGGGATTCTTCCTTTAGCTAAAACATGCATGGGAAACCCAGAGTATGGTCCCTGTGACTGCGCAACGTTTTTAAATGCATCTAAGTTTTCGTCCCCTGATACTCGGGTTGACCATTCCGGACGGTATAATAACACTCTCCCCGCTTGGAGAGTCAGTGCCTTTAACCTCCTGTTTGACACAGTGTGCAATTTCTGCGCAAGATGAACAGGAATAGGGAGAACCAATGAGAGACTAGCTTTAGGGTCTGCACGGGCAACTTAAATGTTCATTTCCCACCAGAAAGAGGAATTTACCAAAGTCTCGGCGTGCCGTGCCGAAACCATTTTAGGGCCTGAAGCAATCCTGTGGGTTTGCGGCCAGCTCACAAGAAAGCGAGTTGAAGAAAGGAGCTCAGGGACACTGTAATTAACAAACCTGCAGAGTTATAAATGACAGGTATCATACCAAAATATATTGAAGTAAGGCTGCGAAGAGGGCTTGAAAGCGGGGCAGAATTCCACGAATATGATTTCAGGAGGTAGACGGGCAGTGCTCTGAAAGCATAGGAGAAGAGGCCGATCCTCGACAATGATGCACTTGGTCAAAAAGTGCATATGCGTTTTTTCAGGGCCCTCATTAAAGAGGGTAGGAGGCTCCCAGCATGCTTTCGTGGCCAACAGTGGGCCCACATCGCCAAGGCGATGTGAGCCAGCCAGGCAGGAGTGACCTCACATCAGAGGGCCCACCTCACAGAAGGGTAAGGAACCCAGCCAGGATCAGACTCTCACCAGAGTGCCCACATCAGCAAGGGGCTGTGAACCACGCAGGAGTATCATCACACCCGTGGGGCCACATCATCAAAAGTTGAGGTACACAAAAAATGTGGCCTCAAACCAGAGGACCCACATCACCATGAGTTTCAGAGCGAGGCAGGCAGGATTAACCTCACAACACATGGCCCATTGTATAAAAAAGGTGAGGAACCCAGCAGTTGGAACATCCCAGCAGGCGGCCCAGAGCACCGAGGCTATGGGATCCAGGCAGTGATGAACTCACAACAGAGGGCCCTCATCATGAAACTGTGAGCAAACCAGCCGTTGTGACCTCAGAGCACAAGGCCCACATCCCCATGGGGAAGGGAACCAAGCAGGAGTGTCATCGCACCAGTGGGCACACATCAGAAAATGTGGGGAGCCCAGCAGTTAGGGCCTGACGCCAGAGGGCTCTCATCACCGAGGAGAGGAGGCTCCCAGCAGGCTCCAACTGCTACCAGAGGGCCGCCATCGCCAATGCGGGATGTGCCAGCCAGGCAGGAGTGACCTCAGAGCAGAGGGCCCACCTCACAAAAGTGTGAGGAACCCAAAGAGGATCAGACTCTCACCACAGGGCCCACATCACCAAGGGAATGGGAACCAGGCTGGAGTGTCCTCACACCAGTGAGGCGTCATCACCGAAATGTGAGTGACCCAGCACACGTGGCCTCAAACCAGAGGACACACATCACCAAGGGGCTGGGAGTGAGGCAGGCAGGAGGAGCCTCAAAACATAGGGCCCATGGAATAAAAATGGTGAGGAATCCAGCAGTTGGAACCTCCCAGCAGGCGGCCGGGAGCAGCGAGGCTATGGGATCCAGACCTGACTGAACTCAAAACAGAGGGCCCTCATCATGAAACTCTGAGCAACCCAGCCGTTGGGACCTCAGAGCAGAAGGCCCACATTCCCATGTGGTTGGGAACATGGCATAAGTGTACTCGCACCACAGGGCACACATCAGAGAATTTTGGGAGCTCAGAAGTTAGGGCCTGATGCCAGAGGGCCCTCATTACCAAGGGGAGGAGACTCCAAGCAGGCACCAACTCCCAACTGAGGGCCCATGTCGCCAAGGGGACGTGTGACAGCCAGGCAGGAGTGACCTCACAGCAGAGGGCCTACCTCACAGAAGGGTGAGGAACCCAGCCAGGATAAGACTCTCACCAGAGGGCCCACATCACCAAGGGGATCAGAAACAGGCAGGACTGTCTTCACACCAGTGTGGCCACATCATAGAAAGGTGAGGAACCCAGCACATGTGGCCTAAACCAGAAGACCCACATCTCCAAGGGGCTCGGAGTGAGGCAGGCAGGAGGAGCCTCAAAACACAGGGCCCATAGAATAAAAAAGCTGAGGAATCCTGCAGTGGGAACCTCCTAGCAGGCGGCCCAGAGCACCGAGTCTATGCGATCCAGGCTGCAGTGAACTCACAGCAGAGGGCCCACATCATGAAACTGTGAGCAACCCAGCCATTGGGACCTCAGAGCAGAAGGCCCACATCCCCATGGGGATGGGAACCTCGCAGGAGTGTCCTCGCACCACTTAGCACGTATCAGAAAATGTGGGTACCCAGCAGTTAGGGCCTGATGCAAGAGGGCCGTCATCACCGAGGGGAGGAGGCTCCCAGCAGGCTCCAACTGCCACAAGAGGGCCGATGTTGCCCAGGCGGGGTGTGCCAGCCAGGCAGGAGTGACCTCACAGCAGAGGGCCCACCTCACAGAAGGGTGAGGAACCCAGCCAGGATCAGACTCTCACCAGAGGGCCCACATCATCAAAGGGATAGGAACCAGGCAGGAGTGTCCTCACACCAGTGGGGCCACATCATCGAAAGGTGAGGGACCCAGCACACGTGGCCTCAAACCAGAGGGCACACATCACCAAGGGGCTGGGAGTGAGGCAGGCAGGAGGAGTCTCAAAACAGAGGGCCCATAGAAGAAAAAAGGTGAGGAATCCCGCAGTTGGAACCTCCCAGCAGGTGGCCAGAAGCAGCGAGGCTATGGGATCCAGGCCAGAGTGAACTCACACCTGAGGGCCCTCATCATGAAACTGAGTAACCCAACGTTGGGACCTCAGAGCAGAAGGCCCACATTCCCATGGGGTTGGGAAACTGGCAGGAGTGTACTCGCACCACAGGGCGCACATCAGAAAACTTTTGGAGCCCAGGAGTTACGGCCTGACGCCAGAGGGCCCTCATTCCCGAGGGTAGGAGACTCCCAGCAGGCACCAACTCCCAACAGAGGGCCGACGTCGCCAAGGCTGGGTGTGCCAGCCAGGCAGGTTGACCTCAGAGAAGAGGTCCCACCTCACAGAAGTGTGAGTAACCCAACAAGGATCTGACTCTCACCGGAGGGCCCACATCACCAAGAGGATGGGAACCAGGCAGGAGTGTCCGCACACCAGTGGGGCCACATCAGCCAAAGGTGAGGAACCCAGCACATGTGGCCTCAAACCAGAGGACACACATCACCAAGGGGCTGGGAGTGAGGCAGGTGTCTGGAGGGGCACATTTAACTCTAATTTCCCACCAGGAAGAGGAATTAACCAAAGGCTCAGAGTGACGTGCTGGACCCTGATTACGGCCTGAAGCAAACCTGCGGTTCTGTGGCCAGCTTTCAAGGAAACGAGTTTTAAAGGAAATCACGGGCACTGTAATTCACAAACCTGCAGAGTTATAAATGACAGCTATTGGCAAAAATATATTGAAGTAAGTCTACAAAGAGGACTTGAAAACGAGGCAGAATTGCAGGAATCATATTTCAGGAGGTAGATTGGAATTGCATTTAAAGCATGTGAAAAGCGGCAGATCTTTGACAGTGATGCACTTGGACAAAAGTGCATATACATTTTTTCCTGAATATATTCAGGAAAAAACGCATATGCCCTTTTTGGCCAACCAAGCACTCGAGCAATGGAAATCCGCACTACAATGAAGTCTCATTTCCCATTCGTCAAAAGGGCCATCTGAAAAAAGTGTAAAAACCAGATACACAGGACAGGCCATGGAGAACAGGGAGCCTTGTTATGCTGATGGGCGGGATGTAAGTTGCCAACAGACACTCTGGAGATGTTTATGGTGTATCCTGAAACATCTGAAAAACAAAGCTACAGACCCTAGGGCATTTCCACTTTTGGCCCTATAGCTTAGGAAAATTAAAATCAACAAGACACAGCCAACACAAAATTTAGGTCTGCTGTGTTTACAAGAACCTCGAATCCAGTACAAATTAAATATCCCAGAAAGAAAAAAATGGATAAAGGAGTTGTGCTACTTACGTACAACGGAATATCACTCAGCAATGAAATCAATGTCATCAGGCCTGTAGTAGCAAATTGAGTGGATTTAAGTATGATGATTCTAAGAGAAATAGAGAAATATGTCACACAGAGTAAGATAATTATCATAAGATATCACTAATAGAGAGAGTGTAAACTTGGCTACACATAAACTGAATTACAAAACCGAACAGAGTCTCACATTTAGATAAAAACTTATGCTTGCTTAAGGGGAAAGTTGAGCTGGGGTGCTGTATAAAACCAGAGATTGTAATTAGCACACATACCGTTCCATAAGCCAAATATGTAATAGACAAGACCTACTCTTTGCTCAACGAAATAGACTCATCCATGGTGTATCACCTCACACCTGTTAGAATGGGCATCATCAGAAAATCTACAAACAACAGATGCTGGAAAGGGTGTGGAGATAAGGAACCCTCTTCCACTATTGTTGGGAATGTAAATTGATACAGTCACTGTGGAGAACATTATGGAGTTTCTTATAAAACTAAGAATAGAATTACCATATGATACAGCAATGCCACTACTGGGCATATACCCAGACAAAACCATAAATCAAAAAGAGACATTCACCGCAATGTTCATTGCATCACTATTTACAATATCCAGGTAATGGAAGCAACCTAAATGCCCACAGACAGACGAATGCATAAAGATGTGGTACATATATAAAATGGAATATCACTAAGCCATAAAAAGGAATGAAATTGGGTCATTTGTAGAGACGTTGATGGATCTAGAGACTGTCATACAGAGTGAAGTAAGTCAGAAATAGAAAAACAAATCTTGTATATTAATGCATATATGTGGAACCTAGAAAAAATGTACAGATGAACCGTTTTGCAAGGCAGAAATAGAGCAACAGATGTAGACAACAAACGTATGGACACCAAGGGGGGAAAGCTGTTGGGGGGTGGTGGTGGGAGGAGTTGAGAGATTGGGATTGGCATGTATACATTTATATGTATAAAATCGATAACCAAAAAGAACCTGCTGTATAAAAAAATAAAATAAAATTCAAAATTACCAAAAGTAAAACAGACAAAATATTCTTCCCTTCACATACATGTATTTATATGAATAAATTATTTCCATGCTTATATCTGTAAATACAAAAAAGAGGAATAAAATCTACCTTGAAGCAAAAACGAAAGAAAGAAAAAAAAACAGAACCCACCAGTTACACAGAGGAAAACCGTATCAGGGCACTTGCTCCAGTTGTAAACAATTCTGAAGTTGGTCAGTGGTGGGGAATCATCTCCCATTCAGCCAGCAGGCCCCACACAACAAGCGTCCTCATTGCAAAGCTGGGGGACCGTGCCGAGGCATCTGTGAGTAAACGTGGGCTGAGCCCCAGGCCAGCTGCTGCTGAAATGTTCCCACCCTTCCCAGGTAAAACACCTGAATATGTACAAGGACTTGAAAGCCTAGAGGAAGGGCCATGGAGCCACATGAGCACCAGCATGCCAGCCGACTTGGTACCTGCAGGCCAGCCAGGATGGTCCTGGCCCTGGGTGCTCTTCTGGAAGCTTTCCATTTCCCTGCCTGAGATACCCCTGCTGTCCCGGCCCCCACTGCTTTCTTCCTCACTCACCTCTGCCCAGGGAGAAATTCCAGCGGCAGGTATGGGTGACACATCCTCTTCTTTAGCAGGTGGCATCTTGGCAACTGCTGCAGAAAGTCCAGCAGAGCCCCACTCACACTGGGCCACCAACAAAGCCATGGCCTCTCACTCCCTCCCACCAGTCCAGCCCCGAGACTGCTGACAGGGCAGAGAAAATGGCGTCAGGCACAGCTGCAGGGGCTCTTGCTGCCTGGAGCGGTGTTTATATTGATCTCAACCCAGGCACACCTGGGGAGGGCTGGCCGGCACGGTCAGGCTTCCCAGGCCAGCCAATCATCACCCCTCAGGGGCTCACAGTTGCAGAAACTGGAACTTGCTGAATCGGCCAGGTCCAAGGAACAGGTGTGGGCTCCTGAGAGTCAGGATAGACAAGGGGCTGCAGCTCTGGCTTGTTTTCTAATTATATTATCTGGCCCATGAGTGGGAGACAACTTCAAGAAAACCCTCTCCTAATGAGAGGAACCCAGGAGTCAGGGAGAGGAGGGGTGGGTGGTGGGTGGAGACAGAGGCCTGGTGCCCCGGGTGCAGTGGAAGTCTCTGGAAGACCAGGTGGAGGGAGGCCACACAGAGTGATGCCCAGGGTCACAGACCTGTCGGAGCTGCCGTTTCTTAGTTCAAGTCCTGCTCTGAGGTGCTCTGTGTCAGATCTGAGTGACAGGTGAGCTGGGAGTGCTCTGCAAAGAGGGTGATATGCATGGTTCCTGTGTGCCCAGCCCTGCCACAGTACCTGCAAGGGTAGCTCTGTATCCGGGGATGGGTCTGACCACGAGAGCCCCATGGGATGCAGGGGAACCTGCCCAGGGAACCCCATATCCTGGGAGGGGCCTGAACACGAGAGCCCCGTGGGCTGGGGTGGGGGTGAGGTACCTGCCCAGGTGAGCTCCATATCCTGGGATTGGCCTGACCTCGAGAGCCCCATGGGCTGCTGGAGTCCTGGTAAAGGATGTCAGGACAGTCAGTGAAGCCACCGAGGATAGACCTCCAGTAGCTCCTAAATCCTACACCCTGCTGGTCATTCTACCAACCACCAGGACATGGTATTCTGTATTAGTCTTCAATGATGCCTTCTTTTGTATTCTATTAGTCCCAGAGTCACAAGAAATTTTGGCTTGTGAGTGGCAGGACTCAACATACAACTAAAACAATACTTCCGGGCCGTGTTGCCCCAAGGGTTCAAAAATTCCCACACCATCTTTGGGGAAAGCTCAGCTAAAGACCTAAAAGTTCTACCTCTGGAAAAGGAAACACTCCTTCAATATGCAGACGACATTCTGATCGCCAGCCCTACTAAGGAGACCTCTGAACTACCAAGCCAATAAAGGATACAAGTTGTCCAAGAAAAACCTCAAATATCACAGACTACGGTGACCTGCCTGGGCTTCATTCTCACAGAAGGTCGGAGAAGCCCATCCCAGGAAAGGGAAGAAACAATTTACAGCCTTACCCATTTCTAAACCTAGAAGACAGCTTAGGGGTTCCTGGGGAGGCCAGGGTTTGCTGCTTCTGGATCCCTAACTACAGTCTACTAGCTGGGCCTCTATATGAAATACTGAAAGGAAAAGATGATGATCCTTTTGAATAGAATCCAGAAGTGGCCTTTCAAGAATGGAAAGAGCAGTCAATTCAGACCCTTGCCCTGGAACTCCCTAATTTAGCTAAACCCTTTGACCTTTACATTCCTGGTGAACGGTGAATCGCCATTGGAGTATTAGTGCAAAACCTGGGACCACTTGAAATGGAACAATGCAAGAATGCCATCCAGGTAGGATAAACTACGGTCACCAAGGGGCTTGGCCCACCGCCACATCTGGCCAAGATACTGGCAGTATCTGAAAACCTGGAAATCAGCAGCCCAAAAGGCCACCTCCCTCCTAAGGGAAAAGGACCCCACGTGGTGATCCTAACCCCCAACCATGCCCTGAAGTTGCAGGGTTTGCTCCGTGGGCACACTGACCTTGAGTGAGGAGGCCCTCCAACTCCAACCTCCAGAGAGATAACCGGGGCAAAGGGGCACCATGACGACTCGTGTGACCATCACTTGACCTGGAGTTTCTCTCATAAAACAACAAGAGTGTGTCCCAAAAGAGTAGACTACTGCTTGCAGGACTTACTGCACCCAGAGGGGAGGTAATAATCTTGGCGGGGGAACCGTATATCACGCTGTCACCATAGAAGAGCCTACAGACACTGTGATGATGGTGGCCAATAAGACCGGCTGGACTCCTGTTTACTTCAAAAGGCTGTTGACTCAGTGGCCATCATGGTCCTTCATCACCACTGACCCTGGACTGTCTGGGAGTTGAGCAGGCAGGGTCCTGACACCTGGTGCTGTTTTTACGTTAATTCAGGGGCCTAATTGAAGAAAGCGCAGACTACTGGTCAGAGCATCTACGCTGGCAGAAACGGTCAGCCTAAGGTGGCCGAACAAATGTGGGGCGGGGTGAAACTGGACCTCACAGCGTCACTGCACATCTCCTTCCTGGACCCTTAAAGGTCATTAGAATCTATAACACTACCAATACTTGTGCTCAGGCGGACGAGCAGGGAGGCAGGAGGCCTGGGGACAATCAACGTCACCTGGAGGCTGCTGGGGAGAAGTTCTGACCCTCGCCCACGGGTATGAGGGCTCCTAACTCAGCACTCAGCAGTTACAGATGAAGGGTCTGCACCCTCAGCACTCTAAGAATGAGGAAGGGGACAAAATGCAGAAGAGGGGTTTGTCCCAGGCAAAGCCCCTTAAAAATCCCTGGGAGATAAAAATAGAATCTGGGCAATAAAATAAAGTCTAACCTTTTTTATCCTTTGTGCTTTGTCTAATTTCACGTGCTCTTAGGGTCCCACATACAGAGGTTCAACAGCCAGCACTTCAGACCAGATTTCCTAGTGCAGAATGGCTGGGTCGACACCTCAGCTCCTGGGGCACAGTGCAGACTCCGCGATATAGAGCCTGAGCTGCAGCCAACTGGGCACTCGAGAGATCCGCCCCCTCCCTCCCACTGACTCTGACAGGATTTCTACACAGCAGCCCAGCCCACAGCCCACGGGGTAGCACATGCTCTCACCTCTCCATTCTCTGATCAAAATATAAAGTTTCCTTTGCTTCTGAACCAAACTCAGTCTCAATCTGTTGGCTCCAATGACACTGGGCAGGGGGACACTTGTTGGGGTCCACTCTGGAGGATCAGTAACAGAAATTGAGAACATTGTAACTTCAATGAACAGATGTGTGAGCCAAACTGTAATTAACATAGAACAGTGTATAAGGCTCGGGCAAAATAAGATGTTTCTAACACTTCCATTTGATATTTCCATCACTTTATTATAAGCAAGTTCAGTGAAAAGGTCTTATTTGTCAGGTCAATACTAGAGAAACGAAGTGATTTCTTTCCAAGGATGTACATCTAATAATCTTGGTTAAAGCTTCAATCTTGTTTTAAATGCTTTTCCATTGAAAATGATACCTCTCTTTCAGCTCCCCCATTTCTGAGAAGTATAAAATCTTATAATTTATTAAGACCAAATGGGAAAGGTGGGAGGAGGGATAAATTAACAGTTTGGGATTAACACATACACACTGCTATGTATAAAATCGATCATCAACAAGGAACTACTGTATAGCACAGGGAACTACACTCAATATTTTGCAATAACCTATAAGGGGAAATAATCTGAAAACGAATAGATGTTTTTATTGACATCATCTATTAATGACAGTTAAAATGGAACCTAAGGGAAGCCAGTGGTGAGTGCTTCTGACCCTGAAGACTTCAATCATCTAAAGTTTGGACTCTGCCTACTTCCCAAGGCCCTTAATGAACCTATGTGTAGCCGTAGCTTAAAAAATTCCCCAGTTTGGGTTGTGGAGAGACACTGATTTTGAAAAAGCCCTGGTGTTCTCCTCACATGAATGGGACACTTCCTACAGCTAAAACATGCCTGTCACACCCAGAGGATGGTATACCGTCTGATCGGGAAGAGTTTGGAAAAGGCATCTCATCTCCTCATCTCCTGGTGCTCGGGTTCACCCCTCCAGCGTCTTTACGAACAGTCTCCCCACTTGGAGATGTCAGCACTGTCAACATCCTGTTTGGAATTTGTCCAGAGGACGAAGCAGAAGGAGGAGGAACAATGAGAGACAAGTCCTAGGTGTTCGGACAGGCACATGTCACTCTAATTTCCAATCAGGAAGACGAATTGACCAAAGGCTAGGGTTGCCCATGGAAACAGAATAGGGCTTGAGGAAATCCCGCTGCTTTGTGGCCAGTTCCCATAAACACAAGTTGAAAAATGGAACTCAGGGACACTAAAATTCACGAAACTGCAGAGTTGAAAATATCTATCACTGAAAAATGTCTTGAGGAAAGTCAGAGAAAAGGACTTGTAAGCAACGGAGAATGGCAGGAAAGGGATTGGAAGAGGTAGAAAGGACTCGCCATTAAGCACAAGAAAAGGGGCTGAACATTGCCAACATTGCATTTGGCCAAAAAGGGTGTATGCGTCTTTTTCTGTACATATTCAAGAAAAGGGCATACACTTTTTTAGCCAACCAAACAGGTGGGCACTGGAAATCAGTACTACAAAACATATCACTTCGCATCAGTCAGAAGAGCCTTCCTCATAAAGTGTAAACACCAGAAATGCAGGACAGGGCAAGGAGAAAAGGGAGCCCTGTGAGGCTTATAGTGGAAATGTATATTGCCAACGGTCACTCTGGATAAGTGTATTGTGTTCACTAAAGCATCTAAAAAATGAGCTACAGAGCACAGGGCACTTGCACTCATGGACGTATATCTTGGGAAAAACAAAAATGGAGAGGACACAGGCACCCCAATGTTTACCGCCTCTCTGTTTAAGAGATCCTCGACTAGGATATAATTTATATGTCTGTGGAGGGAAAAAATGGATAGAGATGTGGCACTTATGTAGAGTGGAATATTACTCAGCCTGAAAATCAATGAAATATGGCCAGTTGTAACAACCCCAGAGGAGTTACGTATGATCATTCGAAGTCACATAATTCAAAAAGAAAAAGACATACGATACTACTAATACATGGAATATAAACGAGGCTAAAAATGAACTGAGTTACAAAACAGAACGGGGTCTCAGATTTAGAAAACCAACTTATGCTTGCTTAAGGATAAAGGAGAGTTGGGGTGCTGCATAAAACCAGAGATTGAAATTAGCACAGATACCGTTCCATAAGCCAAATATGTAATAGAAAAAACCTACTCCCTGGTCAACGAAATGGACTCAACACCCCATATTCAGCACCTAGGAATATACGGGACGAGTAAGAGTCTTAATACCTATGGATTTATATGTCTCGGTAAGAGAATCAAGCGTGTGTACAGCTGCATGAAGGCAGCAGTGAAAATCAGCTAAATCCCATTATCAAAATAAATTTCAAAAACAAAACACAATGACAGTGAAATAGAGAGCAATTCTTAAATAATTCATTCAGGGCTTGTGATGCAACCTGGATTTACCACATCTACACCCAGAGATGGGTGAGACAAAAGGCTGGACACTTCGGGCTGATAGCACTGGTGAGGTTCGGTAAGCAAATGCAGACCCTTTGAAGTCATACTGCATGGTACCCATTCCATGGGTCCCAACTCTCCAGGTTTAAGGGATTCTTCCTTCAACTTAAACATGCTTGGGAACCCCAGAGTATGGTGCACCGTGTGACCGGGAAGTCTTTTCAAATGCATCTCAGTTTTCGTCCCCTTTTACTCGTGTTCACAATTCCAGACCATTTACTAACACTCTCACCACTTGGAGAGTCAGTGCCTTTAACCTCCTGTTTGGCACAGTTTGCAATTTCCGCACAAGATGAACAGGAATAGGGAGAACAAATGAGTGACTAGCTGTAGGTGTCTGCACGGGCAAATTTTACGCTCATTTCCCACCAGGAAGAGGAATTAACCAAAGGCTCAGCATGCCGTTCCGGAACCAGATTAGGGCCTGAAGCAATCCTGCGGGTTTGCGGATAGCTCACAAGAAAGCGAGTTGAAGGAAGGAGCTCAGGGACACTGTAATTCACAAACAGGCAGAGTTATAATTGACAGCTATCGTCTAAAAATATATTGAAGGTAGGCTGCGAAGAGGACTTGAAAGCAGGGCAGAATTGCAGGAAAACGGTTTCAGGGGGTAGACTGGAATTGCATTTAAAGCATAGGAAAAGAGGCAGAACGTCGACAATGATGCACTTGGCCAAAAAGGGCGTATGCGTTTTTTCCTGAATATATTCAGGAAAAAACGCATATGCCCTTTTTGGCCAACCAAGCAAGCATGTTAAAGTAATCTGCACTACAATGAAGTCTCACTGCCCCCCGGTCAAAAGGGCCATCTGTAAAAAGTGTAAAATCCAGAAAGGCAGCACAGGCCATGGAGAACAGGAAGTTTTGTTATGCTGATGGGCGGGATGTAAATTGCCAACAGCCACTCTGGAGAAGTGTATGGTGTTTCCTCAAACACCTAAAAAACAAAGCAACGGCGCCTACGGCACTTCCACTTATGGTCCTATAGTTTAGGGAAATTAAAATCAAAAACACGCAGCCACCCCAAATTTTCGAATGGCTCTGTTTACAATATACTCATCTATGGTACAAGTTAAATATCCCAGAAAGCGGAAAATGGATAAAGAAATTGTGCTACGAACGTAGAATGGAATATCACTCAGCAATGAAATCTATGTCTTCAGGCCCGTCGCGGCATAATGAGTGGATTCAGGTATGAAGACTCTAAGTGAAATTAGTCACACAGAGCAAGAAACATGATAAGATATCACTAATACACGGAATGTAAACTTGGCTACACATGAACTGAATTACAAAACAGAACAGGGTCTCAAATTTAGCAAACCAACCAATGCTTGCTTAAGGCGAAAGGTGAGTTGGAGTGCTACATAAAACCAGAGATTGAAATTAGCACAGATACCGTTCCATAAGTCGAATATGCAATGGTCAAGACCTACTCCTTGCTCAATAAAATGGACTCAACACCCCAAATTCAACGCCTAGGAATATACCTGACTAGTAAGAATCTTAAAACCCATGGATTTATATGTCTCCATAAGAGAATCAAGCGTGTATACAGCGGTATAAACGCAGCAGTGAAAATCCGATAAATCCCATTATCAAAATGAATTATAAAAACAAAACACAATGACAGTGAAATAGAAAGCAATTCTTAAATAATTCATTCAGGACTTGTGATGCAACCTGGATTTACCATATCTACACCCAGAGCTGGGTGAGACATAAGGCTGGACACTTTGAGCTGATAGCATTGGTGAGGTTCGGTGAGCAAATGCAGACCCTTTGAAGTCATACTGCATGATACCCATTCCATGGGTCCCAACTCTCCAGGTTTAAGGGATTCTTCCTTTAGCTAAAACATGCATGGGAAACCCAGAGTATGGTCCCTGTGACTGCGCAACGTTTTTAAATGCATCTAAGTTTTCGTCCCCTGATACTCGGGTTGACCATTCCGGACGGTATAATAACACTCTCCCCGCTTGGAGAGTCAGTGCCTTTAACCTCCTGTTTGACACAGTGTGCAATTTCTGCGCAAGATGAACAGGAATAGGGAGAACCAATGAGAGACTAGCTTTAGGGTCTGCACGGGCAACTTAAATGTTCATTTCCCACCAGAAAGAGGAATTTACCAAAGTCTCGGCGTGCCGTGCCGAAACCATTTTAGGGCCTGAAGCAATCCTGTGGGTTTGCGGCCAGCTCACAAGAAAGCGAGTTGAAGAAAGGAGCTCAGGGACACTGTAATTAACAAACCTGCAGAGTTATAAATGACAGGTATCATACCAAAATATATTGAAGTAAGGCTGCGAAGAGGGCTTGAAAGCGGGGCAGAATTCCACGAATATGATTTCAGGAGGTAGACGGGCAGTGCTCTGAAAGCATAGGAGAAGAGGCCGATCCTCGACAATGATGCACTTGGTCAAAAAGTGCATATGCGTTTTTTCAGGGCCCTCATTAAAGAGGGTAGGAGGCTCCCAGCATGCTTTCGTGGCCAACAGTGGGCCCACATCGCCAAGGCGATGTGAGCCAGCCAGGCAGGAGTGACCTCACATCAGAGGGCCCACCTCACAGAAGGGTAAGGAACCCAGCCAGGATCAGACTCTCACCAGAGTGCCCACATCAGCAAGGGGCTGTGAACCACGCAGGAGTATCATCACACCCGTGGGGCCACATCATCAAAAGTTGAGGTACACAAAAAATGTGGCCTCAAACCAGAGGACCCACATCACCATGAGTTTCAGAGCGAGGCAGGCAGGATTAACCTCACAACACATGGCCCATTGTATAAAAAAGGTGAGGAACCCAGCAGTTGGAACATCCCAGCAGGCGGCCCAGAGCACCGAGGCTATGGGATCCAGGCAGTGATGAACTCACAACAGAGGGCCCTCATCATGAAACTGTGAGCAAACCAGCCATTGTGACCTCAGAGCACAAGGCCCACATCCCCATGGGGAAGGGAACCAAGCAGGAGTGTCATCGCACCAGTGGGCACACATCAGAAAATGTGGGGAGCCCAGCAGTTAGGGCCTGACGCCAGAGGGCTCTCATCACCGAGGAGAGGAGGCTCCCAGCAGGCTCCAACTGCTACCAGAGGGCCGCCATCGCCAATGCGGGATGTGCCAGCCAGGCAGGAGTGACCTCAGAGCAGAGGGCCCACCTCACAAAAGTGTGAGGAACCCAAAGAGGATCAGACTCTCACCACAGGGCCCACATCACCAAGGGAATGGGAACCAGGCTGGAGTGTCCTCACACCAGTGAGGCGTCATCACCGAAATGTGAGTGACCCAGCACACGTGGCCTCAAACCAGAGGACACACATCACCAAGGGGCTGGGAGTGAGGCAGGCAGGAGGAGCCTCAAAACATAGGGCCCATGGAATAAAAATGGTGAGGAATCCAGCAGTTGGAACCTCCCAGCAGGCGGCCGGGAGCAGCGAGGCTATGGGATCCAGACCTGACTGAACTCAAAACAGAGGGCCCTCATCATGAAACTCTGAGCAACCCAGCCGTTGGGACCTCAGAGCAGAAGGCCCACATTCCCATGTGGTTGGGAACATGGCATAAGTGTACTCGCACCACAGGGCACACATCAGAGAATTTTGGGAGCTCAGAAGTTAGGGCCTGATGCCAGAGGGCCCTCATTACCAAGGGGAGGAGACTCCAAGCAGGCACCAACTCCCAACTGAGGGCCCATGTCGCCAAGGGGACGTGTGACAGCCAGGCAGGAGTGACCTCACAGCAGAGGGCCTACCTCACAGAAGGGTGAGGAACCCAGCCAGGATAAGACTCTCACCAGAGGGCCCACATCACCAAGGGGATCAGAAACAGGCAGGACTGTCTTCACACCAGTGTGGCCACATCATAGAAAGGTGAGGAACCCAGCACATGTGGCCTAAACCAGAAGACCCACATCTCCAAGGGGCTCGGAGTGAGGCAGGCAGGAGGAGCCTCAAAACACAGGGCCCATAGAATAAAAAAGCTGAGGAATCCTGCAGTGGGAACCTCCTAGCAGGCGGCCCAGAGCACCGAGTCTATGCGATCCAGGCTGCAGTGAACTCACAGCAGAGGGCCCACATCATGAAACTGTGAGCAACCCAGCCATTGGGACCTCAGAGCAGAAGGCCCACATCCCCATGGGGATGGGAACCTCGCAGGAGTGTCCTCGCACCACTTAGCACGTATCAGAAAATGTGGGTACCAAGCAGTTAGGGCCTGATGCAAGAGGGCCGTCATCACCGAGGGGAGGAGGCTCCCAGCAGGCTCCAACTGCCACAAGAGGGCCGATGTTGCCCAGGCGGGGTGTGCCAGCCAGGCAGGAGTGACCTCACAGCAGAGGGCCCACCTCACAGAAGGGTGAGGAACCCAGCCAGGATCAGACTCTCACCAGAGGGCCCACATCATCAAAGGGATAGGAACCAGGCAGGAGTGTCCTCACACCAGTGGGGCCACATCATCGAAAGGTGAGGGACCCAGCACACGTGGCCTCAAACCAGAGGGCACACATCACCAAGGGGCTGGGAGTGAGGCAGGCAGGAGGAGTCTCAAAACAGAGGGCCCATAGAAGAAAAAAGGTGAGGAATCCCGCAGTTGGAACCTCCCAGCAGGTGGCCAGAAGCAGCGAGGCTATGGGATCCAGGCCAGAGTGAACTCACACCTGAGGGCCCTCATCATGAAACTGAGTAACCCAACGTTGGGACCTCAGAGCAGAAGGCCCACATTCCCATGGGGTTGGGAAACTGGCAGGAGTGTACTCGCACCACAGGGCGCACATCAGAAAACTTTTGGAGCCCAGGAGTTACGGCCTGACGCCAGAGGGCCCTCATTCCCGAGGGTAGGAGACTCCCAGCAGGCACCAACTCCCAACAGAGGGCCGACGTCGCCAAGGCTGGGTGTGCCAGCCAGGCAGGTTGACCTCAGAGAAGAGGTCCCACCTCACAGAAGTGTGAGTAACCCAACAAGGATCTGACTCTCACCGGAGGGCCCACATCACCAAGAGGATGGGAACCAGGCAGGAGTGTCCGCACACCAGTGGGGCCACATCAGCCAAAGGTGAGGAACCCAGCACATGTGGCCTCAAACCAGAGGACACACATCACCAAGGGGCTGGGAGTGAGGCAGGTGTCTGGAGGGGCACATTTAACTCTAATTTCCCACCAGGAAGAGGAATTAACCAAAGGCTCAGAGTGACGTGCTGGACCCTGATTACGGCCTGAAGCAAACCTGCGGTTCTGTGGCCAGCTTTCAAGGAAACGAGTTTTAAAGGAAATCACGGGCACTGTAATTCACAAACCTGCAGAGTTATAAATGACAGCTATTGGCAAAAATATATTGAAGTAAGTCTACAAAGAGGACTTGAAAACGAGGCAGAATTGCAGGAATCATATTTCAGGAGGTAGATTGGAATTGCATTTAAAGCATGTGAAAAGCGGCAGATCTTTGACAGTGATGCACTTGGACAAAAGTGCATATACATTTTTTCCTGAATATATTCAGGAAAAAACGCATATGCCCTTTTTGGCCAACCAAGCACTCGAGCAATGGAAATCCGCACTACAATGAAGTCTCATTTCCCATTCGTCAAAAGGGCCATCTGAAAAAAGTGTAAAAACCAGATACACAGGACAGGCCATGGAGAACAGGGAGCCTTGTTATGCTGATGGGCGGGATGTAAGTTGCCAACAGACACTCTGGAGATGTTTATGGTGTATCCTGAAACATCTGAAAAACAAAGCTACAGACCCTAGGGCACTTCCACTTTTGGCCCTATAGCTTAGGAAAATTAAAATCAACAAGACACAGCCAACACAAAGTTTAGGTCTGCTGTGTTTACAAGAACCTCGAATCCAGTACAAATTAAATATCCCAGAAAGAAAAAAATGGATAAAGGAGTTGTGCTACTTACGTACAACGGAATATCACTCAGCAATGAAATCAATGTCATCAGGCCTGTAGTAGCAAATTGAGTGGATTTAAGTATGATGATTCTAAGAGAAATAGAGAAATATGTCACACAGAGTAAGATAATTATCATAAGATATCACTAATAGAGAGAGTGTAAACTTGGCTACACATAAACTGAATTACAAAACCGAACAGAGTCTCACATTTAGATAAAAACTTATGCTTGCTTAAGGGGAAAGTTGAGCTGGGGTGCTGTATAAAACCAGAGATTGTAATTAGCACACATACCGTTCCATAAGCCAAATATGTAATAGACAAGACCTACTCTTTGCTCAACGAAATAGACTCATCCATGGTGTATCACCTCACACCTGTTAGAATGGGCATCATCAGAAAATCTACAAACAACAGATGCTGGAAAGGGTGTGGAGATAAGGAACCCTCTTCCACTATTGTTGGGAATGTAAATTGATACAGTCACTGTGGAGAACATTATGGAGTTTCTTATAAAACTAAGAATAGAATTACCATATGATACAGCAATGCCACTACTGGGCATATACCCAGACAAAACCATAAATCAAAAAGAGACATTCACCGCAATGTTCATTGCATCACTATTTACAATATCCAGGTAATGGAAGCAACCTAAATGCCCACAGACAGACGAATGCATAAAGATGTGGTACATATATAAAATGGAATATCACTAAGCCATAAAAAGGAATGAAATTGGGTCATTTGTAGAGACGTTGATGGATCTAGAGACTGTCATACAGAGTGAAGTAAGTCAGAAATAGAAAAACAAATCTTGTATATTAATGCATATATGTGGAACCTAGAAAAAATGTACAGATGAACCGTTTTGCAAGGCAGAAATAGAGCAACAGATGTAGACAACAAACGTATGGACACCAAGGGGGGAAAGCTGTTGGGGGGTGGTGGTGGGAGGAGTTGAGAGATTGGGATTGGCATGTATACATTTATATGTATAAAATCGATAACCAAAAAGAACCTGCTGTATAAAAAAATAAAATAAAATTCAAAATTACCAAAAGTAAAACAGACAAAATATTCTTCCCTTCACATACATGTATTTATATGAATAAATTATTTCCATGCTTATATCTGTAAATACAAAAAAGAGGAATAAAATCTACCTTGAAGCAAAAACGAAAGAAAGAAAAAAAAACAGAACCCACCAGTTACACAGAGGAAAACCGTATCAGGGCACTTGCTCCAGTTGTAAACAATTCTGAAGTTGGTCAGTGGTGGGGAATCATCTCCCATTCAGCCAGCAGGCCCCACACAACAAGCGTCCTCATTGCAAAGCTGGGGGACCGTGCCGAGGCATCTGTGAGTAAACGTGGGCTGAGCCCCAGGCCAGCTGCTGCTGAAATGTTCCCACCCTTCCCAGGTAAAACACCTGAATATGTACAAGGACTTGAAAGCCTAGAGGAAGGGCCATGGAGCCACATGAGCACCAGCATGCCAGCCGACTTGGTACCTGCAGGCCAGCCAGGATGGTCCTGGCCCTGGGTGCTCTTCTGGAAGCTTTCCATTTCCCTGCCTGAGATACCCCTGCTGTCCCGGCCCCCACTGCTTTCTTCCTCACTCACCTCTGCCCAGGGAGAAATTCCAGCGGCAGGTATGGGTGACACATCCTCTTCTTTAGCAGGTGGCATCTTGGCAACTGCTGCAGAAAGTCCAGCAGAGCCCCACTCACACTGGGCCACCAACAAAGCCATGGCCTCTCACTCCCTCCCACCAGTCCAGCCCCGAGACGGCTGACAGGGCAGAGAAAATGGCGTCAGGCACAGCTGCAGGGGTTCTTGCTGCCTGGAGCGGTGTTTATATTGATCTCAACCCAGGCACACCTGGGGAGGGCTGGCCGGCACGGTCAGGCTTCCCAGGCCAGCCAATAATCACCCCTCAGGGGCTCACAGTTGCAGAAACTGGAACTTGCTGAATCGGCCAGGTCCAAGGAACAGGTGTGGGCTCCTGAGAGTCAGGATAGACAAGGGGCTGCAGCTCTGGCTTGTTTTCTAATTATATTATCTGGCCCATGAGTGGGAGACAACTTCAAGAAAACCCTCTCCTAATGAGAGGAACCCAGGAGTCAGGGAGAGGAGGGGTGGGTGGTGGGTGGAGACAGAGGCCTGGTGCCCCGGGTGCAGTGGAGGTCTCTGGAAGACCAGGTGGAGGGAGGCCACACAGAGTGATGCCCAGGGTCACAGACCTGTCGGAGCTGCCGTTTCTTAGTTCAAGTCCTGCTCTGAGGTGCTCTGTGTCAGATCTGAGTGACAGGTGAGCTGGGAGTGCTCTGCAAAGAGGGTGATATGCATGGTTCCTGTGTGCCCAGCCCTGCCACAGTACCTGCAAGGGTAGCTCTGTATCCGGGGAGGGGTCTGACCACGAGAGCCCCATGGGCTGCAGGGGAACCTGCCCAGGGGACCCCATATCCTGGGAGGGGCCTGAACACGAGAGCCCCGTGGGCTGGGGTGGGGGTGAGGTACCTGCCCAGGTGAGCTCCATATCCTGGGATTGGCCTGACCTCGAGAGCCCCATGGGCTGCTGGAGTCCTGGTAAAGGATGTCAGGACAGTCAGTGAAGCCACCGAGGATAGACCTCCAGTAGTTCCTAAATCCTACACCCTGCTGGTCATTCTACCAACCACCAGGACATGGTATTCTGTATTAGTCTTCAATGATGCCTTCTTTTGTATTCTATTAGTCCCAGGGTCACAAGAAATTTTGGCTTGTGAGTGGCAGGACTCAACATACAACTAAAACAATACTTCCGGGCCGTGTTGCCCCAAGGGTTCAAAAATTCCCACACCATCTTTGGGGAAAGCTCAGCTAAAGACCTAAAAGTTCTACCTCTGGAAAAGGAAACACTCCTTCAATATGCAGACGACATTCTGATCGCCAGCCCTACTAAGGAGACCTCTGAACTACCAAGCCAATAAAGGATACAAGTTGTCCAAGAAAAAGCTCAAATATCACAGACTACGGTGACCTGCCTGGGCTTCATTCTCACAGAAGGTCGGAGAAGCCCATCCCAGGAAAGGGAAGAAACAATTTACAGCCTTACCCATTTCTAAAACTAGAAGACAGCTTAGGGGTTCCTGGGGAGGCCAGGGTTTGCTGCTTCTGGATCCCTAACTACAGTCTACTAGCTGGGCCTCTATATGAAATACTGAAAGGAAAAGATGATGATCCTTTTGAATAGAATCCAGAAGTGGCCTTTCAAGAATGGAAAGAGCAGTCAATTCAGACCCTTGCCCTGGAACTCCCTAATTTAGCTAAACCCTTTGGCCTTTACATTCCTGGTGAATGGTGAATCGCCATTGGAGTATTAGTGCAAAACCTGGGACCACTTGAAATGGAACAATGCAAGAATGCCATCCAGGTAGGATAAACTACGGTCACCAAGGGGCTTGGCCCACCGCCACATCTGGCCAAGATACTGGCAGTATCTGAAAACCTGGAAATCAGCAGCCCAAAAGGCCACCTCCCTCCTAAGGGAAAAGGACCCCACGTGGTGATCCTAACCCCCAACCATGCCCTGAAGTTGCAGGGTTTGCTCCGTGGGCACACTGACCTTGAGTGAGGAGGCCCTCCAACTCCAACCTCCAGAGAGATAACCGGGGCAAAGGGGCACCATGACGACTCGTGTGACCATCACTTGACCTGGAGTTTCTCTCATAAAACAACAAGAGTGTGTCCCAAAAGAGTAGACTACTGCTTGCAGGACTTACTGCACCCAGAGGGGAGGTAATAATCTTGGCGGGGGAACCGTATATCACGCTGTCACCATAGAAGAGCC
Source organism: Delphinapterus leucas (assembly GCF_059928025.1). Classification (NCBI taxonomy): domain Eukaryota; kingdom Metazoa; phylum Chordata; class Mammalia; order Artiodactyla; family Monodontidae; genus Delphinapterus; species Delphinapterus leucas. The sequence goes on along the minus strand of NW_028322272.1, from coordinate 1,117,582 downwards.
TACAGACACTGTGATGATGGTGGCCAATAAGACCGGCTGGACTCCTGTTTACTTCAAAAGGCTGTTGACTCAGTGGCCATCATGGTCCTTCATCACCACTGACCCTGGACTGTCTGGGAGTTGAGCAGGCAGGGTCCTGACACCTGGTGCTGTTTTTACGTTAATTCAGGGGCCTAATTGAAGAAAGCGCAGACTACTGGTCAGAGCATCTACGCTGGCAGAAACGGTCAGCCTAAGGTGGCCGAACAAATGTGGGGCGGGGTGAAACTGGACCTCACAGCGTCACTGCACATCTCCTTCCTGGACCCTTAAAGGTCATTAGAATCTATAACACTACCAATACTTGTGCTCAGGCAGACGAGCAGGGAGGCAGGAGGCCTGGGGACAATCAACGTCACCTGGAGGCTGCTGGGGAGAAGTTCTGACCCTCGCCCACGGGTATGAGGGCTCCTAACTCAGCACTCAGCAGTTACAGATGAAGGGTCTGCACCCTCAGCACTCTAAGAATGAGGAAGGGGACAAAATGCAGAAGAGGGGTTTGTCCCAGGCAAAGCCCCTTAAAAATCCCTGGGAGATAAAAATAGAATCTGGGCAATAAAATAAAGTCTAACCTTTTTTATCCTTTGTGCTTTGTCTAATTTCACGTGCTCTTAGGGTCCCACATACAGAGGTTCAACAGCCAGCACTTCAGACCAGATTTCCTAGTGCAGAATGGCTGGGTCAACACCTCAGCTCCTGGGGCACAGTGCAGACTCCGCGATATAGAGCCTGAGCTGCAGCCAACTGGGCACTCGAGAGATCCGCCCCCTCCCTCCCACTGACTCTGACAGGATTTCTACACAGCAGCCCAGCCCACAGCCCACGGGGTAGCACATGCTCTCACCTCTCCATTCTCTGATCAAAATATAAAGTTTCCTTTGCTTCTGAACCAAACTCAGTCTCAATCTGTTGGCTCCAATGACACTGGGCAGGGGGACACTTGTTGGGGTCCACTCTGGAGGATCAGTAACAGAAATTGAGAACATTGTAACTTCAATGAACAGATGTGTGAGCCAAACTGTAATTAACATAGAACAGTGTATAAGGCTCGGGCAAAATAAGATGTTTCTAACACTTCCATTTGATATTTCCATCACTTTATTATAAGCAAGTTCAGTGAAAAGGTCTTATTTGTCAGGTCAATACTAGAGAAACGAAGTGATTTCTTTCCAAGGATGTACATCTAATAATCTTGGTTAAAGCTTCAATCTTGTTTTAAATGCTTTTCCATTGAAAATGATACCTCTCTTTCAGCTCCCCCATTTCTGAGAAGTATAAAATCTTATAATTTATTAAGACCAAATGGGAAAGGTGGGAGGAGGGATAAATTAACAGTTTGGGATTAACACATACACACTGCTATGTATAAAATCGATCATCAACAAGGAACTACTGTATAGCACAGGGAACTACACTCAATATTTTGCAATAACCTATAAGGGGAAATAATCTGAAAACGAATAGATGTTTTTATTGACATCATCTATTAATGACAGTTAAAATGGAACCTAAGGGAAGCCAGTGGTGAGTGCTTCTGACCCTGAAGACTTCAATCATCTAAAGTTTGGACTCTGCCTACTTCCCAAGGCCCTTAATGAACCTATGTGTAGCCGTAGCTTAAAAAATTCCCCAGTTTGGGTTGTGGAGAGACACTGATTTTGAAAAAGCCCTGGTGTTCTCCTCACATGAATGGGACACTTCCTACAGCTAAAACATGCCTGTCACACCCAGAGGATGGTATACCGTCTGATCGGGAAGAGTTTGGAAAAGGCATCTCATCTCCTCATCTCCTGGTGCTCGGGTTCACCCCTCCAGCGTCTTTACGAACAGTCTCCCCACTTGGAGATGTCAGCACTGTCAACATCCTGTTTGGAATTTGTCCAGAGGACGAAGCAGAAGGAGGAGGAACAATGAGAGACAAGTCCTAGGTGTTCGGACAGGCACATGTCACTCTAATTTCCAATCAGGAAGACGAATTGACCAAAGGCTAGGGTTGCCCATGGAAACAGAATAGGGCTTGAGGAAATCCCGCTGCTTTGTGGCCAGTTCCCATAAACACAAGTTGAAAAATGGAACTCAGGGACACTAAAATTCACGAAACTGCAGAGTTGAAAATATCTATCACTGAAAAATGTCTTGAGGAAAGTCAGAGAAAAGGACTTGTAAGCAACGGAGAATGGCAGGAAAGGGATTGGAAGAGGTAGAAAGGTCTCGCCATTAAGCACAAGAAAAGGGGCTGAACATTGCCAACATTGCAGTTGGCCAAAAAGGGTGTATGCGTCTTTTTCTGTATATATTCAAGAAAAGGGCATACACTTTTTTAGCCAACCAAACAGGTGGGCACTGGAAATCAGTACTACAAAACATATCACTTCGCATCAGTCAGAAGAGCCTTCCTCATAAAGTGTAAACACCAGAAATGCAGGACAGGGCAAGGAGAAAAGGGAGCCCTGTGAGGCTTATAGTGGAAATGTATATTGCCAACGGTCACTCTGGATAAGTGTATTGTGTTTACTAAAGCATCTAAAAAATGAGCTACAGAGCACAGGGCACTTGCACTCATGGACGTATATCTTGGGAAAAACAAAAATGGAGAGGGCAAAGGCACCCCAATGTTTACCGCCTCTCTGTTTAAGAGATCCTCGACTAGGATATAATTTATATGTCTGTGGAGGGAAAAAATGGATAGAGATGTGGCACTTATGTAGAGTGGAATATTACTCAGCCTGAAAATCAATGAAATATGGCCAGTTGTAACAACCCCAGAGGAGTTACGTATGATCATTCGAAGTCACATAATTCAAAAAGAAAAAGACATACGATACTACTAATACATGGAATATAAACGAGGCTAAAAATGAACTGAGTTACAAAACAGAACGGGGTCTCAGATTTAGAAAACCAACTTATGCTTGCTTAAGGATAAAGGAGAGTTGGGGTGCTGCATAAAACCAGAGATTGAAATTAGCACAGATACCGTTCCATAAGCCAAATATGTAATAGAAAAAACCTACTCCCTGGTCAACGAAATGGACTCAACACCCCATATTCAGCACCTAGGAATATACGGGACGAGTAAGAGTCTTAATACCTATGGATTTATATGTCTCGGTAAGAGAATCAAGCGTGTGTACAGCTGCATGAAAGCAGCAGTGAAAATCAGCTAAATCCCATTATCAAAATAAATTTCAAAAACAAAACACAATGACAGTGAAATAGAGAGCAATTCTTAAATAATTCATTCAGGGCTTGTGATGCAACCTGGATTTACCACATCTACACCCAGAGATGGGTGAGACAAAAGGCTGGACACTTCGGGCTGATAGCACTGGTGAGGTTCGGTAAGCAAATGCAGACCCTTTGAAGTCATACTGCATGATACCCATTCCATGGGCCCCAACTCTCCAGGTTTAAGGGATTCTTCCTTTAGCTAAAACATGCATGGGAAACCCAGAGTATGGTCCCTGTGACTGCGCAACGTTTTTAAATGCATCTAAGTTTTCGTCCCCTGATACTCGGGTTGACCATTCCGGACGGTATAATAACACTCTCCCCGCTTGGAGAGTCAGTGCCTTTAACCTCCTGTTTGACACAGTGTGCAATTTCTGCGCAAGATGAACAGGAATAGGGAGAAACAATGAGAGACTAGCTGTAGGTGTCTGCACGGGCAAATTTATGCTCATTTCCCTCCAGGAAGTGGAATTAACCAAAGGCTCAGCATGCCGGGCTTGAACCAGATTAGGGCCTGAAGCAATCCTGCGGTTTTGCGGCCAGCTCACAAGAAAACGAGTTGAAGAAAGGAGCTCAGGGGCACTGTCATTCACAAACCTGCAGAGTTATAAATGAAAACTATCGTCCAGAAATACATTGAAGAAGGCTGCGAAGAGGACTTGACAGCGGGGCAGAATTGCTGGAAAACGATTTCAGGGGGTAGACTGGAATTGCATTTAAAGCATAGAAAAGAGTCATAACGTCGACAATGATGCACTTGGCCAAAAAGAGCGTATGCGTTTTTACCTGAATATATTCAGGAAAAAACGCATACGCCCTTTTTGGCCAACCAAGCAAGCATGTTAAAGTAATCTGCACTACAATGAAGTCTCACTGCCCCCCGGTCAAAAGGGCCATCTGAAAAAAGTGTAAAATCCAGAAAGGCAGCACAGGCCATGGAGAACAGGAAGTTTTGTTATGCTGATTGGCGGGATGTAAATTGCCAACAGCCACTCTGGAGAAGTGTATGGTGTTTCCTCAAACACCTAAAAAACAAAGCAACGGCGCCTACTGCACTTCCACTTATGGTCCTATAGTTTAGGGAAATTAAAATCAAAAACACGCAGCCACCCCAAATTTTCGAATGGCTCTGTTTACAATATACTCATCTATGGTACAAGTTAAATATCCCAGAAAGCGGAAAATGGATAAAGAAATTGTGCTACGAACGTAGAATGGAATATCACTCAGCAATGAAATCTATGTCTTCAGGCCCGTCGCGGCATAATGAGTGCATTCAGGTATGAAGACTCTAAGTGAAATTAGTCACACAGAGCAAGAAACATGATAAGATATCACTAATACACGGAATGTAAACTTGGCTACACATGAACTGAATTACAAAACAGAACAGGGTCTCAAATTTAGCAAACCAACCAATGCTTGCTTAAGGCGAAAGGTGAGTTGGAGTGCTACATAAAACCAGAGATTGAAATTAGCACAGATACCGTTCCATAAGTCGAATATGCAATAGTCAAGACCTACTCCTTGCTCAATAAAATGGACTCAACACCCCAAATTCAACGCCTAGGAATATACCTGACTAGTAAGAATCTTAAAACCCATGGATTTATATGTCTCCATAAGAGAATCAAGCGTGTATACAGCGGTATAAACGCAGCAGTGAAAATCCGATAAATCCCATTATCAAAATGAATTATAAAAACAAAACACAATGACAGTGAAATAGAAAGCAATTCTTAAATAATTCATTCAGGACTTGTGATGCAACCTGGATTTACCATATCTACACCCAGAGCTGGGTGAGACATAAGGCTGGACACTTTGAGCTGATAGCATTGGTGAGGTTCGGTGAGCAAATGCAGACCCTTTGAAGTCATACTGCATGATACCCATTCCATGGGTCCCAACTCTCCAGGTTTAAGGGATTCTTCCTTTAGCTAAAACATGCATGGGAAACCCAGAGTATGGTCCCTGTGACTGCGCAACGTTTTTAAATGCATCTAAGTTTTCGTCCCCTGATACTCGGGTTGACCATTCCGGACGGTATAATAACACTCTCCCCGCTTGGAGAGTCAGCGCCTTTAACCTCCTGTTTGACACAGTGTGCAATTTCTGCGCAAGATGAACAGGAATAGGGAGAAACAATGAGAGACTAGCTGTAGGTGTCTGCACGGGCAAATTTATGCTCATTTCCCTCCAGGAAGTGGAATTAACCAAAGGCTCAGCATGCCGGGCTTGAACCAGATTAGGGCCTGAAGCAATCCTGCGGTTTTGCGGCCAGCTCACAAGAAAACGAGTTGAAGAAAGGAGCTCAGGGGCACTGTCATTCACAAACCTGCAGAGTTATAAATGACAACTATCGTCCAGAAATACATTGAAGAAGGCTGCGAAGAGGACTTGACAGCGGGGCAGAATTGCTGGAAAACGATTTCAGGGGGTAGACTGGAATTGCATTTAAAGCATAGAAAAGAGTCATAACGTCGACAATGATGCACTTGGCCAAAAAGAGCGTATGCGTTTTTACCTGAATATATTCAGGAAATAACGCATACGCACTTTTTGGCCAACCAAGCAAGCGTGTAAAGGAAATCTGCACTACAATGAAGTCTCACTGCCCCCCGGTGAAAAGGGCCTTCTGAAAAAAGTGTAAAATCCAGAAAGGCAGGACAGGCCATGGAAACAGGGAGCCTTGTTATGCTGATGGACGGGATATAAATTGCCAACAGCCACTCTGGAGAAGTGTATGGTGTTTCCTGAAACACCTAAAAAACAAAGCAACGGAGCGTACGGCACTTCCACTTAAGCTCCTATAGCTTAGGAAAATTAAAATCAAAAAGACACAGCCACTCTAAAATTTCAGAAGGCTCTGTTTACAAGAACCCCATCTATGGTACAAGTTAAATATCCCAGAAAGCGAAAAATGGATAAAGAAGTTGTGGTACGAACGTACTTTGGAATAACACTCAGCAATGAAATCTAGGTCATCAGGCCCATCGCGGCATAAAGAGTGGATTCAGGTACAATGATTCTAAGTGAAATAAGTCACACAAAACAAGAAACATCATAAGATATCACTAATACACGGAATGTAAACTTGGCTACACATGAACTGAATTACAAAACAGAACAGGGACTCAAATTTAGAAAAGCAACCAATGCTTGCTTAAGGGCAAAGGTGAGTAGGGGTGCTGCATAAAACCAGAGATTGAAATTAGCACAGATACCGTTCCATAAGCCAAATATGTAATAGTCAAGACCTACTCCTTGCTCAACGACATGGACTCAACACCGCATATTCAACGCCTAGGAATACACCTGACTAGTAAGAATCTTCAAACCCATGGATTTATATGTCTCTGTAAGAGAATCAAGCGTGTGTACAGCGGCATAAAAGCAGCAGTGAAAATCCGATAAATCCCATTATCAAACTAAATTACAAAAACAAAACACAATGACAGTGAAATAGAGAGCAATTCTTAAATAATTCATTCAGGGCTTGTGATGCAACCTGGATTTACCACATCTACACCCAGAGCTGGGTGAGACATAAGGCTGGACACTTCTGACTGATAGCATTGGTGAGGTTCAGTGAGCAAATGCAGACCCTTTGAAGTCATACTGCATGGTACCCGTTCCATGGGTCCCATCTCTCCAGGTTTAAGGAATTCTTCCTTCAGCTTAAACATGCTTGGGAATCCCAGAGCATGGTCCGCCGTGTGACTGGGAAACGATTTTAAATGCCTCTCAGGTTTCGTTCCCTGGTACTTGGGTTCACCATTCCAGACGCTTTACTAACTCTCTACCCACTTGGAGAGTCAGTGCCTTTAACCTCCTGTTTGGCACAGTTTGCAATTTCTGCGCAAGATGAACAGGAATAGGGAGAACCAATGAGAGACTAGCTTTAGGGTCTGCACGGGCAACTTAAATGTTCATTTCCCACCAGAAAGAGGAATTTACCAAAGTCTCAGCGTGCCGTGCCGAAACCATTTTAGGGCCTGAAGCAATCCTGTGGGTTTGCGGCCAGCTCACAAGAAAGCGAGTTGAAGAAAGGAGCTCAGGGACACTGTAATTAACAAACCTGCAGAGTTATAAATGACAGGTATCATACCAAAATATATTGAAGTAAGGCTGCGAAGAGGGCTTGAAAGCGGGGCAGAATTCCAGGAATATGATTTCAGGAGGTAGACGGGCAGTGCTCTGAAAGCATAGGAGAAGAGGCCGATCCTCGACAATGATGCACTTGGTCAAAAAGTGCATATGCGTTTTTTCAGGGCCCTCATTAAAGAGGGTAGGAGGCTCCCAGCATGCTTTCGTGGCCAACAGTGGGCCCACATCGCCAAGGCGATGTGAGCCAGCCAGGCAGGAGTGACCTCACATCAGAGGGCCCACCTCACAGAAGGGTAAGGAACCCAGCCAGGATCAGACTCTCACCAGAGTGCCCACATCAGCAAGGGGCTGTGAACCACGCAGGAGTATCATCACACCCGTGGGGCCACATCATCAAAAGTTGAGGTACACAAAAAATGTGGCCTCAAACCAGAGGACCCACATCACCATGAGTTTCAGAGCGAGGCAGGCAGGATTAACCTCACAACACATGGCCCATTGTATAAAAAAGGTGAGGAACCCAGCAGTTGGAACATCCCAGCAGGCGGCCCAGAGCACCGAGGCTATGGGATCCAGGCAGTGATGAACTCACAACAGAGGGCCCTCATCATGAAACTGTGAGCAAACCAGCCGTTGTGACCTCAGAGCACAAGGCCCACATCCCCATGGGGAAGGGAACCAAGCAGGAGTGTCATCGCACCAGTGGGCACACATCAGAAAATGTGGGGAGCCCAGCAGTTAGGGCCTGACGCCAGAGGGCTCTCATCACCGAGGAGAGGAGGCTCCCAGCAGGCTCCAACTGCTACCAGAGGGCCGCCATCGCCAATGCGGGATGTGCCAGCCAGGCAGGAGTGACCTCAGAGCAGAGGGCCCACCTCACAAAAGTGTGAGGAACCCAAAGAGGATCAGACTCTCACCACAGGGCCCACATCACCAAGGGAATGGGAACCAGGCTGGAGTGTCCTCACACCAGTGAGGCGTCATCACCGAAATGTGAGTGACCCAGCACACGTGGCCTCAAACCAGAGGACACACATCACCAAGGGGCTGGGAGTGAGGCAGGCAGGAGGAGCCTCAAAACATAGGGCCCATGGAATAAAAATGGTGAGGAATCCAGCAGTTGGAACCTCCCAGCAGGCGGCCGGGAGCAGCGAGGCTATGGGATCCAGACCTGACTGAACTCAAAACAGAGGGCCCTCATCATGAAACTCTGAGCAACCCAGCCGTTGGGACCTCAGAGCAGAAGGCCCACATTCCCATGTGGTTGGGAACATGGCATAAGTGTACTCGCACCACAGGGCACACATCAGAGAATTTTGGGAGCTCAGAAGTTAGGGCCTGATGCCAGAGGGCCCTCATTACCAAGGGGAGGAGACTCCAAGCAGGCACCAACTCCCAACTGAGGGCCCATGTCGCCAAGGGGACGTGTGACAGCCAGGCAGGAGTGACCTCACAGCAGAGGGCCTACCTCACAGAAGGGTGAGGAACCCAGCCAGGATAAGACTCTCACCAGAGGGCCCACATCACCAAGGGGATCAGAAACAGGCAGGACTGTCTTCACACCAGTGTGGCCACATCATAGAAAGGTGAGGAACCCAGCACATGTGGCCTAAACCAGAAGACCCACATCTCCAAGGGGCTCGGAGTGAGGCAGGCAGGAGGAGCCTCAAAACACAGGGCCCATAGAATAAAAAAGCTGAGGAATCCTGCAGTGGGAACCTCCTAGCAGGCGGCCCAGAGCACCGAGTCTATGCGATCCAGGCTGCAGTGAACTCACAGCAGAGGGCCCACATCATGAAACTGTGAGCAACCCAGCCATTGGGACCTCAGAGCAGAAGGCCCACATCCCCATGGGGATGGGAACCTCGCAGGAGTGTCCTCGCACCACTTAGCACGTATCAGAAAATGTGGGTACCCAGCAGTTAGGGCCTGATGCAAGAGGGCCGTCATCACCGAGGGGAGGAGGCTCCCAGCAGGCTCCAACTGCCACAAGAGGGCCGATGTTGCCCAGGCGGGGTGTGCCAGCCAGGCAGGAGTGACCTCACAGCAGAGGGCCCACCTCACAGAAGGGTGAGGAACCCAGCCAGGATCAGACTCTCACCAGAGGGCCCACATCATCAAAGGGATAGGAACCAGGCAGGAGTGTCCTCACACCAGTGGGGCCACATCATCGAAAGGTGAGGGACCCAGCACACGTGGCCTCAAACCAGAGGGCACACATCACCAAGGGGCTGGGAGTGAGGCAGGCAGGAGGAGTCTCAAAACAGAGGGCCCATAGAAGAAAAAAGGTGAGGAATCCCGCAGTTGGAACCTCCCAGCAGGTGGCCAGAAGCAGCGAGGCTATGGGATCCAGGCCAGAGTGAACTCACACCTGAGGGCCCTCATCATGAAACTGAGTAACCCAACGTTGGGACCTCAGAGCAGAAGGCCCACATTCCCATGGGGTTGGGAAACTGGCAGGAGTGTACTCGCACCACAGGGCGCACATCAGAAAACTTTTGGAGCCCAGGAGTTACGGCCTGACGCCAGAGGGCCCTCATTACCGAGGGTAGGAGACTCCCAGCAGGCACCAACTCCCAACAGAGGGCCGACGTCGCCAAGGCTGGGTGTGCCAGCCAGGCAGGTTGACCTCAGAGAAGAGGTCCCACCTCACAGAAGTGTGAGTAACCCAACAAGGATCTGACTCTCACCGGAGGGCCCACATCACCAAGAGGATGGGAACCAGGCAGGAGTGTCCGCACACCAGTGGGGCCACATCAGCCAAAGGTGAGGAACCCAGCACATGTGGCCTCAAACCAGAGGACACACATCACCAAGGGGCTGGGAGTGAGGCAGGTGTCTGGAGGGGCACATTTAACTCTAATTTCCCACCAGGAAGAGGAATTAACCAAAGGCTCAGAGTGACGTGCTGGACCCTGATTACGGCCTGAAGCAAACCTGCGGTTCTGTGGCCAGCTTTCAAGGAAACGAGTTTTAAAGGAAATCACGGGCACTGTAATTCACAAACCTGCAGAGTTATAAATGACAGCTATTGGCAAAAATATATTGAAGTAAGTCTACAAAGAGGACTTGAAAACGAGGCAGAATTGCAGGAATCATATTTCAGGAGGTAGATTGGAATTGCATTTAAAGCATGTGAAAAGCGGCAGATCTTTGACAGTGATGCACTTGGACAAAAGTGCATATACATTTTTTCCTGAATATATTCAGGAAAAAACGCATATGCCCTTTTTGGCCAACCAAGCACTCGAGCAATGGAAATCCGCACTACAATGAAGTCTCATTTCCCATTCGTCAAAAGGGCCATCTGAAAAAAGTGTAAAAACCAGATACACAGGACAGGCCATGGAGAACAGGGAGCCTTGTTATGCTGATGGGCGGGATGTAAGTTGCCAACAGACACTCTGGAGATGTTTATGGTGTATCCTGAAACATCTGAAAAACAAAGCTACAGACCCTAGGGCACTTCCACTTTTGGCCCTATAGCTTAGGAAAATTAAAATCAACAAGACACAGCCAACACAAAATTTAGGTCTGCTGTGTTTACAAGAACCTCGAATCCAGTACAAATTAAATATCCCAGAAAGAAAAAAATGGATAAAGGAGTTGTGCTACTTACGTACAACGGAATATCACTCAGCAATGAAATCAATGTCATCCGGCCTGTAGTAGCAAATTGAGTGGATTTAAGTATGATGATTCTAAGAGAAATAGAGAAATATGTCACACAGAGTAAGATAATTATCATAAGATATCACTAATAGAGAGAGTGTAAACTTGGCTACACATAAACTGAATTACAAAACCGAACAGAGTCTCACATTTAGATAAAAACTTATGCTTGCTTAAGGGGAAAGTTGAGCTGGGGTGCTGTATAAAACCAGAGATTGTAATTAGCACACATACCGTTCCATAAGCCAAATATGTAATAGACAAGACCTACTCTTTGCTCAACGAAATAGACTCATCCATGGTGTATCACCTCACACCTGTTAGAATGGGCATCATCAGAAAATCTACAAACAACAGATGCTGGAAAGGGTGTGGAGATAAGGAACCCTCTTCCACTATTGTTGGGAATGTAAATTGATACAGTCACTGTGGAGAACATTATGGAGTTTCTTATAAAACTAAGAATAGAATTACCATATGATACAGCAATGCCACTACTGGGCATATACCCAGACAAAACCATAAATCAAAAAGAGACATTCACCGCAATGTTCATTGCATCACTATTTACAATATCCAGGTAATGGAAGCAACCTAAATGCCCACAGACAGACGAATGCATAAAGATGTGGTACATATATAAAATGGAATATCACTAAGCCATAAAAAGGAATGAAATTGGGTCATTTGTAGAGACGTTGATGGATCTAGAGACTGTCATACAGAGTGAAGTAAGTCAGAAATAGAAAAACAAATCTTGTATATTAATGCATATATGTGGAACCTAGAAAAAATGTACAGATGAACCGTTTTGCAAGGCAGAAATAGAGCAACAGATGTAGACAACAAACGTATGGACACCAAGGGGGGAAAGCTGTTGGGGGGTGGTGGTGGGAGGAGTTGAGAGATTGGGATTGGCATGTATACATTTATATGTATAAAATCGATAACCAAAAAGAACCTGCTGTATAAAAAAATAAAATAAAATTCAAAATTACCAAAAGTAAAACAGACAAAATATTCTTCCCTTCACATACATGTATTTATATGAATAAATTATTTCCATGCTTATATCTGTAAATACAAAAAAGAGGAATAAAATCTACCTTGAAGCAAAAACGAAAGAAAGAAAAAAAAACAGAACCCACCAGTTACACAGAGGAAAACCGTATCAGGGCACTTGCTCCAGTTGTAAACAATTCTGAAGTTGGTCAGTGGTGGGGAATCATCTCCCATTCAGCCAGCAGGCCCCACACAACAAGCGTCCTCATTGCAAAGCTGGGGGACCGTGCCGAGGCATCTGTGAGTAAACGTGGGCTGAGCCCCAGGCCAGCTGCTGCTGAAATGTTCCCACCCTTCCCAGGTAAAACACCTGAATATGTACAAGGACTTGAAAGCCTAGAGGAAGGGCCATGGAGCCACATGAGCACCAGCATGCCAGCCGACTTGGTACCTGCAGGCCAGCCAGGATGGTCCTGGCCCTGGGTGCTCTTCTGGAAGCTTTCCATTTCCCTGCCTGAGATACCCCTGCTGTCCCGGCCCCCACTGCTTTCTTCCTCACTCACCTCTGCCCAGGGAGAAATTCCAGTGGCAGGTATGGGTGACACATCCTCTTCTTTAGCAGGTGGCATCTTGGCAACTGCTGCAGAAAGTCCAGCAGAGCCCCACTCACACTGGGCCACCAACAAAGCCATGGCCTCTCACTCCCTCCCACCAGTCCAGCCCCGAGACTGCTGACAGGGCAGAGAAAATGGCGTCAGGCACAGCTGCAGGGGCTCTTGCTGCCTGGAGCGGTGTTTATATTGATCTCAACCCAGGCACACCTGGGGAGGGCTGGCCGGCACGGTCAGGCTTCCCAGGCCAGCCAATCATCACCCCTCAGGGGCTCACAGTTGCAGAAACTGGAACTTGCTGAATCGGCCAGGTCCAAGGAACAGGTGTGGGCTCCTGAGAGTCAGGATAGACAAGGGGCTGCAGCTCTGGCTTGTTTTCTAATTATATTATCTGGCCCATGAGTGGGAGACAACTTCAAGAAAACCCTCTCCTAATGAGAGGAACCCAGGAGTCAGGGAGAGGAGGGGTGGGTGGTGGGTGGAGACAGAGGCCTGGTGCCCCGGGTGCAGTGGAAGTCTCTGGAAGACCAGGTGGAGGGAGGCCACACAGAGTGATGCCCAGGGTCACAGACCTGTCGGAGCTGCCGTTTCTTAGTTCAAGTCCTGCTCTGAGGTGCTCTGTGTCAGATCTGAGTGACAGGTGAGCTGGGAGTGCTCTGCAATGAGGGTGATATGCATGGTTCCTGTGTGCCCAGCCCTGCCACAGTACCTGCAAGGGTAGCTCTGTATCCGGGGAGGGGTCTGACCACGAGAGCCCCATGGGCTGCAGGGGAACCTGCCCAGGGAACCCCATATCCTGGGAGGGGCCTGAACACGAGAGCCCCGTGGGCTGTGGTGGGGGTGAGGTACCTGCCCAGGTGAGCTCCATATCCTGGGATTGGCCTGACCTCGAGAGCCCCATGGGCTGCTGGAGTCCTGGTAAAGGATGTCAGGACAGTCAGTGAAGCCACCGAGGATAGACCTCCAGTAGCTCCTAAATCCTACACCCTGCTGGTCATTCTACCAACCACCAGGACATGGAATTCTGTATTAGTCTTCAATGATGCCTTCTTTTGTATTCTATTAGTCCCAGAGTCACAAGAAATTTTGGCTTGTGAGTGGCAGGACTCAACATACAACTAAAACAATACTTCCGGGCCGTGTTGTCCCAAGGGTTCAAAAATTCCCACACCATCTTTGGGGAAAGCTCAGCTAAAGACCTAAAAGTTCTACCTCTGGAAAAGGAAACACTCCTTCAATATGCAGACGACATTCTGATCGCCAGCCCTACTAAGGAGACCTCTGAACTACCAAGCCAATAAAGGATACAAGTTGTCCAAGAAAAAGCTCAAATATCACAGACTACGGTGACCTGCCTGGGCTTCATTCTCACAGAAGGTCGGAGAAGCCCATCCCAGGAAAGGGAAGAAACAATTTACAGCCTTACCCATTTCTAAAACTAGAAGACAGCTTAGGGGTTCCTGGGGAGGCCAGGGTTTGCTGCTTCTGGATCCCTAACTACAGTCTACTAGCTGGGCCTCTATATGAAATACTGAAAGGAAAAGATGATGATCCTTTTGAATAGAATCCAGAAGTGGCCTTTCAAGAATGGAAAGAGCAGTCAATTCAGACCCTTGCCCTGGAACTCCCTAATTTAGCTAAACCCTTTGACCTTTACATTCCTGGTGAATGGTGAATCGCCATTGGAGTATTAGTGCAAAACCTGGGACCACTTGAAATGGAACAATGCAAGAATGCCTTCCAGGTAAGATAAACTACGGTCACCAAGGGGCTTGGCCCACCGCCACATCTGGCCAAGATACTGGCAGTATCTGAAAACCTGGAAATCAGCAGCCCAAAAGGCCACCTCCCTCCTAAGGGAAAAGGACCCCACGTGGTGATCCTAACCCCCAACCATGCCCTGAAGTTGCAGGTTTTGCTCCGTGGGCACACTGACCTTGAGTGAGGAGGCCCTCCAACTCCAACCTCCAGAGAGATAACCAGGACAAAGGGGCACCATGACGACTCGTGTGACCATCACTTGACCTGGAGTTTCTCTCATAAAACAACAAGAGTGTGTCCCAAAAGAGTAGACTACTGCTTGCAGGACTTACTGCACCCAGAGGGGAGGTAATAATCTTGGCGGGGGAACCGTATATCACGCTGTCACCATAGAAGAGCCTACAGACACTGTGATGATGGTGGCCAATAAGACAGGCTGGACTCCTGTTTACTTCAAAAGGCTGTTGACTCAGTGGCCATCATGGTCCTTCATCACCACTGACCCTGGACTGTCTGGGAGTTGAGCAGGCAGGGTCCTGACACCTGGTGCTGTTTTTACGTTAATTCAGGGGCCTAATTGAGGAAAGCGCAGACTACTGGTCAGAGCATCTAGGCTGGCAGAAACGGTCAGCCTAAGGTAGCCGAACAAATGTGGGGCGGGGTGAAACTGGACCTCACAGCGTCACTGCACATCTCCTTCCTGGACCCTTAAAGGTCATTAGAATCTATAACACTACCAATACTTGTGCTCAGGCGGACGAGCAGGGAGGCAGGAGGCCTGGGGACAATCAACGTCACCTGGAGGCTGCTGGGGAGAAGTTCTGACCCTCGCCCACGGGTATGAGGGCTCCTAACTCAGCACTCAGCAGTTACAGATGAAGGGTCTGCACCCTCAGCACTCTAAGAATGAGGAAGGGGACAAAATGCAGAAGAGGGGTTTGTCCCAGGCAAAGCCCCTTAAAAATCCCTGGGAGATAAAAATAGAATCTGGGCAATAAAATAAAGTCTAACCTTTTTTATCCTTTGTGCTTTGTCTAATTTCACGTGCTCTTAGGGTCCCACATACAGAGGTTCAACAGCCAGCACTTCAGACCAGATTTCCTAGTGCAGAATGGCTGGGTCGACACCTCAGCTCCTGGGGCACAGTGCAGACTCCGCGATATAGAGCCTGAGCTGCAGCCAACTGGGCACTCGAGAGATCCGCCCCCTCCCTCCCACTGACTCTGACAGGATTTCTACACAGCAGCCCAGCCCACAGCCCACGGGGTAGCACATGCTCTCACCTCTCCATTCTCTGATCAAAATATAAAGTTTCCTTTGCTTCTGAACCAAACTCAGTCTCAATCTGTTGGCTCCAATGACACTGGGCAGGGGGACACTTGTTGGGGTCCACTCTGGAGGATCAGTAACAGAAATTGAGAACATTGTAACTTCAATGAACAGATGTGTGAGCCAAACTGTAATTAACATAGAACAGTGTATAAGGCTCGGGCAAAATAAGATGTTTCTAACACTTCCATTTGATATTTCCATCACTTTATTATAAGCAAGTTCAGTGAAAAGGTCTTATTTGTCAGGTCAATACTAGAGAAACGAAGTGATTTCTTTCCAAGGATGTACATCTAATAATCTTGGTTAAAGCTTCAATCTTGTTTTAAATGCTTTTCCATTGAAAATGATACCTCTCTTTCAGCTCCCCCATTTCTGAGAAGTATAAAATCTTATAATTTATTAAGACCAAATGGGAAAGGTGGGAGGAGGGATAAATTAACAGTTTGGGATTAACACATACACACTGCTATGTATAAAATCGATCATCAACAAGGAACTACTGTATAGCACAGGGAACTACACTCAATATTTTGCAATAACCTATAAGGGGAAATAATCTGAAAACGAATAGATGTTTTTATTGACATCATCTATTAATGACAGTTAAAATGGAACCTAAGGGAAGCCAGTGGTGAGTGCTTCTGACCCTGAAGACTTCAATCATCTAAAGTTTGGACTCTGCCTACTTCCCAAGGCCCTTAATGAACCTATGTGTAGCCGTAGCTTAAAAAATTCCCCAGTTTGGGTTGTGGAGAGACACTGATTTTGAAAAAGCCCTGGTGTTCTCCTCACATGAATGGGACACTTCCTACAGCTAAAACATGCCTGTCACACCCAGAGGATGGTATACCGTCTGATCGGGAAGAGTTTGGAAAAGGCATCTCATCTCCTCATCTCCTGGTGCTCGGGTTCACCCCTCCAGCGTCTTTACGAACAGTCTCCCCACTTGGAGATGTCAGCACTGTCAACATCCTGTTTGGAATTTGTCCAGAGGACGAAGCAGAAGGAGGAGGAACAATGAGAGACAAGTCCTAGGTGTTCGGACAGGCACATGTCACTCTAATTTCCAATCAGGAAGACGAATTGACCAAAGGCTAGGGTTGCCCATGGAAACAGAATAGGGCTTGAGGAAATCCCGCTGCTTTGTGGCCAGTTCCCATAAACACAAGTTGAAAAATGGAACTCAGGGACACTAAAATTCACGAAACTGCAGAGTTGAAAATATCTATCACTGAAAAATGTCTTGAGGAAAGTCAGAGAAAAGGACTTGTAAGCAACGGAGAATGGCAGGAAAGGGATTGGAAGAGGTAGAAATGTCTCGCCATTAAGCACAAGAAAAGGGGCTGAACATTGCCAACATTGCAGTTGGCCAAAAAGGGTGTATGCGTCTTTTTCTGTATATATTCAAGAAAAGGGCATACACTTTTTAAGCCAACCAAACAGGTGGGCACTGGAAATCAGTACTACAAAACATATCACTTCGCATCAGTCAGAAGAGCCTTCCTCATAAAGTGTAAACACCAGAAATGCAGGACAGGGCAAGGAGAAAAGGGAGCCCTGTGAGGCTTATAGTGGAAATGTATATTGCCAACGGTCACTCTGGATAAGTGTATTGTGTTTACTAAAGCATCTAAAAAATGAGATACAGAGCACAGGGCACTTGCACTCATGGACGTATATCTTGGGAAAAACAAAAATGGAGAGGACACAGGCACCCCAATGTTTACCGCCTCTCTGTTTAAGAGATCCTCGACTAGGATATAATTTATATGTCTGTGGAGGGAAGAAATGGATAGAGATATGGCACTTATGTAGAGTGGAATATTACTCAGCCTGAAAATCAATGAAATATGGCCAGTTGTAACAACCCCAGAGGAGTTACGTATGATCATTCGAAGTCACATAATTCAAAAAGAAAAAGACATACGATACTACTAATACATGGAATATAAACGAGGCTAAAAATGAACTGAGTTACAAAACAGAACGGGGTCTCAGATTTAGAAAACCAACTTATGCTTGCTTAAGGATAAAGGAGAGTTGGGGTGCTGCATAAAACCAGAGATTGAAATTAGCACAGATACCGTTCCATAAGCCAAATATGTAATAGAAAAAACCTACTCCCTGGTCAACGAAATGGACTCAACACCCCATATTCAGCACCTAGGAATATACGGGACGAGTAAGAGTCTTAATACCTATGGATTTATATGTCTCGGTAAGAGAATCAAGCGTGTGTACAGCTGCATGAAGGCAGCAGTGAAAATCAGCTAAATCCCATTATCAAAATAAATTTCAAAAACAAAACACAATGACAGTGAAATAGAGAGCAATTCTTAAATAATTCATTCAGGGCTTGTGATGCAACCTGGATTTACCACATCTACACCCAGAGATGGGTGAGACAAAAGGCTGGACACTTCGGGCTGATAGCACTGGTGAGGTTCGGTAAGCAAATGCAGACCCTTTGAAGTCATACTGCATGGTACCCATTCCATGGGTCCCAACTCTCCAGGTTTAAGGGATTCTTCCTTCAACTTAAACATGCTTGGGAACCCCAGAGTATGGTGCACCGTGTGACCGGGAAGTCTTTTCAAATGCATCTCAGTTTTCGTCCCCTTTTACTCGTGTTCACAATTCCAGACCATTTACTAACACTCTCACCACTTGGAGAGTCAGTGCCTTTAACCTCCTGTTTGGCACAGTTTGCAATTTCCGCACAAGATGAACAGGAATAGGGAGAACAAATGAGTGACTAGCTGTAGGTGTCTGCACGGGCAAATTTTACGCTCATTTCCCACCAGGAAGAGGAATTAACCAAAGGCTCAGCATGCCGTTCCGGAACCAGATTAGGGCCTGAAGCAATCCCGCGGGTTTGCGGATAGCTCACAAGAAAGCGAGTTGAAGGAAGGAGCTCAGGGACACTGTAATTCACAAACAGGCAGAGTTATAATTGACAGCTATCGTCTAAAAATATATTGAAGGTAGGCTGCGAAGAGGACTTGAAAGCGGGGCTGAATTGCAGGAAAACGGTTTCAGGGGGTAGACTGGAATTGCATTTAAAGCATAGGAAAAGAGGCAGAACGTCGACAATGATGCACTTGGCCAAAAAGGGCGTATGCGTTTTTTCCTGAATATATTCAGGAAAAAACGCATATGCCCTTTTTGGCCAACCAAGCAAGCATGTTAAAGTAATCTGCACTACAATGAAGTGTCACTGCCCCCCGGTCAAAAGGGCCATCTGAAAAAAGTGTAAAATCCAGAAAGGCAGCACAGGCCATGGAGAACAGGAAGTTTTGTTATGCTGATTGGCGGGATGTAAATTGCCAACAGCCACTCTGGAGAAGTGTATGGTGTTTCCTCAAACACCTAAAAAACAAAGCAACGGCGCCTACTGCACTTCCACTTATGGTCCTATAGTTTAGGGAAATTAAAATCAAAAACACGCAGCCACCCCAAATTTTCGAATGGCTCTGTTTACAATATACTCATCTATGGTACAAGTTAAATATCCCAGAAAGCGGAAAATGGATAAAGAAATTGTGCTACGAACGTAGAATGGAATATCACTCAGCAATGAAATCTATGTCTTCAGGCCCGTCGCGGCATAATGAGTGGATTCAGGTATGAAGACTCTAAGTGAAATTAGTCACACAGAGCAAGAAACATGATAAGATATCACTAATACACGGAATGTAAACTTGGCTACACATGAACTGAATTACAAAACAGAACAGGGTCTCAAATTTAGCAAACCAACCAATGCTTGCTTAAGGCGAAAGGTGAGTTGGGGTGCTGCATAAAACCAGAGATTGAAATTAGCAGAGATACCATTCCATAAGCCAAATATATACTAGACACGACCTACTCCTTGCTCAACGAAATGGACTCAACACCCCATATTCAACGCCTGGGAATATACCTGACAAGTAAGAATCTTAAGACCTATGGATATATATGTCTCCATAAGGAAATCAAGCATGTGTACAGCGGCTTAAACGCAGCAGTGAAAATCCGATAAATCCCATTATCAAAATAAATTTCACAAACAAAACACAATGACAGTGAAATAGAGAGCAATTCTTAAATAATTCATTCAGGGTTTGTGATGAAACCTGGATTTACCACATCTACACCCAGAGCTGGGTGAGACATAAGGCTGGACACTTCGGGCTGATAGCATTTGTGAGGTTCGTTGAGCAAACGCAGACCCTTTAAAGTCATACTGCATGGTACCCATTCCATAGGTCCCAACTCTCCAGGTTTAAGGGATTCTTCCTTCAGCTAAAACATGCATGGGAAACCCAGAGTATGGTCCACCGTGTGATTGGGAAACGTTTTCAAATGCATCTCAGGTTTCGTCCCCTGGTACTCGGGTGCACCGTTCCAGACGCTTTACTAACACTCTCCCCACTTGGAGAGTCAGTGCCTTTAACCTCCTGTTTGGCACAGTTTGCAATTTCTGCGCAAGATGAACAGGAATAGGGAGAACCAATGAGAGACTAGCTGTAGGTGTCTGCACGGGCAAATGGAACGCTCATTTCCCACCAGGAAGAGGAATTCACCAAAGCTCAGCATGCCCTGCCGGAACCAGATTAGGGCCTGAAGCAATCCTGCGGGTTGCGGCCAGCTCACAAGTAAGCGAGTTGAAGAAAGGAGCTCAGGGGCACTGTAATTCACAAACCTGCAGAGTTAAGAATGACAGCTATCATCCAAAAATGTATTGAAGTCTTGGAAGAGGACTTGAAAGCGGGGCAGAATTTCAGGAAAACGATTTCAGGGTGTAGACTGGAATTGCACTTAAAGCATAGGAAAAGAGGCAGAATGTCCACAATGATGCACTTGGCCAAAAAGGGCGTATGCGTTTTTTCCTGAATATATTCAGGAAAAAACGCATACGCCCTTTTTGGCCAACCAAGCAAGCGTGTAAAGGAAATCTGCACTACAATGAAGTCTCACTGCCCCCCTGTCAAAAGGGCCATCTGAAAAATGTGTAAAATCCAGAAAGGCAGGACAGGTCATGGAGAACAGGGAGCCTTGTTATGCTGATGGGCGGGATGTAAATTGCCAACAGCCACTCTGGAGAAGTGTATGGTGTTTCCTGAAACACGTAGGAAACAAAGCAACACAGCCTATGGCACTTCCACTTATGGTCCTATAGCTTAGGGAAATTAAAATCAAAAACACACAGCCACCCCAAAGTTTGGGACGGCTCTGTTACAAGAACCTCGTCTACGGTACAAGTTAAATATCCGAGAAAGCAAAAAATGGATAAAGAAATTGTGGTACGTACGTACAATGGAATATCACTCAGCAATGAAATCTAGGTCATCAGGCCCGTAGCGGCATAATGAGTGGATTCAGGTACGACGATTCTACGAGAAATAAGTCACACAGAAAAAGAAACATCATAAGATATCACTAATACACGGAACGTAAACTTGGCTACACATGAACTGAGTTACAAAACAAAACAGGGTCTCAAATTTAGAAAACCAACTTATGCTTGCTTATGGGGAAAGGTGAGTTGGGGTGCTGCATAAAACCAGGGATTGAAATTAGCACAGATATCGTTCCATAAGCCAAATATATAATGGACAAGACCTACTCCTTGCTCAACGAAATGGACTCAACACCCCATATTCAACGCCTGGGAATATACCTGACAAGTAAGAATCTTAAGACCCATGGACTTATATGTCGCCATAAGGAAATCAAGCGTGTGTACAGCGGCCTAAACGCAGCAGTGAAAATCCGATAAATCCCATTATCAAATATATTTCAAAAACAAAACAAAATGACAGTGAAATAGAGTGCAATTCTTAAATAATTCATTCAGGGCTTGTGATGCAACCTGGATTTACCACATCTACACCCACAGCTGGGTGAGACATAAGGCTGGACACTTCGGGCTGATAACATTGGTTAGTTTCGGTGAGCAAACACAGACCCTTTGAAGTCATACTGCATGGTACCCATTCCATGAGTCCCAACTCTCCAGGTTTAAGGGATTCTTCCTTCAGCTACAACATGCATGGGAAACCCAGAGTATGGTCCACCGTGTGATTGGGAAACGTTTTCAAATGCATCTCAGGTTTCGTCCCCTGGTACTCGGGTGCACCGTTCCAGACGCTTTACTAACACTCTCCCGACTTGGAGAGTCAGTGCCTTTAACCTCCTGTTTGGCACAGTTTGCAATTTCTGTGCAAGATGAACAGGAATAGGGAGAACCAATGAGAGACTAGCTGTAGGTGTCTGCACGGGCAAATGGAACGCTCATTTCCCACCAGGAAGAGGAATTCACCAAAGGCTCAGCGTGCCCTGCCGGAACCAGATTAGGGCCTGAAGCAATCCTGCGGTTTTGCGGCCAGCTCACAAGACAGCGAGTTGAAGAAAGGAGCTCAGGGGCACTGTAATTCACAAACCTGCAGAGTTATGAATGACAGCTATCGTCCAAAAGTGTATTGAAGTAAGTCTTCGAAGAGGAATTGAAAGCGGGGCAGAATTTCAGGAAAACGATTTCAGGGGCTAGACTGGAATTGCACTTAAAGCATAGGAAAAGAGGCAGAATGTCCACAATGATGCACTTGGCCAAAAAGGGTGTATGCGTTTTTTCCTGAATATATTCAGGAAAAAACGCATACGCCCTTTTTGGCCAACCAAGCAAGCGTGTAAAGGAAATCTGCACTACAATGAAGTCTCACTGCCCACCGGTCCAAACGGCCATCTGAAACAAGTGTAAAATCCAGAAAGGCAGGACAGGTCATGGAGAACAGGGAGCCTTGTTATGCTGATTGGCGGGATGTAAATTGCCAACAGCCACTCTGGAGAAGTGAATGCTGTTTCCTGAAACACTTAGGAAACAAAGCAACACAGCCTATGGCACTTCCACTTATGGTCCTATAGCTTAGGGAAATTAAAATCAAAAACACACAGCCACCCCAAATTTTGGGACGGCTCTGTTTACAAGAACCTCGTCTATGGTACAAGTTAAATATCTGAGAAAGCAAAAAATGGATAGAGAAGTTATGGTACGTACGTACAAAGGAATATCACTCAGCAATGAGATCTACGTCATCAGGCCCGTAGAGGCGTAATGAGTGGATTCAGGTACGACGATTCTACGAGAAATAAGTCACACAGAAAAAGAAACATCATAAGATATCACTAATACACGGAACGTAAACTTGGCTACACATGAACTGAATTACAAAACAGAACAGGGTCTCAAATTTAGAAAACCAACTTATGCTTGCTTATGGGGAAAGGTGAGTTGGGGTGCTGCATCAAACCAGAGATTGAAATTAGCACAGATACCGTTCCATAAGCCAAATATATAATACACACGACCTACTCCTTGCTCAACGAAATGGACTCAACACCCCATATTCAACGCCTGGGAATATACCTGACAAGTAAGAATCTTAAGACCCATGGATATATATGTCTCCATAAGGAAATCAAGCGTGTGTACAGCGGCCTAAACGCAGCAGTGAAAATCCGATAAATCCCATTATCAAAATAAATTTCACAAACAAAACACAATGACAGTGAAATAGAGAGCAATTCTTAAATAATTCATTCAGGGTTTGTGATGAAACCTGGATTTACCACATCTACACCCAGAGCTGGGTGAGACATAAGGCTGGACACTTCGGGCTGATAGCATTTGTGAGGTTCGTTGAGCAAACGCAGACCCTTTAAAGTCATACTGCATGGTACCCATTCCATAGGTCCCAACTCTCCAGGTTTAAGGGATTCTTCCTTCAGCTAAAACATGCATGGGAAACCCAGAGTATGGTCCACCGTGTGATTGGGAAACGTTTTCAAATGCATCTCAGGTTTCGTCCCCTGGTACTCGGGTGCACCGTTCCAGACGCTTTACTAACACTCTCCCCACTTGGAGAGTCAGTGCCTTTAACCTCCTGTTTGGCACAGTTTGCAATTTCTGCGCAAGATGAACAGGAATAGGGAGAACCAATGAGAGACTAGCTGTAGGTGTCTGCACGGGCAAATGGAACGCTCATTTCCCACCAGGAAGAGGAATTCACCAAAGCTCAGCATGCCCTGCCGGAACCAGATTAGGGCCTGAAGCAATCCTGCGGGTTGCGGCCAGCTCACAAGTAAGCGAGTTGAAGAAAGGAGCTCAGGGGCACTGTAATTCACAAACCTGCAGAGTTAAGAATGACAGCTATCGTCCAAAAATGTATTGAAGTCTTGGAAGAGGACTTGAAAGCGGGGCAGAATTTCAGGAAAACGATTTCAGGGTGTAGACTGGAATTGCACTTAAAGCATAGGAAAAGAGGCAGAATGTCCACAATGATGCACTTGGCCAAAAAGGGCATATGCGTTTTTTCCTGAATATATTCAGGAAAAAACGCATACGCCCTTTTTGGCCAACCAAGCAAGCGTGTAAAGGAAATCTGCACTACAATGAAGTCTCACTGCCCCCCGGTCAAAAGGGCCATCTGAAAAATGTGTAAAATCCAGAAAGGCAGGACAGGTCATGGAGAACAGGGAGCCTTGTTATGCTGATGGGCGGGATGTAAATTGCCAACAGCCACTCTGGAGAAGTGTATGGTGTTTCCTGAAACACGTAGGAAACAAAGCAACACAGCCTATGGCACTTCCACTTAGGGTCCTATAGCTTAGGGAAATTAAAATCAAAAACACACAGCCACCCCAAAGTTTGGGACGGCTCTGTTACAAGAACCTCGTCTACGGTACAAGTTAAATATCCGAGAAAGCAAAAAATGGATAAAGAAGCTGTGGTACGTACGTACAATGGAATATCACTCAGCAATGAAATCTAGGTCATCAGGCCCATAGCGGCATAATGAGTGGATTCAGGTACGACGATTCTACGAGAAATAAGTCACACAGAAAAAGAAACATCATAAGATATCACTAATACACGGAACGTAAACTTGGCTACACATGAACTGAGTTACAAAACAAAACAGGGTCTCAAATTTAGAAAACCAACTTATGCTTGCTTATGGGGAAAGGTGAGTTGGGGTGCTGCATAAAACCAGGGATTGAAATTAGCACAGATATCGTTCCATAAGCCAAATATATAATGGACAAGACCTACTCCTTGCTCAACGAAATGGACTCAACACCCCATATTCAACGCCTGGGAATATACCTGACAAGTAAGAATCTTAAGACCCATGGACTTATATGTCGCCATAAGGAAATCAAGCGTGTGTACAGCGGCCTAAACGCAGCAGTGAAAATCCGATAAATCCCATTATCAAATATATTTCAAAAACAAAACAAAATGACAGTGAAATAGAGTGCAATTCTTAAATAATTCATTCAGGGCTTGTGATGCAACCTGGATTTACCACATCTACACCCACAGCTGGGTGAGACATAAGGCTGGACACTTCGGGCTGATAACATTGGTTAGTTTCGGTGAGCAAACACAGACCCTTTGAAGTCATACTGCATGGTACCCATTCCATGAGTCCCAACTCTCCAGGTTTAAGGGATTCTTCCTTCAGCTACAACATGCATGGGAAACCCAGAGTATGGTCCACCGTGTGACTGGGAAACGTTTTCAAATGCATCTCAGGTTTCGTCCCCTGGTACTTGGGTGCACCGTTCCAGACGCTTTACTAACACTCTCCCGACTTGGAGAGTCAGTGCCTTTAACCTCCTGTTTGGCACAGTTTGCAATTTCTGCGCAAGATGAACAGGAATAGGGAGAACCAATGAGAGACTAGCTGTAGGTGTCTGCACGGGCAAATGGAACGCTCATTTCCCACCAGGAAGAGGAATTCACCAAAGGCTCAGCGTGCCCTGCCGGAACCAGATTAGGGCCTGAAGCAATCCTGCGGTTTTGCGGCCAGCTCACAAGACAGCGAGTTGAAGAAAGGAGCTCAGGGGCACTGTAATTCACAAACCTGCAGAGTTATGAATGACAGCTATCGTCCAAAAGTGTATTGAAGTAAGTCTTCGAAGAGGAATTGAAAGCGGGGCAGAATTTCAGGAAAACGATTTCAGGGGCTAGACTGGAATTGCACTTAAAGCATAAGAAAAGAGGCAGAATGTCCACAATGATGCACTTGGCCAAAAAGGGCGTATGCGTTTTTTCCTGAATATATTCAGGAAAAAACGCATACGCCCTTTTTGGCCAACCAAGCAAGCGTGTAAAGGAAATCTGCACTACAATGAAGTCTCACTGCCCACCGGTCCAAACGGCCATCTGAAACAAGTGTAAAATCCAGAAAGGCAGGACAGGTCATGGAGAACAGGGAGCCTTGTTATGCTGATTGGTGGGATGTAAATTGCCAACAGCCACTCTGGAGAAGTGAATGGTGTTTCCTGAAACACTTAGGAAACAAAGCAACACAGCCTATGGCACTTCCACTTATGGTCCTATAGCTTAGGGAAATTAAAATCAAAAACACACAGCCACCCCAAATTTTGGGACGGCTCTGTTTACAAGAACCTCGTCTACGGTACAAGTTAAATATCTGAGAAAGCAAAAAATGGATAGAGAAGTTATGGTACGTACGTACAAAGGAATATCACTCAGCAATGAGATCTACGTCATCAGGCCCGTAGAGGCATAATGAGTGGATTCAGGTACGACGATTCTATGAGAAATAAGTCACACAGAAAAAGAAACATCATAAGATATCACTAATACACGGAACGTAAACTTGGCTACACATGAACTGAATTACAAAACAGAACAGGGTCTCAAATTTAGAAAACCAACTTATGCTTGCTTATGGGGAAAGGTGAGTTGGGGTGCTGCATCAAACCAGAGATTGAAATTAGCACAGATACCGTTCCATAAGCCAAATATATAATAGACACGACCTACTCCTTGCTCAACGAAATGGACTCAACACCCCATATTCAACGCCTGGGAATATACCTGACAAGTAAGAATCTTAAGACCCATGGATATATATGTCTCCATAAGGAAATCAAGCGTGTGTACAGCGGCCTAAACGCAGCAGTGAAAATCCGATAAATCCCATTATCAAAATAAATTTCAAAAACACAACACAATGAGAGTGAAATAGAGAGCAATTCTTAAATAATTCATTCAGGGCTTGTGATGCAACCTGGATTTACCACATCTACACCCAGAGCTGGGTGAGACATAAGGCTGGACACTTCGGGCTGATAGCATTGGTGAGGTTCGGTGAGCAAACGCAGACCGTTTGAAGACATACTGCATGGTACCCATTCCATGGGTCCCAACTCTCCAGGTTTAAGGGATTCTTCCTTCAGCTAAAACATGCATGGGAAACCCAGAGTATGGTCCACCGTGTGATTGGGAAACGTTTTCAAATGCATCTCAGGTTTCGTCCCCTGGTACTCGGGTGCACCGTTCCAGACGCTTTACTAACACTCTCCCCACTTGGAGAGTCAGTGCCTTTAACCTCCTGTTTGGCACAGTTTGCAATTTCTGCGCAAGATGAACAGGAATAGGGAGAACCAATGAGAGACTAGCTGTAGGTGTCTGCACGGGCAAATGGAACGCTCATTTCCCACCAGGGGGAGGAATTAACCAAAGGCTCAGCGTGCCCTGCCGGAACCAGATTAGGGCCTGAAGCAATCCTGCGGTTTTGCAGCCAGCTCACAAGAAAGCGAGTTGATGAAAGGAGCTCAGGGGCACTGTAATTCACAAACGTGCAGAGTTATGAATGACAGCTATCGTCCAAAAATGTATAGAAGTAAGTCTTCGAAGAGGACTTGAAAGCGGGGCAGAATTTCAGGAAAACGATTTCAGGGTGTAGACTGAAACTGCACTTAAAGCATAGGAAAAGAGGGAGAATGTCCACAATGATGCACTTGGCCAAAAAGGGCGTATGCGTTTTTTCCTCAATATATTCAGGAAAAAACGCATACGCCCTTTTTGGCCAACCAAGCAAGCGTGTAAAGGAAATCTGCACTACAATGAAGTCTCACTGCCCCCCGGTCAAAAGGGCCATCTGAAACAAGTGTAAAATCCAGAAAGGCAGGACAGGTCATGGAGAAGAGGGAGCCTTGTTATGCTGATGGGCGGGATGTAAATTGCCAACAGCCACTCTGGAGAAGTGTATGGTGTTTCCTGAAACACTTAGGAAACAAAGCAACACAGCCTATGGCACGTCCACTTAGGGTCCTATAGCTTAGAGAAATTAAAATCAAAAACACACAGCCACCCCAAAGTTTGGGACGGCTCAGTTTACAAGAACCTCGTCTACGGTACAAGTTAAATATCCGAGAAAGCAAAAAATGGATAAAGAAGGTGTGGTACGTACGTACAATGTAATATCACTCAGCAATGTGATCTACGTCATCAGGCCTGTAGCGGCATAATGAGTGGATTCAGGTACGACGATTCTACGAGAAATAAGTCACACAGAAAAAGAAACATCATAAGATATCACTAATACATGGAACGTAAACTTTGCTACACATGAACTGAATTACAAAACAGAACAGGGTCTCAAATTTAGAAAACCATCTTATGCTTGCTCATGGGGAAAGGTGAGTTGGGGTGCTGCATAAAACCAGAGATTGAAATTAGCTCAGATACCGTTCCATAAGCCAAATATATAATAGACAAGACCTACTCCTTGCTCAACGAAATGGACTCAACACCCCATATTCAACGCCTGGGAATATACCTGACAAGTAAGAATCTTAAGACCCATGTATTTATATGTCTCGATAAGGAAAGCAAGCGTGTGTACAGCGGCCTAAACGCAGCAGTGAAAATCCGATAAATCGCATTATCAAAATATATTTCACAAACAAAACACAATGACAGTGAAATAGAGTGCAATTCTTAAATAATTCATTCAGGGCTTGTGATGCAACCTGGATTTACCACATCTACACCCAGAGCTGGTTGAGACATAAGGCTGGACACATCGGGCTCATAGCATTGGTGAGGTTTGGTGAGCAAACGCAGACCCGTTGAAGTCATACTGCATGGTACCCATTCCATGGGTCCCAACTCTCCAGGTTTAAGGGGTTCTTCCTTCAGCTAAAACATGCATGGGAAACCCAGAGTATGGTCCACCGTGTGATTGGGAAACGTTTTCAAATGCATCTCAGGTTTCGACACCTCGTACTCGGGTGCACCATTCCAGACGCTTTACTAACACTCTCCCCACTTGGAGAGTCAGTGCCTTTAACCTCCTGTTTGGCACAGTTTGCAATTTCTGCGCAAGATGAACAGGAATAGGGAGAACCAATGAGAGACTAGCTGTAGGTGTCTGCACGGGCAAATGGAACGCTCATTTCCCACCAGGAAGAGGAATTAACCAAAGGCTCAGCATGCCCTGCCGGAACAAGATTACGGCCTGAAGCAATCCTGCGGTTTTTCGGCCAGCTCAGAAGAAAGCGAGTTGAAGAAAGGAGCTCAGGGGCACTGTAATTCACAAAGCTGCAGTGTTATGAATGACAGCTATCGTCTAAAAATGTATTGAAGTACGTCTTCGAAGAGGACTTGAAAGCGGGTTAGAATTTCAGGAAAACGATTTCAGGGGGTAGACTGGAATTGCACTTAAAGCATAGGAAAAGAGGCAGAATGTCGACAATGATGCACTTGGCCAAAAAGGGTGTATGCATTTTTTCCTGAATATATTCAGGAAAAAACGCATACGCCCTTTTTGGCCAACCAAGCAAGAGTGTAAAGAAAACTGCACTACAATGAAGTCTCTCTGCCCCCCGGTCAAAAGGGCCAACTGAAAAAAGTGTAAAATCCAGAAAGGCAGTACAGGTCATGGAGAACAGGGAGCCTTGTTATGCTGATGGGCGGGATGTAAATTGCCAACAGCCACTCTGGAGAAGGGTATGGTGTTTCCTGAAACACGTAGGAAACAAAGCAACACAGCCTATGGCACTTCCACTTATGGTCCTATAGCTTAGGGATATTAAAATCAAAAACACACAGCCACCCCAAAGTTTGGGACGGCTCTGTTTACAAGAACCTCGTCTACGGTACAAGTTAAATATCCGAGAAAGCAAAACATGGGTAAAGAAGCTGTGGTACGTACGTACAATGGAATATCACTCAGCAATGATATCTACGTCATAAGGCCCGTAGTGGCATAATGAGTGGATTCAGGGAAGACGATTCTACGAGAAATAAGTCACACAGAAAAAGAAACATCATAAGATATCACTAATACACGGAAAGTAAACTTGGCTACACATGAACTGAATTACAAAACAGAACAGGGTCTCAAATTTAGAAAACCAACTTATGCTTGCTTATGGGGAAAGGTGAGTTGGGGTGCTGCATAAAACCAGAGATTGAAATTAGCAGAGATACCGTTCCATAAGCCAAATATATAATAGACAAGACGTACTCCTTGCTCAACGAAATGGACCCAACACCCCATATTCAACGCCTGGGAATATACCTGACAAGTAAGAATCTTAAAACCCATGGATTTATATGTCTCGATAAGGAAAGCAAGCGTGTGTACAGCGCCCTAAACGCAGCAGTGAAAATCCGATAAATCCCATTATCAAAATAAATTTCAAAAACAAAACAAAATGACAGTGAAATAGAGAGCAATTCTTAAATAATTCATTCAGGGCTTGTGATGCAACCTAGATTTACCACATCTACACCCAGAGTTGGGTGAGACATATGGCTGGACACTTCGGGCTGAAAACAATTGTGAGGTTCGATGAGCAAACGCAGACCCTTTGATGTCATTCCGCATGGTACCCTTTCCATGGGTCCCAACTCTCCAGGTTTATGGGATTCTTCCTTCAGCTAAAACATGCATGGGAAACCCAGAGTATGGTCCACTGTGGGATTGTGAAACGTTTTCAAATGCATCTCAGGTTTCGTCCCCTGGTACTCGGGTTCAACATTCCAGACTCTTTACTAACACTCTCCCCTCTTGGAGAGTCAGTGCCTTTAACCTCCTGTTTGGCACAGTTTGCAATTTCTGCGCAAGATGAACAGGAATAGGGAGAACCAATGAGAGACTAGCTGTAGGTGTCTGCACGGGTAAATGGAACGCTCATTTCCCAACAGGAAGAGGAATTAACCAAAGGCTCAGCGTTCCCGGCTGCAAACACATTAGGGCCTGAAGCAATCCTGCGGATTTGCGGCCAGCTCACAAGAGTGCGAGTTTAGGAAAGGAGCTCAGGGGCACTGTAATTCACAAATCTGCAGAGTTATGAATGACAGCTATCGTCCAAAAATGTATTGAAGTAAGTCTTCGAAGAGGACTCGAAAGCGGGGCAGAATTTCAGGAAAACGATTTCAGGAGGTAGACTGGAATTGCAGTTAAGGCACAGGAAAAAAGGCAGAATGTCGACAATGATGCACTTGGCCAAAAAGGGCGTATGCGTTTTTCCTGAATATATTCAGGAAAAAACGCATATGCCCTTTGTGGTGAACCAACCAAGCGTGTAAAGGAAATCTGCACTACAATGAAGTCTCACTGCCCCCCGTCAAAAGGGCCATCTGAAAAAAGTGTAAAATCCAGATAGGCAGGACAAGTCATGGAGAACAGGGAGCCTTGTTATGCTGATGGGCGGGATGTAAATTGCCAACTGCCACTCTGGAGAACAGTACAGTGTTCCCTAAACACGTAGGAAACAAAGCAACACAGCCTATGGCACTTCCACTTATGGTCCTATAGCTTAGGGAAATTAAAATCAAAAACACACAGCCACCCCAAAGTTTGGGATGGCTCTGTTTACAAAAACCTCGTCTACGGTACAAGTTAAATATCCGAGAAAGCAAAAAATGGATAAAGAAGGTGTGGTACGTACGTACAATGGAATATCACTCAGCAATGAAATCTACGTCATCAGGCCCGTAGCGGCATAATGAGTGGATTCAGGTACGACGATTCTACGAGAAATATGTCACACAGAAAAAGAAACATCATAAGATATCACTAATACACGGAATGAAATCTTGGCTACACATGAACTGAATGACAAAACAGAACAGGGTCTCAAATTTAGAAAACCAACTTATGCTTGCTTATGGGGAAAGGTGAGTTGGGGTGCTGCATAAAACCAGAGATTGAAATTAGCACAGATACCGTTCCATAAGCCAAATATATAATACAAAAGACCTACTCCTTGCTCAACGAAATGGACTCAACACCCCATATGCAACGCCTGGGAATATACCAGACAAGTAAGAATCTTAAAACCCATGGATGTATATGTCTCCATAAGGAAAGCAAGGGTGTGTACAGCGGCCTAAACTCAGCAGTGAAAATCCGATAAATCCCATTATCAAAATAAATTTCAAAAAAAAAATAATAGTGAAATAGAGAGCAATTCTTAAATAATTCATTCAGGACCTGTGATGCAACCTGGATTTACCACCTCTACACCAAGAGCTGGGTGAGACATAAGGCTGGACACTTCGGGATGATAGCATTGGTGAGGTTCTGTGAGCAAACGCAGACCCTTTGAAGTCATACTGCATGGTACCCATTCCATGGGTCCCAACTCTCCAGGTTTAAGGGATTCTTCCTTCAGCTAAAACATGCATGGGAAACCAAGAGTATGGTCCACCATGTGGTTGGGAAATCTTTTCAAATGTATCTCAGTTTTCGTCCCCTGGCACTCGGGTTCAACATTCCGGACTCTTTACTAACACCCTCCGCACTTGGAGAGTCAGTGCCTTTAACCTCCTGTTTGGCACAGTTTGCAATTTCTGTGCAAGATGAACAGGAATAGGGAGAACCAATGAGAGACTAGCTGTAGGTGTCTGCACGGGCAAATGGAACGCTCATTTCCCACCAGTAAGAGGAATTAACCAAAGGCTCAGCGTGCCCTGCCAGAAACAGATTAGTGCCTGAAGCAATCCTGCGGTTTTGAGGCCAGCTCACAAAAAAGCGAGTTGAAGAAAGGAGCTCAGGGGCACTGTAATTCACAAACCTGCAGAGTTATGAATGACAGCTATCGTCTAAAAATGTATTGAAGTACGTCTTCGAAGAGGACTTGAAAGCGGGTTAGAATTTCAGGAAAACGATTTCAGGGGGTAGACTGGAATTGCACTTAAAGCATAGGAAAAGAGGCAGAATGTCGACAATGATGCACTTGGCCAAAAAGGGTGTATGCATTTTTTCCTGAATATATTCAGGAAAAAACGCATACGCCCTTTTTGGCCAACCAAGCAAGCGTGTAAAGAAAACTGCACTACAATGAAGTCTCTCTGCCCCCCGGTCAAAAGGGCCATCTGAAACAAGTGTAAAATCCAGAGAGGCAGTACAGGTCATGGAGAACAGGGAGCCTTGTTATGCTGATGGCGGGATGTAAATTGCCAACAGCCACTCTGGAGAAGGGTATGGTGTTTCCTGAAACACGTAGGAAACAAAGCAACACAGCCTATGGCACTTCCACTTATGGTCCTATAGCTTAGGGATATTAAAATCAAAAACACACAGCCACCCCAAAGTTTGGGACGGCTCTGTTTACAAGAACCTCGTCTACGGTACAAGTTAAATATCCGAGAAAGCAAAACATGGATAAAGAAGCTGTGGTACGTACGTACAATGGAATATCACTCAGCAATGATATCTACGTCATAAGGCCCGTAGCGGCATAATGAGTGGATTCAGGGAAGACGATTCTACGAGAAATAAGTCACACAGAAAAAGAAACATCATAAGATATCACTAATACACGGAAAGTAAACTTGGCTACACATGAACTGAATTACAAAACAGAACAGGGTCTCAAATTTAGAAAACCAACTTATGCTTGCTTATGGGGAAAGGTGAGTTGGGGTGCTGCATAAAACCAGAGATTGAAATTAGCACAGATACCGTTCCATAAGCCAAATATATAATAGACAAGACGTACTCCTTGCTCAACGAAATGGACCCAACACCCCATATTCAACGCCTGGGAATATACCTGACAAGTAAGAATCTTAAAACCCATGGATTTATATGTCTCGATAAGGAAAGCAAGCGTGTGTACAGCGCCCTAAACGCAGCAGTGAAAATCCGATAAATCCCATTATCAAAATAAATTTCAAAAACAAAACAAAATGACAGTGAAATAGAGAGCAATTCTTAAATAATTCATTCAGGGCTTGTGATGCAACCTAGATTTACCACATCTACACCCAGAGCTGGGTGAGACATATGGCTGGACACTTCGGGCTGAAAACAATTGTGAGGTTCGATGAGCAAACGCAGAACCTTTGATGTCATTCCGCATGGTACCCTTTCCATGGGTCCCAACTCTCCAGTTTTATGGGATTCTTCCTTCAGCTAAAACATGCATGGGAAACCCAGAGTATGGTCCACTGTGGGATTGTGAAACGTTTTCAAATGCATCTCAGGTTTCGTCCCCTGGTACTCGGGTTCAACATTCCAGACTCTTTACTAACACTCTCCCCTCTTGGAGAGTCAGTGCCTTTAACCTCCTGTTTGGCACAGTTTGCAATTTCTGTGCAAGATGAACAGGAATAGGGAGAACCAATGAGAGACTAGCTGTAGGTGTCTGCACGGGTAAATGGAACGCTCATTTCCCAACAGGAAGAGGAATTAACCAAAGGCTCAGCGTTCCCGGCTGCAAACACATTAGGGCCTGAAGCAATCCTGCGGATTTGCGGCCAGCTCACAAGAGTGCGAGTTTAGGAAAGGAGCTCAGGGGCACTCTAATTCACAAATCTGCAGAGTTATGAATGACAGCTATCGTCCAAAAATGTATTGAAGTAAGTCTTCGAAGAGGACTCGAAAGCGGGGCAGAATTTCAGGAAAACGATTTCAGGAGGTAGACTGGAATTGCAGTTAAGGCACAGGAAAAAAGGCAGAATGTCGACAATGATGCACTTGGCCAAAAAGGGCGTATGCGTTTTTCCTGAATATATTCAGGAAAAAACGCATATGCCCTTTGTGGTGAACCAACCAAGCGTGTAAAGGAAATCTGCACTACAATGAAGTCTCACTGCCCCCCGTCAAAAGGGCCATCTGAAAAAAGTGTAAAATCCAGATAGGCAGGACAAGTCATGGAGAACAGGGAGCCTTGTTATGCTGATGGGCGGGATGTAAATTGCCAACTGCCACTCTGGAGAACAGTACAGTGTTCCCTAAACACGTAGGAAACAAAGCAACACAGCCTATGGCACTTCCACTTATGGTCCTATAGCTTAGGGAAATTAAAATCAAAAACACACAGCCACCCCAAAGTTTGGGATGGCTCTGTTTACAAAAACCTCGTCTACGGTACAAGTTAAATATCCGAGAAAGCAAAAAATGGATAAAGAAGGTGTGGTACGTACGTACAATGGAATATCACTCAGCAATGAAATCTACGTCATCAGGCCCGTAGCGGCATAATGAGTGGATTCAGGTACGACGATTCTACGAGAAATATGTCACACAGAAAAAGAAACATCATAAGATATCACTAATACACGGAATGAAATCTTGGCTACACATGAACTGAATGACAAAACAGAACAGGGTCTCAAATTTAGAATACCAACTTATGCTTGCTTATGGGGAAAGGTGAGTTGGGGTGCTGCATAAAACCAGAGATTGAAATTAGCACAGATACCGTTCCATAAGCCAAATATATAATACAAAAGACCTACTCCTTGCTCAACGAAATGGACTCAACACCCCATATGCAACGCCTGGGAATATACCAGACAAGTAAGAATCTTAAAACCCATGGATGTATATGTCTCCATAAGGAAAGCAAGGGTGTGTACAGCGGCCTAAACTCAGCAGTGAAAATCCGATAAATCCCATTATCAAAATAAATTTCAAAAAAAAAATAATAGTGAAATAGAGAGCAATTCTTAAATAATTCATTCAGGACCTGTGATGCAACCTGGATTTACCACCTCTACACCAAGAGCTGGGTGAGACATAAGGCTGGACACTTCGGGATGATAGCATTGGTGAGGTTCTGTGAGCAAACGCAGACCCTTTGAAGTCATACTGCATGGTACCCATTCCATGGGTCCCAACTCTCCAGGTTTAAGGGATTCTTCCTTCAGCTAAAACATGCATGGGAAACCAAGAGTATGGTCCACCATGTGGTTGGGAAATCTTTTCAAATGTATCTCAGTTTTCGTCCCCTGGTACTCGGGTTCAACATTCCGGACTCTTTACTAACACCCTCCGCACTTGGAGAGTCAGTGCCTTTAACCTCCTGTTTGGCACAGTTTGCAATTTCTGTGCAAGATGAACAGGAATAGGGAGAACCAATGAGAGACTAGCTGTAGGTGTCTGCACGGGCAAATGGACGCTCATTTCCCACCAGTAAGAGGAATTAACCAAAGGCTCAGCGTGCCCTGCCGGAAACAGATTAGTGCCTGAAGCAATCCTGCGGTTTTGCGGCCAGCTCACAAAAAAGCGAGTTGAAGAAAGGAGCTCAGGGGCACTGTAATTCACAAACCTGCAGAGTTATGAATGACAGCTATCGTCCAAAAATGTATTGAAGTAAGTCTTCGAAGAGGACTTGGAAGCGGGGTATAATTTCAGGAAACATTTTCAGGGGGTAGACTGGAACTGCACTTAAACCGTCCCCGTCCCCTTCCCCTAAACCTAACCCGAATCCTAACCCTCACCCAAAGCCTTACCCTAACCCGTCACCAATCCTAACCCGTATGCTATCACGTACGCTCACCCTAAACTGTTGTCGTACACTAACCTGTACGCTAAATCGTCCCCGTCTCCTAACTTTAACCCTAACCCTAACCCTATTCCTAAACCTTACCCGAAGCCTTACCCTAACCCGTCCACTAATCCTAACCCGTACGCTAACACTAACACATACCCTAACACGTACACTCACCCTAAAACGTTGTCATACCCTAAACTGTACCCTAAACTGTCCCCGTCCCCTAACCCTAACCCTAACCCTAACCCTTACCCAAAGCCTTACCCTAACCCGTCCCCTAATCCTAACACGTACGCTAACACTAACCCGTACCATAACACGTACGCTCACCCTAAACCGTTGTCGTACCCTAACCTGTAACCTAAACCGTCCCCGTCGCCTAACCCTAACCCTAACCCTAACCCTAAGCCTTACCCAAAGTGTTACCCTAAACCATTCCCTAATCCTAATCCGTACCCTAACACTAACCCGTACCCTAACACATACGCTCACCCTAAACCGTTGTCATACCCTAACCTGTACCCTAAACCGTCCCCGTCCCCTAACCCTAACCCTAACCCTAACCGTAACCCTAACCCTAACCCGAAGCCTTACCCTAACCCGTGTCCTAATCCTAACCCGTACACTAACACTAACCCATGCCCTAACACGTACGCTCACCCTAAACCGTTGTCGTATCCTAACCTGTACACTAAAACCGTCCCCGTCCCCTAACCCTAACCCGAACCCTAACCCTAACCCTAACCCTAACCCTAACACTTACCCGAAGCCTTACCCTAACCCGTACCCTAATCCTAACCCGTACGCTAACACTAACCCGTGCCCTAACACGTACGCTCACCCTAAACCGTTGTCGTACACTAAACTTTACCCTAAACCGTCCCTGTCCCCTAACCCTAACCCTAACCCTAAACCTAACCCTAACCCTCACCTGAAGCCTTACCCTAACCCGTCACAAATCCTAACCCGTACGCTGTCACGTACGCTCACCCTAAACTTTTGTCGCACACTAACCTGTACCCTAAACCGTCCCCGTCCCCTAACCCTAAACCTAACCCTAACCCTATCCCTAAACCTTACCCGAAGCCTTACCCTAAACTGTCCAATAATCCTAACCCGTACGCTAAAACTAACCCATACCCTAACACGTACACTCACCCTAAAACGTTGTCATACCCTAAACTGTACCCTAAACCGTCCCTATCCCCTAACCCTATCCCTAACCTTAACCCTAACCCTAACCCTTACCCGAAGCCTTACGCTAACCCGTCCCCTAATCCTAATCCGTACGCTAACACTAACCCGTGCCCTAACACGTACGGTCACACTAAACCGTTGTCGTACAATAACCTGTTCCCTAAACCGTCCCGTCCCCTAACACTAACCCTAACCCTTACCCGAAGCTTTACCCTAACCCGTCCCTTAATCCAAACCCGTACGCTAAAACTAACACATGGCCTAACACGTACGCTCACCCTAAACCGTTGTCGTACCCTAACCTTTACCCTAAACCGTCCCCGTCCCCGTCCCCTAACCCTAACCCTAACCCTAACTCTAACCTTTACCCGAAGCCTTACCCTCACTCGTCCCCTAATCCTAACCCGTACGCTAACACTAACCTGTACCCTAGCACGTATGCTCACCCTAAACCATGTCGTACCCTAACCTGTACCCTATACCGTCCCCGTCCCCTAACCCTAACTCTAACGCTTACCCGAAGCCTTACCCTCACCCGTCCTCTAATCCTAACCCGTACGCTAAAACTAACGCGTACCCTAACACGTACGCTCACCCTAAACCGTTGTCGTACCATAACATGTACCCTAAACCGTCCCCGTCCCCGTCCCCTAACCCTAACCCTAACCCTAACCCTAACCCTTACCCGAAACTTTACCCTCACCC
The DNA here is from genome assembly GCF_059928025.1 of Delphinapterus leucas. Classification (NCBI taxonomy): domain Eukaryota; kingdom Metazoa; phylum Chordata; class Mammalia; order Artiodactyla; family Monodontidae; genus Delphinapterus; species Delphinapterus leucas. The sequence continues at coordinate 1,079,324 of NW_028322272.1, read as the reverse complement.
ATCCCCTAATCTTAACCCGTACGCTAACACAAACCCATACCCTAATACGTACGCTCAACCTAAACCATTGTCGTACCATAACCTGTACCCTAAACCGTCCCCATCCCCTAACCCTAACCCTAAACCTAAACCTTACCCGAAGCCTTACCCTCACCCGTCCCCTAATCCTAACCCGTACGCTAACACTAACCCGTACCCTAACACGTACGCTCACCCTAAACAGTTGTCGTACCCTAAGCTGTACCCTAAGCCGTCCCCGTCCCCTAACCCTAACCGTAAACCTAACCATTACACAAAGCCTTACCCTCACCCGTCCCTTAATCCTAACCCGTACGCTAACACTAACCCGTAACGTAACACGTACGCTCACCCTAAACCGTTGTCGTACCATAACCTGTACTCTAAACGGTCATCGTCCCCGTCCCCTAACCCAAACCCTAACCCTAACCCTAAACCTTACCCAAATCCTTACCCTCAAACATCCCCTAATCCTAACCCGTACGCTAACCCTAACCCATACCCTAACACATACGCTCACCCTAAACCGTTGTCATACCCTAACCTGTACCCTAAACCGTCCCCATCCCCTAACCCTAACCCTAACCCTAACCGTAACCCTAACCCTAACCCGAAGCCTTACCCTAACCCGTGTCCTAATCCTAACCCGTACACTAACACTAACCCATGCCCTAACACGTACGCTCACCCTAAACCGTTGTCGTATCCTAACCTGTACACTAAAACCGTCCCCGTCCCCTAACCCTAACCCGAACCCTAACCCTAACCCTAACCCTAACCCTAACCCTTACCCGAAGCCTTACCCTAACCCGTACCCTAATCCTAACCCGTACGCTAACACTAACCCGTGCCCTAACACGTACGCTCACCCTAAACCGTTGTCGTACACTAAACTTTACCCTAAACCGTCCCTGTCCCCTAACCCTAACCCTAACCCTAAACCTAACCCTAACCCTCACCTGAAGCCTTACCCTAACCCGTCACAAATCCTAACCCGTACGCTGTCACGTACGCTCACCCTAAACTTTTGTCGCACACTAACCTGTACCCTAAACCGTCCCCGTCCCCTAACCCTAAACCTAACCCTAACCCTATCCCTAAACCTTACCCGAAGCCTTACCCTAAACTGTCCAATAATCCTAACCCGTACGCTAAAACTAACCCATACCCTAACACGTACACTCACCCTAAAACGTTGTCATACCCTAAACTGTACCCTAAACCGTCCCTATCCCCTAACCCTATCCCTAACCTTAACCCTAACCCTAACCCTTACCCGAAGCCTTACGCTAACCCGTCCCCTAATCCTAATCCGTACGCTAACACTAACCCGTGCCCTAACACGTACGGTCACACTAAACCGTTGTCGTACAATAACCTGTTCCCTAAACCGTCCCGTCCCCTAACACTAAACCTAACCCTTACCCGAAGCTTTACCCTAACCCGTCCCTTAATCCTAACCCGTACGCTAAAACTAACACATGGCCTAACACGTACGCTCACCCTAAACCGTTGTCGTACCCTAACCTTTACCCTAAACCGTCCCCGTCCCCGTCCCCTAACCCTAACCCTAACCCTAACTCTAACCTTTACCCGAAGCCTTACCCTCACTCGTCCCCTAATCCTAACCCGTACGCTAACACTAACCTGTACCCTAGCACGTATGCTCACCCTAAACCATGTCGTACCCTAACCTGTACCCTATACCGTCCCCGTCCCCTAACCCTAACTCTAACGCTTACCCGAAGCCTTAGCCTCAACCGTCCCCTAATCCTAACCCTTACGCTAACACTAACCCGTACCCTAACACGTACGCTCACCCTAAACCGTTGTCGTACCCTAACCTGTACCCTAAACCGTCCCCGGCCCCGTCCCCTAACGCTAACCCTAAGCCTAACACTTACCCGAAGCCTTACCCTCACCCGTCCCCTAATCCTAACCCGTACGCTAACACTAACCCATACCCTAACACGTAGGCTCACCCTAAACCGTTGTCGTACCCTAAACTGTACCCTAAACCGTCCCCGTCCCCGTCCTCTAACCCTAAACCTAACCCTAAACCTTACCCGAAGCCTTACACTCACCCGTGCCCTAATCCTAACATGTACGCTAACACTAACATGTACCCTAACACGTACGCTAACCCTAAACGGTTGTCGTACCCTAACCTGTACCCTAAACCGTCCTCGTCCCCTAACCCTAATCCTAACCCTAACCCTAACCCTAAAACTTACCCGAAGCCTTACCCTCACCCGTCCCCTAATCCTAACCCGTACGCTAAAACTAACGCGTACCCTAACACGTACGCTCACCCTAAACCGTTGTCGTACCATAACATGTACCCTAAACCGTCCCCGTCCCCGTCCCCTAACCCTAACCCTAACCCTAACCCTAACCCTTACCCGAAACTTTACCCTCACTCATCCCCTAATCTTAACCCGTACGCTAACACAAACCCATACCCTAATACGTACGCTCAACCTAAACCATTGTCGTACCATAACCTGTACCCTAAACCGTCCCCATCCCCTAACCCTAACCCTAAACCTAAACCTTACCCGAAGCCTTACCCTCACCCGTCCCCTAATCCTAACCCGTACGCTAACACTAACCCGTACCCTAACACGTACGCTCACCCTAAACCGTTGTCGTACCCTAAGCTGTACCCTAAACCGTCCCCGTCCCCTAACCCTAACCCTAACCGTAAACCTAACCATTACACGAAGCCTTACCCTCACCCATCTCTTAATCCTAACCCGTACGCTAACACTAACCCGTAACGTAACACGTACGCTCACCCTAAACCGTTGTCGTACCATAACCTGTACTCTAAACGGCCATCGTCCCCGTCCCCTAACCCAAACCCTAACCCTAACCCTAAACCTTACCCAAAACCTTACCCTCAAACATCCCCTAATCCTAACCCGTACGCTAACCCTAACCCATACCCTAACACGTACGCCCACCCTAAACCGTTGTCGTACCCTAACCTGTACCCTAAACCGTCCCCGTCACCTAACCCTAACCCTAACCCTAACCCAACCCTTACCCGAAGCCTTACCCTCACCCGTCCCCTAATCCTAACACGTACGCTAACACTAACCCGTACCGTAACACGTACGCTCACCCTAAACTGTTGTCGTATCCTAACCTGTACCCTAACCTGTCCACGTCCTCTAACCCTAATCCTAACCCTAACCCTAACCCTAACCCTTACCCGAAGCCTTACCCTCACCCGTCCCCTAATCCTAACCCGTACGCTAACACTAACCCGTACCCTAACACATACGCTCACCCTAAACCGTTGTCATACCCTAACCTGTACCCTAAATCGTCCCCGTCCCCTAACCCTAACCCTAAACCTAACCATTGCCCGAAGCCTTACCCTCACCCGTCCCCTAATCCTAACCCGTACGCTAACACTAACCCGTAACCTAACACATACGCTCACCCTAAACCGTTGTCGTACCATAACCTGTACCCTAAACCGTCATCGTCCCCGTCCCCTAACCCTAACCCTAAACCTAAACCTAAACCTTACCCAAAGCCTTACCCTCACCCGTACCCTAATCCTAAACCGTACGCTAACCCTAACCCATACCCTAACACATACGCCAACCCTAAACAGTTGTCGTACCCTAACCTGTACCCTAAACCGTCCCCGTCCCCTAACCCTAACCCTAACCCTAACCCAACACTTACCCGACGCCTTACCCTAACCCGTCCCCTAATCCTAACACGTACGCTAACACTAACCCGTACCCTAACACGTACGCTCACCCTAAACCGTTGTCGTACCCTAACCTGTACCCTAACCCGTCCACGTCCCCTAACCCTAACCCTAACCCTAACCCTAACCCTAACACTTACCAGAAGCCTTACACTCACCCGTCCCCTAATCCTAACCCGTACGCTAACACTAACCCGTACCGTAACACGTACGCTCACCCTAAACCGTTGTCGTACCCTAACCTGTACCCTAAACCGTCCCCGTCCCCTAACCCTAACCCTAACCCTAACCCTAACCCTAACCCTTACCCGAAGGCTTACCCTCACCCGTTCCCTAATCCTAACCCGTACGCTAACACTAACCCGTACCCTAACACGTACGCTCACCCTAAACCGTTGTCGTACTCTAACCTGTACCCTAAACCGTCCCCATCCCCGTCCCCGTCCCCTAACCATAACCCTAACCTTTACCCGAAGCCTTACCCTCACCCGTCCCCTAATCCTAACCCGTATGCTAACACTAACCCATACCCTAACACGTACGCTCACCCTAAACGTTTATCGTACCCTAACCTGTACCCTAAAGTGTCCCCGTCCCCTAACCCTAACCCTAACCATAACCCTAACACTAAACCTTACCCGAAGCCTTACTCTCACCCGTCCCCTAATCCTAACACGTACGCTAACACTAACCCGTACCCTAACACATACGCTCACCCTAAACCGTTGTCGTACCTTAACCTGTACCCTAAACCGTCCCCGTCCCCGTCCCCTAACCCTAACCCTAACCCTAACCCTTACCCGAAGCCTTCCCCTCACCCATCCCATAATCCTAACCCGTAGGCTAACACTAACCGGTACCCTAACACGTACGCTCACCCTAAACCGTTGTCGTACCCTAACCTGTACCATAAACCGTCCCCGTCCCCTAAACCTAACCCTAACCCTAACCCTAACCCTTACTCGAAGCCTTACACTCACCCGTACCCTAATCCTAACCCGTACGCTAACACTAACCCGTACCCTAACACGTACGCTCACCCTAAACCGTTGTCGTACCCTAACCTGTACCCTAAACCGTCCCCTTCCCCTAACACTAACCCTAACCCTAACCCTAACCCTAACCCTTACCCGAAGCCTTACCCTCACCCGTCCCCTAATCCTAACCCGTACGCTAACACTAAACCGTACTGTAACACGTACGCTCACCCTAAACCGCTGTCGTACCCTAACCTGTACCCTAAACCGTCCCCGTCCCATAACTGTAACCCTAACCCTAACCCTAACCCTAAATCTTACCCAAAGCCTTACCCTCACCCGTCCCCTAATCCTAACCCGTACGCTAACACTAACCCCTACCGTAACACACGCTCACCCTAAACCGTTGTCGTACCCTAACCTGTACCCTAAACCATCCCCGTCCCAGTCCCCTAACCCTAAACCTAAACCTAACCCTAACCCTTACCCGAAGCCTTACACTCACCCATCCCCTAATCCTATCCCGTACGCTAACACTAACCCATACCCTAACACGTACGCTCACACTAAACCATTGTCGTACCCTAACCTGTACCCTAAACCGTCCCCGTCCCCTAACCCTAAACCTAACCCTAACCCTAACCCTTACCCGAAGCCTTACCCTCACCTGTACCCTAATCCTAACCCGTACACTAACACTAACACGTACCCTAACACGTACGCTCACCCTAAACCGTTGTCGTACCCTAACCTGTACCTTAAACCGTCCCCGTACCCTAACCCTAACCCTAACCCTAACCCTAACCGTTACCCGAAGACTTACCCTCACCCGTCCCCTAATCCTAACCCATACGCTACCACTAACCCATACACTAACACGTACGCTCACGCTAAACCGTTGTCGTACCCTTAACCTGTACCCTAAACCATCCCCGTCCACATCCCCGTCCCCTAACCCTAACCCTAACCCTTACCCGAAGCCTTACCCTCACCGTCCCCTAATCCTAACCCGTACGCTAACACTAACCCGTACCCTAACACGTACGCTCACCCTAAACCGTTGTCGTACCCTAACCTGTACCCTAAACCGTCCCCGTCCCCTAACCCTAACCCTAACCCTAACCCTAACCCTAACCCTAACCCTTACCCGAAGCTTTACCCTCACTCGTCCCCTAATCGTAACACGTAAGCTAACACTAACCCATACCCTAACACGTACGCACACTCTAAACGATTGTCGTACCCTAACCTGTACCCTAAACCGTCCCCGTCCCCTAACCCTAACCCTAACCCTAACCCTAACCCATACCCGAAGCCTTACCCTCACCCGTCCCCTAATCCTAACCCGTACGTTAACACTAACCCGTACCCTAACATGTACGCTCACCCTAAACCGTTGTCGTACCCTAACCTGTACCCTAAACCATCCCCGTCCCCGTCCCCATCCCCTAACCCTAACCCTAACCCTAACCCTTACCCGAAGCCTTACCCTCACCCGTCCCTTAATCCTAACCCGTACGCTAACACTAACCCTTACCCTAAAACGTACGCTCACCCTAAACCGTTGTCGTACCCTAACCTGTACCCTAAACCGTCACCGTCCCCGTCCCCGTCCCCGTCCCCTATCCCTAACCCTAACCCTTACCCGAAGCCTTACCCTCACCCGTCCCCTAATCCTAACCCGTACGCTAACACTAACCCGTACCCTAACACGTACGCTCACCCTAAACCGTTGTCATACACTAACCTGTACCCTAAACCGTCCCTGTCCACTAACCCTAAACCTAACCCTAACCCTAATCCTTACCCGAAGCCTTACCCTCACCCGTCCCCTAATCCTAACCCGTACACTAACACTAACACGTACCCTAACACGTACGCTCACCCTAAACCTTTGTCGTACCCTAACCTGTACCCTAAACCGTCCCCGTCCCTGTCCCCGCACCCTAACCCTAACACTAAACCTAACCGTTACCCGAAGCCTTACCCTCACCCGTCCCCTAATCCTAACCCGTATGCTAACACTAACCCATATCCTAACACGTACACTCACCCTAAACGGTTGTCGTACCCTAACCTATACCCTAAACCGTCCCCGTCCCCTAACCCTAACCCTAACACTAACCCTAACCCTAAACCTTACCCGAAGCCTTTATCTCAACCGTCCCCTAATCCTAACCCGTATGCTAACACTAACCCGTACCCTAATACGTACGCTCACCCTAAACCGTTGTCGTACCATAACCTGTACCCTAAACCGTCCCCATCCCCTAACCCTAACCCTAAACCTAACCCTTACCCGAAGCCTTACCCTCACCCGTCCACTAATCCTAACGCGTACGCTAACACTAACCCGTACCCTAACACATACGCTCACCCTAAACCGTTGTCGTACCCTAACCTGTACCCTAAACCGTGCCCGTCCCCTAACCCTAACCCTAACCCTAATCCTAAACCTAACCATTACACGAAGCCTTACCCTCACCCGTCCCGTAATCCTAACCCGTACGCTAACACTAACCCGTAACCTAACACGTACGCTCATCCTAAACCGTTGTCGTACCATAACCTGTACCCTAAACCGTCATCGTCCCCGTCCCCTAACCCAAACCCTAACCCTAACCCTAAACCTTACCCAAAGCCTTACCCTCACCAATCCCCTAATCCTAACCCGTACGCTAACCCTAACCCATACCCTAACACGTACGCCCACCCTAAACCGTTGTCGTACCCTAACCTGTACCCTAAACCGTCCCCGTCCCCTAACCCTAACCCTAACCCTAACCCAACACTTACCCGAAGCCTTACCCTCATCCGTCCCCTAATCCTAACACGTACGCTAACACTAACCCGTACCATAACACGTACGCTCACCCTAAACCCTTGTCGTACCCTAACCTGTACCCTAACCCGGCAACGTCCCCTAACCCTAACCCTAACCCTAACCATAACCCTAACACTTACCCGAAACCTTACACTCATCCGTCCCCTAATCCTAACCCGTACGCTAACACTAACCCGTACCCTAACACATACGCTCACCCTAAACCGTTGTCTTACCCTAACCTGTACCCTAAACCGTCCCCGTCCCCTAACCCTAACCCTGACCCTAACTCTAACCCTAACCCTTACCCGAAGCCTTACCCTCACCAGTCCCCTAATCCTAACCCGTACGCTAACACTAACCCATACCCTAACACGTCCGCTCACCCTAAACCGTTGTCGTACCCTAACCTCTACCCTAAACCGTCCCCGTCCCCTAACCCTAGCCCTAACCCTAACCCTAACCCTTACCGAAGCCTTAACCTCACCCATCCCCTAATCCTAACCCGTACGTTAACACTAACACATACCCTAACATGTACGCTCAACCGAAACCGTTGTCATACCCTAACCTGTACCCTAAACCGTCCCCGTCCCCGTCCCCTAACCCTAACCCTAACCCTAACCCTAAACCTTACCCAAAGCCTTACCCTCACCCGTCACCTAATCCTAACCCGTACGCTAACACTAACCCATACACTAACACGTACGCTCACCCTAAACCGTTGTCGTACCCTAATCTGTACCCTAAACCGTCCCCGTCCCCTAACCCTAACCCTAACCCTAACCCTAACCCTAACCCTAACCCTTACACGAAGCCTTCCCGTAATCCTAACCCGTACGCTAACACTAACCCGTACCCTAACACGTACGCTCACCCTAAACCGTTGTCGTACCCTAACCTGTACCCTAAACCGTCCCCGTCCCCTAAACCTAACCCTAACCCTAAACCTAACCCTTACTCGAAGCCTTACACTCACCCGTACCCTAATCCTAACCCGTACGCTAACACTAACCCGTACCCTAACATGTACGCTCACCCTAAACTGTTGTCGTACCCTAACCTGTACCCTAAACCGTCCCCTTCCCCTAACCCTAACCCTAACCCTAACCCTAACCCTAACCCTAACCCTTACCCGAAGCCTTACCCTCACCCGTCCCCTAATCCTAACCCGTACGCTAACACTAAACCGTACTCTAACACGTACGCTCACCCTAAACCGCTGTCGTACCCTAACCTGTACCCTAAACCGTCGCTGTCCCATAACTCAAACCCTAACCCTAACCCTAACCCTAAACCTTACCCAAAGCCTTACCCTCACCCGTCCCCTAATCCTAACCCGTACGCTAACAATAACCTGTACCCTAACACACGCTCACCCTAAACCGTTGTCGTACACTAACCTGTACCCTAAACATTCCCCGTCCCAGTCCCCTAACCCTAAACCTAACCCTAACCCTTATCCGAAGCCTTACCCTCACCCATCCCTTAATCCTAACCCGTACGCTAACACTAACCCATACCCTAAAAAGTACGCTCACCCTAAACCGTTGTCGTACCCTAACCTGTACCCTAAACCGTCCCCGTCCCCTAACCCTAAACCTAACCCTAACCCTAACCCTTACCCGAAGCCTTACCCTCACCCGTACCCTAATCCTAACCCGTACACTAACACTAACACGTACCCTAACACGTACGCTCACCCTAAACCGTTGTCGTACCCTAACCTGTACCTTAAACCGTCCCCGTCCCCTAACCCTAACCCTAAACCTAACCCTAAACCTAACCCTTACCCGAAGCCTTACACTCACCCGTCCCCTAATCCTAAACCGTACGCTAACACTAACCCGAACCCTAAAACGTACGCTCACCCTAAACCGTTGTCGTACCATAACCTGTACCCTAAACCGTCCCCGTCCCAGTCCCCGTCCCCTAACCCTAAACCTAACCCTAAACCTTACCCGAAGCCTTACCCTCAAACGTCCCCTAATCCTAACCCGTATGCTAACACTAAACCGTACCCTAACACGTACGATCACCCTAAACTGTTGTCGTACCCTAACCTATACCCTAAAACGTGCCCGTCCCCTAACCCTAACCCTAACTCTAACCCTTACCCGAAGCCTTAACCTCACCTGTCCCCAATCCTAACCAGTACGCTAACACTAACCCGTACCCTAACACATACGCTCACCCTAAACCGCTGTCGTACACTAACCTGTACCCTAAACCGTCCCCGTCCCCTAACTCTAACCCTAATCCTAACCCTAACACTAAACCTTACCCAAAGCCTTACCCTCACCCGTCCCCTAATCCTAACCCGTACGCTAACACTAACCCGTACCCTAACACATACGTTCACCCTAAACCGTTGTCGTACCCTAACCTGTACCCTAAACAGTCTGCGTCCCCTAACCCTAACCCTAACACTAACCGTTACCCGAAGACTTACCCTCACCCGTCCCCTAATCCTAACCCATACGCTAGCACTAACCCATACACTAACACGTACGCTCACCCTAAACCGTTGTCGTACCCTAACCTGTACCCTAAACCATCCCCGTCCCCATCCCCGTCCCCTAACCCTAACCCTTACCCGAAGGCTTACCCTCACCGTCCCCTAATCCTAACCCGTACGCTAACACTAACCCGTACCCTAACACGTACGCTCACCCTAAACCGTTGTCGTACCCTAACCGGTACCCTAAACCATCCCCGTCCCCGTCCCCTAACCCTAACCCTAACCCTAACCCTAACCCTAAACCTAACCCTTACCCGAAGCCTTACCCTCACCCGTCCCCTAATCCTAACCCGTACGCTAACACTAACCCGTACCCTAACACGTACGCTCACCCTAAACCGTTGTCGTACCCTAACCTGTACCCTAAACCGTCCCCATCCCCTAAACCTAACCATAACCCTAAACCTAACCATTACCCGAAGCCTTACCCTCACCTGTCCCTTAATCCTAACCCGTACGCTAACACTAACCCGTAACCTAACACGTACGCTCACCCTAAACCGTTGTCGTACCATAACCTGTACCCTAAACCGTCATCGTCCCCGTCCCCTAACCCTAACCCTAACCCTAACCCTAAACCTTACCCAAAGCCTTACCCTCACACGTACCCTAATCCTAAACCGTACGCTAACCCTAACCCATACCCTAACACGTACGCCCACCCTAAACCGTTGTCGTACCCTAACCTGTACCCTAAACCGTCCCCGTCCCCTAACCCTAACCCTAACCCAACCCTTACCCGAAGCCTTACCCTCACCCGTCCCCTAATCCTAACACGTACGCTAACCCTAACCCATACCCTAACACGTACGCCCACCCTAAACCGTTGTCGTACCCTAACCTGTACCCTAAACCGTTGCCGTCCCATAACTCTAACCCTAACCCTAACCCTAACCCTAAACCTTACCCAAAGCCTTACCCTCACCCGTCTCCTAATCCTAACCCGTACGCTAACACTAACCTGTACCCTAACACACGCTCACCCTAAACCGTTCTCGTACCCTAACCTGTACCCTAAACCATCCCCGTCCCAGTCCCCTAACCCTAACCCTAACCCTAACCCTAACCCTAAACCGTCCCCGTCCCCGTCTCCGTCCCCTATCCCTAACCCTAACCCTTACCCGAAGCCTTACCCTCACCCGTGCCCTAATCCTAACCCGTATGCTAACACTAAACCGTACCCTAACACGTACGCTCACCCTAAACCGTTGTCGTACACTAACCTGTGCCCTAAAACGTCCCCATCCCCTAACCCTAACCCTAACCCTAACCCTAACCCTTACCCGAAGCCTTACCCTCACCCGTCCCCTAATAGTAACCCGTACGCTAACACTAAACTGTACCCTAACACGTACGCTCACGCTAAACCGTTGTCGTACACTAACCTGTACCCTAAACCGTCCCCATCCCCGTGCCCTAACCCTAACCCTAACCCTAACCCTAACCCTTACCCAAAGCCTTATCCTCAGCCGTCCCCTAATCCTAACCCGTACGCTAACACTAATCAGTACCCTAACACGTACACTCAACCTAAACCGTTGTCGTACCCTAACCTGTACCCTAAACCGTCCCCATCCCCGTCCCCGTCCCCTAACCCTAACCCTAACCCTTACCCGAAGCCTTACCCTCACCCGTCCCCTAATCCTAACCCGTATGCTAACACTAGCCGTACCCTAACACGTACGCTCACCCTAAACGGTTGCCGTACCCTAACCTGTACCCTAAACCGTCCCATCCCCTAACCCTAACCCTAACCATAACCCTAAACCTAAACCTTACCCGAAGCCTTACTCTCACCCGTCCCCTAATCCTAACCCGTACGCTAACACTAACCCGTATCCTAACACATACGCTCAACCTAAACCGTTGTCGTACCCTAACCTGTACCCTAAACCGTCCCCTAACCCTAACCCTAACCCTAACCCTAACCCTTACCCGAAGCCTTCCCCTCACCCATCCCGTAATCGTAACCCGTACGCTAACACTAACCCGTACCCTAACACGTACGCTCACCCTAAACCGTTGTCGTACCCTAACCTGTACCCTAAACCGTCCCCGTCCCCTAAACCTAACCCTAACCCTAACCCTTACTCGAAGCCTTACACTCACCCATCCCCTAATCCTAACCCGTACGCTAACACTAACCCATAACCTAACACGTACGCTCACCCTAAACCGTTGTCGTACCCTAACCTGTACCCTAAACCGTCCCCGTCCCCTAACCCTAAACCTAAGCCTAACCCTTACCCGAAGCCTTACCCTCACCCGTACCCTAATCCTAACCCGTACACTAACACTAACCTGTACCATAACACGTACGCTCACCCTAAACCGTTGTCGTACCCTAACCTGTACCTTAAACCGTCCCCGTCCCCGTCCCCGTCCCCGTCCCCTAACCCTAACCCTAACCCTAACCCTAACCCTTACCCGAAGCCTTACACTCACCCGTCCCCTAATCCTAACCCGTACGCTAACACTAACCCGTACCCTAAAACGTACGCTCACCCTAAACCGTTGTCGTACCATAACCTGTACCCTAAACCTTCCCCATCCCAGTCCCCGTCCCCTAACCGTAAACCTAACCCTAACACTTACCCGAAGCCTTACCCTCACCCGTCCCCTAATCCTAACCCGTATGCTAACACTAAACCGTACCCTAACACGTACGATCACCCTAAACTGTTGTCGTACCCTAACCTATACCCTAAAACGTCACCGTGCCCTAACCCTAAACCTAACCCTTACCCGAAGCCTTACCCTCACCTGTCCCCAATCCTAACCCGTACGCTAACACTAACCCGTACCCTAACACATACGCTCACCCTAAACCGCTGTCGTACCCTAAACTGTACCCTAAACCGTCCCCGTCCCCTAACTCTAACCCTAACCCTAACCCTAAACCTAAACCTTACCCAAAGCCTTACCCTCACCCATCCCCTAATCCTAACCCGTACGCTAACACTAAACCGTACCCTAACACATACGCTCACCCTAAACCGTTGTCGTACCCTAACCTGTACCCTAAACAGTCTGCGTCCCCTAATCCTAACCCTAACCCTAACCGTTACCCGAAGACTTACCCTCACCCGTCCCCTAATCCTAACCCGTACGCTAGCACTAACCCATACACTAACACGTACGCTCACCCTAAACCGTTGTCGTACCCTAACCTGTACCCTAAACCATCCCCGTCCCCTAACCCTAAACCTAACCCTTACCCGAAGCCTTACACTCACCCGTCCCCTAATCCTAACCCGTACGCTAACACTAACCCGTACCCTAAAACGTACGCTCACCCTAAACCGTTGTCGTACCATAACCTGTACCCTAAACCTTCCCCGTCCCAGTCCCCGTCCCCTAACCGTAAACCTAACCCTAACACTTACCCGAAGCCTTACCCTCACCCGTCCCCTAATCCTAACCCGTATGCTAACACTAAACCGTACCCTAACACGTACGATCACCCTAAACTGTTGTCGTACCCTAACCTATACCCTAAAACGTCACCGTGCCCTAACCCTAAACCTAACCCTTACCCGAAGCCTTACCCTCACCTGTCCCCAATCCTAACCCGTACGCTAACACTAACCCGTACCCTAACACGTACGCTCACCCTAAACCGTTGTCGTACCCTAACCTGTACCCTAAACTGTCCCCGTCCCCTAACCCTAACCCTAACCCTAAACCTAACCCTTACCCGAAGCCTTACCCTCACCCGTCCCCTAATCGTAACACGTAAGCTAACACTAACCCATACCCTAACACGTACGCACACTCTAAACCATTGTCGTACCCTAACCTGTACCCTAAACCGTCCCTGTCCCCTAACCCTAAGCCTAACCCTAACCCTAATCCTTACCCGAAGCCTTACCCTAACCCGTCCCCTAATCCTAACCCGTACACTAACACTAACCCGTACCCTAACACGTACGCTCACCCTAAACCGTTGTCGTACCCTAACCTGTACCCTAAACCGTCCCCGTCCCTGTCCCCGCCCCCTAACCCTAACACTAACCCTAACCGTTACCCGAAGCCTTACCCTCACCCGTCCCCTAATCCTAACCCGTATGCTAACACTAACCCATACCCTAACACGTACGCTCACCCTAAACGGTTGTCGTACCCTAACCTGTACCCTAAACCGTCCCCGTCCCCTAACCCTAACCCTAACCCTAACCCTAACTCTAAACCTTACCCAAAGCCTTACCCTCACCCGTCCCCTAATCATAACCCGTACGCTAACACTAACCCGTACCCTAACACATACGCTAACCCTAAACCGTTGTCGTACCCTAACCTGTACCCTAAACAGCCTGCGTCCCCTAACCCTAACCCTAACCCTATCCCTAACCCTAACCCTAACACTAACCCTAACCCTAACCCTTACACGAAGCCTTACCCTCACCCGTCCCCTAATCCTAACCCGTACGCTAGCACTAACCCATACACTAACACGTACGCTCACCCTAAACCGTTGTCGTACCTTAACCTGTACCCTAAACCATCCCCGTCCCCTAACCCTAACCCTAACCCTAACCCTAACCCTTACCCGAAGCCTTACCCTCACCCGTCCCCTAATCCTAACCCGTACGTTAACACTAACCCGTACCCTAACATGTACGCTCACCCTAAACCGTTGTCGTACCCTAACCTGTACCCTAAACCGTCCCCATCCCCGTCCCCGTCCCCTAACCCTAACCCTAACCCTTACCCGAAGCCTTACACTCACCGTCCCCTAATCCTAACCCGTACGCTAACACTAACCCGTACCCTAACACGTACGCTCACCCTAAACCGTTGTCGTACCCTAACCTGTACCCTAAACCGTCCCCATCCCCTAACCCTAAACCTAACCCTAACCCTAACCCTAACCCTAAACCTAACCCTTACCCGAAGCCTTACCCTCACCCGTCCCCTAATCGTAACCCGTATGCTAACACTAACCCATACCCTAACACGTACGCACACTCTAAACCGTTGTCGTACCCTAACCTGTACCCTAAACTGTCCCTGTCCCCTAACCCTAACCCTAACCCTAACCCTAACCCTTACCCGAAGCCTTACCCTCACCCGTCCCCTAATCCTAACCCGTACGTTAACACTAACCCGTACCCTAACATGTACGCTCACCCTAAACCGTTGTCGTACCCTAACCTGTACCCTAAACCGTCCCCTAACCCTAACCATAACCCTAACCCTAACCCTTACCCGAAGCCTTACCCTCACCCGTCCCTTAATCCTAACCCGTACGCTAACACTAAACCTTACCCTAAAACGTACGCTCACCCTAAACCGTTGTCGTACCCTAACCTGTACCCTAAACCGTCCCCGTTCCCGTCCCCGTCCCCTATCCCTAACCATAACCCTTACCCGAAGCCTTACCCTCACCCGTCCCGTAATCCTAACCCGTACGCTAACACTAACCCGTACCCTAACACGTACGCTCATCCTAAACCGTTGTCGTACCCTAACCTGTACCCTAAACCGTCCCTGTCCCCTAACCCTAACCCTAACCCTAACCCTAATCCTAACCCGAAGCCTTACCCTCACCCGTCCCCTAATCCTAACCCGTACACTAACACTAACCCGTACCCTAACACGTACGCTCACCCTAAACCGTTGTCGTACCCTAACCTGTACCCTAAACCGTCCCCGTCCCTGTCCCCGTCCCCTAATCCTAACACTAACCCTAACCGTTACCCGAAGCCTTACCCTCACCCGTCCCCTAATCCTCACCCGTATGCTAACACTAACACGTACCCTAAAACATAGGCTCACCCTAATCCGTTGTCGTACACTAACCTGTACCCTAAACCGTCCCCGTCCCCTAACCCTATCCCTAACCCTAACCCTAACCCTTACCTGAAGCCTTACCCTCACCCATCCCCTAATCCTAACCCGTACACTAACACTAACGCGTACCCTAACACGTACGCTCATCCTAAACCGTTGTCGTACCCTAACCTGTACACTAAACCATCCCCGTCCCCTATTCCTAACCCTAACCCTAACCCTAACCCTTACCCGAAGCCTTACCCTCACCCGTACCCTAATCCTAACCCGTACGCTAACACTAACCCGTACCCTAACATGTACGCTCACCCTAAACCGTTGTCGTACCCTAACCTGTACCCTAAACCGTCCCCGTCCCCTAACCCTAACCCTAACCCTAACCCTAACCCTAAACATTACCCGAAGCCTTACCCTCACCCGTCCCCAAATCCTAACCCATACGCTAACACTAACCTGTACCCTAACACGTACCCTCACCCTAAACCGTTGTCGTACCATAACCTGTGCCCTAAACCGTCCCCGTCCCCATCCCCGTCCCCTATCCCTAACCCTAACCCTTACCCGAAGCCTTACCCTCACCCGTGCCCTAATCCTAACCCGTATGCTAACACTAACCCGTACCCTAACACGTACGCTCACCCTAAACCGTTGTCATACACTAACCTGTGCCTTAAAACGTCCCCGTCCCCTAACCCTAACCCTAACCCTAACCCTAACCCTTACCCGAAGCCTTACCCTCACCCGTCCCCTAATAGTAACGCGTACGCTAACACTAAACTGTACCCTAACACGTACGCTCACCCTAAACCGTTGTCGTACACTCACCTGTACCCTAAACCGTCCCCATCCCCGTGCCCTAACCCTAACCCTAACCCTAACCCTAACCCTTACCCAAAGCCTTATCCTCAGCCGTCCCCTAATCCTAACCCGTACGCTAACAGTAATCAGTACCCTAACACGTACACTCAACCTAAACCGTTGTCGTACCCTAACCTGTACCCTAAACCGTCCCCATCCCCGTCCCCGTCCCCTAACCCTAACCCGAACCCTTACCCGAAGCCTTACCCTCACCCGTCCCCTAATCCTAACCCGTATGCTAACACTAACCCGTACCTTAACACGTACGCTCACCCTAAACGGTTGTCGTACCCTAACCTGTACCCTAAACCGTCCCATCCCCTAACCCTAACCCTAACCATAACCCTAACCCTAAATCTTACCCGAAGCCTTACTCTCACCCGTCCCCTAATCCTAACCCGTACGCTAACACTAACACGTACCCTAACACATACGCTCACCCTAAACCGTTGTCGTACCCTAACCTGTACCCTAAACCGTCCCCCTCCCCGTCCCCTAACCCTAACCCTAACCCTAACCCTTACCCGAAGCCTTCCCCTCACCCATCCCTTAATCCTAACCCGTACGCTAACACTAACCCGTACCCTAACACGTACGCTCACCCTAAACCGTTGTCGTACCCTAACCTGTACCCTAAACCGTCCCCGTCCCCTAAACCTAACCCTAACCCTAACCCCAACCCTTACTCGAAGCCTTACACTCACCCGTACCCTAATCCTAACCCGTACGCTAACACTAACCCGTACCCTAACACGTACGCTCAACCTAAACCGTTGTCGGACCCTAACCTGTACCCTAAACCGTCCCCGTCCCAGTCCCCTAACCCTAACCCTAAACCTAACCCTAACCCTTACCCGAAGCTTTACCCTCACCCATCCCATAATCCTAACCCGTACGCTAACAATAACCCATACCCTAACACGTACGCTCACCCTAAACCGTTGTCGTACCCTAACCTGTACCCTAAACCGTCCCCGTACCCTAACCCTAAACCTAAGCCTAACCCTTACCCGAAGCCTTACCCTCACCCGTACCCTAATCCTAACCCGTACACTAACACTAAACTGTACCCTAACACGTACGCTCACCCTAAACCGTTGTCGTACCCTAACCTGTACCTTAAACCATCCCCGTCCCCTAACCCTAACCCTAACCCTAACCCTAACCCTAACCCTAACCCTTACCTGAAACCTTACACTCACCCGTCCCCTAATCCTAACCCATACGCTAACACTAAACCGTACCCTAAAACGTACGCTCACCCTAAACCGTTGTCGTACCATAACCTGTACCCTAAAACGTCCCCGTCCCAGTCCCCGTCCCCTAACCCTAAACCTAACCCTAACCCTTACCTGAAGCCTTACCCTCACCCGTCCCCTAATCCTAACCTGTATGCTAACATTAAACCGTACCCTAACACGTACGATCACCCTAAACAGTTTTCGTACCCTAACCTATACCCTAAAACGTCACCGTGCCCTAACCCTAACCCTAACCCTTACCCGAAGCCTTACCCTCACCTGTCCCCAATCCTAACCCGTACGCTAACACTAACCCGTACCCTAACACATACGCTCACCCTAAACCGCTGTCGTACCCTAACCTGTACCCTAAACCGTCCCCGTCCCCTAACTCTAACCCTAACCCTAACCCTAACCCTAAACCTTACCCAAAGCCTTACCCTCACCCGTCCCCTAATCATAACCCGTACGCTAACACTAACCCGTACCCTAACACATACGCTCACCCTAAACTGTTGTCGTACCCTAACCTGTACCCTAAACAGCCTGCGTCCCCTAACCCTAACCCTAACCCTAACCCTAACCCTAACACTAACCCTAACCCTAACCCTTACACGAAGCCTTACCCTCACCCGTCCCCTAATCCTAACCCGTACGCTAGCACTAACCCATACACTAACACGTACGCTCACCCTAAACCGTTGTCGTACCTTAACCTGTACCCTAAACCATCCCCGTCCCCTAACCCTAACCCTAACCCTAACCCTAACCCTTACCCGAAGCCTTACCCTCACCCGTCCCCTAATCCTAACCCGTACGTTAACACTAACCCGTACCCTAACATGTACGCTCACCCTAAACCGTTGTCGTACCCTAACCTGTACCCTAAACCGTCCCCGTCCCCGTCCCCTAACCCTAATCCTAAACCTAACCCTAACACTTACCCGAAGCCTTACCCTCACCCGTCCCCTAATCCTAACCCGTACGCTAACACTAACCCTTACCCTAACACGTACGCTCACCCTAAACCGTTGTCGTACCTTAACCTGTACCCTAAACCATCACCGTCCCCTTCCCCGTCCCCTAACCCTAACCGTAACCCTTACCCGAAGCCTTACACTCACCGTCCCCTAATCCTAACCCGTACGCTAACACTAACCCGTACCCTAACACGTACGCTCAACCTAAACCGTTGTCGTACCCTAACCTGTACCCTAAACCGTCCCCATCCCCTAACCCTAAACCTAACCCTAACCCTAACCCTAACCCTAAACCTAACCCTTACCCGAAGCCTTACCCTCACCCGTCCCCTAATCGTAACCCGTATGCTAACACTAACCCATACCCTAACACGTACGCACACTCTAAACCGTTGTCGTACCCTAACCTGTACCCTAAACTGTCCCCGTCCCCTAACCCTAACCCTAACCCTAACCCTAACCCTTACCCGAAGCCTTACCCTCACCCGTCCACCCGTACGTTAACACAAACCTGTACCCTAACATGTATGCTCACCCTAAACCGTTGTCGTACCCTAACCTGTACCCTAAACCGTCCCCTAACCCTAACCATAACCCTAACCCTAACCCTTACCCGAAGCCTTACCCTCACCCGTCCCTTAATCCTAACCCGTACGCTAACACTAAACCTTACCCTAAAACGTACGCTCACCCTAAACCGTTGTCGTACCCTAACCTGTACCCTAAACCGTCCCCGTTCCCGTCCCCGTCCCCTATCCCTAACCATAACCCTTACCCGAAGCCTTACCCTCACCCGTCCCGTAATCCTAACCCGTACGCTAACACTAACCCGTACCCTAACACGTACGCTCATCCTAAACCGTTGTCGTACCCTAAGCTGTACCCTAAACCGTCCCTGTCCCCTAACCCTAACCCTAACCCTAACCCTAATCCTAACCCGAAGCCTTACCCTCAACCGTCCCCTAATCCTAACCCGTACACTAACACTAACCCGTACCCTAACACGTACGCTCACCCTAAACCGTTGTCGTACCCTAACCTGTACCCTAAACCGTCCCCGACCCTGTCCCCGTCCCCTAACCCTAACACTAACCCTAACCGTTACCCGAAGCCTTACCCTCACCCGTCCCCTAATCCTAAACCGTATGCTAACACTAAACCGTACCCTAACACGTACGCTCACCCTAAACCGTTGTCGTACCCTAACCTGTACCCTAAACCGTCCCCATCCCCGTCCCCTAACACTAACCCTAACCCTAAC
This sequence comes from Delphinapterus leucas, assembly GCF_059928025.1. Classification (NCBI taxonomy): domain Eukaryota; kingdom Metazoa; phylum Chordata; class Mammalia; order Artiodactyla; family Monodontidae; genus Delphinapterus; species Delphinapterus leucas. The sequence goes on along the minus strand of NW_028322272.1, from coordinate 1,059,121 downwards.
CCTAACACTTACCCAAAGCCTTACCCTCAACCGTCCCCTAATCCTAACCCGTACGCTAACACTAATCAGTACCCTAACACGTACGCTCACACTAAACCATTGTCGTACACTAACCTGTACCCTAAACCGTCCCCGTCCCCTAACCCTAACCCTAACCCTTCCCCGAAGCCTTACCCTCACCCGTCCCATAATCCTAAACCGTACGCTAACACTAACCCGTACCCTAACACGTACGCTCACCCTAAACCACTGTGGTACCCTAACCTGTACCCTAAACCGCCCCCGTCACCGTCCCCTAACCCTAACGCTAACCCTAACCCTAACCCTTACCCGAAGCCTTACCCTCACCCTTCCCCTAATCCTAACCCGTACGCTAACACTAACACGTAGCCTAACACGTACGCTCACCTGAAACCGTTGTCGTACCCTAACCTGTACCCTAAACCGTCCCCGTCCCCTAACTCTAACCCTAACCCTAACCCTAACCCTAAACCTTACCCGAAGCCTTACCCTCACCCGTCCCCTAATCTTAACCCCTACGCTAACACTAACCCGTACCCTAACACATACGCTCACCCTAAACCTTTCTCGTACCCTAACCTCTACCCTAAACCGTCCCCGACCCCTAACCCTAACCCTAACCCTAACCCTAACCCTTACCCGAAGCCTTACCCTCACCCGTCCCCTAATCCTAAACCGTACGCTAGCACTAACCCATACCCTAACACCTACGCTCACCCTAAACCTTTGTCGTACCCTAACCTGTACCCTAAACCGTCCCCGTCCCCTAAACCTAACCCTAACCCTTACCCGAAGCCTTACCCTCACCCGTGCCCTAATCCTAACCCGTATGCTAACACTAACCCGTACCCTACCACGTACGCTCACCCTAAACCATTGTCGTACACTAACCTGTTCCCTAAAACGTCCCCGTCCCTTATCCCTAACCCTAACCCTTACCCGAAGCCTTACCCTCACCCGTCCCCTAATCCTAACCCGTACGCTAGCACTAACCCATACACTAACACGTACGCTCACCCTAAACCGTTGTCGTACCCTAACCTGTACCCTAAACCATCCCCGTCCCCTAACCCTAACCCTAACCTTAACCCTAACCCTTACCCAAAGCCTTATCCTCAGCCGTCCCCTAATCCTAACCCGTACGCTAACACTAATCAGTACCCTAACACGTACTCTCAACCTAAACCGTTGTCGTACCCTAACCTGTACCCTAAACCGTCCCCGTCCCCTAAACCTAACCCTAACCCTAACCCTTACCCGAATCCTAACCCTCACACGTCCCCTAATCCTAACCCGTATTCTAACACTAACCCGTACCCTAACACGTACGCTCACCCTAAACCGTTGTCGTACCATAACCTGTACCCTAAACCGCCTCCGTCCCCATCCCCGTACCCTAACCCTAAACCGAACCCTAACCCTTACCCAAAGCCTTACCCTCACCCGTCCCCTAATCCTAACACGTATTCTAACACTAACCCGTAACCTAACACGTACGCTCACCCTAAACCGTTGTCGTACACTAACCTGTACCCTAAACCTTCCCCGTCCCCGTCCCCTAACCCTAACCCTAACCCTAACCCTAACCCTTACCCAAAGCCTTTTCCTCACCCGTCCCCTAATCCGAACCCGTACGCTAACACTAATCAGTACCCTAACACGTACGCTCACCCTACACCGTTGTCGAACCCTAACCTGTACCCTAAACCGTCCCCGTCCCCTAACCCTAACCCTAACCCTAACCCTAACCCTTACCCGAATCCTTACCCTCACCCGTCCCCTAATCCTAACCCGTACGCTAACACTAAACCGTACCCTAAGATGTTCGCTCACCCTAAACCGTTGTCGTACCCTAACCTGTAACCTAAACCGTCCCCGTCCCCTAACCCTAACCCTAACCCTAACCCTTTCCCGAATCCTTAAACAGACCCGTCCCCTAATCCTAACCCGTACGCTAACACTAACCCGTACCCTAACACGTACGCACACCCTAAACCGTTGTCGTACCCTAACCTGTACCCTAAACCGTCCCCGTCCCCTAACTTTATCCTAACCCTAAACCTAACCCTTACCTGAAGCCTTACCGTCACCCATCCCCTAATCCTAACCCGTACACTAACACTAACGCGTACCCTAACACGTACGCTCATCCTAAACAGTAGTCGTACCCTAACCTGTACAATAATCCGTCCCCGTCCCCTATCCCTAACCCTAACGCTAACCCTAACACTTACCCGAAGCCTTACCCTCACCCGTCACCTAATCCTAACCCGTACGCTAACACTAACCCGTACCCTAACACGTACGCTCACCCTAAACCGTTGTCGTACCCTAACCTGTACCCTAAACCGTCCCCATCCCCTAACCCTAACCCTAACCCTAAACCTAACCCTAACCCTAACCCTTACCCGAAGGCTTACCCTCACCCGTTCCCTAATCCTAACCCGTACGCTAACACTAACCCGTACCTTAACACGTACGCTCACCCTAAACCGTTGTCGTACCCTAACCTGTACCCTAAACCGTCCCCATCCCCGTCCCCGTCCCCTATCCCTAACCCTTACCCGAAGCCTTACCCTCACCCGTCCCCTAATCCTAACCCGTATGCTAACAGTAACCCGTACCCTAACACGTACGCTCACCCTAAACGGTTCTCGTACCCTAACCTGTACCCTAAACCGTCCCCGTCCCCTAACCCTAACCCTAATCATAACCCTAACCCTAAACCTTACCCGAAGCCTTACTCTCACCCGTCCCCTAATCCTAACCCGTACGCTAACACTAACCCGTACCCTAACACATACGCTCAACCTAAACCGTTGTCGTACCCTAACCTGTACCCTAAACCGTCCCCGTCCCCGTCCCCTAACCCTAACCCTAACCCTTACCTGAAGCCTTACACTCACCCGTCACCTAATCCTAACCCGTACTCTAACACTAACCTGTACCCTAACACGTACGCTCACCCTAAACCGTTGTCGTACCCTAACCTGTACCCTAAACCGTCCCCGTCCCCTAAACCTAACCCTAACCCTAAACCTTACTCGAAGCCTTACACTCACACGTACCCTAATCCTAACCCGTACGGTAACACTAACCCGTACCCTAACACGTACGCTCACCCTAAACCGTTGTCGTACCCTAACCTGTACCCTAAACCGTCCCCGTCCCCGTCCACTAAACCTAACCCTAACCCTAACCCTAACCCTTACCTGAAGCCTTACACTCACCCGTACCCTAATCCTAACCCATATGCTAACACTAACCCGTACCCTAACACGTACGCTCACCCTAAACCGTTGTCGTACCATAACCTGTACCCTAAACCGTCACCGTCCCCGTCCCCGTCCCCATAACCCTAAACCTAAACCTAACCCTTACCCGAAGCCTTACCCTCAAACGTCCCCTAATCCTAACCCGTATGCTAACACTAACCCGTACCCTAACACGTACGCTCACCCTAATCTGTTGTCGTAACCTAACCTGTACCCTAAAACGTCCCCGTTCCCGTCTCCTAACCCTAACCCTAACCCTTACCCGAAGCCTTACCCTCAACTGTCCACTAATCCTAACCCGTACACTAACACTAAACCGTACTCTAACACGTACGCTCACCCTAAACCGCTGTCGTACCCTAACCTGTACCCTAAACCGTCCCCGTCCCATAACTCTAACCCTAACCCTAACCCTAACCCTAAACCTTACCCAAAGCCTTACCCTCACCCGTCCCCTAATCCTAACCCATACGCTAAAACTAACACGTACCCTAACACATACGCTCACCCTAAACCGTTGTCGTACCCTAACCTGTACCCTAAACAGTCTGCGTCCCCTAAGCCTAACCCTAACCCTAACCCTAACCCTAAACCTAAACCTAACCCTTACCCGAAGCCTTCCCGTCACCCGTCCCCTAATCGTAACCCGTATGCTAACACTAACCCATACCCTAACACGTACGCACACTCTAAACCGTTGTCGTACCCTAACCTGTACCCTAAGCCGTCCCCGTCCCCTAACCCTAACCCTAACCCTAACCCTAACCCTTACCCGAAGCCTTACCCTCACCCGTCCCCTAATCCTAACCCGTACGTTAACAGTAACCCGTACCCTAAAATGTACGCTCACCCTAAACCATTGTCGTACCCTAACCTGTACCCTAAACCGTCCCCGTCCCCGTCCCCTAACCCTAACCCTATCCCTAACCCTAACCCTTACCCGAAGCCTTACCCTCACCCGTCCCTTAATCCTAACCCGTACGCTAACACTAAACCTTACCCTAAAACGTACGCTCACCCTAAACCATTGTCGTACCCTAACCTGTACCCTAAACCGTCCCCGTCCCCTAACCCTAACCCTAACCCTAACCCTTACCCGAAGCCTTACCCTCACCCGAGCCCTAATCCTAACCCGTATTCTAACACTAACCCATACCCTAACACGAACGCTCACCCTAAACCGTTGTCGTACCATAACCTGTACCCTAAACCGTCCCCTTCCCTATCCCCGTACCATAACCCTAAACCTAACCCTAACCCTTACCCAAAGCCTTACCCTCACCCGTCCCCTAATCCTAACACGTATTCTAACACTAACCCGTACCCTAACACGTACGCTCACCCTAAACGGTTGTCGTACACTAACCTGTACCCTAAACCGTCCCCGTCCCCGTCCCCTAACCCTAACCCTAACCCTTACCCAAAGCCTTATCCTCACCCGTCCCCTAATCCTAACCTGTACGCTAACAATAATCAGTACCCTAACACGTACGCTCACCCGAAACCGTTGTCGTACCCTAAGCTGTACCCTAAACCGTCCCTGTCCCCTAACCCTAACCCTAACCCTAACCCTTACACGAAGCCTTACCCTCACCCGTACCCTAATCGTAACCCGTACGCTAACACTAACCCGTACCCTAACACGTACGCTCACCCTAAACCGTAGTCGTACCCTAACCTGTACCCTAAACCGTCCCCGTCCCCTAACCCTAACCCTAACCCTAACCCTTTCCCGAAGCCTTACCCTCACCCGTCCCCTAATCCTAACCCGTACGCTAACACTAACCCGTACCCTAACACGTACGCTCAACCTAAACCGTTGTCGTACCCTAACCTGTACCCTAAACCGTCCCCGTCCCCTAACCCTATCCCTAACCCTAACCCTTACCTGAAGCCTTACCCTCACCCATCCCCTAATCCTAACCCGTACACTAACACTAACGCGTACCCTAACACGTACGCTCATCCTAAACCGTTGTCGTACCCTAACCTGTACACTGAACCGTCCCCGTCCACTATCCCTAACCCTAACCCTAACCCTAACCCTTACCCGAAGCCTTAACCTCACCCGTACCCTAATCCTAACCCGTACGCTAACACTAACCCGTACCCTAACATGTACGCTCACCCTAAACCGTTATCGTACCCTAACCTGTACCCTAAACCGTCCCCGTCCCCTAACCCTAACCCTAACACTAACCCTAACCCTAAACCTTACCCGAAGCCTTACCCTCACCCGTCCCCTAATCCTAAACCTTACGCTAACACTAACCTGTACCCTAACACGTACCCTCACCCTAAACCGTTGTCGTACCATAACCTGTACCCTAAACCGGCCCCGTCCCTGTCCCCGTCCCCTAACCCTAAACCTAATCCTAACCCTTACCCGAAGCCTTACCCTCACCCGTCCCCTAATCCTAACCCGTATGCTAACACTAAACCGTACCCTAACACGTACGCTCACCCTAAACCGTTGTCGTACCCTAACCTGTAACCTAAACCGTCCCCATCCTCGTCCCCTAACACAAACCCTAACCCTAACCCTTACCCAAAGCCTTACCCTCAACCGTCCCCTAATCCTAACCCGTACGCTAACACTAATCAGTACCCTAACACGTACGCTCACACTAAACCATTGTCGTACAATAACCTGTACCCTAAACCATCCCCGTCCCCTAACCCTAACCCTAACCCTTCCCCGAAGCCTTACCCTCACCCGTCCCATAATCCTAACCCGTACGCTGACACTAACCCGTACCCTAACACGTACGCTCACCCTAAACCACTGTCTTACCCTAACCTGTACCCTAAACCGTCCCCGTCCCCGTCCCCTAACCCTAACCCTAAACCTTACCCGAAGCCTTACCCTCACCCGTCCCCTAATCCTAAACCGTACGCTAACACTAACCCGTACCCTAACACATACGCTCACCCTAAACAGTTGTCGTACCCTAACCTCTACCCTAAACCGTCCCCGTCCCCGAACCCTAACCCTAACCCTAACCCTAACCCTTACCCGAAGACTTACCCTCACCCGTCCCCTAATCCTAAACCGTACGGTAGCACTAACCCATACCCTAACACGTACGCTCACCCTAAACCGTTGTCGTACCCTAACCTGTACCCTAAACCGTCCCCGTCCCCTAACCCTAACCCTAACCCTAACCCTTACCTGAAGCCAAACCCTCACCCGTGCCCTAATCCTAACCCGTATGCTAACACTAACCCGTACCCTAACACGTACGCTCACTCTAAACCGTTGTCGTTCACTAACCTGTGCCCTAAAACGTCCCCGTCCCCGTCCCCTAACCCTAAACCTAACCCTAACCCTTACCCAAAGCCTTACCCTCACCCGTCCCCTAATCCTAACACGTATTCTAACACTAACCTGTACCCTAACACGTACGCTCACCCTAAACCGTTGTCGTACACTAACCTGTACCCTAAACCGTCCCCGTCCCCGTCCCCTAACCCTTAAACTAACCCTAACCCTAACCCTTACCCAAAGCCTTATCCTCTCTCGTCCCCTAATCCTAACCCGTATGCTAACACTAATCAGTACCCTAACACGTACGCTCACCCTACACCGTTGTCGAACCCTAACCTGTACCCTAAACGGTCCCCTTCCCCTAACCCTAACCCTAAACCTAACCCTTACCCGAATCCTTACCCTCACACGTCCCCTAATCCTAACCCGTACGCTAACACTAAACCGTACCCTAACACGTACGCTCACCCTAAACCGTTGTCGTACCCTAAGCTGTACCCTAAACCGTCCCTGTCCCCTAAGCCTAACCCTAACCCTAAGCCTAACAATTACCCGAAGCCTTACCCTCACCCGTACCCTAATCGTAACCCGTACGCTAACACTAACCCGTACCCTAACACGTACGCTCACCCTAAACCGTTGTCGTACACTAACCTGTACCCTAAACCGTCCCCGTCCCCTAACCCTAACCCTAAACCTAACCCTAACCCTTTCCCGAAGCCTTACCCTCACCCGTCCCCTAATCTTAACCCATACGCTAACACTAAACCGTACCCTAACACGTACGCTCACCCTAAACCGTTGTCGTACACTAACCTGTACCCTAAACCGTCCCCGTCCCCGTACCCTAACCCTAACCCTAACCCTAACCATAACCCTAACCCTTACCCAAAGCCTTATCCTCAGCCGTCCCCTAATCCTAACCCGTACGCTAACACTAATCAGTACCCTAACACGTACGCTCACCCTAAACCGTTGTCGTACCCTAACCTGTACCCTAAACCGTCCCCGTCCCCTAACCCTAACCCTAACCCTAACCCTTACCTGAAGCCAAACCCTCACCCGTGCCCTAATCCTAACCCGTATGCTAACACTAACCCGTACCCTAACACGTACGCTCACTCTAAACCGTTGTCGTTCACTAACCTGTGCCCTAAAACGTCCCCGTCCCCGTCCCCTAACCCTAAACCTAACCCTAACCCTTACCCAAAGCCTTACCCTCACCCGTCCCCTAATCCTAACACGTATTCTAACACTAACCTGTACCCTAACACGTACGCTCACCCTAAACCGTTGTCGTACACTAACCTGTACCCTAAACCGTCCCCGTCCCCGTCCCCTAACCCTTAAACTAACCCTAACCCTAACCCTTACCCAAAGCCTTATCCTCTCTCGTCCCCTAATCCTAACCCGTATGCTAACACTAATCAGTACCCTAACACGTACGCTCACCCTACACCGTTGTCGAACCCTAACCTGTACCCTAAACGGTCCCCTTCCCCTAACCCTAACCCTAAACCTAACCCTTACCCGAATCCTTACCCTCACACGTCCCCTAATCCTAACCCGTACGCTAACACTAAACCGTACCCTAACACGTACGCTCACCCTAAACCGTTGTCGTACCCTAAGCTGTACCCTAAACCGTCCCTGTCCCCTAAGCCTAACCCTAACCCTAAGCCTAACAATTACCCGAAGCCTTACCCTCACCCGTACCCTAATCGTAACCCGTACGCTAACACTAACCCGTACCCTAACACGTACGCTCACCCTAAACCGTTGTCGTACACTAACCTGTACCCTAAACCGTCCCCGTCCCCTAACCCTAACCCTAAACCTAACCCTAACCCTTTCCCGAAGCCTTACCCTCACCCGTCCCCTAATCTTAACCCATACGCTAACACTAAACCGTACCCTAACACGTACGCTCACCCTAAACCGTTGTCGTACACTAACCTGTACCCTAAACCGTCCCCGTCCCCGTACCCTAACCCTAACCCTAACCCTAACCATAACCCTAACCCTTACCCAAAGCCTTATCCTCAGCCGTCCCCTAATCCTAACCCGTACGCTAACACTAATCAGTACCCTAACACGTACGCTCACCCTAAACCGTTGTCGTACCCTAACCTGTACCCTAAACCGTCCCCGTCCCCTAACCCTAACCCTAACCCTAACACTAAAGCTTACACGAAGCCTTCCCCCCACCCGTCCCCTAATCCTAACCCGTACGCTAACACTAACTTGTACCCTAACACGTATGCTCAACCGAAACCGGTGTCGTACACTAACCTGTACACAAAACCGTCCCCTAACCCTAACCCTAACCCTAACCCTAAGTCTAACCCTTGCCCGAAGCCTTAACCTAACCCGTCCCCAATCCTAACCCGTACGCTAACACTAACCCGTGCCCTATCACTACGCTCACCCTAAACGTTTGTCGTACCCTAACCTGTACCCTAAACCGTCCCCGTCCACTAATCCTAACCCTAACCCTAACGCTAACCCTATACCTAACCCTAACACTTACCCGAAGCCTTACCCTCACCCGTCCCCTAATCCTAACCCGTACGCTAACACTAATCCGTGCCCTAACACGTACGCTCACACTAAACACTTGTCGTACCCTAACCTGTAGCTTAAACCGTCCCAGTCCCCGTCCCCGTCCCCTAACTCTAACTCTAACCCTTACCCGAAGCCTTACCCTCACTCGTCCCCTAATCGTAACCCGAACGCTAACACTAAACCATACCCTAACACGTACGCTCACCCTAAAACCTTGTCGTACCCTAACCTGTACCCTAAACCGTCCCCGTTCCCTAACCCTAACCCTAACCCTAACGCTAACCCTAACCCTAACCCTAACCCTACCCGAAGCCTTAACCTCACCCGTCCCCTAATCCTAAGCGGTACGCTAACACTAACCCGTACCCTAACATATACGCTCACTCTAAACTGTTGTCGTACACTAACCTGTACCCTAAACCGTCCCCGTTCCCTAACCCTAACCCTAAACCTAACCCTAAACCTAACCATTACCCGAAGCCTTACCCTCACCCGTCCCCTAATCCTAACCCGTACGCTAACACTAACCCGTACCCCAACACGTACGCTGACCCTAAACCGTTGTCGTACCCTCACCTGTACCCTAAACCGTCCCCGTCCCCTAACACTAACCATAACCCTAACACTAACCCTAACCCTTACCCGAAGGCTTACCCTCACCCGTCCCCTAATCCTAACCCGTACGCTAACACTAACCCGTACCCTAACACGTACGCTCACCCTAAACCGTTGTCGTACGCTAACCTGTACCCTAAACCGTCCCCGTCCCCTAACCCTAACCCTAACCCTAACCCTAACCCTAAATCTTACCCGAAACCTTACCCTCACCCGTCCCCGAATCCTAACCCGTACGCTAAAACTAACCCGTACCCTAACACATACGCTCACCGTAAACCGTTGTCGTACCCTAACCTGTACCCTAAACTGTCCCCGTCCCCGACCCCGTCCCCTAAACCTAACCCTAACCCTAACCCTTACCCAAAGCCTTACCCTCACCCATCCCCTAATCCTAACCCGTACGCTAACACTAACCCGTACCCTAACACGTACGCTCACCCTAAACTGTTGTCGTACCCTAACCTGTACCCTAAACCGTCCCCGTCCCCTAACCCTAACCCCAACCGTAACCCTAACCCTAACCCTAACCCTTACCCGAAGCCTTACACTCACCCGTCCCCTAATCCTAACCCGTACGCTAACACTAACCCGTACCCTAACACATACGATCACCCTAAACAGTTGTCGTACCATAACATGTACCCTAAACCGTCCCCGTCCCCGTCCCCTAACCCTAAACCTAACCCTAACCCTTACCTGAAGCCTTACCCTCACCCGTCCCCTAATCATAACCCGTATGCTAACACTAACCCGTACCCTAACACGTACGCTCACCCTAAATTGTTGTCGTACCCTAACCTGTACCCTAAAACGTCCCCGTCCCCTAACCCTAACCCTAAACCTAACCCTAACCCTTACCCGAAGCCTTACCCTCACCTGTCCCCTAATCCTAACCCGTATGCTAACACTAACCCGTACCCTAACACGTACGATCATCCTAAACCGCTGTCTTACCCTAAACTGAACCCTAAACCGTCCCCGTCCCCTAACTCTAACCCTAACCCTAACCCTAACACTAAACCTTACCCAAAGCCTTACCCTCACCCGTCCCCTAATCCTAAGCCGTACGCTAACACTAACCCGTACCCTAACACATACGCTCAACCTAAACCGTTGTCGTACCCTAACCTGTACCCTAAACAGTCCGCGTCCCCTAACCCTAACTTTTACCCGAAGCCTTACCCTCACCCGTCCCGTAATCCTAACCGGTACGCTAGCACTAACGCTTACCCTAACACGTACGCTCACCCTAAACCGTTGTCATACGCTAAGCTGTACCCTAAACCATCCCCGTCCCCGTCCCCGTCCCCTAACCCTAACCCTAACCCTTACCCGAAGCCTTACCCTCACCCGTCCCCTAATCCTAACCCATACGTTAACACTAACCCGTACCCTAACACGTACGCTCACCCTAAACCGTTGTCGTACAATAACCTGTACCCTAAACCGTCCCCGTCCGCTAACCCTAACCCTAACCCTAACCCTAACCCTAACCCTAAACCTTACCCAAAGCCTTACCCTCACCCATCCCCTAATCCTAACCCGTACGCTAACACTAACTCGTACCCTAAAATGTACGCTCACCCTAAACTGTTGTCGTACCCTAGCCTGTACCCTAAACCTGTCCCCGTACCCTAACCGTAGCCCTAACCCTAACCCTAACCCTTATCCGAAGCCTTACCCTCACCCGTACCCTAATCCTAACCCGTACGCTAACACTAACCCGTACCCTAACACGTAAGCTCACCCTAAACTGTTGTCGTACCCTAACCTGTACCCTAAACTGTCCCCGTCCCCTAACTCTAACCCTAAATCGTCCCCGTCCCCTAACCCTAACCCTAACCTTAAGCCTAACCCTTACCCAAAGCCTTACCCTCACCCGTACCCTAATCCTAACCCGTACGCTGACACTAACCCATACCCTAACACGTACGCTCACCCTAAACAGTTGTTGTACCCTAAACTGTACCATATACCGTCCCCGTCCACTAACCCTAACCCTAACTCTTAACCTAACCCTAACCCTAACCCTAACCCTTACCCGAAACCTTACCCTCACCCGTCTCCTAATCCTAACCCGTACGCTAACACTAACCCGTACCCTAACACGTACGCTCACCCTAAACCGTTGTCGTACCCTAACCTGTACCCTAAACCGTCCCCGTCCCCGTCCCCTGACCCTAACCCTAACCCTAACCCTAACCCGAAACCTTACCCTCACCCGTCCCCTAATCCTAACCCGTACGCTAACACTAACACTTACCCTAACACGTACGCTCACCCTAAACCGTTGTCGTACCCTAACCTGTACCCTAAACCGTCCCCGTCCCTGTACCCGTCCCCTAACCCTAACCCTAACCCTTACCCGAAGCCTTACCCTCACCCGTACCCTAATCCTAACCCGTACGCTAACACTAACCCATACCCTAACACGTACGCTCACCCTAAACCGTTGTCGTACACTAACCTGTACCCTAAACCGTCCCCGTCCCCTAACCCTAACCCTAACCCTAACCCTAAACCTAAACCTTACCCGAAGCCTTACCCTCAACCGTCCCCTAATCCTAACCCGTACGCTAACACTAACCCATACCCTAACACATAGGCTCACCCTAAACCGTTGTCGTACCCTAACCTGTACCCTAAACCGTCCCCGTCCCCTAACAATATCACTAACCCTAACCCTTACCCGAAGCCTTACCCTCAACCATCCCCTAATCCTAACCCGCACGCTAACACTAACGCGTACCCTAACACGTACACTCACCCTAAACCGTTGTCGTACCATAACCTGTACACTAAACCGTCCCCGTCCCCGTCCCCTAACCCTAACTCTAACCCTAACCCTAACCCTAACTCTAACCTTTACCCGAAGCCTTACCCTCACCCGTCCCCTAATCCTAACCCGTACGCTAACACTAACCCGTACCCTAACACGTATGCTCACCCTAAACCATTGTCGTACCCTAACCTGTACCCTATACCGTCCCCGTCCCCTAACCCTAACCCTAACGCTTACCCGAAGCCTTACCCTCACCCGTCCCCTAATCCTAACCCTTACGCTAACACTAACCCGTACCCTAACACGTACGCTCACCCAAAACCGTTGTCGTACCCTAACCTGTACCCTAAACCATCCCCGTCCCCGTCCTCTAACCCTAACCCTAACCCTAAACCTTACCCGAAGGCTTACACTAACCCGTCTCCTAATCCTAACCTGTACGCTAACACTAACCTGTACCCTAACACGTACGCTCACACTAAACGGTTGTCGTACCCTAACCTGTACCCTAAACCTTCCTCGTCCCCTAACCCTAATCCTAACCATAACCCTAACCCTAAACCTTACCCGAAGCCTTACCCTCACCCGTCCCCTAATCCTAACCCGTACTCTAACACTAACCCGTACCGTAACACATACGCTCACCCTAAACCGTTGTCGTACCCTAACATGTACCCTAAACCGTCCCCGTCCCGGTCCCCTAACCCTAACCCTAACCCTAACCCTAACCCTTACCCGAAACTTTACCCTCACCCATCCCCTAACCTTAACCCGTACGCTAACACAAACCCGTACCCTAATACGTACGCTCACCCTAAACCGTTGTCGTACCATAACCTGTACCCTAAACCGTCCCCGTCCCCTAACCCTAACCCTAAACCTAACCCTTACCCGAAGCCTTACCCTCAACCTTCCCCTAATCCTAACCCGTACGCTAACACTAACACGTACCCTAACACGTACGCTCACCCTAAACCGTTATCGTACCCTGACCTGTACCCTAAACCGTCCCCGTCCCCTAACCCTAACCCTAACCCTAACCCTTACCCGAGGCCTTTCCCTCACCCGTCCCTAATCCTAACCCGTACGCTAACACTAAGCCGTACCCTAACACGTACGCTCACCCTAAACCGTTGTCGTTCACTAACCTGTACCCTAAACAGTCCCCGTCCCCTATCCCTAACCCTAACCCTAACCCTAAATCTTACCCGAAGCCTTACCCTCACACGTCCCCTAATCCTAACCCGTACGGTAACACTAAACCGTACCCTAACACATACGCTCACCCTAAACCGTTGTCGTACCCTAACCTGTACCCTAAACCGTCCCCGTCCCTGTCCCCTAACCCTAACCCTAACCCTAACCCTAACCCTTACCCGAAGCCTTACCCTCACCCATCCCCTAATCCTAACCCGTACGCTAACACTAACCCGTACCCTAACACGTACGCTCACCCTAAACCGTTGTCGTACCCTAACCTGTACCCTAAACCGTCCCCGTCCCCGTCCCCGTCCCCTAACCCTAACCCTAACCCTTACCCGAAGCCTTACCCTCACCTGTCCTTTAATCCTAACCCGTATTCTAACACTAACCCGTACCCTAACACGTACGCTCACCCTAAACCGCGCTCGTACCCTAACCTGAACCCTAAACCGTGCCCGTCCCCTTACTCTAACCCTAACACTAACCCTAACACTAAACCTTACCCAAAGCCTTACACTCACCCGTCCCCTAATCCTAACCCTTATGCTAACACTAACCCGTACCCTAACACGTACGCTCACCCTAAACGGTTGTCGTACCCTAACATGTACCCTAAACCGTCCCCGTCCCCTAACCCTATCCCTAACCCTAACCCTAACCCTTACCCGAAGCCTTAACCTCACCCGTACCATAATCCTATCCCGTACGCTAACACTAACCCGGACCCTAACATGTACGCTCACCCTAAAACGTTGTCGTACCCTAATCTTTACCCTAAACCGTCCCCATCCCCGTCCCCATCCCCGTACCCTAACCCTAACCCTAAACCTTACCCGAAGCCTTACCCTCACCCGTCCCCTAATCCTAACCCGTATGCTAACACTAACCCGTACCCTAACATGTACGCTCACCCTAAACGGTTGTCGTACCCTAACATGTACCCTAAACCGTCCCCGTCCCCTAACCCTAACCCTAACCATAACCCTAACCCTAAACCTTACCCGAAGCCTTACTCTCACCCGTCCCCTAATCCTAACCCGTACGCTAACACTAACCCGTACCCGAACACATACGCTCACCCTAAAACGTTGTCGTACACAAACCTGTACCCTAAACCGTCCCCGTCACCGTCCCCTAACCCTAACCTTAACCCTAACCCTAACCCTTACCCGAAGCCTTCCCCTCACCCATCCCGTAATCCTAAGCCGTACGCTAACACTAACCCGTACCCTAACACGTACGCTCACCCTAAACCGTTGTCGTACCCTAACCTGTAACCTAAACCGTCCCCGTCCCCGTCTGCTAACCCTAACCCTAACCCTAACACTTACCCGAAGCCTTATACTCACCCGTACCCTAATCCTAACCCGTACGCTAACACTAACCCCTACCCTAACACGTACGCTCACCCTAAACCGTTGTTGTACCCTAACCTGTACCCTAAACCGTCCCCGTCCCCTAACCCTAACCATAACCCTAACCCTAACCCTAACCCTTACCTGAAGCCTTACACTCACCCGACCCCTAATCCTAACCCGTACGCGAACACTAACCCGTACCCTAACACGTACGCTCACCCTAAACTGTTGTCGTACCATAACCTGTACCCTAAACCGTCCCCGTCCCCGTTCCCGTCCCCTAACCCTAAACCTAACCCTAACCCTTACCCGAAGCCTTACCCTAACCCGTCCCCTAATCCTGACCCGTACGCTAACACTAACCTGTACCCTAACACGTACGCTCATGCTAAACCGTTGTCGTACACTAACCTGTACCCTAAACCATCCCCGTCCCCTAACCCTAACCCTAACCCTAACCCTTACCCGAAGCCTTACCTTAACCCGTCCCCTAATCCTAACCCGTACGCTAACACTAACACGTACCCTAACACGTACGCTCACCCTAAACCGTTGTCATATCCTAACCTGTACCCTAAACAGTCCCCGTCCCCATCCCCGTCCCCTAACACTAACCCTTAGCCGAAGCCTTACCCTAATCCGTCCCCTAAACCTAAACCGTACGCTAACACTTACCCGTACCCTAACATGTATGCTCACCCTAAACCGTTGTCATAGCCTAACCTGTACCCTAAACCGTCCTCGTCCTCTAACCCTAACACTAACCCTAACCCTAACCCTTACCCGAAGCCTTACCCTAACCCGTCCCCTAATCCTAACACGTTCGCTAACACTAACACGTACCCTAACACGTATGCTCTCCCTAAACCGTTGTCGTATCCTAACCTGTACCCTAAACAATCCCCGTCCCCTAACCCTAACCGTAACACTAACCCTAACAATAACCCTTACCCGAAGCCTTACCCTAACCCGTCCCCTAATCCTAAACCGTACGCTAACACTAACCTATACCCTAATACATACGCTCACACTAAACCGTTGTCGTACACTAACCTGTACCCTAAACCGTCCCCGTCCCCGTCCCCTAACCCTAACCCTAACCCTTACCCTAAGCCTTACACTAACACGTCACTTAATCATAACACGTACGCTAACACTAACACGTACCCTAACACGTACACTCACCCTAAACCGTTGTCGTACCCTAACCTGTACCCTAAACCGTCCCCGTCCCCTAACCTTAACCCCAACCCTAACCCTTACCCGAAGCCTTACCCTAACCCGTCCCCTAATCCTAACCCGTACGCTAACACTAACCCGTACCCTAACACGTACGCTCACACTAAACCGTTGTCATAGCTTAACCTGTACCCTAAACCGTCCCCGCCCTCTAACCCTAACCCTCACCCTAACCCTTACCCGAAGCCTTGCCCTAACCGTCCCCTAATCCTAACACGTATGCTATCACTAACCCGTACCCTAACACGTACGCTCTCCCTAAACCGTTGTCGTACTGTAACCTGTACCCTAAAACGTCCCCGTCCCCTAACCCTAACCCTAACACTGACCCTAAGCCTAACCCTTACCTGTAGCCTTACCCGAAACCGTCCCCTAATCCTAACCCGTATGCTAACTCTAACCCGTACCCTAACACAAACACTCACCCTAAACCGTTGACATACACTAACCTGTACCCTAAACCGTGCCCGTGCCCTAACCCTAACCCTAACCCTAAACTTTACCCGAAGCCTTACCCTAACCCGTCTCCAATCCTATACCGTACGCTAACACGAACCAGTACCTTAACACGTATGCTCACCATAAACCGTTGTCGTACCCTAACCTGTACCCTCAAATTTCCCCGTCCCCGTCCCCGTCCCCTAATCCTTACCCTAACCCTAACCCTAACCCTTACCCGAAGCCTTACCCTAACCCGTCCCCTAATCCTAACCCGTTCGCTAACACTAATCCGTACCCTAACACGTATGCTCTCCCTAAACCGTTGTCGTACCCTAACCTGTACCCTAAACCATCCCCGTCCCCTAACCCTAACACTAACACTAACCCTAACCCTAACCCTAACCCTTACCCTAAGCTTTACACTAACCCATCACTTAATCCTAACACGTACGTTAACACTAACACGTACCCTAACACGTACGCTCACCCTAAACCGTTGTCGTACCCTAACCTGTACCCTAAACCGTCCCCTAACCCTAACCCCAACCCTAACCCTTACCCGAAGCCTTACACTAACCCGTACCCTAATCCTAACCCGTACGATAACACTAATATGTACCCTAACACGTACGCTCACCCTAAACCGTTGTCGTAATCAAACCTGTACCCTAAACCGTCCCCGTCCCCATCCCCTAACCCTAAACCTAACACTTACCCGAAGCCTTACCCTAACCCGTCCCCTAATCCTAAGCCGTACGGTAACACTAACCCGTACCCTAACATGTACGCTCACTCTAAACCGTCCCCGTCCTCTAACCCTAACCCTAAAGCTAACCCTTACCATAAGCCTTACGGTAACCCGTCCCCTAATCCTAACACATATGCTAACACTAACCCGTACCCTAACACGTACGCTCTCCCTAAACCGTTGTCGTACAGTAACCTGTACCCTAAAACGTCCCCGTCCCCTAACCCTAACACTAACACTAACCCTAATCCTAACCCTTACCCGAAGCCTTACCCTAACCCGTCTCTTAATCCTAACCCGTATGCTAACACTAAACTGTACCCTAACACAAACGCTCACCCTAAACCGTTGTCGTACACTAACCTGTACCCTAAATCGTGCCCGTGCCCTAACCCTAACCCTAACCCTAACCCTAACCCTTACCCGAAGCCTTACACTAACCCGTCTCCTAATCCTAACCCGTACGCTAACACTAACACGTACCCTAACATGTACGCTCATCCTAAACTGTAGTCATAGCCTAACCTGTACCCTACACCGTCCTCGTCCTCTAACCCTAACCCTAACCCTAACCCTAACCCTAACCCTTACCCGAGGCCTTACCCTAACCCGTCCCATTTTCCTAACCCGTACGCTAACACTAACCCGTACCCTAACACGTACGCTCTCCCTAAACCTTTGTCATACCGTAACCTGTACCCTAAAACCTCCCCGTCCCCTAACCCTAACCCTAACACTAACCCTAAATCTAACCCTTACCCGAAGCCTTACCCTAACCTGTCCCATAATCCTAACCCATACGCTAACACTAAACTCTACCCTAAATCGTACGCTCACCCTAAACCGTTGTCGTACACTATCCTGTACCCTAAACCATCCCCGACCCCGTCCCCTAACCCTAAAGCTTACCCAAAGCCTTACCCTAACCCGTCCCCTAATCCTAACCCGTACGCTAACACTGACACGTACCCTAACATGTACGCTCACCCTAAATCTTTTCGTACACTAACCTGTACCCTAAACCGTCCCCGTCCCCGTCCCCTAACCCTAAACCTAAACCTAACCCTAAACCTTACCTGAAGCCTTACACTAACCCGTCCCCTAATCCTAAACCGTACGCTAACACGAACACGTACCCTAACACATATGCTCACCCTAAACAATTGTCGTACCCTAACCTGTACCTTAAACTGTCCCCGTCCCAGTTCCCTAACCCTAACCCTAACCCTAACCCTAACACTTACCCGAAGCCTTACCCTAACCCGATCTCATATCCTAAACCGTACGCTAACACTAACCCGTACGCTAACACGTATGCTCACCCTAAACTGTTGTCGTACCCTAACTTGTACACTAAACTGTCCCCGTCCCCATCCCCTAACCCTAACCCTTACCCGAAGCCTTACCCTAACCCATCCGCTAATCCTAACCCGTACCCTAACACGTACGCTCACACTAAACCGTTTTTATAGCCTAACCTGTACCCTAAACCGTCCCCGTCCTATAACCCTAACCCTAACCCTAACCCTAAGCCTTACGCGAAGCCTTACCCTAACCCATCTCCTAATCCTAACCCGTACGCTAACACTAACCCGTACCCTAACACGTATGCTCTCCGTAAACCGTTGTCGAACTTTAACCTGTATCCTAAACCGTCCCCATCCCCTAACCCTAACCCTAAGCCTAACCCTGAACTGTCCCCGTCCCCGTCCCGTAACCCTAAGCCTAACCCTAACACTAACCCTTACCCGAAGCCTTACCCTAACCCGTCCCCTAATCCTGACCCGTACGCTAACACTAACCCATACCCTAACACGTACGCTCACCCTAAACCATTGTCATATACTCACCTGTACCCTAAACCGTGCCCATCCCCGTCCCCGTCCCCTAACCCTAAACCTTAGCCGAAGCCTTACCCTAACCCGTCCCCTAATCCTAAACCGTACGCTAACACTTACCCGTACCCTAACGTACGCTCAACCTAAACCGTTGTCATAGCCTAACCTGTACCCTAAACCGTCCTCGTCCTCTAACCCTAACCCTAACCCTAACCCTTACCCGAAGCCTTACCCTAACCCGTCCCCTAATCCTAACCCATTCGCTAACACTAACCCGTACCCTAACACGTATGCTCTCCCTAAATCGTTGTCGTACCCTAACCTGTACCCTCAACCATCCCCGTCCCATAACCCTAAAACTAACCCTAATGCTAACCCTAAACCTTACCCGAAGCCTTACCCTAAACCGTCCCCTAATACTAACCCGTACGCTAACACTAACCTGTACCCTAATACGTACGCTTACCCTAAACCATGGTCGTACACTAACCTGTACCCTAAACCGTCCCTGTCCCCTAACCCTAACCCTAAACCTAACCCTTACCCTTACCCTAAGCCTTACACTAACCCGTCACTTAATCCTAACACGTAGGCTAACACTAACACATACCCTAACACGTACGTTCACCCTAAACCGTTGTCGTACACTAACCTGTACCCTAAACCGTCCCCGTCCCCTAACCCTAACCCTAACCCTAACCATTACCCGAAGCCTTACCCTAACCCGTCCCCTAATCCTAACCCGTACGCTAACACTAACCTGTACCCTAACACGTACGCTCACCCTAAACCGTTTTCATAGCCTATCCTGTACCCTAAACCCTCCCCGTCCTCTAACCCTAACCCTAACCCTAACCCTTACCCGAAGCCTTACCCTAACCCGTCCCCTAATCCTAAACCGAACGCTAACACGAATTCGTACCCTAACACGTACGCTCATCCTAAACCGTTGTTGTACCCTAACCTGTACCCACAAATGTCCCCGTATCCGTCCCCTAACCTTAACCCTAACCCTAACCCTAACCCTTACGCGAAGCCGTACAATAACCCGTCCCCTAATCCTAACCCGTACGCTAACACTAACCTGTACCCTAACACGTACGCTCACCCTAAACCGTTGTCATACCCTAATCTGTACCCTAAAGCGTCCCCGTCCCCTAACCCTAAAACTAAACCTAACCCTAAACCTTACCCGAAGCCTTACCCTAACCTGTCCCCTAATCCTAAACCGTACACTAACACGAACCCGTACCCTAACACATATGGTCACCCTAAACCATTGTTGTACCCTAACCTGTACCTTAAATTGTCCCCGTTCCCGTTCCCTAACCCTAACTCTAACCCAAACCCTAACACTTACCCGAAGCCTTACCCTAACCCGATCCCTAATCCTAAACCGTACGCTAACACTAACCCGTACCCTAACACGTATGCTCACCCTAAACCGTTGTCGTACCGTAACCTGCACCCTAAACTGTGCCCGTCGCCGTCCCCTAACCCTAACCCTTACCCGAAGTCTTACCCTAACCCATCCCCTAATTCTAACCCGTACGCTAACACTAACCCATACCCAAACACGTACGCTCACCCTAAACCGTTGACATAGCCTAACCTGTACCCTAAACCGTCCTCGTCCTCTAACCCTAACCCTAACCCTTACCCGAGGCCTTACCCTAACCCGTCCCCTATTCCTAACCCGTACGCTAGCACTAACCCGTACCCTAACATGTATGCTCTCTCTAAACTTTTGTCATACCGTAACCTGTAACCTAAACCGTCCCCGTCCCCTAACCCTAACCCTATCACTAACCCTAACCCTAACCCTTACCCGAAGCCTTACCCTAACCCGTCCCCTAATCCTAACCCGTACGCTAACACTAAACTCTACCCTAACACGTACGCTCACACTAAACCGTTGTCGTACCCTAACCTGTACCCTTAAATGTCCCCGTATCCGTCCCTCTAACTCTAACCCTAACCCTAACCCTTAAGTGAAGCCTTACAATAACCCGTCACCTAATCCTCACCCGTACGCTAACACTAACACATACCTTAAAACGTACGCTCACCCTAAACCGTGGTCGTACCCTAACCTGTACCCTAAATTATCCCCGTGCCCGTCTCCAAACCCTAACCCTAAACCTAATCCTAACCCTTACCCGAAGCCTTACACTAACTCGTCCCCTAATCCTAACCCCTACGCTAACACTACACCGTACCCTAACACGTACGCTCAGCCTAAACCGTTGTCATAGCCTAACCTGTACCCTAAACCGTCCCCGTCCTCTAACCCTAACACTAACCCTAAACCTAACCCTTACACGAAGCCGTACCCTTACCCGTTAACTAATCCTAAACCGTACCCTAACACTAACCCGTACCCTAACACTTACACTCTCCCTAAACAGTTGTCTTACCCTAACCTGTACCCTAAACCGTTCCTGTACCCTAACCCTAACCCTAACACTAACCCTAACCCTAAACCTTACCTGAAGCCTTACCCTAACCCGTCCCCTAATCCTAACCCGTACCCTAACACTAACCTGTACCTTAACACGTACGCTCACCCTAAACCGTTGTCGTACCCTAACCTGTACCCTAAACCGTCCCCGTCCCCTTAACCTAACCCTAACCCTAACCCTTACCCGAAGCCTTACCCTAACCCGTCCCCTAATCCTAACCCGTACGCTAACACTAACACGTAGCCTAACACGTACGCTCACCCTAAAACGTTGTCGTATCCTAAACTGTACCCTAAACCGTCCCCATACCCGTCCCCTAACCCTAACCCTAACCCTAACCCTTACCCGAAGCCTTACCCTAACCCTTCCCCTAATCCTAAACCGTACGCTAACACGAACCCGTACCCAAACACGTACGCTCACCCTAAACCGTTGTCGTACCTAACCTGTACCCTAAACTGTCCCCATCCCCGAGCCCGTCCCCTAAACCTAACCCTAACCCTTACTCGAAGCCTTACCCTAACCCGTCCCCTAATCCTAACCCGTACGCTAACAGTAACCCGTACTCTAACACGTACGCTCACCCTAAACCGTTGTCATACCCTAACCTGTACACTCAACCGTCCCCGTCCCCTAACCCTAACCCTAACCCAAACCCTAACCGTTACCCGAAGCCTTACCCTAACTCGTCCCCTATTCCTAACCCGTAAACTAACACTAACCAGTACCCTAACACGTACGCTCACCCTAAACCGTTCTCGTACACTAACCTGTACCCTAAACCGTCCCCGTCCCCTTCCCCGTCCCCTAACCCTAACCCAAAACCTAACCCTTACCTGAAACCTTACCCTAACCCGTCCCCTAATCCTAACCCGTACGCTAACAGTAACCCATACCCTAACATGTACGCTCTCCCTAAACCGTTGTCATACCCTAACCTGTACCCTAAACCTTCGCCGTCAACTAACCCTAACCCTAAAACTAACCCTAAACCTAACCGTTACCCGAAGCATTACCCTAATCCCTTGCTCAACGAAATGGACTCAACACCCCATATTCAACGTCTGGGAATATACCTGACAAGAAAGAATCTTAAGACCCATGGATTTATATGTCTCCATAAGGAAGTCAAGCGTGTGTAAAGTGGCCTAAACGCAGCAGTGAAAATCCGATAAATCCCATTAACAAAATAAATTTCAAAAACAAAACACAATGACAGTGAAATAGAGAGCAATTCTTAAATAATTCATTCAGGGCTTGTGATGCAACCTGGAATTACCACATCTACACCCAGAGCTCGGTGAGACATAAGGCTGGACACTTCGGGCTGTTAGCATTGGTGAGGTTCGGTGAGCAAACGCAGACCCTTTGAAGTCATACTGCATGGTACCCATTCCATGGGTCCCAACTCTCCAGGTTTAAGGGATTCTTCTTTCAGCTAAAACATGCATGGGAAACCCAGAGTATGGTCCACCGTGTGATTGGGAAACCTTTTCAAATGCATCTCAGGTTTCGACCCCTGGTACTCGGGTGCACCGTTCCAGACGCTTTAGTAACACTCTCCACACTTGGAGAGTCAGTGCCTTTAACCTGCTGTTTGGCACAGTTTGCAATTTCTGCGCGAGATGAACAGGAATAGGGAGAACCAATGAGAGACTAGCTGTAGGTGTCTGCACGGGCAAACGGAATGCTCATTTCCCACCAGGAAGAGGGATTAACCAAAGGCTCAGCGTGCCCTGCCGGAACCAGATTAAGGCCTGAAGCAATCCTGCGGTTTTGCGGCCAGCTCACAAGAAAGCGAGTTGAAGAAAGGAGCTCAGGGGCACTGTAATTCACAAACCTGCAGAGTTATGAATGACAGCTATCGTCCAAAAATGTATTGAAGTAAGTCTTCGAAGAGGACTTGAAAGCGGGGCAGAATTTCAGGAAAACGATTTCAGGGGGTAGACTGGAATTGCACTTAAAGCATAGGAAAAGAGGCAGAATGTCCACAATGATGCACTTGGCCAAAAAGGGCGTATGCGTTTTTCCTGAATATATTCAGGAAAAAACGCATACGCCCTTTTTGGCCAACCAAGCAAGCATGTTAAAGTAATCTGCACTACAATGAAGTCTCACTGCCCCTCGGTGAAAAGGGCCATCTGAAAAAAGTGTAAAATCCAGAAAGGCAGGACAGGTCATGGAGAACAGGGAGCCTTGTTAAGATGATGGGCGGGATGTAAATTGCAAACAGCCACTCTGGAGAAGTGTATGGTGTTTCCTGAAACACGTAGGATACAAAGCAACACCGCCTATTGCACTTCCACTTAGGGTCCTATAGCTTAGGGAAATTAAAATCAAAAACACACAGCCACCCCAAAGTTTGGGACGGCTCTGTTTACAAGAACCTCGTCTACGGTACAAGTTAAATATCCGAGAAAGCAAAAAATGGATAAAGAAGTTGTGGTACGTACGTACAATGGAATATCACTCAGCAATGAGATCTACGTCATCAGGCCCGTACCGACATAATGAGTGGATTCAGGTACGACGATTCTACGAGAAATAAGGCACACAGAAAAAGAAACATCATAAGATATCACGAATACACGGAACGTAAACTTGGCTACAAATGAACTGAATTACAAAACAGAACAGGGTCTCAAATTTAGAAAACCAACGTATGCTTGCTTATGGGGAAAGGTGAGTTGGGGTGCTGCGTAAAACCAGAGATTGAAATTAGCACAGATACCGTTCCATAAGCCAAATATATAATAGACAAGGCCTACTCCTTGCTCAACGAAATGGGCTCAACACCCCATATTCAACGCCTGGGAATATACCTGACAAGTAAGAATATTAAGACCCATGGATTTATATGTCTCCATAAGGAAATCAAGCGTGTGTACAGCAGCCTAAACGCAGCAGTTAAAATCCAATAAATCCCATTATCAAAATAAATTTCAAAAACCCAACACAATGACAGTGAAATAGAGAGCAATTCTTAAATAATTCATTCAGGGCTTGTGATGCAACCTGGATTTACCACATCTACAGCCAGAGCTGGGTGAGACATAAGGCTGGACACTTCGGGCTGATAGCATTGGTGAGGTTAGGTGAGCAAAAGCAGACCCTTTGAAGTCATACTGCATGGTACCCATTCCATGGGTCCCAACTCTCCAGGTTTAAGGGATTCTTCCTTCAGCTAAAAGATGCATGGGAAACCCAGAGTATGGTCCACCGTGTGATTGGGAAACGTTTTCAAAGGCATCTCAGGTTTCGTCCCCTGGTACTCGGGTTCACCGTTCCAGACGCTTTACTAACACTCTCCCCACTTGGAGAGTCAGGGCCTTTAACCTCGTGTTTGGCACAGTTTGCAATTTCTGCGCAAGATGAACAGGAATAGGGAGAACCAATGAGAGACTAGCTGTAGGTGTCTGCACGGGCAAATGGAACGCTCATTTCCCACCAGGAAGAGGAATTAACCAAAGGCTCAGCGTGCCCTGCCGGAACCAGATTAGGGCCTGAAGCAAACCTGCGGTTTTGCGGCCAGCTCACAAGAAAGCGAGTTGAAGAAAGGAGCTCAGCGGCACTGTAATTCACAAACCTGTAGAGTTATGAATGACAGCTATCGTCCAAAAATGTATTGAAGTAAGTCTTCGAAGAGGACTTGAAAGCGGGGCAGAATTGCAGGAAAACGATTTCAGGGGGTAGACTGGAATTGCACTTAAAGCATAGGAAAAGAGGCAGAATATCGACAATGATGCACTTGGGCAAAAAGGGCGTATGCGTCTTTTCCTGAATATATTCAGGAAAAAACGCATACGCACTTTTTGGCTAACCAAGCAAGCGTGTAAAGGAAATCTGCACTACAATGAAGTCTCACTGCCCCCCGGTAAAAAGGGCCATCTGAGAAAAGTTAAATCCAGAAAGGCAGGACAGGTCATGAAGAAGGGGGAGCATTGTTATGCTGACGGGCGGGATGTAAATTGCCAACAGCCACTCTGGAGAAGTGTATGGTGTTTCCTGAAACACGTAGGAAACAAAGTAACACAGCCTATGGCACTTCCACTTAGGGTCCTATAGCTTAGGGAAATTAAAATCAAAAACACACAGCCACCCCAAAGTTTGGGACGGCTCTGTTTACAAGAACCTCGTCTACGGTACAAGTTAAATATCGGAGAAAGCAAAAAATCGATAAAGAAGTTGTGGTACGTACGTACAATGGAATATCACTCAGCCATGAGATATAGGTCATCAGGTCCGTAGCGGCACAATGAGTGGATTCAGGTACGACGATTCTACGAGAAATAAGTCACACAGAAAAAGAAACATCATAAGATATCACTAATACACGGAACGTAAACTTGTCTACACATGAACTGAATTACAAAACAGAACAGGGTCTCAAATTTAGAAAACCAACTTGTGCTTGCTTATGAGGAAAGGTGAGTTGGGGTGCTGCATAAAACCAGAGATTGAAATTAGCACAGATACCGTTCCATAAGCCAGATATATAATAGAGAAAACCTACTACTTGCTCAACGAAATGGACTCAACACCCCATATTCAACGCCTGGGAATATACCTGACAAGTAATAATATTAAGACCCATGGATTTATATGTCTCCATAAGGAAGTCAAGCGTGTGTACAGTGGCCTAAATGCAGCAGTGAAAATCCGATAAAACCCATTAACAAAATAAATTTCAAAAACAAAACACAATGACAGTGAAATAGAGAGAAATTCTTAAATAATTCATTCAGGGCTTGTGATGCAACCTGGATTTACCACATCTACACCCATTGCTGGGTGAGACATAAGGCTGGACACTTCGGGCTGATTGCATTGGTGAGGTTCGGTGAGCAAACGCAGACCCTTTGAAGTCATACTGCATGGTACCCATTCCATGGGTCCCAACTATCCAGTTTTAAGGGATTCTTCCTTCAGCTAAAACATGCATGGGAAACCCAGAGTATGGTCCACAGTGTGATTGGGAAACGTTTTCAAAGGCATCTCAGGTATCGACCCCTGGTACTCGGGTGCACCGTTCCAGACGCTTTACTAACACTCTCCCCACTTGGAGAGTCAGTTCCTTT
Source organism: Delphinapterus leucas (assembly GCF_059928025.1). Classification (NCBI taxonomy): domain Eukaryota; kingdom Metazoa; phylum Chordata; class Mammalia; order Artiodactyla; family Monodontidae; genus Delphinapterus; species Delphinapterus leucas. The sequence goes on along the minus strand of NW_028322272.1, from coordinate 1,032,225 downwards.
AACCTGCTGTTTGGCACAGTTTGCAATTTCTGCGCAAGATGAACAGGAATAGGGACAACCAATGAGAGACCAGCTGTAGGTGTCTGCACGGCCAAATGGAACGCTCATTTCCCCCCAGGAAGAGGAATTAACCAAAGGCTCAGCGTGCCCTGCTGTAACCAGATTAGGGCCTGAAGCAATCCTGCGGTTTTCCGACCAGCTCACAAGAAAGCGAGTTGAAGAAAGGAGCCCAGGGGCACTGTAATTCACAAACCTGCAGAGTTATGAATGACAGCTATCGTCCAAAAATGTATTGAAGTAAGTCTTCGAAGAGGACTTGAAAGCGGGGCAGAATTTCAGGAAAACGATTTCATGGGGTAGACTGGAATTGCACTTAAAGCATAGGAAAAGAGGCAGAATGTCCACAATGATGCACTTGGCCAAAAAGTGCGTATGCGTTTTTTCCTGAATATATTCAGGAAAAAATGCATACGCCCTTCTTGGCCAACCAAGCAAGCGTGTAAAAGAAATCTGCACTACAATGAAGTCTCACTGTCCCCCGGTCAAAAGGGCCATCTGAAAAAAGTGTAAAATCCAGAAAGGCAGGAGAGGTCATGGAGAACAGGGAGCCTTGTTATGCTGATGGGCGGGATGTAAATTGCCAACAGCCACTCTGGAGAAGTGTATGGTGTTTCCAGAAACACGTAGGAAACAAAGCAACACAGCCTATGGCACTTCCACTTAGGGTCCTATAGCTTACGGAAATTAAAATCAAAAACACAGAGCCACCCCAAAGTTTCGGACGGCTCTGTTTACAAGAACCTCGTCTATGGTACAAGTTATACATCCGAGAAAGCAAAAAATGGATAAAGAAGTTGTGGTACGTACGAACAATGGAATATCACTCAGCCATGAGATCTACGTCATCAGGCCCATAGCGGCATAATGAGTGGATTCAGGCACGACGATTCTACGAGAAATAAGTCACACAGAAAAAGAAACATCATAAGATATCACTAATACACGGAACGTAAACTTGGCTACACATGAACTGAATTACAAAACAGAACAGGGTCTCAAATTTAGAAAACAATCTTATGCTTGCTTATGGGGAAAGGTGAGTTGGGGTGCTGCATACAACCAGAGATTGAAATTAGCACAGATACCGTTCCATAAGCCAAATATATAATAGACAAGACCTACTCCTTGCTCAACGAAATGGACTCAACACCCCATATTCAACGCCTGGGAATATACCTGACAAGTAAGAATCTTAAGACCCATGGATTTATATGTCTCCATAAGGAAATCAAGCGTGTGTACAGCGGCCTAAACGCAGCAGTGAAAATCCGATAAATCCCATTATCAAAATAAATTTCAAAAACACAACACAATGAGAGTGAAATAGAGAGCAATTCTTAAATAATTCATTCAGGACTTGTGATGCAACCTGGATTTACCACATCTACACCCAGAGCTGGGTGAGACATAAGGCTGGACACTTCGGGCTGATAGCATTGGTGAGGTTCGGTGAGCAAATGCAGACCCTTTGAAGTCATACTGCATGGTAGCCATTCTATGGGTCCCAACTCTCCAGGTTTAAGGGATTCTTCCTTCAGCTAAAACATGCATGGGAAACCCAGAGTATGGTCCACCGTGTGATTGGGAAACGTTTTCAAATGCATCTCAGGTTTCGTCCCCTGGTACTCGGGTTCACCGTTCCTGACGCTTTACTAACACTCTCCCCACTTGGAGAGTCAGTGCCTTTAACCTCCTGTTTGGCACAGTTTGCAATTTCTGCGCAAGATGAACAGGAATAGGGAGAACCAATGAGAGACTAGCTGTAGGTGTCTGCACGGACAAATGGAACGCTCATTTCCCACCAGGAAGAGGAATTAACAAAAGGCTCAGCGTGCCCTGCCGGAACCAGATTATGGCCTGAAGCAACCCTGCGGTTTTGCACCCAGCTCACAATACAGCGAGTTGAAGAAAGGAGCCCAGGGGCACTGTAATTCACAAACCTGCAGAGTTATGAATGACAGCTATCGTCCAAAAATGTATTGAAGTAAGTCTTCGAAGAGGACTTGAAAGCGGGGAAGAATTTCAGGAAAACGATTTCATGGGGTAGACTGGAATTGCACTTAAAGCATAGGAAAAGAGGCAGAATGTCGACAATGATGCACTTGGCCAAAAAGGGCGTATGCGTTTTTTCCTGAATATATTCAGGAAAAAACGCATACGCCCTTTGTGGCTAACCAAGCAAGCATGTAAAGGAAATCTGCACTACAATGAAGTCTCACTGCCCCCCGGTCAAAAGGGCCATCTGAAAAAAGTGTAAAATCCAGAAAGGCAGGACAGGTCATGGAGAACAGGGAGCCTTGTTATGCTGATGGGCGTGATGTAAATTGCCAAGAGCCACTCTGGAGAAGTGTATGGTGTTTCCAGAAACACGTAGGAAACAAAGCAACACAGCCTATGGCACTTCCACTTATGGTCCTATAGCTTAGGGAAATTAAAATCAAAAACACACAGCCACCCCAAATTTTGGGACGGCTCTGTTTACAAGAACCTTGTCTACGGTACAAGTTAAATATCCGAGAAAGCAAAAAATGGATAAAGAATTTGTGGTACGTACGTAAATTGGAATATCACTCAGCAATGAGATCTACGTCATCAGGCCCGTAGCGGCATAATGAGTGGATTCAGGTACGACGATTCTACGAGAAATACGTCACACAGAAAAAAAAACATCATAAGATATCACTAATACAAGGAACGTAAACTTGGCTACACAGCAACTGAATTACAAAACAGAACCGGGTCTCAAATTTAGAAAAACAACTTATGCTTGCTTATGGGGAAAGGTGAGTTGGGGTGCTGCATAAAAACAGAGATTGAAATTAGCACAGATACCGTTCCATAAGCCAAATATATAATAGAGAAGACCTACTCCTTGCTCAACGACGTGGACTCAACACCCCATATTCAACGCCTGGGAATATACCTGACAAGTAAGAATCTTAAGACCCATGGATTTATATGTCTCCATAAGGAAATCAAGCGTGTGTACAGCGGCCTAAACGCAGCAGTGAAAATCCGATAAATCCCATTATCAAAATAAATTTCACAAACACAACACAATGACAGTGAAATAGAGAGCAATTCTTAAATAATTCATTCAGGGCTTGTGATGCAACCTGGATTTACCACATCTACACCTATTGCTGGGTGAGACATAAGGCTGGACACTTCGGGCTGATAGCATTGGTGAGGTTCGGTGAGCAAACGCAGACCCTTTGAAGTCATACTGGATGGTACCCATTCCTAGGGTCCCAAATCGCCAGGTTTAAGGGATTCTTCCTTCAGCTAAAACATGCATGGGAAACCCAGAGTATGGTCCACCGTGTGATTGGGAAACGTTTTCAAATGCATCTCAGGTTTCGTTCCCTGGTACTCGGGTGGTTTGTTCCAGACGCTTTACTAACACTCTCCCCACTTGGAAAGTCAGTGCCTTTAACCTCCTGTTTGGCACAGTTTGCAATTTCTGCACAAGATGAACAGGAATAGGGAGAACCAATGAGAGACTAGCTGTAGGTGTCTGCACGGGCAAACGGAACGCTCATTTTCCACCAGGAAGAGGAATTATCCAAAGGCTCAGCGTGCCCTGCTGGAACCAGATTAGGGTCTGAAGCAATCCTGTGGTTTTGCGGCCAGCTCACAAGAAAGCGAGTTGTAGAATGGAGCTCAGGAGCACTGTAATTCACAAACCTGCAGAGTTATGAATGACAGCTATCGTCCAAAAATGTATTGAAGTAAGTCTTCGAAGAGGACTTGAAAGCGGGGCAGAATTTCAGGAAAACGATTTCATGGGGTAGACTGGAATTGCACTTAAAGCATAGGAAAAGAGGCAGAATGTCCACAATGATGCACTTGGCCAAAAAGTGCGTATGCGTTTTTTCCTGAATATATTCAGGAAAAAACGCATACGCCCTTTTTGGCCAACCAAGCAAGCGTGTAAAGGAAATCTGCACTACAATGAAGTCTCACTGCCCCCCGGTCCAAAGGGCCATCTGAAAAAAGTGTAAAATCCAGAAAGGCAGGAGAGGTCATGGAGAACAGGGAGCCTTGTTATGCTGATGGGCGGGATGAAAATTGCCAACAGCCAATCTGGAGAAGTGTATGGTGTTTCCTGAAACACGTAGGAAACAAAGCAACACAGCCTATGGCACTTCCACTTAGGGTCCTATAGCTTACGGAAATTAAAATCAAAAACACACAGCCACCCCAAAGTTTCGGACGGCTCTGTTTACAAGAACCTCGTCTATGGTACAAGTTATATATCCGAGAAAGCAAAAAATGGATAAAGAAGTTGTGGTACGTACGAACAATGGAATATCACTCAGCCATGAGATCTACGTCATCAGGCCCGTAGCGGCATAATGAGTGGATTCAGGCACGACGATTCTACGAGAAATAAGTCACACAGAAAAAGAAACATCATAAGATATCACGAATACACGGAACATAAACTTGGCTACACATGAACTCAATTACAAAACAGAACAGGGTCTCAAATTTAGAAAACCAACTTATGCTTGCTTATGGGGAAAGGTGAGTTGGGGTGCTGCATCAAACCAGAGATTGAAATTAGCACAGATACCGTTCCATAAGCCAAATATAAAATAGACAAGCCCTACTCCTTGCTCAACGAAATGGACTCAACACCCCATATTCAACGCATGGAAATATACCTGACAAGTAAGAATCTTAAGACCCATGGATTTATATGTCTCCATAAGGAAATCAAGCGTGTGTACAGCGGCCTAAATGCAGCAGTGGAAATCCGATAAATCCCATTATCAAAATAAATTTCAAAAACAAAACACAATGACAGTGAAATAGAGAGAAATTCTTAAATAATTCATTCAGGGCTTGTGATGCAACCTGGATTTACCACATCTACACCCAGAGCTGGGTGAGACATAAGGCTGTATACTTTGGGCTGATAGTACTGGTGAGGTTCGGTGAGCAAACGCAGACCCTTTGAAGTCATACTGCATGGTACCCATTCCATGGGTCCCAACTCTCCAGGTTTAAGGGATTCTTCCTTCAGCTAAAACATGCATGGGAAACCCAGAGTATGGTCCACCGTGTGATTGGGAAACGTTTTCAAATGCATCTCAGGTTTCGTCCCCTGGTACTCGGGTTCACCATTCCAGACGCTTTACTAACACTCTCCCCACTTGGAGAGTCAGTGCCTTTAACCTCCTGTTTGGCACAGTTTGCAATTTCTGCACAAGATGAACAGGAATAGGGAGAACCAATGAGAGACTAGCTGTAGGTGTCTGCACGGGCAAATGGAACACTCATTTCCCACCAGGAAGAGGGATTAACCAAACGCTCAGTGTGTCCTGCCAGAACCAGATTAGGGCCTGAAGCAATCCTGCGGTTTTGCGGCCAGCTCACAAGAAAGCGAGTTGAAGAAAGGAGCTCGGGGCACTGTAATTCACAAACCTGCAGAGTTATGAATGACAGCTATCGTTCAAAAATGTATTGAAGTAAGTCTTCGAAGAGGACTTGAAAGCGGGGCAGAATTTCAGGAAAACGATTTCAGCGGGTAGACTGGAATTGCACTTAAAGCATAGGAAAAGAGGCAGAATGTCGACAATGATGCACTTGGCCAAAAAGGGCGTATGCGTTTTGTCCTGAATATATTCAGAAAAAACGCATATGCCCTTGTTGGCCAACCAAGCAAGCGTGTCAAGGAAATCTGCACTACAATGAATTCTCACTGCACCCCGGTCCAAAGGGCCATCTGGAACAAGTGTAAAATCCACAAAGGCAGGACAGTTCATGGAAAACAGGGAGCCTTGTTATGCTGATGGGCGTGATGTAAATTGCCAACAGCCACTCTGGAGAAGTGTATGGTGTTTCCTGAAACACGTAGGAAACAAAACAACACAGCCTATGGCACTTCCACTTATGGTCCTATAGCTTAGGGAAATTAAAATCAAAAACACACAGCCACCCCAAAGTTAGGGACGGCTCTGTTTACAAGAACCTTGTCTACGGTACAAGTTAAATATCCGAGAAAGCAAAAAATGGATAAAGAAGTTGTAGTACGTACGTACAATGGAAAATCACTCAGCAATGAGATCTACGTCATCAGGCCCGTAGCGGCATAATGAGTGGATTCAGGTACGATGATTCTAAGTGAAATAAGTCACACAGAAAATGAAGCATCATAAGATATCACTAATACACCGAATGTAATCTTGGCTACACATGAACTGAATTACAAAACAGAACAGGGTCTCAAATTTAGAAAACCAACTTATGTTTGCGTAAGGGGAAAGGTGAGTTGGGGTGCTGCATAAAACCAGAGATAGAAATTAGCACAGATACCATTCCATACGTCAAATATTTAATAGTCAAGACCTACCCCTTGCTCAACGAAATGGGCTAAACACACTATATTCAACACCTAGGAATACACCTGACTAGTAAGAATCTTCAAACCCATGGATTTATATGTCTCCATAAGAGAATCAAGCGTGTGTACAGCTGCATGAAGGCAGCAGAGAAAATCCGATAAATCTTATTATCAAAATGAATTACAAAAACAAAACACAATGACAGTGAAATAGAGAGCAATTCTTAAATAATTCATTCAGAGCTTGTGATGCAACCTGGATTTACCTCATCAAAACCCAGAGCTGAGTGAGACATAAGGTTGGACACTTCGGGCTGATAGCATTGATGAGGTTCGATGAGCAAATGCAGACCATTTGAAGTCATACTACATGGTACCCATTCCATGGGTCCCAACTCTCCAGGTTTAAGTGATTCTTCCTTCAGCTAAAGCATGCATGGGAAACCCACAGTATGGTGCACCATGTGACCGGGAAACGTTTTCAAATGCATCTCAGTTTTTGTCCCCTTTTACTCGGGTTCACAATTCCAGACCCTTTACTAACACTCTCCCCACTTGGAGAGTCAGTGCCTTTAAACTCCTGTTTAGCACAGTTTGCAATTTCTGCGCAAGATGAACAGGAATAGGGAGAACCAATGAGAGACTAGCTGTAGGTGTCTGCACGGGCAAATTTAACGCTCATTTCCAACCAGGAAGAGGAATTAACCAAAGGCTCAGCATGCCGTGCAGGAACCAGATTAAGGCCTGAAGCAATCCTGCGGGTTTGCGGCCAGCTCACAAGAAAGCGATTTGAAGAAAGGAGCTCAGGGGCACTGTAATTCACAAACCTGCAGAGTTATAAATGACAGCTATCGTCCGAAAATATATTGAAGGAAGGCTGCGAAGAGGACTTGAAAGCGGGGCAGAATTGCAGGGAAACGATTTCAGGGGGTAGACTGGAATTGCATTTAAAGCATAGGAAAAGAGGCAGAACGTCGACAATGATGCACTTGGCCAAAAAGGGCGTATGCGTTTTTTCCTGAATATATTCAGGAAAAAAGGCATACGCACTTTTTGGCCAACCAAGCAAGCATGTTAAGGAAATCTGCACTACAATGAAGTCTCACTGCCCACCGGTCAAAAGGGCCATCTGAATAAAGTGTAAAATCCAGAAATGCAGCACAGGCCATGGAGAACAGGGAGCCTAGTTATGCTGATGGGTGGGATGTAAATTGCCAACAGCCACTCTGGAGAAGTGTATGGTGTTTCCTGAAACACCTAAAAAACAAAGCAACGGAGCCTACGGCACTTCCACTTATGATCCTATAGCTTAGGGAATTTAAAATCAAAAACACACAGCCACCCCAAAGTTTCAGACGGCTCTGTTTACAAGAACCTCGTCTACGGTACAAGTTATATATCCCAGAAAGCGAGAAATGGATAAAGAAGTTGTGGTACGTACGTATAATGGAATATCACTCACCAATGAAATCTATGTCATCTGGCCCGTCGTAGCATAATGAGTGGATTCAGGTACGATGATTCTAAGTGAAATAACTCACACAGAAAATCAAACATCATAAGATGTCACTAATACACGGAATGTAATCTTGGCTACACATGAACTGAATTACAAAACAGAACAGGGTCTCAAATTTAGAAAACCAACTTATGTTTGCTTAAGGGGAAAGGTGAGTTGGGCTCCTGCATAAAACCAGAGATAGAAATTAGCACAGATACCATTCCATACGTCAAATATGTAATAGTCAACACCTACCCCTTGCTCAACCAAATGGGCTAAACACCCTATATTCAACGCCTAGGAATACACCTGACTAGAAAGAATTTTCAAACCCATGGATTTATATGTCTCCATAAGAGAATCAAGCGTGTGTACAGCTGCATGAAGGCAGCAGAGAAAAGCCGATAAATCCCATTATCAAAATGAATTACAAAAACCAAACAGAATGACAGTGAAATAGAGAGCAATTCTTAAATAATTCATTCAGGGCTTGTGATGCAACCTGGATTTACCTGATCTACACCCAGAGCTGAGTGAGACATAAGGTTAGACACTTCGGGCTGATAGCATTGGTGAGGTTCGATGAGCAAATGCAGACCATTTGAAGTCATACTGCATGGTACCCATTCCAAGGGTCCCAATCTCCAGGTTTAAGTGATTCTTCCTTCAGATAAAGCATGCATGGGAAACCCACAGTATGGTGCACCATGTGACCGGGAAACGTTTTCAAATGCATCTCAGTTTTTGTCCCCTTTTACTCGGGTTCACAATTCCAGACCCTTTACTAACACTCTCCCCACTTGGAGAGTCAGTGCCTTTAACCTGCTGTTTGGCACAGTTTGCAATTTCTGCACAAGATGTACAGGAATACGGAGAACCAAGGAGAGACTAGCTGTAGGTGTCTGCACGGGCAAATTTAACGCTAATTTCCAACCAGGAAGAGGAATTAACCAAAGGCTCAGCATGCCGTGCAGGAACCAGATTAGGGCCTCAAGCAATCCTGCGGGTTTGCGGCCAGCTCACAAGAAAGCGATTTGAAGAAAGGAGCTCAGGGGCACTGTAATTCACAAACCTGCAGAGTTATAAATGACAGCTATCGTCCAAAAATATATTAAAGGAAGGCTGCGAAGAGGACTTGAAAGCGGGGCAGAATTGCAGGAAAACGATTTCAGGGGATAGACTGGAATTGCATTTAAAGCATAGGAAAAGAGGCAGCAGGTCGACAATGATGCACTTGGCCAAAAAGGGCGTATGCGTTTTTTCCTGAATATATTCAGGAAAAAACGCATACGCACTTTTTGGCCAACCAAGCAAGCATGTTAAAGAAATCTGCACTACAATGAAGTCTTACTGCCCACCGGTCAAAAGGGCCATCTGAAAAATGTGTAAAATCCAGAAATGCAGCACAGGCCATAGAGAACAGGGAGCCTTGTTATGCTGATGGGTGGGATGTAAATTGCCAACAGCCACTCTGGAGAAGTGTATGGTGTTTCCTGAAACACCAAAAAACAAAGCAACGGAGCCTACGGCACTTCCACTTATGGTCCTATAGCTTAGGGAAATTAAAATCAAAAACACACAGCCACCCCAAAGTTTCAGACGGCTCTGTTTACAAGAACCTCGTCTACGGTACAAGTTAAATATCCCAGAAAGCGAAAAATGGATAAAGAAGTTGTGGTACGTACGTACAATGGAATATCACTCACCAATGAAATCTATGTCATCTGGCCCGTCGTGGCATAATGAGTGGATTCAGGTACGATGATTCTAAGTGAAATAAGTCACACAGAAAATGAAGCATCATAAGATATCACTAATACATCGAATGTAATATTGGCTACACATGAACTGAATTACAAAACAGAACAGGGTCTCAAATTTAGAAAACCAACTTATGTTTGCGTAAGGGGAAAGGTGAGTTGGGGTGCTGCATAAAACCAGAGATAGAAATTAGCACAGATACCATTCCATACGTCAAATATGTAATAGTCAAGACCTACACCTTGCTCAACGAAATGGGCTAAACACCCTATATTCAACGCCTAGGAATACACCTGACTAGAAAGAATTTTCAAACCCATGGATTTATATGTCTCCATAAGAGAATCAAGCGTGTGTACAGCTGCATGAATGCAGCAGAGAAAAGCCGATAAATCCCATTATCAAAATGAATTACAAAAACAAAACACAATGACAGTGAAATAGAGAGCAATTCTTAAATAATTCATTCAGGGCTTGTGATGCAACCTGGATTTACCTCAGCTACACCCAGAGCTGAGTGAGACATAAGTTTGGACACTTCGGGCTGATAGCATTGGTGAGGTTCGATGAGCAAATGCAGACCCTTTTAAGTCATACTTCATGGAACCCATTCCTTGGGTCCCAACTCTCCAGGTTTAAGCGATTCTTCCTTCAGCTAAAACATGCATGGGAAACACAAAGTATGGTGCACCGTGTGACAGGGAAACGTTTTCAAATGCATCTCTGTTTTTGTCCTCTTTTACTCGGGTTCACAATTCCAGACCCTTTACTAACACTCTCCCCACTTGGAGAGTCAGTGCCTTTAACCTCCTTTTTGGCACAGTTTGCAATTTCTGCGCAAGATGAACAGGAATAGGGAGAACCAATGAGAGACTAGCTGTAGGTGTCTGCACGGGCAAATTTAACGCTCATTTCCCACCAGGAAGAGGAATTAACCAAAGGCTCAGCATGCCGTGCAGGAACCAGATTAGGGCCTGAAGCAATCCTGCGGCTTTGCGGCCAGCTCACAAGAAAGCGATTTGAAGAAAGGAGCTCAGGGGCACTGTAATTCACAAAACTGCAGAGTTCTAAATAACAGCTATCGTCCAAAAACATATTGAAGGAAGGCTGCGAAGAGGACTTGAAAGCGGGGCAGAATTGCAGGAAAACGATTTCAGGGGGTAGACTGGAATTGCATTTAAAGCATAGGAAAAGAGGCAGAACGTCGACAATGATGCACTTGGCTAAAAAGGGCGTATGCGTTTTTTCCTGAATATATTCAGGAAAAAACGCATACGCCCTTTTTGGCCAACCAAGCAAGCATGTTAAAGAAATCTGCACTACAATGAAGTCTCACTGCCCCCCGGTCAAAAGGGCCATCAGAAAAAAGTGTAAAATCCAGAAATGCAGCACAGGCCATGGAGAACAGGGAGCCTTGTTATGCTGATGGGTGGGATGTAAATTGCCAACAGCCACTCTGGAGAAGTGTATGGTGTTTCCTGAAACACCAAAAAAACAAAGCAACGGAGCCTACGGCACTTCCACTTATGGTCCTATAGCTTAGGGAAATTAAAATCAGAAACACACAGCCACCCCAAAGTTTCAGACGGTTCTGTTTACAAGAACCTCGTCTACGGTACAAGTTAAATATCCCAGAAAGTGAAAAATTGATAAAGAAGTTGTAGTACGTACGTACAATGGAATATCACTCACCAATGAAATCTATGTCATCTGGCCCGTCGTGGCATAATGAGTGGATTCAGGTACGATGATTCTAAGTGAAATAAGTCACACAGAAAATGAAACATCATAAGAAATCACTAATACACCGAATGTAATCTTGGCTACACATGAACTGAATTACAAAACAGAACAGGGTCTCAAATTTAGAAAACCAACTTATGTTTGCTTAAGGGGAAAGGTGAGTTAGGGTGCTGCATAAAACCAGAGATAGAAATTAGCACAGATACCATTCCATATGTCAAATATGTAATAGTCAAGACCTACCCCTTGCTCAACCAAATGGGCTAAACACCCTATATTCAACGTCTAGGAATACACCTGACTAGAAAGAATATTCAAACCCATGGATTTATATGTCTCCATAAGAAAATCAAGCGTGTGTACAGCTGCATGAAGGCAGCAGAGAAAATCCGATAAATCCCATTATCAAAATGAATTACAAAAACAAAACAGAATGACAGTGAAATAGAGAGCAATTCTTAAATAATTCATTCAGGGCTTGTGATGCAACCTGGATTTACCTCATCTACACCCAGAGCTGTGTGAGACATAAGGTTGGACACTTCGGGCTGATAGCATTGGTGAGGTTCGATGAGCAAATGCAGACTATTTGAAGTCATACTGCATGGTACCCATTCCATGGGTCCACACTCTACAGGTTTAAGTGATTCTTCCTTCAGCTAAAGCATGCATGTGAAACCCACAGTATGGTGCACCATGTGACCGGGAAACGTTTTCAAATGCATCTCTGTTTTTGTCCCCTTTTACTCGGGTTCACAATTCCAGACCCTTTACTAACACTCTCCCCACTTGGAGAGTCAGTGCCTTTAACCTCCTTTTTGGCACAGTTTGCAATTTCTGCGAAAAAGAACAGGAATAGGGAGAACCAATGAGAGACTAGCTGTAGGTGTCTGCACGGGCAAATTTAACGCTCATTTCCCACCAGGAAGAGGAATTAACCAAAGGTTCAGCATGCCGTGCAGGAACCAGATTAGGGCCTGAAGCAATCCTGCGGCTTTGCGGCCAGCTCACAAGAAAGCGATTTGAAGAAAGGAGCTCAGGGGCACTGTAATTCACAAAACTGCAGAGTTATAAATAACAGCTATCGTCCAAAAACATATTGAAGGAAGGCTGCGAAGAGGACTTGAAAGCGGGGCAGAATTGCAGGAAAACGATTTCAGGGGGTAGACTGGAATTGCATTTAAAGCATAGGAAAAGAGGCAGAACGTCGACAATGATGCACTTGGCTAAAAAGGGCGTATGCGTTTTTTCCTGAATATATTCAGGAAAAAACGCATACGCCCTTTTTGGCCAACCAAGCAAGCATGTTAAAGAAATCTGCACTACAATGAAGTCTCACTGCCCCCCGGTCAAAAGGGCCATCAGAAAAAAGTGTAAAATCCAGAAATGCAGCACAGGCCATGGAGAACTGGGAGCCTTGTTATGCTGATGGGTGGGATGTAAATTGCCAACAGCCACTCTGGAGAAGTGTATGGTGTTTCCTGAAACACCTAAAAAAGAAAGCAACGGAGACTACGGCTCTTCCACTTATGGTCCTATAGCTTAGGGAAATTAAAATCAAAAACACACAGCCACCACAAAGTTTCAGACGGATCTGTTTACAAGAACCTCGTCTACGGTACAAGTTAAATATCCCAGAAAGCGAAAAATGGATAAAGAAGTTGTGGTACGTACGTACAATGGAATATCACTCACCAATGAAATCTATGTCATCTGGCCCGTCGTGGCATAATGAATGGATTCAGGTACGATGATTCTAAGTGAAATAAGTCACACAGAAAATGAAACATCATAAGATGGCACTAATACACGGAATATAATCTCGGCTACACATGAACTGAATTACAAAACAGAACAGGGTCTCAAATTTAGAAAACCAACTTATGTTTGCATAAGGGGAAAGGTGAGTTGGGGTGCTGCATAACACCAGAGATAGAAATTAGCGCAGATACCATTCCATATGTCAAATACGTAATAGTCAAGACATACCCCTTGCTCAACGAGATGGGCTAAACACCCTATATTCAACGCCTAGGAATACACCTGACTAGAAAGAATCTTCAAACCCATGGATTTATATGTCTCCATAAGAGAATCAAGCGTGTGTACAGCTGCATGAAGGCAGCAGAGAAAATCCGATAAATCCAATTATCAAAATGAATTACAAAAACAAAACACAATGACAGTGAAATAGAGAGCAATTCTTAAATAATTCATTCAGGGCTTGTGATGCAACCTGGATTTACCTCATCAAAACCCAGAGCTGAGAGATACATAAGGTTGGACACTTCGGGCTGATAGCATTGTTGAGGTTCGATGAGCAAATGCAGACCATTTGAAGTCATACTGCATGGTACCCATTCCATGGGTCCCAACTCTCCAGGTTTAAGTGATTCTTCCTTCAGCTAAAGCATGCATGGGAAACCCACAGTATGGTGCACCATGTGACCGGAAAACGTTTTCAAATGCATCTCAGTTTTTGTCCCCTTTTACTCGGGTTCACAATTCCAGACCCTTTACTAACACTCTCCCCACTTGGAGAGTCAGTGCCTTTAACCTCCTGTTTGGCAGAGTTTGCAATTTCTGCGCAAGATGAACAGAAATAGGGAGAACCAATGAGAGACTAGCTGTAGGTGTCTGCACGGGCAAATTTAACGCTAATTTCCAACCAGGAAGAGGAATGAACCAAAGGCTCAGCATGCCGTGCAGGAACCAGATTAGGGCCTGAAGCAATCCTGCGGGTATGCGGCCAGCTCACAAGAAAGCTATTTGAAGAAAGGAGCTCAGGGGCACTGTAATTCACAAACCTGCAGAGTTATAAATGACAGCTATAGTCCAAAAATATATTGAAGGAAGGCTGCGAAGAGGACTTGAAAGCGGGGCAGAATTGCAGGAAAACGATTTCAGGGGGTAGACTGGAATTGCATTTAAAGCATAGGAAAAGAGGCAGAACGTCGACAATGATGCACTTGGCCAAAAAGGGCGTATGCGTTTTTTCCTGAATATATTCAGGAAAAAACGCATACGCACTTTTTGGTCAACCAAGCAAGCATGTTAAAGAAATCTGCACTACAATGAAGTCTCACGGCCCCCCGGTCAAAAGGGCCATCTGAAAAAAGTGTAAAATCCAGAAATGCAGCACAGGCCATGGAGAACAGGGAGCCGTGTTATGCTGATGGGTGGGATGTAAATTGCCAACAGCCACTCTGGAGAAGAGTATGGTGTTTCCTGAAACACCTAAAAAACAAAGCAACGGAGCCTCCGGCACTTCCACTTATGGTCCTATAGCTTAGGGAAATTAAAATCAAAAACACACAGCCACCCCAAAGTTTCAGACGGCTCTGTTTACAAGAACCTCGTCTACGATACAAGTTAAATATCCGAGAAAGCGAAAAATGGATAAAGAAGTTGTGGTACGTACGTACAATGGAATATCACTCACCAATGAAATCTATGTCATCTGGCCCGTCGTGGCATAATGATTGAATTCAGGTACAATGATTCTAAGTGAAATAAGTCACACAGAAAATGAAACATCATAAGATATCACTAATACACGGAATGTAATCTTGGCTACACATGAACTGAATTACAAAACAGAACAGGGTCTCAAATTTAGAAAACCAACTTATGTCTGCTTAAGGGGAAAGGTGAGTTGGGGTGCTGCATAAAACCAGAGATAGAAATTAGCACAGATACCATTCCATACGTCAAATATGTAATAGTCAAGACCTACCCCTTGCTCAACGAAATGGGCTAAACACCCTATATTCAACGCCTAGGAATACACCTGACTAGAAAGAATTTTCAAACCCATGGATTTATATGTCTCCATAAGAGAATCAAGCGTGTGTACAGCTGCATGAAGGCAGCAGAGAAAAGCCGATAAATCCCATTATCAAAATGAATTACAAAAACACAACACAATTACAGTGAAATAGAGAGCAATTCTTAAATAATTCATTCAGGGCTTGTGATGCAACCTGGATTTACCTCATCTACACCCAGTTCTGAGTGAGACATAAGGTTGGACACTTCGGGCTGATAGCATTGGTGAGGTTCGATGAGCAAATGCAGACCATTTGAAGTCATACTTCATGGAACCCATTCCATGGGTCCCAACTCTCCAGGTTTAAGCGATTCTTCCTTCAGCTAAAACATGCATGGGAAACCCACAGTATGGTGCACCGTGTGACCGGGAAACGTTTTCCAATGCATCTCAGTTTTTGACCTCTTTTACTCGGGTTCACCATTCCAGAACCTTTTAACACTCTCCTCACTTGGAGAGCCAGTGCCTTTAACCTGCTGTTTGGCACTGTTTGCAATTTCTGCGCAAGATGAACAGGAATAGGGAGAACCAATGTGAGACCAGCTGTAGGTGTCTGCACGGGCAAATTTAACGCTCATTTTCAACCAGGAAGAGGAATTAACCAAACGCTCAGCATGCCGTGCCGGAACCAGATTAGGGCCTGAAGCAATCCTGCGGGTTTGCGGCCAGCTCACAAGAAAGCGATTTGAAGAAAGGAGCTCAGGGGCACTGTAATTCACAAGCCTGCAGAGTTATAAATGACAGCTATCGTCCAAAAATATATTGAAGGAAGGCTGCGAAGAGGACTTGAAAGCGGGGCAGAATTGTAGGAAAACGATTTCATGTGGTAGACTGGAATTGCATTTAAAGCATAGGACAAAAGGCAGAACGTCGACAATGATGCACTTGGCCAAAAAGGGCGTAGGCGTTTTTTCCTTAATATATTCAGGAAAAAACGCATAGGCCCTTTTTGGCCAACCAAGCAAGCATGTTAAAGAAATCTGCACTACAATGAAGTCTCACTGCCCCCCGGTCAAAAGGGCCATCTGAAAAAAGTGTAAAATCCAGAAATGCAGCACAGGCCATGGAGAACAGGGAGCCCTTTTATGCTGATGGGTGAGATGTAAATTGCCAACAGCCACTCTGGAGAAGTGTATGGTGTTTCATGAAACACCTAAAAAACAAAGCAACGGAGCCTACGGCACTTCCACTTATGGTCCTATAGCTTAGGGAAATTAAAATAAAAAACACACAGCCACCCAAAGTTTCAGACGGCTCTGTTTACAAGAACCTCATCTACGGTACAAGTTAAATATCCCAGAAAGCGAAAAATGGATAAAGAAGTTGTGGTACGTACGTACAATGTAATATCACTCACCAATGAAATCTATGTCATCTGGCCCGTCGTGGCATAATGAGTGGATTCAGGTACGATGATTCTAAGTGAAATAAGTCACACAGAAAATGAAACATCATAAGATATCACTAATACACCGAATGTAATCTTGGCTACACATGAACTGAATTACAAAACAGAACAGGGTCTCAAATTTAGAAAACCAACTTATGTTTGCTTAAGAGGAAAGGTGAGTTGGGGTGCTGCATAAAACCAGAGATAGATATTAGCACAGATACCATTCCATACGTCAAATATGTAATAGTCAAGAGCTACACCTTGCTCAACGAAATGGGCTAAACACCCTATATTCAACGTCTAGGAATACACCTGACTAGAAAGAATTTTCAAACCCATGGATTTATATGTCTCCATAAGAGAAACAAGCGTGTGTACAGCTGCATGAATGCAGCAGAGAAAAGCCGATAAATCCCATTATCAAAATGAATTACAAAAACAAAACACAATGACAGTGAAATAGAGAGCAATTCTTAAATAATTCATTCAGGGCTTGTGATGCAACCTGGATTTACCTCAGCTACACCCAGAGCTGAGTGAGACATAAGTTTGGACACTTCGGGCTGATAGCATTGGTGAGGTTCGATGAGCAAATGCAGACCATTTGAAGTCATACTTCATGGAACCCATTCCTTGGGTCCCAACTCTCCAGGTTTAAGCGATTCTTCCTTCAGCTAAAACATGCATGGGAAACACAAAGTATGGTGCACCGTGTGACAGGGAAACGTTTTCAAATGCATCTCTGTTTTTGTCCTCTTTTACTCGGGTTCACAATTCCAGACCCTTTACTAACACTCTCCCCACTTGGAGAGTCAGTGCTTTAAACCTCCTGTTTGACACAGTTTGCAATTTCTGCGCAAGATGAACAGGAATAGGGAGAACCAATGAGAGACTAGCTGTAGATGTCTGCACGGGCAAATTTAACACTCATTTCCTACCAGGAAGAGGAATTAACCAAAGGCTCAGCATGCCGTGCCAGAACCAGATTAGGGCCTGAAGCAATCCTGCGGGTTTGCGGCCAGCTCACAAGAAAGCGATTTGAAGACAGGAGCTCAGGGGCACTGTAATTCACAAATCTGCAGAGTTATAAATGACAGCTATCGTCCAAAAATATATTGAAGGAAGGCTGCGAAGAGGACTTGAAAGCGGGGCAGAATTGCAGGAAAACGATTTCAGGGGGTAGACTGGAATTGCATTTAAAGCATAGGAAAAGAGGCAGAACGTCGACAATGATGCACTTGGCCAAAAAGGGCGTATGCGTTTTTTCCTGAATATATTCAGGAAAAAACACATAAGCCCTTCTTGGCCAACCAAGCAAGAATGTTAAAGAAATCTGCACTACAATGAAGTCTCACTGCCCCCCGGTCAAAAGGGCCATCTGAAAAAAGTGTAAAATCCAGAAATGCAGCACAGGCAATGTAGAACACGGAGCCTTGTTATGCTGATGGGTGGGATGTAAACTGCCAAGAGCCACTCTGGAGAAGTGTATGGTGTTTCCTGAAACACCTAAAAAACAAAGCAACGGAGCCTACGGCACTTCCACTTATGCTCCTATAGATTAGGGAAATTAAAATCAAAAACACACAGCCACCCCAAAGTTTCTGACGGCTCTGTTTACAAGAACTTCATCTACGGTACAAGTTAAATATCCCAGAGATCGAAAAATGGATAAAGAAGTTGTGGTACGTACGTACAATGGAATATCATTCACCAATGAAATCTATGTCATCTGGCCCATCGTGGCATAATGAGTGGATTCAGGTACGATGATTCTAAGTGAAATAAGTCACACAGAAAATGAAACATCATAAGATATCACTAATACACGGAATGTAATCTTGGCTACACATGAACTGAATTACAAAACAGAACAGGGTCTCAAATTTAGAAAACCAACTTATATTTGCTTAAGGGGAAAGGTGAGTTGGGGTGCTGCATAAAACCAGAGATAGAAATTAGCACAGATATCATTCCATACGTCAAATATGTAATAGTCAAGACCTACCCCTTGCTCAACGAAATGGGCCAAACACCCTATATTCAACGGCTACGAATACACCTGACTAGTAAGAATCTTCAAACCCATGGATTTATATGTCTCCATTAGAGAATCAAGCGTGTGTACAGCTGCATGAAGGCAGCAGAGAAAATCCGATAAATCCCATTATCAAAATAAATTACAAAAACAAAACACAATGACAGTGAAATAGAGAGCAATTCTTAAATAATTCATTCAGGGCTTGTGATGCAACCTGGATTTACCTCATCTACACCCAGAGCTGAGTGAGACATAAAGTTGGACACTTCGGGCTGATAGCATTGGTGAGGTTCGATGAGCAAATGCAGACCATTTGAAGTCATACTGCATGGTACCCATTCCATGGGTCCCAACTCTCCAGTTTTAAGCGATTCTTCCTTCAGCTAAAGCATGCATGGGAAACCCACAGTATGGTGCACCGTGTGACCGGGAAACGTTTTCAAATGCATCTCAATTTTTGTCCCCTTTTACTCGGGTTCACAATTCCAGACCCTTTATTAACACTCTCCGGACTTGGAGAGTCAGTGTCTTTAACCTCCTGTTTGGCACAGTTTGCAATTTCTGCACAAGATGAACAGGAATAGGGAGAACCAATGAGAGACTAGCTGTAGGTGTCTGCACGGGCAAATTTAACGCTCATTTCCAACCATGAAGAGGAATTAACCAAAGGCTCAGCATGCCGTCCCGGAACCAGATTAGGGCCTGAAGCAATCCTGTGAGTTTGCGGCCAGCTCACAAGAAAGCGATTTGAAGAAAGGAGCTCAGGGGCACTGTAATTCACAAACATGCAGAGTTATATATGACAGCTATCATCCAAAAATATATTGAAGGAAGCCTGCGAAGAGGACTTAAAAGCGGGGCAGAATTGCAGGAAAACGATTTCAGGGGGTAGACTGGAATTACATTTAAAGCATAGGACAAGAGGCAGAACGTCGACAATGATGCACTTGGCCAAAAACGGCGTATGCGTTTTTTCCAGAATATATTCAGGAAAAAACGCATACGCCCTTTTTGGCCAACCAAGCAAGCATGTTAAAGAAATCTGCACTACAGTGAAGTCTCACTGCCCCCTGTCAAAACGGCCATCTGAAAAATGTGTAAAATCCAGACAGGCAACACAGGCCATGGAGAACAGGGAGCTCTGTTATGCTGATGGGCGGGATGTAAATTGCCAAGAGCCACTCTGGGGAAGTGTATGTTGTTTCCTGAAACACCTAAAAAACAAAGCAACAGAGCCTACGGTACTTCCACTTATGGTCCTATAGCTTAGGGAAATTAAAATCAAATACACACAGCCACCACAAAGTTTCAGACGGCTCTGTTTACAAGAACCTCGTCGACGGTACAAGTAAAATATCACAGAAAGCAAAAAATGCATAAAGAATTTGTGGTACGTACGTACATTGTAATATCACTCTCCAGTGAAATCTATGTCATCAGGCCCGTCGGGGCATAATGAGTGGATTCAGGTCGATGATTCTAAGTGAAATAAGTCACACAGAAAATGAAACATCATAAGAAATCACTAATACACCGAATGTAATCTTGGCTACACATGAACTGAATTGCAAAACAGAACAGGGTCTCAAATTAAGAAAACCAACTTATGTTTGCTTAAGGGGAAAGGTGAGTTTGGGTGCTGCATAAAACCATAGATAGAAATTAGCACAGATGCCCTTCCATAAGTCAAATATGTAATAGTCAAGATCTACCCCTTGCTCAACGAGATGGTCTAAAAACCCTATATTCAACGCCTAGCAATACACCTGACTAGTAAGAATCTTCAAACCCATAGATTTATATGTCTCTATAAGAGAATCAAGCGTGTGTACAGCTGCATGAAGGCAGCAGAGTAAATCCGATAAATACCCTTATCAAAATGAATTACAAAAACAAAACACAATGAGAGTGAAATAGAGAGCAATTCTTAAATAATTCATTCAGGGCTTGTGATGCAACCTGGATTTACCTCATCTACACCCAGAGCTGGGTGAGACATAAGGTTGGACACTTCAGCCTGATAGCATTGGTGAGGTTCGATGAGCAAATGCAGACCCTTTGAAGTTATACTGCATGGTACCCATTCCATGGGTCCCAACTCTCCAGGTTTAAGGGATTCTTCCTTCAGCTAAAACATGCATGGGAAACCCACAGTATGGTGCACCGTGTGACTGGGAAACGTTTTCAAATGCATCTCAGTTTTCGTCCCCTTTTACTCGGGTTCACCATTCCAGACCCTTTACTAACACTCTCCCCACTTGGAGAGTCAGTGCCTTTAACCTCCTGTTTGGCACACTTTGCAATTTCTGCGCAAGATGAACAGGAATAGGGAGAACCAATGAGAGAGTAGCTGTAGGTGTCAGCACGGGCAAATTTAACGCTCATTTCCCACCAGGAAGAGGAAATAACAAAAGACTCAGCATGCCGTGAGGGAACCAAATTAGGGCCTGAAGCAATCCTGCGGCTTTGCGGACAGCTCACAAGAAAGTGATTTGACGAAAGGAGCTCACTGGCACTGTAATTCACAAACCTTCAGCGTTATAAATGACAGCTATCGTCCAAAAATATATTGATGGAAGGCTGCAAAGAGGACTTGAAAGTGGGGCAGATTTGCAGGAGAATGATTTCAGGGAGTAGACTGGAATTGCATTTAAAGCATACGAAAAGAGGGAGAACGTCAACATTGATGCACTTGGTCAAAAAGGGCGTATGCTTTTTTTCCAGAATATATTCAGGAAAAAAAAAATATGCTCTTTTTGGCCAACCAAGGAAGCATGTTATAGAAATCTGCACTACAATGAAGTCTCACTGCCCCCCGGTCAAAAGGGCCATCTGAAAAAAGTGTAAAATCCAGAAAGGCAGCACAGGCCATGGAGAACAGGGAGCCTTGTTATGCTGATGGGTGGGATGTAAATTGCCAACAGCCACTCTGGGGAAGTGTATGTTGTTTCCTGAACCACCTGAAAAACAAAGCAACGGAACCTACGGCACTTCCACTTATGGTCCTATAGCTTAGGGAAATTAAAATCAAAAACACACAGCCACCCCAAAGTTTCAGACGGCTCTGTTTACAAGAACCACGTCTACGGTACAAGTTAAATATCCCAGAAAGCGAAAAATGCATAAAGAAGTTGTGCTACGTACGTACAATGGAATATCACTCACCAATGAAATCTATGTCATCAGGCCCGTCGTGGCATAATGAGTGGATTCAGGTACAATGATTCTAAGTGAAATAAGTCACACAGAAAATGAAACATCATAAGATATCACTAATACACGGAATGTAATCTTGGCTACACATGAACTGAATTTCAAAACAGAACAGGTTCTCAAATTTAGAAAACCAACTTATGTTTGCTTAAGGGGAAAGGTGAGTTGGGGTGCTGCATAAAACCAGAGATAGAAATTAGCACAGATACCATTCCATACGTCAAATATGTAATAGTCAAGACCTACCCCTTGCTCAACGAAATGGGCTAAACACCCTATATTCAACGCCTACGAATACACCTGACTAGTAAGAATCTTCAAACCCATGGATTTATATGTCTCCATAAGAGAAACAAGCGTGTGTACAGCTGCATGAAGGCAGCAGAGACAATCTGATAAATCCCATTATCAAAATGAATTACAAAAACGAAACACAATGACAGTGAAATAGAGAGCAATTCTTAAATAATTCATTCAGGGCTTGTGATGCAACCTGGATTTACCTCATCTACACCCAGAGCTGAGTGAGACATAAGGTTGGACACTTCGGGCTGATAGCATTGGTGAGGTTCGATGAACAAATGCAGACCCTTTGAAGTCATACTGCATGGTACCCATTCCATGTGTCCCAACTCTCCAGGTTTAAGGGATTCTTCCTTCAACTAAAACATGCATGGGAAACACAAAGTATGGTGCACCGTGTGACCGGGAAACGTTTTCTAATGCATCTCAGATTTTGTCCCCTTTTACTCGGGTTCACCATTCCAGACCCTTTACTAAAACCCTCCCCACTTGGAGAGTCAGTGCCTTTAACCTCCTGTTTGGCACAGTTTGCAATTTCTGCGCAAGATAAACAGGAATAGGGAGAACCAATGAGAGACTAGCTGTAGGTGTCTGCACGGGCAAATTTAACGCTCATTTCCCACCAGGAAGAGGAATTAACCAAAGGCTCAGCATGCCGTGCCGGAAGCAGATTAGGGCCTGAAGCAATCCTGCGGGTTTGCGGCCAGCTCACAAGAAAGTGATTTGAAGAAAGGAGCTTGGGGCACTGTAATTCAAAAACCTCCAGAGTTATAAATGACAGCTCTCGTCCAAAAATATATTGAAGGTAGGCTGTGAAGAGGACTTGAAAGCGGGGCAGAATTGCAGGAAAACGATTTCAGGGGGTAGACTGGAATTGCATTTAAAGCATAGGAAAAGAGGCAGAACGTCGACAATGATGCACTTGGCCAAAAAGGGCGTATGCGTTTTTTCCTGAATATATTCAGGAAAAAACGCATACGCCCTTTTTGGCCAACCAAGCAAGCATGTTAAAGAAATCTGCACTATAGTGAAGTCTCACTGCCCACCGGTCAAAAGGGACATCTGAAAAAAGTGTAAAATCCACAAATGCAGCACAGGACTTGGAGAACAGGGAGCCTTGTTATGCTGATGGGTGGGATGTAAATTGCCAACAGCCACTCTGGAGAAGTGTATGGTGTTTCCTGAAACACCTAAAAAACAAAGCAACGGAGCCTACGGCACTTCCACTTATGGTCCTATAGCTTAGGGAAATTAAAATCAGAAACACACAGCCACCCCAAAGTTTCAGACGGCTCTGTTTACAAGAACCTCGTCTACGGTACAAGTTAAATATCCCAGAAAGCGAAAAATGCATAAAGAAGTTGTGGTACGTACGTACAATGGAATATCACTCACCAATGAAATCTATGTCATCAGGCCCGTCGTGGCATAATGAGTGGATTCAGGTACGATGATTCTAAGTGAAATAAGTCACACAGAAAATGAAACATCATAAGATATCACTAATACACGGAATGTAATCTTGGCTACACATGAACTGAATTACAAAACAGAACAGGGTCTCAAATTTAGAAAACCAAGTTATGTTTGCTTAAGGGTAAAGGTGAGTTGGGGTGCTGCATAAAACCAGAGATAGAAATTAGCACAGATACCATTCCATAAGTCAAATATGTAATAGTCAAGACCTACCCCTTGCTCAACGAGATGGACTATACACCCCATATTCAACGCCTAGCAATACACCTTACTAGTAAGAATCTTCAACCCCATGGATTATATGTCTCCATAAGAGAATCAAGCGTGTGTACAGCTGCATGAAGGCAGCAGAGAAAATCCGATAAATCCCATTATGAAAATTAATTACAAAAACAAAACACAATGACAGTGAAATAGAGAGCAATTCTTAAATAATTCATTCAGTGCTTGTGATGCAACCTGGATTTACCTCATCTACACCCAGAGCTGAGTGAGACATAAGGTTGGACACTTCGGGCTGATAGTATTGATGAGGTTCGATGAGCAAATGCAGACCCTTTGAAGTCATACGTCATGGTACCCGTTCCATGGGTCCCAACTCTCCAGGTTTAAACGATTCTTCCTTCAGCTAAAACATGCATGGGAATCCCACAGTATGGTGCACCATGTGACCGGGAAACGTTTTCAAATGCATGTCCGTTTTCGTCCGCTTTTTCTCGGGTTCACAATTCCAGACCCTTTACTAACAGTCTCCCCACTTAGACAGTCAGTGCCTTTATCTCCTGTTTGGCACAGTTTGCAATTTCTGCGCAAGATGAACGGGAATAGGGAGAACTAATGAGAGAGTAGCTGTAGCTGTCTGCACGGGCAAATTTAACTCTCATTTCCCACCAGGAAGAGGAATGAACCAAAGGCTCAGCGTGCCATGCCGGAACAAGATTAGGGCCTGAAGCAATCCTGCAGTTTTGCGGCCAGCTCAAAAGAAAACTAGTTGAAAAAAAGAGCTCGGGGCACTGTCATTCACAAACCTGCAGTTATCAATGACAGCTATCTTCCAAAAATATATTGAAGTAAGGCTGCAAAGCAGACTTGAAAGTGGGGCAGAATTGAAGGAAACCGATTTCAGGAGGTAGACAGTAATTGCATTTAAAGCATAGGAAAAGAGGCAGTACGTCGACAATGATGCACTTGGCCAAGAAGTGCATATGCGTTTTATCCAGGGCCCTCATTAAAGAGGGGAGGAGGCTCCCAGCACACTCCAATGGCCAACAGAGGGCCCATGTCACCAAGGCGACGTGTGCCACCCAGGCAGGAGTGACCTCATGTCAGAGGGCCCACCTCACAGAAGGGTGAGGTACCCAGCCAGGATCAGACTCTCACCAGAGGGCCCACATCACCAAGGGGATCGGATCCAGGCAGGAGTGGCCTCGCACCAGTGTGGCCAAATAATAGAAAGGTGAGGAACCCAGAACATGTGGCCTAAACAAGAGGACCCACATCTCCAAGGGGCTGGAAGTGAGGCAGGAAGGAGGAGCCAGAAAACAGAGGACCCATAGAATAAAAAATGAGGAATCCCGCAGTTGGAACCTCCTAGCATGCGGCAAGGAGCAGCGAGGCTATGGGTTCCCAGCCAGTGTGAACTCACAACAGAGGGCCCTCATCATTAAACTGTGAACAACACAGCTGTTGGGACCACAGAACAGAAGGCCCACATTCCCATGGGGTTGGCATCCTGGCAGGAGTGTACTCGCACCACAGGGCACACATCAGAAAAGTTTGGGAGCCCAGGAGTTAGGGCCTGACGCCAAACGGCCCTAATTACAGAGGGGAGCAGACTCCTAGCAGGCACCAACTCTCAACTGAGGGCACACGTCGCCAATGTGACGTGTGACAGCCAGGCAGGAATGACCTCACAGCCAAGGGCCTACGTCACAGAAGGGGGAGGAACCCAGCCAGGATAAGACTCCCACCAGAGGGCCCACATCACCAAGGGGATCAGAACCAGGCAGGAGTGGCCTCAAACCAGTATGGCCAAATCATAGAAAAGTGAAGAAACCAGAACATATGGCCTAAACCAGAGGACCCACATCAACAAGGGGCTCAGAGTGAGGCAGGCAGTAGGTGTCTCAAACAGAGGGCCCATAAAATAAAAAAGGTGGGGAATCCCGCAGTTGGAACCTCCCAGCAGGCGGCAAGGTACAGCGAGGCTATGGGATCCCGGCCGGTGTGAACTCACAACAGAGGGCCCTCATCACGAAACTGTGAACAACCCAGCAGTTGGGACAACAGAGCAGAAGGCCCACATTCCCATGTGGTTGGGAACCTGATAGGAGTGTCCTCCCACCAGAGGGCACACATCAGAAAAGTATGGGAGCCCAGGAGTTAGGGCCTGACGCCAGAGTGTCCTCATCACCGAGAGGAGAATGCTCCCAGCATGCTCCAACTGCCACCAGTGGGCCGACGTCACCAAGGCGGGGTGTGCCAGCCAGGCAGGAGTGACCTCAGGGCCGAGGGTCAACCTTACGGAACTGTGAGGAACCCAACCAGGATGAGACTCTCACCAGAGGGCCCACATCACCAAGGGGATGGGAACCAGGCAGGAGTGTTCTCACCACAGTGGTGCCACATCACTGAAAGGCGAGGAACCCACATGTGGCCTCAATCCACAACACCCACATCAACAAGGGGCTCAGAGTGAGGGAGGCAGGAAGTGTCTCACAACACACGGCCCATAGAATTATAAAGGTAAGGAATCCTGCATTTGGAAGCTCCAAGCAGGTGGCCCAGAGCACCAAGGCTCTGGGATGCATGCCGGAGTGAACTCACAGCAGAGGGCCCACATCCTGACACTGGGAGCAACCCAGCCGTTGGCACCTCAGAACAGAAGTCCCAAATCCGCATGGGGATGGGAACCTGGAAGGAGTGACATTGCACCAGTGGGCTCACATCAGAAAATGTGCGGAGCCCAGCAGTTAGGGCCTGACGCAAGAGGGCCCTCATCACCTTGGAGAGGAGCGTACAAGAAGGGTCCAACTGCCACCAGAGGTCCGACGTCACCAAGGCAACGGGAGCAAGCCAGGCAGGAGTGGCCTCACACCAGTGTGGCCAAATCATAGAAAGTTGAGGAACCCAGAATATGTGGCCCAAACAACCCCTTGGAGATGGGGCTGGGAGTGAGGCAGGCAGGAGGACCCTCAAAACAGAGGACCCATAGAATAAAAAATGTGAGGAATCCCGCAGTTGGAAACTCCTAGCATGCGGCAAGGAGCAGCGAGGCTATGGGATCCCAGCCAGTGTGAACTCACAACAGAGGGCCCTCATCATGAAACTGTGAACAACACAGCTGTTGGGACCACAGAAGAGAAGGCCCACATTCCCATGGGTTTGGTAACATGGCAGGAGTGTACTCGCACCACAGGGCACACATCAGAAAAGTTTGGGAGCCCAGGAGTTAGGGCCTGACTCCAGACAGCCCTAATTACCGAGGGGAGCAGACTCCTAGCAGGCACCAACTCCCAACTGAGGGCCCACGTCGCCAAGGTGACGTGCGTCAGCCAGGCAGGAGTGACCTCACAGCAGAGGGCCTACGTCACAGAAGGGGGAGGAACCCAGCCAGCATAAGACAATCACCAGAGGGCCCACATCACCAAGGGGATCAGAACCAGGCAGGAGTGGCCTCACACCAGTATGGCCAAATCATAGAAAAGTGAGAAACCCAGAACATATGGCCTAAACCAGAGGACCCATATCAACAAGGGGCTCAGAGTGAGGCAGGCAGGAGGTGTCTCAAACAGAGGGCCCATAAAATAAAAAAGGTGGGGAATCCCGCAGTTGGAAGCTCCAAGCAGTTGTCCCAGAGCACCGAGGCTATGGGATCCATGCCGGATTGAACTCACAGCAGAGGGCCCACATCCTGACACTGTGAGCAACCCAGCCGTTGGCACCTCAGAACAGAAGGCCCAAATCCGCATGGGGATGGGAACCTGGCCGGAGTGTCCTCTCACCACTTAGCACGTAGCAGAAAATATGGGTACCCAGCAGTTAGGGCCTGACACCAGAGTGTCCTCATCACCGAGAGGAGAAGGCTCCCAGCATGCTCCATCTGCGGCCAGAGGGCCAACGTCACCAAGGCGGTGTGTGCCAGCCAGGCAGGAGTGACCTCAGGGCAGAGGGCCAACCTTACGTAACTGTGAGGAACCCAACCAGGATGAGACTCTCACCAGAGGGCCCACATCACCAAGGGGATGGGAACCAGGCAGGAGTGTTCTGACCCCAGTGGGGCCACATCACTGAAAGGCGAGAAACCCACCACATGTGGCCTCAAACCAGAAGACCCACAACAACAAGGGGCTCAGAGTGAGGCAGGCAGGAAGTGTCTCACAACACACGGCCCATAGAAGAAAAAAGGTAAGGAATCCTGCAGTTGGAAGCTCCAAGCAGGTGGCCCAGAACACCGAGGATATGGGATGCATGCCGGAGTGAACTCACAGCAGAGGGCCCACATCCTGACACTGTGAGCAACCCACACGTTGGCACCTCAGAACAGAAGGCCCAAATCCGCATGGAGATGGGAATCCGGCAGGAGTGTCATCGCACCAGTGAGCACATATCCGAAAATGTGGGGAGCCCAGCAGTTAGGGCCTGACGCCAGAGGGCCCTCATCACCGATGGGAGGAGGCTCCCCGCACGCTCCAACTGCAACCAGAGGGCCCATGTGGCCAAGGCGACGTGTGCCAGCCAGGCAGGAGTGACCTCACAGCAGAGGACCCACCTCCCAGAAGTATGAGGAATCAAGCCAGGGTCCAACTCTCACCAGAGGGTCCACATCAACAAGAGGATGGGAACCAGTCACGAGTGTCCTCACACCAGTGGGGTCACATACCTAAAAGGTGAGGCAACCGGCACATGTGGCCTCAAACCAGAGGACCTACATCACCAAGGGGCTTGGAGTGAGGCAGGCAGGAGGAGCCTCACAACAGAGGGCCCAAAGTATAAAAAAGGGGCGGAATCCAGCAGTTGGAACCTCCCAGCAGTCGGCCCAGAGCACAGAGGCTATGGGATCTAGGCCTGAGTGAACTAACACCAGAGAACCAACATCACGAAACTGTGAGCAACCCAGGCGTTGGGACCACTGAGCAGAAGGCCCACTTCCTCATGGGGATGGGAACCTTACAGGAGTGTCCTGGCATCACTGGGCTCAGTCAGAAAACGTGGGGTGCCCAGCAGTTAGAGCCTGATGCCAGAGGGCCCTCATCACCTAGGAGAGGAGGCTCCCAGCAGGCTCCAACTGCCACCAGATGGCCGATGTCACCAAGGCAATGTGAGCAAGCCAGGCAGGAGTTACCTCACAGAAGAGGGCCCACCTCAAAGAAGGGTCAGGAACCCAGCAAGGATCAGACTTTCACCAGAGGGCCCACAACACCAAGGGGATGTGAACCAGGCAGGAATGTCCTCACACCATTGGGGCCATATCATCGAAAGGTGAGGGACCCAACACACGTGGCCTCAAACCAGAGGACATACATCACCAAGGGTCTGCGAGGGAGGCAGGCAGGAG
Organism: Delphinapterus leucas; assembly: GCF_059928025.1. NCBI lineage: Eukaryota > Metazoa > Chordata > Mammalia > Artiodactyla > Monodontidae > Delphinapterus > Delphinapterus leucas. Next base: position 1,002,999 of record NW_028322272.1, on the reverse strand, counting down.
TAGCCTCAAAAGAGAGGGCCCATAGAATAAAAAAGGTGAGGTATCCCACAGTTGGAACGTCCCAGCAGGTGGCAAGGAGCAGCGAGGCTATGGGTTCCTGGTCGGTGTGAACTCACAAAAGAGGGCCCTCATCATGAAACTGTGAACAACCCAGCCATTGTGTCCACAGAGCAGAAGGCCCCCATTTCCATGGGGTTGGGAACCTGGCAGGAGTGTATTCGCAACACAGGGCACACATCAGAAAAATTTGGGAGCCCAGGAGTTAGGGCCAGACGCCAGAGGGCCCTCATTACCGAAGGGAGGAAACTCCCAGCAGGCACCAAATCCCAACTGAGGGCCGACGTCGCCAAGGTGACGTGCGCCAGCCAGGCAGGAGTGACCTCACAGCAGAGGGCAAACGTCACAGAAGGGAGAGGAACCCAGCCAGGATAAGACTCTCACCAGAGGGCCCACATCACCAAGGGGATCGGAACCAGGCAGAAGTATCCTCACACCAGTGTGGCCAAATAATGGAAAGGTGAGGAACCCAGAACATGTGGCCTAAACCACAGGAACCACATCTCCAAGGTGCTCGGAGTGAGGCAGGCAGGAGTAGCCTAACAACACAGGGACCATAGATCAAAAAATGTGAGGAATCCAGCAGTTGGAACGTCCCAGCAGGCGGCCAGGAGCAGCGAGGCAATGGGATCCTTTCTGGAATGAACTCACACCAGAGGGCCCTCATCATTAAACTGTGAGCGACCCAACCGTTGGGACCTCACAGCAGAAGGCGCACATCCACATGGGGATGGGAACCCGGCAGGAGTGTCATCGCACAAGTGGACAAACATCAGAAAAAATGGGGAGCCCAGCAGTTATTGACTGATGCCACAGGGCCCTCATCACCGAGGGGAGGAGACTCCCAGCAAGCTCCAACTGCCACCAGAGGGCCGACGTCTCCAAGGCAACGGGAACAAGCCAGGCAGGTGTGACCTCAGAGCAGAGGGACCACCTCACAGAAAGGTGACGAAACCAGCCAGGATCAGACTCTCACCAGACAGCCCACATCACCAAGGGGATATGAACCAGGCAGGAGTGTCCTCACACCAGTGGGTCCACATCTTTAATAGGTGGGTAAACTGGCACATGTGGCCTCAAACCAGAGGACACACATCACCAATGGGCTGGGAGTGAGGCAGGTGTCTGGACGGGCACATTTAACTCTCATTTCCCACCAGGAAGAGGAATTAACCAAACGCTCAGCGTGCCGTGCCGGAACCAGATTACGGCCTGAAGCAAACCTGCGGTTTTGTGGCCAGCTTACAAGGAAGCGAGTTAAGAAAGGAAATCAGGGACACTGTAATTCACAAACCTGCAGAGTTATAAATGACAACTATTGTCAAAAATATATTGAAGTAAGGCTGCAAAGAAGACTTGAAAACACGGCAGAATTCCAGGAATCAGATTTCAGGAGGTAGATTTGAATTGCATTTAAAGCATATGAAAAGCAGCAGATCTTTGACAGTGATGCACTTGGACAAAAAGAGCGTATGCATTTTTTCGTGAATATATTCAGGAAAAAACGCATACGCCCTTTTTGGTCAACCAAGCACTCGAGCAATGGAAATCCGCACTACAATGAAGTCTCTTTTCCCATTCGTCAAAAGGGCCATCTGAAAAAAGTGTAAAAACGAGAAACACAGGACAGGCCATGGAGAACAGGGAGCCTTGTTATGCTGATGGGTGGGATGTAAATTGCCAACAGACACTCTGGAGATGTTTATGGTGTATCCTGAAACATCTAAAAAACAAAGCTACAGAGCCTAGGGCACTTCCACTTATGGTCCTATAGCTTAGGAAAATTAAAATCAACAAGACACAGCCAACACAAAATTTAGGGCTGCTGTGTTTACAAGAACCTTGAGTCCAGTACAAATTAAATATCCCAGAAAGAAAAAAATGGATAAAGAAGTTGTGCTACTTACGTACAACGGAATATCACTCAGCAATGAAATCAATGTCATCAGGCCTGTAGCAGCAAATTGAGTGGACTTAAGCACGATGACTCTAAGAGAAATATGTCACACAGAGAAAGACAGTAATCATAAGATATCACTAATAGAGGGAGTGTAAACTTGGCTCCACATGAACTGAATTACAAAACCGAACAGTGTCTCACATTTAGCTAAAAAACTTATGCTTGCTTAAGGGGAAAGTTGAGTTGGGGTGCTGTATAAAACCAGAGATTGAAATTAGCACAGATACCTTTCCATAAGCCAAATATGTAATAGACAAGACCTACTCCTTGCTCAACGAAATAGACTCATCCATGCTGTATCATCTCACACCTGTTAGAATGGGCATCATCAGAAAATCTACAAACAACAAATGCTGGAAAGGGTGTGGAGATAAGGAACCCTCTTCCACTATTGTTGGGAATGTAAATAGATACAGTCACTGTGGAGAACATTATGGAGTTTCTTATAAAACTAAAAATAGAATTACCATATGATACAGCAATCCCACTACTGGGCATATACCCAGACAAAACCAAAAATCAAAAAGAGACATTCACCGCAATGTTCATTGCATCACTATTTACAATATCCAGGTAATGGAAGCAACCTAAATGCCCAGACAGACGAATGCATAAAGATGTGGTACATATATAAAATGGAATATTACTAAGCCATAAAAAGGAATGAAATTGGATCATTTGTAGAGACGTTGATGGATCTAGAGACTGTCATACAGAGTGAAGTAAGTCAGAAAGAGAAAAACAAAACAAATCTTGTATATTAATGCATATATGTGGAACCTAGAAAAATTGTACAGATGAACCGTTTTGCAAGACAGAAATAGAGCAACAGATGTAGACAACAAACGTATGGACACCAAGGGGGGAGAGCGGTTGGGGGGGTGGTGGTGGGAGGAGTTGAGAGATTGGGATTGGCATGTATACATTTATATGTATAAAATAGATAACCAATAAGAACCTGCTGTATAAAAAATAAAATAAAATTCAAAATTAAAAAAATAAAATTAAAAAAAGTAAAACAGAAAAAATATTCTTCCCTTCACATACATGTATTAATATGAATAAATTATTTCCATGCTTATATCTGTAAATACAAAAAAGAGGAATAAAATCTACCTTGAACCAAAAACGGAAAAAAGAAAAAAAATCAGAACCCACCATTTACACAGAGGAAAACCGTATCAGGGCACTTGCTCCAGTTGTAAACCATTCTGAAGTTGGTCAGTGGTGGGGAATCATCTCCCATTCAGCCAGCAGGCCCCACGCAACAAGCGTCCTCTTTGCAAAGCTGGGGGACCATGCCGAGACATCTGTGAGTAAACGTGGGCCGAACCCCAGGCCAGCTGCTGCTGAAATGTTCCCACCCTTCCCAGGTAAAACACCTGAATATGTACAAGGACTCGAAAGCCTAGAGGAAGGGCCATGGAGCCACACGAGTGACAGCATGCCGGCCGACTTGGTGCCTGCAGGCCAGCCAGGATGGTCCTGGCCCGGGGTGCTCTTCTGGAAGCTTTCCATTTCCCTGCCTGAGATACCCCTCCTGTCCTCGCCCCCACTGCTTTCTTCCTTCCTCACCTCTGCCCAGGAAGAAATTCCAGTGGCAGGTATGGGTGTCACATCCTCTTCTTTAGCAGGTGGCATCTTGGCAACTGCTGCAGAAAGTCCAGCAGAACCCCACTCACACTGGGCCACCCACAAAGCCGTGGCCTCTCACTCCGTCCCACCAGCCCAGCCCCGAGACTGTTGACAGGGCAGAGAAAATGGCGTCAGGCACAGCCATTTTATATGTGTGTTTATATCGATATCAACCCAGGCACACCTGGGGAGGGCTGGCCGGCACGGTCAGGCTGCCCAGGTCAGCCAATCATCACCCCTCAGGGTCTCACAATTGCAGAAAATGGAAATTGCTGAATCAGCCAGGTCCAAGGAACAGGTGTGGGCTCTTGAGAGTCAGGATAGACAAGGGGTTGTAGCTCCGGCTTGTTTTCTAATCATTTTAACTGGCCCATGAGTGGGAGACAACTTCAAGAAAACCCTCTCCTAATGAGAGGACCCCAGGAGTCAGGGAGAGGAGGGGTGGGTGGTGGGTGGAGACAGAGGCCTGGTGCCCCGGGTGCAGTGGAAGTCTCTGGAAGACCAGGTGGAGGGAGGCCGCACAGAGTGATGCCCAGGGTCACAGACCTGACGGAGGTGCTATTTGTTAGTTCAAGTCCTGCTCTGAGGTGCTCTGTGTCAGATCTGAGCGACAGGTGAGCTGGGAGTGCTCTGCAATGTGGGCTATGTGCACGGTTCCTGTGTGCCCAGCCTTGCCACGGTACCTGCAAGGGTAGCTCTGTATCCTGGGAGGGGCCTGACCACGAGAGCCCCATGGGCTGCAAGGGACCTGCGCAGGGAACCCCATATCCTGGGAGGGGCCTGAACACGAGAGCCCCGTGGGCTGGCGTGGGTGTGGGGTACCTGCCCAGGTGAGCTTCATATCCTGGGATTGGCCTGACCTCGAGAGCCCCATGGGCTGCTGGAGTCCTGGTAAAGGATGTCAGGACAGTCAGTGAAGCCACCGAGGATATACCTCCAGTAGTTCCTAAATCCTACACCCTGCTGGTCATTCTACCAACCACCAGGACTTGGTATTCTGTATTAGTCTTGAATGATGCCTTCTTTTGTATTCCATTAGTCCGAGAGTCACAAAAAATTTTGGCTTGTGAGTGGCAGGACTCAACATACAACTAAAACAATACTTCCGGGCCGTCTTGCCCCAAGGGTTCAAAAATTCCCACACCACCTTTGGGGAAAGCTCAGCTAAAGACCTAAAAGCTCTACCTCTGGAAAAGGAAACACTCCTTCAATATGCAGACGACATTCTGATCGCCAGCCCTACTAAGGAGACCTCTGAACTACCAAGCCAATAGAGGATAGAAGTTGTCCAAGAAAAAGCTCAAATATCACAGACTACGGTGACCTGCCTGGGCTTCATTCTCACAGAAGGTCGGAGAAGCACATCCCAGGAAAGGGAAGAAACAATTTATAGCCTTACCCCTTTCTAAAACTAGAAGACAGCTTAGGGGTTCCTGGGGAGGCCAGGGTTTGCTGCTTCTGGATCCCTAACTACAGTCTACTAGCTGGGCCTCTATATGAAACACTGAAAGGAGAAGATGATGATCCTTTTGAATAGAATCCAGAAGTGGCCTTTCAAGAATGGAAAGAGCAGTCAATTCAGACCCTTGCCCTGGAACTCCCTAATTTAGCTAAACCCTTTGACCTTTACATTCCTGGTGAAAGGTGAATCGCCATTGGAGTATTAGTGCAAAAACTGAGACCACTTGAAATGGAACAATGCAAGAATGCCATATAGGTAGGATAAACTACGGTCACCATGGAGCTTGGCCCACCGCCACATCTGCCCAAGATACTGGCGGTATCTAAAAACCTGGAAATCAGCAGCCCAAAAGGCCACCTCCCTCTTAAGGGAAAAGGACCCCACGTGGTGATCCTAACCGCCAACCATGCCCTGAAGTTGCAGGGTTTGCTCCGTGGGCACACTGACCTCGAGTGAGGAGGCCCTCCAACTCCAACCTCCAGAGAGATAACCAGGGGCAACGGGGCAACATGACAACTCATGTGACCATCACTTGACTTGGAGTTTCTCTCATAAAACAACAAGAGTGTGTCCCAAAAGAGTAGACTACTGCTTGCAGGACTTACTGCACCCAGAGGGGAGCTAATAATCTTGGCGGGGGAACCGAATATCACGCTGTAACCATAGAAAAGCCTAGAAACACCGTGATGATGGTGGCCAATAAGACCGGCTGGACTCCTGTTTACTTCAAAAGGCTGTTGACTCAGTGGCCATCATGGTCCTTCATCACCACTGACCCTGGGCTGTCTGGGAGTTGAGCGGGCAGGGTCCTGACACCTGGTGCTGTTTTTACGTTAATTCAGGGGCCTAATTGAAGAAAGCGCAGACTACTGGTCAGAGCATCTAGGCTGGCAGAAACGGTCAGCCTAAGGTGGCCAAATAAATGTGGGGCGGGGTGAAACTGGACCTCACAGCATCACTGCACATCTCCTTCCTGGACCCTTAACGGTCATTAGAATCTATAACACTTCCAATACTGGTGCTCAGGCGGACGAGCAGGGAGGCAGCAGCCCTGGGGACAATCAACGTCACCTGGAGGCTGCTGGGGAGAAGTTCTGACCCTCGCCCACGAGTATGAGTGCTCTTAACTCAGCACTCAGCAGTTACAGAAGAAGGGTCTGCACCCTCAGCACTCCAAGAATGAGGAAGGGGACAAAAGGCAGAAGCGGGGTTTGTCCCAGGCAAAGCCCCTTAAAAATCCCTGGGAGATAAAAATAGAATCTGGGCAATAAAATAAAGTCTAACCTTTTTATCCTTTGTGCTTTGTCTAATTTCACGTGCTCCTAGGGTCCCGCATACAGAGGTTCCACACCTGGCACTTCAGACCAGATTTTCTAGTGCAGAATGGCTGGGTCGACACATCAGATCCTGGGGCCCAGGGCAGACTCCGTGATATAGAGCCTGAGCTGCAGCCAACCGGGCCCTCGAGAGAGCTCTGCCCCCTCCCTCCCACTGACTCTGACAGGATCTCTACACAGCAGCCCAGCCCACAGCCCACAGGGTAGCACATGCTCTCACCTCTCCATTCTCTGATCAAAATATAAAGTTTCCTTTGCTTCTGAACAAAACTCAGTCTCGATCTGTTGGCTCCAATGACACCGGGCAGGGGGACACTTGCTGGGGTCCACTCTGGAGGATCAGTAACATAAATTGAGAACCTTGTAACTTCAATGAACAGATGTGTGAGCCAAACTGTAATTAACATAGAACAGTGTATAAGGCTCGGGTAAAATAAGATGTTTCTAACACTTCCATTTGATATTTCCATCACTTTATTATAAGCAAGTTCACTGAAAAGGTTTGTCTTATTTGTCAGGTCAATATTAGAGAAACGAAATGATTTCTTTCCAAGGATGTACATCTAAAAATCTTGGTTAAAGCTTCAATCTTGTTTTAAATGCTTTTCCATTGAAAATGATACCTCTCTTTCAGCTCCCCCATTTCTGAGAAGTATAAAATCTTATAATTTATGATTACCAAAGAGGAAAGGTGGGAGGAGGGATAAATTAACAGTTTGGGATTAACACATACACACTGCTATGTATATAATCAATCATCAACAAGGAACTACTGTATAGCACAGGGAACTACACTCAATATTTTGCAATAAGCTATAAGGGGAAATAATCTGAAAAAAGAATAGATATTTTTATTGACATCATCTATCAATGACAGTTAAAATGGAACCTAAGGGAAGCCGTTGGTGAGTGCTTCTGACCCTGAAGACTTCAATCATCTAAAGTTTGGACTCTGCCTACTTCCCAAGGCCCTTAATGAACATATGTGTAGCCGTAGCTTAAAAAATTCCCCAGTTTGGGTTGCGGAGAGACACTGATTTTGAAAAAGCCCTGGTGGTCTCCTCACATGAATGGGATCCTTCCTACAGCTAAAACATGCCTGTCACACCCAGAGGATGGTATACCGTCTGATCGGGAAGAGTTTGGAAAAGGCATCTCATCTCCTCATCTCCTGGTGCTCGGGTTCACCACTCCGGCGTCTTTACTAACAGTCTCCCCACTTGGAGATGTCAGCACTGTCAACATCCTGTTGTGTACAGTTTGGAATTTGTCCAGAGGATGAAGCGGAAGGAGGAGGAACAATGAGAGACAAGTCCTAGGTGCTCGGACAGCCACATGTCACTTTAATTTCCAATCAGAAAGACGAATTGACCAAAGGCTAGGGTTGCCCATGGAAACAGAATAGGCCTTGAGGAAATCCCGCTGCTTTGTGGCCAGTTCCCATAAACACAAGTAAAAAATGGAATTCAGGGGCACTAAAATTCACGAAACTGTAGAGTTGAAAATATCTATCCCTAAAAAATGTCTTGAGGATAGTCAGAGAAAAGGACTTGTAAGCAAGGGAGAATGGCAGGAAAGGGATTGGAAGAGGTAGAAAGGACTCGCCATTAAGCACCAGAAAAGGGGCTGAACATTTGCAACTTTGCACTTGGTCAAAAAGGGTGTATGCGTCTCTTTCTGTATATATTCAAGAAAAGGGCACACACATTTTTAGCCAACCAAACAGGTGGGCCCTGGAAATCAATACTACAAAAGATATCACTTCACATCAGTCAGAAGAGCCGTCCTCATAAAGTGTAAACACCAGAAATGCAGGACAGGAAAGGAGAAAAGGGAGCCCTGTGAGGCTTATAGTGGAAATGTATATTGCCAACGGTCACTCTGGAGAAGTGTATTGTGTTTACTAAAGCATCTAAAAAATGAGCTACAGAGCACAGGGCACTTGCACTCATGGACGTGTATCTTGGGAAAAACAAAAATCGAGAGGACACAGGCACCCCAATGTTTACCGCCTCTCTGTTTAAAAGAACCTCGACTAGGATATAACTTAAATGTCTCTGGAGGGAAAAAATGGATAGAGATGTGGTACTTATGTAGAGTGGAATATTACTCAGCCTGGAAATCAATGAAATATGGCCATTTGTAACAACTCCAGAGGAGTTACGTATGATCATTCGAAGTCACATAATTCAAAAGAAAAAGACACATATCATAAGATATCATTTAAAGCAACATAAGATATCACTAATACACGGAATGTAAACTTGGGGACACATGAATGGAACTACAAAACAGAACGGGGCCTCAAATTTAGAAAACCAACATATGCTTGCTTAAGGGGAAAGGTGAGTTCGGGTGCTGAATAAAACCAGAGATTGAAATTAGCACAGATACTGTTCCATAAGCCAAATATATAATAGAAAAGACCTACTTTTTGGTCAACGAAATGACTCAACACCCCATATTCACCACCTAGGAATATACCTGACTAGTAAGAGTCTTAAAACGTATGGATTTATATGTCTCCGTAAGAGAATCAAGCGTGTGTAGAGCGACATAAACGCAGCAGTGAAAATCAGCTAAATCACATTTTCAAAATAAATTTCAAAAACATAACAAAATGGTAGTGAAATAGAGAGCAATTCTTAAAAAATTCTTTCAGGGCTTGTGATGCAACCTGGATTTAACACATCTACACCCACAGCTGGATGAGACATAAGGCTGGACACTTCGAGCTGATAGCATTGGTGAGGTTCTGTGAGCAAATGCAGACCATTTGAAGTCATACAGCATTTTACCCATTCCATGGGTTTCAACTCTCCAGGTTTAAGGGATTCTTCCTTCAGCTAAAACGTGCATGGGAAACCCAGTGTATGGTCCACCGTGTGATTGGGAAACGTTTTTAAATGCATCTCAGTTTTCGTCCCCTGGTACTCGGGTTCACCATTCCAGACGCTTTACTAACACTCTCCCCACTTGGAGAGTCAGTGTCTTTAACCTCCTGTCTGGCTCAGTTTGCAATTTACGCAGAAGATGTACAGGAATAGGGAGAACCAATGAGAGATTAGCTGTAGGTGTCTGCATGGGCAAATGTAATGCTCATTTCCCACCAGGAAGGAGAATTAAACAAACGGTCAGCGTGCAATGCCGGAACAAGATTAGGGCCAGAAGCAATCCTATGGTTTTGCAGCCAGCTCAAAAGAAAACGAGTTGAAGAAACGAGCTCAGGGGCACTGTAATTCACAAACATGCAGAGTTATAAATGACAGCTATTGTCCAAAAATATATTGAAGTAAGGACGCGAAGAGGACTTGAAAGTGGGGCAGAATTGCAGGAAACCGATATCAGGAGTTAGACTGAAAATGCATTTAAAGCATAGGAAAAGAGGCAGAACGTTGACAATGATGCACTTGGCTAAAAAGGGCGTATTCGATTTTTCCTGAATATAGTCAGGAAAAAACGCATACACGCTTTTTGGCCAACCAAGCAAGCTTGCAAAGGAAATCTGCACTACAATGAAGTCTCACTTCCCCCTGGTCATAAGGGCCATCTGAAAAAACTGTAAAATCCAGAAAGACAGGACAGGCCATGGAGAAAACGGAGCATTGTTATGCTGATGGGTGGGATGTAAATTGCCAACAGCCACTCTGGAGAAGTGTATGGCGTTTCCTGAAACACCTAAAAAAGAAAGGAACTGAGCCCAGTGCACTTCCACATATGGTCTTTTAGCTTAGAGAAATTAAAATCAGAAAGACGCAGCCACCACAAACTTTGGGACAGCTCTGTTTAGAACCTTGTCTACCCTACAAGTTAAATATCCCAGAGAGCAAAAAAGGGATAAAGAAGTTGTAGTACTTACGTAAAATGGAATATCACTCAGCAAGGAAATCTATGTCATCAGGCCCAAAGCAGCATAAGGACTGGATTCAGGTACGATGTCTCTAAGTGAAATAAATCACACAGATAAAAAAACCTCATAAGATGTCACTAATACACGGAATGTACACTTGGCTACACATGAACTGAAATACAAAACAGAACAGGGTCTCAAATTTAGAAAACCAACTTATGCTTGCTTATGGGGAAAGGTGAGTTGGGGTGCTGCATAAAAACAGAGATTGAAATTAGCACAGATACCGTTCCATAAGCCAAATACGTAATAGACAAGACCTACTCCTTGCTCAACGAAATGCACTAAACACCCTATATTCAACGCCTAGGAATACACCTGGCTAGTAAGAATCTTCAAACCCATGGATTTATATGTCTCCATAAGAGAATCAAGCGTGTGTACAGCTGCATGAAGGCAGCAGAGAAAATCCGATAAATCCCATTATCAAAATGAATTACAAAAACAAAACACAATGACAGTGAAATAGAGAGGAATTCTTAAATAATTCATTCAGGGCTTGTGATGCAACCTGGATTTACCTCATCTACACCCAGAGCTGAGTGAGACATAAGGTTGGACACTTCGGGCTGATAGCATTGGTGAGGTTCAATGAGCAAATGCAGACCCTTTGAAGTCATACTGCATGGGACCCATTCCATGGGTCCCAACTCTCCAGGTTTAAGCGATTCTTCCTTCAGCTAAAACATGCAGGGGAAACCCACAGTATGGTGCACCATGTGACCGGGAAACGTTTTCAAATGCATCTCAGTTTTTCTCCCATTTTACTGGAGTTCACAATTCCAGACCCTTTACTAACACTCTCCCCACTTGGAGAGTCAGTGCCTTTAACCTCCTGTTTGGGACAGTTTGCAATTTCTGCACAAGATGAACAGGAATAGGGAGAACCAATGAGAGACTAGCTGTAGGTGTCTGCACGGGCAAATTTAACGCTCATTTCCACCAGGAAGAGGAATTAACCAAAGGCTCAGCATGCCATGCCGGAACCAGATTAGGGCCTGAAGCAATCCTGCGGGTTTGCGGCCAGCTCACAAGAAAGCGATTTGAAGAAAGGAGCTCAGGGGCACTGTAATTCACGAACCTGCAGAGTTATAAATGACAGCTATCGTCCAAAAATATATTGAAGGAAGGCTGCGAAGAGGACTTGAAAACGGGGCAGAATTGCAGGAAAACGATTTCATTGGGTAGACTGGAATTGCATTTAAAGCATAGGAAAAGAGGCAGAACGTCGACAATGATGCACTTGGCCAAAAAGGGCGTATGCGTTTTTCCTGAATATATTCAGGAAAAAACGCATACGCCCTTTTTGGCCAACCAAGCAAGCATGTTAAAGGAATCTGCACTACAATGAAGTCTCACTGCCCCCCGGTCAAAAGGGCCATCTGAAAAAAGTGTAAAATCCAGAAATGCAGCACAGGCCATGGAGAACAGGGAGCCTTGTTATGCTGATGGGTGGGATGTAAATTGCCAACAGCCACTCTGCAGAAGTGTATGGTGTTTCCTGAAACACCTAAAAAACAAAGCAACGGAGCCTACGGCACTTCCACTTATGGTCCTATAGCTTAGGGAAATTAAAATCAAAAACACACAGCCACCCCAAAGTTTCAGACGGCTCTGTTTACAAGAACCTCGTCTACGGTACAAGTTAAATATCCCAGAAAGCGAAAAATGGATAAAGAAGTTGTGGTACGTACGTACAATGGAATATCACTCACCAATGAAATCTATGTCATCTGGCCCGTCGTGGCATAATGAGTGGATTCAGGTACGATGATTCTAAGTGAAATAAGTCACACAGAAAATGAAACATCATAAGATGTCACTAATACACGGAATATAATCTTGGCTACACATGAACTGAATTACAAAACAGAACAGGGACTCAAATTCAGAAAACCAACTTATGTTTGCTTAAGGGGAAAGGTGAGTTGGGGTGCTGCATAAAACCAGAGATAGAAATTAGCACAGATACCATTCCACACGTCAAATATGTAATAGTCAAGACCTACCCCTTGCTCAACGAAATGGGCTAAACACCCTATATTCAACGCCTAGGAATACAACTGACTAGTTTGAATCTTCAAACCCATGGATTTATATGTCTCCATAAGAGAATCAAGCGTGTGTACAGCTGCATGAAGGCAGCAGAGAAAATCCGATAAATCCCATTATCAAAATGAATTACAAAAACAAAACACAATAACAGTGAAATAGAGAGCAATTCTTAAATAATTCATTCAGGGCTTGTGATGCAACCTGGATTTACCTCATCAAAACCCAGAGCTGAGTGAGACATAAGGTTGGACACTTCGGGCTGATAGCATTGGTGAGGTTCGATGAGCAAATGCAGACCATTTGAAGTCATACTGCATGGTACCCATTCCGTGGGTCCCAACTCTCCAGGTTTAAGCGATTCTTACTTCAGCTAAAACATGCATGGGAAACCCACAGTATGGTGCACCGTGTGACCGGGAAACGTTTTCAAATGCATCTCAGTTTTCGCCCCTTTTACTCGGGTTCACAATTCCAGACCCTTTACTAACACTCTCCCCACTTGGAGAGTCAGTGCCTTTAACCTCCTGTTTGGGACAGTTTGCAATTACTGAGCAAGATGAACAGGAATAGGGAGAACCAATGAGAAACTAGCTGTAGGTGTCTGCACGGGCAAATTTAATGCTCATTTCCCACCAGGAAGAGGAATTAACCAAAGGCTCAGCATGCCGTGCCGGAACCAGATTAGGGCCTGAAGCAATCCTGCGGGTTTGCGGCCAGCTCACAAGAAAGCGATTTGAAGAAAGGAGCTCAGGGGCACTGTAATTCACAAACCTGCACAGTTATAAATGACAGCTGTCGTCCAATAATATATTGAAGGAATGCTGCGAAGAGGACTTGAAAGCGGGGCAGAATTGCAGGAAAACTATTTCAGGGTGCAGACTGGAATTGCATTTAAAGCATAGGAAAAGAGGCAGAACGTCGACAATGATGCACTTGGCCAAAAAGGTCGTATGCGTTTTTTCCTGAATATATTCAGGAAAAAACGCATACGCCCTTTTTGGACAACCAAGCAAGCATGTTAAAGGAATCTGCACTACAATGAAGTCTCACTGCCCCCCGGTCAAAAGGGCCATCTGAAAAAAGTGTAAAATCCAGAAATACAGCACAGGCCATGGAGAACAGGGAGCCTTGTTATGCTGATGGGTGGGATGTAAATTGCCAACAGCCACTCTGCAGAAGTGTATGGTGTTTCCTTAAACACCTAAAAAACAAAGCAACGGAGCCTACGGCACTTCCACTTATGGTCCTATAGCTTAGGGAAATTAAAATCAAAAACACACAGCCACCCCAAAGTTTCAGACGGCTCTGTTTACAAGAACCTCGTCTACGGTACAAGTTAAATATCCCAGAAAGCGAAAAATGGATAAAGAAGTTGTGATACGTACGTACAATGGAATATCACTCACCAATGAAATCTATGTCATATGGCCCGTCGTGGCATAATGAGTGGATTCAGGTACGATGATTCTAAGTGAAATAAGTCACACAGAAAATGAAAGATCATAAGATGTCACTAATACACGGAATATAAACTTGGCTACACATGAACTGAATTACAAAACAGAACAGGGTCTCAAATTTAGAAAACCAACTTATGTTTGCTTAAGGGGAAAGGTGAGTTGGGGTGCTGCATAAAACCAGAGATAGAAATTAGCACAGATACCATTCCACACGTCAAATATGTAATAGTCAAGACCTACCCCTTGCTCAACGAAATGGGCTAAACACCCTATATTCAACGCCTAGGAATACAACTGACTAGTTTGAATCTTCAAACCCATGGATTTATATGTCTCCATAAGAGAATCAAGCGTGTGTACAGCTGCATGAAGGCAGCAGAGAAAATTCGATAAATCCTATTATCAAAATGAATTACAAAAACAAAACACAATGACAGTGAAATAGAGAGCAATTCTTAAATAATTCATTCAGGGCTTGTGATGCAACCTGGATTTACCTCATCAAAACCCAGAGCTGAGTGAGACATAAGGTTGGACACTTCGGGCTGATAGCATTGGTGAGGTTCGATGAGCAAATGCAGACCATTTGAAGTCATACTGCATGGTACCCATTCCGTGGGTCCCAACTCTCCAGGTTTAAGCGATTCTTACTTCAGCTAAAACATGCATGGGAAACCCACAGTATGGTGCACCATGTGACCGGGAAACGTTTTCAAATGCATCTCAGTTTTCGTCCCCTTTTACTCGGGTTCACAATTCCAGACCCTTTACTAACACTCTCCCCACTTGGAGAGTCAGTGCCTTTAACCTGCTGTTTGGCACAGTTTGCAATTTCTGCTTAAGATGAACAGGAATAAGGAGAACCAATGAGAGACTAGCTGTAGGTGTCTGCACGGGCAAATTTAATGCTCATTTCCCACCAGGAAGAGGAATTAACCAAAGGCTCAGCATGCCGTGCCGGAAACAGATTAGGGCCTGAAGCAATCCTGCGGGTTTGCGGCCAGCTCACAAGAAAGCGATTTGAAGAAAGGAGCTCAGGGGCACTGTAATTCACAAACCTGCAGAGTTATAAATGACAGCTATCGTCCAAAAATATATTGAAGGAAGGCTGCGAAGAGGACTTGAAAGCGGGGCAGAATTGCAGGACAACGATTTCAGGGGGTAGACTGGAATTGCATTTAAAGCATAGGAAAAGAGGCAGAACGTCGACAATGATGCACTTGGCCAAAAAGTGCGTATGCGTTTTTTCCTGAATATATTCAGGAAAAAACGCATACGCACTTTTTGGCCAACCAAGCAAGCATGTTAAAGAAATCTGCACTAAAATGAAGTCTCACTGCCCCCCGGTCAAAAGGGCCATCTGAAAAAAGTGTAAAATCCAGAAATGCAGCACAGACCATGGAGAACAGGGAGCCTTGTTATGCTGATGGGTGGGATGTAAATTGCCAAGAGCCACTCTGAAGAAGTGTATGGTGTTTCCTGAAACACCTAAAAAACAAAGCAACGGAGCCTACGGCACTTCCACTTATGGTCCTATAGCTTAGGGAAATTAAAATAAAAAACACACAGCCACCCCAAAGTTTCAGACGGCACTGTTTGCAAGAAACTCGTCTACGGTACAAGTTAAATATCCCAGAAAGCGAAAAATGGATAAAGAAGTTGTGGTACGTACGTACAATGGAATATCACTCAGCAATGAAATCTATGTCATTTGGCCCGTCGTGGCATAATGAGTGGATTCAGGTACGATGATTCTAAGTGAAATAAGTCACACAGAAAATGAAACATTATAAGATATCACTAATACACGGAATGTAGTCTTGGCTACACATGAACTGAATTACAAAACAGAACAGGGTCTCAAATTTTGAAAACCAACTTATGTTTGCTTAAGGGGAAAGGTGAGTTGGGGTGCTGCATAAAACCAGAGTTAGAAATTAGCACAGATACCATTCCATACGTCACATACGTAATAGTCCAGACCTACCCCTTGCTGAACGAAATGGGCTAAACACCCTCTATTCAATGCCTAGGAATACACCAGACTAGTAAGAATCTTCAAACCCATGGATTTATATGTCTCCATAAGAGAATCAAGCGTGTGTACAGCTGCATGAAGGCAGCAGAGAAAATCCGATAAATCCTATTATCAAAATGAATTACAAAAACAAAACACAATGAGAGTGAAATAGAGAGCAATTCTTAAATAATTCATTCAGGGCTTGTGATGCAACCTGCATTTACCTCATCTACACCCAGAGCTGTGTGAGGCATAAGGTTGTACACTTCGGGCTGATAACATTGGTGAGGTTCGATGAGCAAATGCAGACCATTTTAAGTCATACTGCATGGTACCAATTCCAAGGGTCCCAAATCTCCAGGTTTAAGCGATTCTTCCTTCAGCTAAAACATGCATGGGAAACCCACAGTATGGTACACCGTGTGACCGAGAAACGTTTTCAAATGCATCTCAGTTTTCGGCCCCTTTTACTCGGGTTCACCATTCCAGACCCTTTACTAACACTCTCCCCACTTGGAGAGTCAGTGCCTTTAACCTGCTGTTTGGCACAGTTTTCAATTTCTGCGCAAGATGAACAGGAATAGGGAGAACCAATGAGAGCCTAGCTGTAGGTGTCTGCACGGGCAAATTTAACGCTCATTTCCAACCAGGAAGAGGAATTAACCAAAGTCTCAGCATGCCGTGCCGGAACCAGATTAGGGCCTGGATCAATCCTGAGGGTTTGTGGCCAGCTTACAAGAAAGCGATTTGAAGAAAGGAGCTCAGGGGCACTGTAATTCACAAACCTGCAGAGTTATAAATGACAGCTATCGTCCAATAATATATTGAAGGAAGGCTGCGAAGAGGAGTTGAAAGCGGGGCAGAATTGCAGGAAAACGATTTCAGGGTGTAGACTGGAATTTCATTTAAAGCATAGGAAAAGAGTCAGAACGTCGACAATGATGCACTTGGCCAAAAAGGGCGTATGCGTTTTTTCCGGAATATATTCAGGAAAAAACGCATACGCACTTTCTGGCCAACCAAGCAAGCATGTTAAAGAAATCTGCACTACAATGAAGTCTCACTGCCCCCCGGTCAAAAGGGCCATCTGAAAAAAGTGTACAATCCAGAAAGGCAGTAGAGGCCATGGAGAACAGGGAGCCTTGTTATGCTGATGGGTGGGATGTAAATTGCCAACAGCCACTCTGGAGAAGTGTATGGTGTTTCCTGAAACACCTAAAAAACAAAGCAAGAGAGCCTACGGCACTTCCACTTATGGTCCTATAGCTTAGGGAAATTAAAATCAAAAACACACAGCCACCCCAAAGTTTCAGACGGCTCTCTTCACAAGAACCTCGTCTACGGTACAAGTTAAATATCCCAGAAAGCGAAAAATGGATAAAGAAATTGTGGTACGTACGTACAATGGAATATCACTCACCAATGAAATCTATATCATCAGGCCCGTCGTGGCATAATGAGTGGATTCAGGTACGATGATTCTAAGTGAAATAAGTCACACAGAAAATGAAACATCATATCACTAATACACGGAATGTAATCTTGGCTACACATGAACTGAATTACAAAACAGAACAGGGTCTCAAATTTAGAAAACCAACTTATGTTTGCTTAAGGGGAAAGGTGAGTTGGGGTGCTGCATAAAACCAGAGATAGAAATTAGCACAGATACCATTCCATACGTCAAATATGTAATAGTCAAGACCTACCCCTTGCTCAACCAAATGGGCTAAACCCCCTATATTCAACGCCTAGGAATACACCTGACTAGAAAGAATCTTCAAACCCATGGATTTATATGTCTCCATAAGAGAATCAAGAGTGTGTAAAGCTACATGAAGGCAGCCGAGAAAATCCGATAAATCCCACTATCAAAATGAATTACAAAACAAAGCACAATGACAGTGAAATAGAGAGCAATTCTTAAATAATTCATTCAGGGCTTGTGATGCAACCTGGATTTACCTCATCTACACCCAGAGCTGAGTGAGACATAAGGTTGGACACTTCGGGCTGATAGCATTGGTGAGGTTCGATGAGCAAATTCAGACCATTTGAAGTCATACTGCATGGTACCCATTCCGTGGGTCCCAACTCTCCAGGTTTAAGCGATTCTTCCTTCAGCTAAAACATGCATGGGAAACCCACAGTATGGTGCACCGTGTAACCGGGAAACGTTTTCAAATGCATCTCAGTTTTCGTCCCCATTTACTCGGGTTCACAATTCCAGACACTTTACTAAAACTCTGCCCACTTGGAGAGCCAGTGCCTTTAACCTGCTGTTTGGCACAGTTTGCAATTTTTGCGCAAGATGAACAGGAATAGGGAGAACCAATGAGAGACTAGCTGTAGGTGTCTGCACGGGCAAATTTAATGCTCATTTCCCACCAGGAAGAGGAATTAACCAAAGGCTCAGCATGCCGTGCTGGAACCAGATTAGGGCCTGAAGCAATCCTGTGGGTTTGCGGCCAGCTCACAAGAAAGCGATTTGAAGAAAGGAGCTCAGGGGCACTGTAATTTACAAAACTGCAGAGTTATAAATGACAGCTATCGTCCAAAAATATATTGAAGGAAGGCTGCGAAGAGGACTTGAAAGCGGGGCAGAATTGCAGGAAAACGATTTCAGGGGGTAGACTGGAATTGCATTTAAAGCATAGGAAAAGAGGCAGAACGTCAACAATGATGCACTTGGCCAAAAAGGGCGTATGCGTATATTCAGGAAAAAACGCATACGCCCTTTTTGGCCAACCAAGCAAGCATTTTAAAGAAATCTGCACTACAATGAAGTCTCACTGCCCCCCGGTCAAAACGGCCATCTGAAAAAAGTGTAAAATCCAGAAAGGCAGCACAGGCCATGGAGAACAGGGAGCCTTGTTATGCTGATGGGCGGGATGTAAATTACTAACAGCCACTCTGGAGAAGTGTATGGTATTTCCTGGAACACCTAAAAAACAAAGCAACGGAGCCTACGGCAATTCCACTTATGGTCCTATAGCTTAGGGAAATTAAAATCAAAAACTCACAGCCACCCCAAAGTTTCGGACGGCTCTGTTTACAAGAACCTCATCTACGGTACAAGTTAAATATCCCAGAATGTGAAAAATTGATAAAGAATTTGTGGTACGTACGTACAATGGAATATCACTCAGCAATGAAATCTATGTCATCAGGCCCGTCGCGGCATAATGAGTGGATTCAGGTACCATGATTCTAAGTGAAATAAGTCACACAGAAAATGAAACATCATAAGATATCACTAATACACGGAATATAAACTAGGCTACACATGAACTGAATTACAAAACAGAACAGGGCCTCAAATTTAGAAAACCAACTTATGCTTGCTTAAGGGGAAAGGTGAGTTGGGGTGCCGCATCAAAACAGAGATAGAAATTAGCACAGATACCTTTTCATAAGCCAAATATATAATAGTCAAGACCTACCCCTTGCTCAACGAAATGGACTAAACACCCCATATTCAACGCCTAGGAATACACCTGACTAGTAAGAATCTTCAAACCCATGGATTCATATGTCTCCGTAAGAGAATGAAACGTGTGTACAGCGGCATGAATGCAGCAGAGAAAATCCGATAGATCCCATTATCAAAATATATTACAAAAACAAAACACAAGGACAGTGAAATAGAGAGCAATTCTTAAATAATTCATTCAGGGCTTGTGATGCAACCTGGATTTACCACATCTACACCCAGAGCTGAGTGAGACATAAGGTTGGGCACTTCGGGCTGATAGCATTGGTGAGGTTCAGTGAGCAAATGCAGACACTTTGAAGTCATACTGCATGGTACCCATTCCAAGGGTCCCAACTCTCCCGGTTTAAGGGATTCTTCCTTCAGCTAAAACATGCATGGGAAACCCACAGTATGGTGCACCGTGTGACCGGCAAACGTTTTCAAATGCATCTCAGTTTTCCTCCCCTTTTACTCGGGTTCACAATTCCAGACACTTTACTAACACTCTCCCTACGTGGAGAGTCAGTGCTTTAACATCCTCTTTGGCACAGTTTGCAATTTCTGCTCAAGAAGAACAGGAATAGGGAGAACCAATGAGAGATTAGCTGTAGGTGTCTGCACGGGCAAATTTAACGCTCATTCCCCACCAGGAAGAGGAATTAACCAAAGGCTCAGCATGCCCTGCCGGAACTAGATTAGGGCCTGAAGCAATCCAAAGGGTTTGCGGCCAGCTCAAAAGATAGCGAGTTGAAGAAAGGAGCTCAGGGGCACTGTAACTCACAAACCTGCAGAGTTATAAATGACAGCTATCTTCCAAAAATATATTGAAGGAAGGCTGCGAACAGAACTTGTAAGCGGGGCAGAATTGCAGGAAAACGATTTCAGGGGGTAGACGGGAATTGCATTTAAAGCATAGGAAAAGGGGCAGAACGTCGACAATGATGCACTTGGACAAAAAGTGCGTATGCGTTTTTTCCGGAATATATTCAGGAAAAAACGCATACGCCCTTTTGGCAAACCAAGCAAGCATGTTAAAGAAATCTGCACTACAATGAAGTCTCACTGCCCCCCGGTCAAAAGGGCCATCTGAAAAAAGTGTAAAATCCAGAAATGCAGCACAGGCCATGGAGAACAGGGAGCCTTGTTATGCTGATGGGTGGGATGTAAATTGCCAACAGCCACTCTGGAGAAGTGTATGGTGTTTCCTGGAACACCTAAAAAACAAAGCACCGGAGCCTACGGCACTTCCACTTATGGTCCTATAGCTTAGGGAAATTAAAATCAAAAACACACAGCCACCCCAAAGTTTCAGACGGCTCTGTTTACAAGAACCTCGTCTACGGTACAAGTTAAATATCCCAGAAAGCGAAAAATGGATAAAGAAGTTGTGGTACGTACGTACAATGGAATATCACTCACCAATGAAATCTATGTCATCTGGCCCGTGGTGGCATAATGAGTGGATTCAGGTACGATGATTCTAAGTGAAATAAATCACACAGAAAATGAAATATCATAAGATGTCACTAATACACGGAATGTAATCTTGGCTACACATGAACTGAATTACAACACAGAACAGGGTCTCAAATTTAGAAAACCAACTTATGTTTGCTTAAGGGGAAAGGTGAGTTGGGGTGCTGCATAAAACCAGAGATAGAAATTAGCACAGATACCATTCCATACGTCAAATATGTAATAGTCAAGACCTACCCCTTGCTCAACCAAATGGGCTAAACCCCCTATATTCAACGCCTAGGAATACACCTGACTAGAAAGAATCTTCAAACCCATGGATTTATATGTCTCCATAAGAGAATCAAGCGTGTGTACAGCTACATGAAGGCAGCAGAGAAAATCCGATAAATCCCACTATCAAAATGAATTACAAAAACAAAGCACAATGACAGTGAAATAGAGAGCAATTCTTAAATAATTCATTCAGGGCTTGTGATGCAACCTGGATTTACCTCATCTACACCCAGAGCTGAGTGAGACATAAGGTTGGACACTTCGGGCTGATAGCATTGGTGAGGTTCGATGAGCAAATGCAGACCATTTGAAGTCATACTGCATGGTACCCATTCCGTGGGTCCCAACTCTCCAGGTTTAAGCGATTCTTACTTCAGCTAAAACATGCATGGGAAACCCACAGTATGGTGCACCGTGTAACCGGGAAACGTTTTCAAATGCATCTCAGTTTTCGTCCCCATTTACTCGGGTTCACAATTCCAGACCCTTTACTAAAACTCTCCCCACTTGGAGAGCCAGTGCCTTTAACCTGCTGTTTGGCACAGTTTGCAATTTTTGCGCAAGATGAACAGGAATAGGGAGAACCAATGAGAGACTAGCTGTAGGTGTCTGCACGGGCAAATTTAATGCTCATTTCCAACCAGGAAAAGGAATTAACCAAAGGCTCAGCATGCCGTGCCGGAACCAGATTAGGGCCTGAAGCAATCCTGTGGGTTTGCGGCCAGCTCACAAGAAAGCGATTTGAAGAAAGGAGCTCAGGGGCACTGTAATTTACAAAACTGCAGAGTTATAAATGACAGCTATCGTCCAAAAATATATTGAAGGAAGGCTGCGAAGAGGACTTGAAAGCGGGGCAGAATTGCAGGAAAACGATTTCAGGGGGTAGACTGGAATTGCATTTAAAGCATAGGAAAAGAGGCAGAACGTCGACAATGATGCACTTGGCCAAAAAGGGCGTATGCGTTTTTTCCTGAATATATTCAGGAAAAAACACATAAGCCCTTCTTGGCCAACCAAGCAAGAATGTTAAAGAAATCTGCACTACAATGAAGTCTCACTGCCCCCCGGTCAAAAGGGCCATCTGAAAAAAGTGTAAAATCCAGAAATGCAGCACAGGCCATGTAGAACACGGAGCCTTGTTATGCTGATGGGTGGGATGTAAACTGCCAAGAGCCACTCTGGAGAAGTGTATGGTGTTTCCTGAAACACCTAAAAAACAAAGCAACGGAGCCTACGGCACTTCCACTTATGCTCCTATAGATTAGGGAAATTAAAATCAAAAACACACAGCCACCCCAAAGTTTCTGACGGCTCTGTTTACAAGAACTTCATCTACGGTACAGGTTAAATATCCCAGAGATCGAAAAATGGATAAAGAAGTTGTGGTACGTACGTACAATGGAATATCATTCACCAATGAAATCTATGTCATCTGGCCCATCGTGGCATAATGAGTGGATTCAGGTACGATGATTCTAAGTGAAATAAGTCACACAGAAAATGAAACATCATAAGATATCACTAATACACGGAATGTAATCTTGGCTACACATGAACTGAATTACAAAACAGAACAGGGTCTCAAATTTAGAAAACCAACTTATATTTGCTTAAGGGGAAAGGTGAGTTGGGGTGCTGCATAAAACCAGAGATAGAAATTAGCACAGATATCATTCCATACGTCAAATATGTAATAGTCAAGACCTACCCCTTGCTCAACGAAATGGGCCAAACACCCTATATTCAACGGCTACGAATACACCTGACTAGTAAGAATCTTCAAACCCATGGATTTATATGTCTCCATTAGAGAATCAAGCGTGTGTACAGCTGCATGAAGGCAGCAGAGAAAATCCGATAAATCCCATTATCAAAATAAATTACAAAAACAAAACACAATGACAGTGAAATAGAGAGCAATTCTTAAATAATTCATTCAGGGCTTGTGATGCAACCTGGATTTACCTCATCTACACCCAGAGCTGAGTGAGACATAAAGTTGGACACTTCGGGCTGATAGCATTGGTGAGGTTCGATGAGCAAATGCAGACCATTTGAAGTCATACTGCATGGTACCCATTCCATGGGTCCCAACTCTCCAGTTTTAAGCGATTCTTCCTTCAGCTAAAGCATGCATGGGAAACCCACAGTATGGTGCACCGTGTGACCGGGAAACGTTTTCAAATGCATCTCAATTTTTGTCCCCTTTTACTCGGGTTCACAATTCCAGACCCTTTATTAACACTCTCCGGACTTGGAGAGTCAGTGTCTTTAACCTCCTGTTTGGCACAGTTTGCAATTTCTGCACAAGATGAACAGGAATAGGGAGAACCAATGAGAGACTAGCTGTAGGTGTCTGCACGGGCAAATTTAACGCTCATTTCCAACCATGAAGAGGAATTAACCAAAGGCTCAGCATGCCGTCCCGGAACCAGATTAGGGCCTGAAGCAATCCTGTGAGTTTGCGGCCAGCTCACAAGAAAGCGATTTGAAGAAAGGAGCTCAGGGGCACTGTAATTCACAAACATGCAGAGTTATATATGACAGCTATCATCCAAAAATATATTGAAGGAAGCCTGCGAAGAGGACTTAAAAGCGGGGCAGAATTGCAGGAAAACGATTTCAGGGGGTAGACTGGAATTACATTTAAAGCATAGGACAAGAGGCAGAACGTCGACAATGATGCACTTGGCCAAAAACGGCGTATGCGTTTTTTCCAGAATATATTCAGGAAAAAACGCATACGCCCTTTTTGGCCAACCAAGCAAGCATGTTAAAGAAATCTGCACTACAGTGAGGTCTCACTGCCCCCTGTCAAAACGGCCATCTGAAAAATGTGTAAAATCCAGACAGGCAACACAGGCCATGGAGAACAGGGAGCTCTGTTATGCTGATGGGCGGGATGTAAATTGCCAAGAGCCACTCTGGGGAAGTGTATGTTGTTTCCTGAAACACCTAAAAAACAAAGCAACAGAGCCTACGGTACTTCCACTTATGGTCCTATAGCTTAGGGAAATTAAAATCAAATACACACAGCCACCACAAAGTTTCAGACGGCTCTGTTTACAAGAACCTCGTCGACGGTACAAGTAAAATATCACAGAAAGCAAAAAATGCATAAAGAATTTGTGGTACGTACGTACATTGTAATATCACTCTCCAGTGAAATCTATGTCATCAGGCCCGTCGGGGCATAATGAGTGGATTCAGGTCGATGATTCTAAGTGAAATAAGTCACACAGAAAATGAAACATCATAAGAAATCACTAATACACCGAATGTAATCTTGGCTACACATGAACTGAATTGCAAAACAGAACAGGGTCTCAAATTAAGAAAACCAACTTATGTTTGCTTAAGGGGAAAGGTGAGTTTGGGTGCTGCATAAAACCATAGATAGAAATTAGCACAGATGCCCTTCCATAAGTCAAATATGTAATAGTCAAGATCTACCCCTTGCTCAACGAGATGGTCTAAAAACCCTATATTCAACGCCTAGCAATACACCTGACTAGTAAGAATCTTCAAACCCATAGATTTATATGTCTCTATAAGAGAATCAAGCGTGTGTACAGCTGCATGAAGGCAGCAGAGTAAATCCGATAAATACCCTTATCAAAATGAATTACAAAAACAAAACACAATGAGAGTGAAATAGAGAGCAATTCTTAAATAATTCATTCAGGGCTTGTGATGCAACCTGGATTTACCTCATCTACACCCAGAGCTGGGTGAGACATAAGGTTGGAAACTTCAGCCTGATAGCATTGGTGAGGTTCGATGAACAAGTGCAGACCCTTTGAAGTTATACTGCATGGTACCCATTCCATGGGTCCCAACTCTCCAGGTTTAAGGGATTCTTCCTTCAGCTAAAACATGCATGGGAAACCCACAGTATGGTGCACCGTGTGACTGGGAAACGTTTTCAAATGCATCTCAGTTTTCGTCCCCTTTTACTCGGGTTCACCATTCCAGACCCTTTACTAACACTCTCCCCACTTGGAGAGTCAGTGCCTTTAACCTCCTGTTTGGCACACTTTGCAATTTCTGCGCAAGATGAACAGGAATAGGGAGAACCAATGAGAGAGTAGCTGTAGGTGTCAGCACGGGCAAATTTAACGCTCATTTCCCACCAGGAAGAGGAAATAACAAAAGACTCAGCATGCCGTGAGGGAACCAAATTAGGGCCTGAAGCAATCCTGCGGCTTTGCGGACAGCTCACAAGAAAGTGATTTGACGAAAGGAGCTCACTGGCACTGTAATTCACAAACCTTCAGCGTTATAAATGACAGCTATCGTCCAAAAATATATTGATGGAAGGCTGCAAAGAGGACTTGAAAGCGGGGCAGATTTGCAGGAGAATGATTTCAGGGGGTAGACTGGAATTGCATTTAAAGCATACGAAAAGAGGGAGAACGTCAACATTGATGCACTTGGTCAAAAAGGGCGTATGCTTTTTTTCCAGAATATATTCAGGAAAAAAAAAATATGCTCTTTTTGGCCAACCAAGGAAGCATGTTATAGAAATCTGCACTACAATGAAGTCTCACTGCCCCCCGGTCAAAAGGGCCATCTGAAAAAAGTGTAAAATCCAGAAAGGCAGCACAGGCCATGGAGAACAGGGAGCCTTGTTATGCTGATGGGTGGGATGTAAATTGCCAAGAGCCACTCTGGGGAAGTGTATGTTGTTTCCTGAACCACCTGAAAAACAAAGCAACGGAACCTACGGCACTTCCACTTATGGTCCTATAGCTTAGGGAAATTAAAATCAAAAACACACAGCCACCCCAAAGTTTCAGACGGCTCTGTTTACAAGAACCACGTCTACGGTACAAGTTAAATATCCCAGAAAGCGAAAAATGCATAAAGAAGTTGTGCTACGTACGTACAATGGAATATCACTCACCAATGAAATCTATGTCATCAGGCCCGTCGTGGCATAATGAGTGGATTCAGGTACAATGATTCTAAGTGAAATAAGTCACACAGAAAATGAAACATCATAAGATATCACTAATACACGGAATGTAATCTTGGCTACACATGAACTGAATTTCAAAACAGAACAGGTTCTCAAATTTAGAAAACCAACTTATGTTTGCTTAAGGGGAAAGGTGAGTTGGGGTGCTGCATAAAACCAGAGATAGAAATTAGCACAGATACCATTCCATACGTCAAATATGTAATAGTCAAGACCTACCCCTTGCTCAACGAAATGGGCTAAACACCCTATATTCAACGCCTACGAATACACCTGACTAGTAAGAATCTTCAAACCCATGGATTTATATGTCTCCATAAGAGAAACAAGCGTGTGTACAGCTGCATGAAGGCAGCAGAGACAATCTGATAAATCCCATTATCAAAATGAATTACAAAAACGAAACACAATGACAGTGAAATAGAGAGCAATTCTTAAATAATTCATTCAGGGCTTGTGATGCAACCTGGATTTACCTCATCTACACCCAGAGCTGAGTGAGACATAAGGTTGGACACTTCGGGCTGATAGCATTGGTGAGGTTCGATGAACAAATGCAGACCCTTTGAAGTCATACTGCATGGTACCCATTCCATGTGTCCCAACTCTCCAGGTTTAAGGGATTCTTCCTTCAACTAAAACATGCATGGGAAACACAAAGTATGGTGCACCGTGTGACCGGGAAACGTTTTCTAATGCATCTCAGATTTTGTCCCCTTTTACTCGGGTTCACCATTCCAGACCCTTTACTAAAACCCTCCCCACTTGGAGAGTCAGTGCCTTTAACCTCCTGTTTGGCACAGTTTGCAATTTCTGCGCAAGATAAACAGGAATAGGGAGAACCAATGAGAG
Source organism: Delphinapterus leucas (assembly GCF_059928025.1). Lineage (NCBI taxonomy): Eukaryota > Metazoa > Chordata > Mammalia > Artiodactyla > Monodontidae > Delphinapterus > Delphinapterus leucas. Next base: position 976,043 of record NW_028322272.1, on the reverse strand, counting down.
ACTAGCTGTAGGTGTCTGCACGGGCAAATTTAACGCTCATTTCCCACCAGGAAGAGGAATTAACCAAAGGCTCAGCATGCCGTGCCGGAAGCAGATTAGGGCCTGAAGCAATCCTGCGGGTTTGCGGCCAGCTCACAAGAAAGTGATTTGAAGAAAGGAGCTTGGGGCACTGTAATTCAAAAACCTCCAGAGTTATAAATGACAGCTCTCGTCCAAAAATATATTGAAGGTAGGCTGTGAAGAGGACTTGAAAGCGGGGCAGAATTGCAGGAAAACGATTTCAGGGGGTAGACTGGAATTGCATTTAAAGCATAGGAAAAGAGGCAGAACGTCGACAATGATGCACTTGGCCAAAAAGGGCGTATGCGTTTTTTCCTGAATATATTCAGGAAAAAACGCATACGCCCTTTTTGGCCAACCAAGCAAGCATGTTAAAGAAATCTGCACTATAGTGAAGTCTCACTGCCCACCGGTCAAAAGGGACATCTGAAAAAAGTGTAAAATCCACAAATGCAGCACAGGACTTGGAGAACAGGGAGCCTTGTTATGCTGATGGGTGGGATGTAAATTGCCAACAGCCACTCTGGAGAAGTGTATGGTGTTTCCTGAAACACCTAAAAAACAAAGCAACGGAGCCTACGGCACTTCCACTTATGGTCCTATAGCTTAGGGAAATTAAAATCAGAAACACACAGCCACCCCAAAGTTTCAGACGGCTCTGTTTACAAGAACCTCGTCTACGGTACAAGTTAAATATCCCAGAAAGCGAAAAATGCATAAAGAAGTTGTGGTACGTACGTACAATGGAATATCACTCACCAATGAAATCTATGTCATCAGGCCCGTCGTGGCATAATGAGTGGATTCAGGTACGATGATTCTAAGTGAAATAAGTCACACAGAAAATGAAACATCATAAGATATCACTAATACACGGAATGTAATCTTGGCTACACATGAACTGAATTACAAAACAGAACAGGGTCTCAAATTTAGAAAACCAAGTTATGTTTGCTTAAGGGTAAAGGTGAGTTGGGGTGCTGCATAAAACCAGAGATAGAAATTAGCACAGATACCATTCCATAAGTCAAATATGTAATAGTCAAGACCTACCCCTTGCTCAACGAGATGGACTATACACCCCATATTCAACGCCTAGCAATACACCTTACTAGTAAGAATCTTCAACCCCATGGATTATATGTCTCCATAAGAGAATCAAGCGTGTGTACAGCTGCATGAAGGCAGCAGAGAAAATCCGATAAATCCCATTATGAAAATTAATTACAAAAACAAAACACAATGACAGTGAAATAGAGAGCAATTCTTAAATAATTCATTCAGTGCTTGTGATGCAACCTGGATTTACCTCATCTACACCCAGAGCTGAGTGAGACATAAGGTTGGACACTTCGGGCTGATAGTATTGATGAGGTTCGATGAGCAAATGCAGACCCTTTGAAGTCATACGTCATGGTACCCGTTCCATGCGTCCCAACTCTCCAGGTTTAAACGATTCTTCCTTCAGCTAAAACATGCATGGGAATCCCACAGTATGGTGCACCATGTGACCGGGAAACGTTTTCAAATGCATGTCCGTTTTCGTCCGCTTTTTCTCGGGTTCACAATTCCAGACCCTTTACTAACAGTCTCCCCACTTAGACAGTCAGTGCCTTTATCTCCTGTTTGGCACAGTTTGCAATTTCTGCGCAAGATGAACGGGAATAGGGAGAACTAATGAGAGAGTAGCTGTAGCTGTCTGCACGGGCAAATTTAACTCTCATTTCCCACCAGGAAGAGGAATGAACCAAAGGCTCAGCGTGCCATGCCGGAACAAGATTAGGGCCTGAAGCAATCCTGCAGTTTTGCGGCCAGCTCAAAAGAAAGCTAGTTGAAAAAAAGAGCTCGGGGCACTGTCATTCACAAACCTGCAGTTATCAATGACAGCTATCTTCCAAAAATATATTGAAGTAAGGCTGCAAAGCAGACTTGAAAGTGGGGCAGAATTGAAGGAAACCGATTTCAGGAGGTAGACAGTAATTGCATTTAAAGCATAGGAAAAGAGGCAGTACGTCGACAATGATGCACTTGGCCAAGAAGTGCATATGCGTTTTATCCAGGGCCCTCATTAAAGAGGGGAGGAGGCTCCCAGCACACTCCAATGGCCAACAGAGGGCCCATGTCACCAAGGCGACGTGTGCCACCCAGGCAGGAGTGACCTCATGTCAGAGGGCCCACCTCACAGAAGGGTGAGGTACCCAGCCAGGATCAGACTCTCACCAGAGGGCCCACATCACCAAGGGGATCGGATCCAGGCAGGAGTGGCCTCGCACCAGTGTGGCCAAATAATAGAAAGGTGAGGAACCCAGAACATGTGGCCTAAACAAGAGGACCCACATCTCCAAGGGGCTGGAAGTGAGGCAGGAAGGAGGAGCCAGAAAACAGAGGACCCATAGAATAAAAAATGAGGAATCCCGCAGTTGGAACCTCCTAGCATGCGGCAAGGAGCAGCGAGGCTATGGGTTCCCAGCCAGTGTGAACTCACAACAGAGGGCCCTCATCATTAAACTGTGAACAACACAGCTGTTGGGACCACAGAACAGAAGGCCCACATTCCCATGGGGTTGGCATCCTGGCAGGAGTGTACTCGCACCACAGGGCACACATCAGAAAAGTTTGGGAGCCCAGGAGTTAGGGCCTGACGCCAAACGGCCCTAATTACAGAGGGGAGCAGACTCCTAGCAGGCACCAACTCTCAACTGAGGGCACACGTCGCCAATGTGACGTGTGACAGCCAGGCAGGAATGACCTCACAGCCAAGGGCCTACGTCACAGAAGGGGGAGGAACCCAGCCAGGATAAGACTCCCACCAGAGGGCCCACATCACCAAGGGGATCAGAACCAGGCAGGAGTGGCCTCAAACCAGTATGGCCAAATCATAGAAAAGTGAAGAAACCAGAACATATGGCCTAAACCAGAGGACCCACATCAACAAGGGGCTCAGAGTGAGGCAGGCAGTAGGTGTCTCAAACAGAGGGCCCATAAAATAAAAAAGGTGGGGAATCCCGCAGTTGGAACCTCCCAGCAGGCGGCAAGGTACAGCGAGGCTATGGGATCCCGGCCGGTGTGAACTCACAACAGAGGGCCCTCATCACGAAACTGTGAACAACCCAGCAGTTGGGACAACAGAGCAGAAGGCCCACATTCCCATGTGGTTGGGAACCTGATAGGAGTGTCCTCCCACCAGAGGGCACACATCAGAAAAGTATGGGAGCCCAGGAGTTAGGGCCTGACGCCAGAGTGTCCTCATCACCGAGAGGAGAATGCTCCCAGCATGCTCCAACTGCCACCAGTGGGCCGACGTCACCAAGGCGGGGTGTGCCAGCCAGGCAGGAGTGACCTCAGGGCCGAGGGTCAACCTTACGGAACTGTGAGGAACCCAACCAGGATGAGACTCTCACCAGAGGGCCCACATCACCAAGGGGATGGGAACCAGGCAGGAGTGTTCTCACCACAGTGGTGCCACATCACTGAAAGGCGAGGAACCCACATGTGGCCTCAATCCACAACACCCACATCAACAAGGGGCTCAGAGTGAGGGAGGCAGGAAGTGTCTCACAACACACGGCCCATAGAATTATAAAGGTAAGGAATCCTGCATTTGGAAGCTCCAAGCAGGTGGCCCAGAGCACCAAGGCTCTGGGATGCATGCCGGAGTGAACTCACAGCAGAGGGCCCACATCCTGACACTGGGAGCAACCCAGCCGTTGGCACCTCAGAACAGAAGTCCCAAATCCGCATGGGGATGGGAACCTGGAAGGAGTGACATTGCACCAGTGGGCTCACATCAGAAAATGTGCGGAGCCCAGCAGTTAGGGCCTGACGCAAGAGGGCCCTCATCACCTTGGAGAGGAGCGTACAAGAAGGGTCCAACTGCCACCAGAGGTCCGACGTCACCAAGGCAACGGGAGCAAGCCAGGCAGGAGTGGCCTCACACCAGTGTGGCCAAATCATAGAAAGTTGAGGAACCCAGAATATGTGGCCCAAACAACCCCTTGGAGATGGGGCTGGGAGTGAGGCAGGCAGGAGGACCCTCAAAACAGAGGACCCATAGAATAAAAAATGTGAGGAATCCCGCAGTTGGAAACTCCTAGCATGCGGCAAGGAGCAGCGAGGCTATGGGATCCCAGCCAGTGTGAACTCACAACAGAGGGCCCTCATCATGAAACTGTGAACAACACAGCTGTTGGGACCACAGAAGAGAAGGCCCACATTCCCATGGGTTTGGTAACATGGCAGGAGTGTACTCGCACCACAGGGCACACATCAGAAAAGTTTGGGAGCCCAGGAGTTAGGGCCTGACTCCAGACAGCCCTAATTACCGAGGGGAGCAGACTCCTAGCAGGCACCAACTCCCAACTGAGGGCCCACGTCGCCAAGGTGACGTGCGTCAGCCAGGCAGGAGTGACCTCACAGCAGAGGGCCTACGTCACAGAAGGGGGAGGAACCCAGCCAGCATAAGACAATCACCAGAGGGCCCACATCACCAAGGGGATCAGAACCAGGCAGGAGTGGCCTCACACCAGTATGGCCAAATCATAGAAAAGTGAGAAACCCAGAACATATGGCCTAAACCAGAGGACCCATATCAACAAGGGGCTCAGAGTGAGGCAGGCAGGAGGTGTCTCAAACAGAGGGCCCATAAAATAAAAAAGGTGGGGAATCCCGCAGTTGGAAGCTCCAAGCAGTTGTCCCAGAGCACCGAGGCTATGGGATCCATGCCGGATTGAACTCACAGCAGAGGGCCCACATCCTGACACTGTGAGCAACCCAGCCGTTGGCACCTCAGAACAGAAGGCCCAAATCCGCATGGGGATGGGAACCTGGCCGGAGTGTCCTCTCACCACTTAGCACGTAGCAGAAAATATGGGTACCCAGCAGTTAGGGCCTGACACCAGAGTGTCCTCATCACCGAGAGGAGAAGGCTCCCAGCATGCTCCATCTGCGGCCAGAGGGCCAACGTCACCAAGGCGGTGTGTGCCAGCCAGGCAGGAGTGACCTCAGGGCAGAGGGCCAACCTTACGTAACTGTGAGGAACCCAACCAGGATGAGACTCTCACCAGAGGGCCCACATCACCAAGGGGATGGGAACCAGGCAGGAGTGTTCTGACCCCAGTGGGGCCACATCATTGAAAGGCGAGAAACCCACCACATGTGGCCTCAAACCAGAAGACCCACAACAACAAGGGGCTCAGAGTGAGGCAGGCAGGAAGTGTCTCACAACACACGGCCCATAGAAGAAAAAAGGTAAGGAATCCTGCAGTTGGAAGCTCCAAGCAGGTGGCCCAGAACACCGAGGATATGGGATGCATGCCGGAGTGAACTCACAGCAGAGGGCCCACATCCTGACACTGTGAGCAACCCACACGTTGGCACCTCAGAACAGAAGGCCCAAATCCGCATGGAGATGGGAATCCGGCAGGAGTGTCATCGCACCAGTGAGCACATATCCGAAAATGTGGGGAGCCCAGCAGTTAGGGCCTGACGCCAGAGGGCCCTCATCACCGATGGGAGGAGGCTCCCCGCACGCTCCAACTGCAACCAGAGGGCCCATGTGGCCAAGGCGACGTGTGCCAGCCAGGCAGGAGTGACCTCACAGCAGAGGACCCACCTCCCAGAAGTATGAGGAATCAAGCCAGGGTCCAACTCTCACCAGAGGGTCCACATCAACAAGAGGATGGGAACCAGTCACGAGTGTCCTCACACCAGTGGGGTCACATACCTAAAAGGTGAGGCAACCGGCACATGTGGCCTCAAACCAGAGGACCTACATCACCAAGGGGCTTGGAGTGAGGCAGGCAGGAGGAGCCTCACAACAGAGGGCCCAAAGTATAAAAAAGGGGCGGAATCCAGCAGTTGGAACCTCCCAGCAGTCGGCCCAGAGCACAGAGGCTATGGGATCTAGGCCTGAGTGAACTAACACCAGAGAACCAACATCACGAAACTGTGAGCAACCCAGGCGTTGGGACCACTGAGCAGAAGGCCCACTTCCTCATGGGGATGGGAACCTTACAGGAGTGTCCTGGCATCACTGGGCTCAGTCAGAAAACGTGGGGTGCCCAGCAGTTAGAGCCTGATGCCAGAGGGCCCTCATCACCTAGGAGAGGAGGCTCCCAGCAGGCTCCAACTGCCACCAGATGGCCGATGTCACCAAGGCAATGTGAGCAAGCCAGGCAGGAGTTACCTCACAGAAGAGGGCCCACCTCAAAGAAGGGTCAGGAACCCAGCAAGGATCAGACTTTCACCAGAGGGCCCACAACACCAAGGGGATGTGAACCAGGCAGGAATGTCCTCACACCATTGGGGCCATATCATCGAAAGGTGAGGGACCCAACACACGTGGCCTCAAACCAGAGGACATACATCACCAAGGGTCTGCGAGGGAGGCAGGCAGGAGTAGCCTCAAAAGAGAGGGCCCATAGAATAAAAAAGGTGAGGTATCCCACAGTTGGAACGTCCCAGCAGGTGGCAAGGAGCAGCGAGGCTATGGGTTCCTGGTCGGTGTGAACTCACAAAAGAGGGCCCTCATCATGAAACTGTGAACAACCCAGCCATTGTGTCCACAGAGCAGAAGGCCCCCATTTCCATGGGGTTGGGAACCTGGCAGGAGTGTATTCGCAACACAGGGCACACATCAGAAAAATTTGGGAGCCCAGGAGTTAGGGCCAGACGCCAGAGGGCCCTCATTACCGAAGGGAGGAAACTCCCAGCAGGCACCAAATCCCAACTGAGGGCCGACGTCGCCAAGGTGACGTGCGCCAGCCAGGCAGGAGTGACCTCACAGCAGAGGGCAAACGTCACAGAAGGGAGAGGAACCCAGCCAGGATAAGACTCTCACCAGAGGGCCCACATCACCAAGGGGATCGGAACCAGGCAGAAGTATCCTCACACCAGTGTGGCCAAATAATGGAAAGGTGAGGAACCCAGAACATGTGGCCTAAACCACAGGAACCACATCTCCAAGGTGCTCGGAGTGAGGCAGGCAGGAGTAGCCTAACAACACAGGGACCATAGATCAAAAAATGTGAGGAATCCAGCAGTTGGAACGTCCCAGCAGGCGGCCAGGAGCAGCGAGGCAATGGGATCCTTTCTGGAATGAACTCACACCAGAGGGCCCTCATCATTAAACTGTGAGCGACCCAACCGTTGGGACCTCACAGCAGAAGGCGCACATCCACATGGGGATGGGAACCCGGCAGGAGTGTCATCGCACAAGTGGACAAACATCAGAAAAAATGGGGAGCCCAGCAGTTATTGACTGATGCCACAGGGCCCTCATCACCGAGGGGAGGAGACTCCCAGCAAGCTCCAACTGCCACCAGAGGGCCGACGTCTCCAAGGCAACGGGAACAAGCCAGGCAGGTGTGACCTCAGAGCAGAGGGACCACCTCACAGAAAGGTGACGAAACCAGCCAGGATCAGACTCTCACCAGACAGCCCACATCACCAAGGGGATATGAACCAGGCAGGAGTGTCCTCACACCAGTGGGTCCACATCTTTAATAGGTGGGTAAACTGGCACATGTGGCCTCAAACCAGAGGACACACATCACCAATGGGCTGGGAGTGAGGCAGGTGTCTGGACGGGCACATTTAACTCTCATTTCCCACCAGGAAGAGGAATTAACCAAACGCTCAGCGTGCCGTGCCGGAACCAGATTACGGCCTGAAGCAAACCTGCGGTTTTGTGGCCAGCTTACAAGGAAGCGAGTTAAGAAAGGAAATCAGGGACACTGTAATTCACAAACCTGCAGAGTTATAAATGACAACTATTGTCAAAAATATATTGAAGTAAGGCTGCAAAGAAGACTTGAAAACACGGCAGAATTCCAGGAATCAGATTTCAGGAGGTAGATTTGAATTGCATTTAAAGCATATGAAAAGCAGCAGATCTTTGACAGTGATGCACTTGGACAAAAAGAGCGTATGCATTTTTTCGTGAATATATTCAGGAAAAAACGCATACGCCCTTTTTGGTCAACCAAGCACTCGAGCAATGGAAATCCGCACTACAATGAAGTCTCTTTTCCCATTCGTCAAAAGGGCCATCTGAAAAAAGTGTAAAAACGAGAAACACAGGACAGGCCATGGAGAACAGGGAGCCTTGTTATGCTGATGGGTGGGATGTAAATTGCCAACAGACACTCTGGAGATGTTTATGGTGTATCCTGAAACATCTAAAAAACAAAGCTACAGAGCCTAGGGCACTTCCACTTATGGTCCTATAGCTTAGGAAAATTAAAATCAACAAGACACAGCCAACACAAAATTTAGGGCTGCTGTGTTTACAAGAACCTTGAGTCCAGTACAAATTAAATATCCCAGAAAGAAAAAAATGGATAAAGAAGTTGTGCTACTTACGTACAACGGAATATCACTCAGCAATGAAATCAATGTCATCAGGCCTGTAGCAGCAAATTGAGTGGACTTAAGCACGATGACTCTAAGAGAAATATGTCACACAGAGAAAGACAGTAATCATAAGATATCACTAATAGAGGGAGTGTAAACTTGGCTCCACATGAACTGAATTACAAAACCGAACAGTGTCTCACATTTAGCTAAAAAACTTATGCTTGCTTAAGGGGAAAGTTGAGTTGGGGTGCTGTATAAAACCAGAGATTGAAATTAGCACAGATACCTTTCCATAAGCCAAATATGTAATAGACAAGACCTACTCCTTGCTCAACGAAATAGACTCATCCATGCTGTATCATCTCACACCTGTTAGAATGGGCATCATCAGAAAATCTACAAACAACAAATGCTGGAAAGGGTGTGGAGATAAGGAACCCTCTTCCACTATTGTTGGGAATGTAAATAGATACAGTCACTGTGGAGAACATTATGGAGTTTCTTATAAAACTAAAAATAGAATTACCATATGATACAGCAATCCCACTACTGGGCATATACCCAGACAAAACCAAAAATCAAAAAGAGACATTCACCGCAATGTTCATTGCATCACTATTTACAATATCCAGGTAATGGAAGCAACCTAAATGCCCAGACAGACGAATGCATAAAGATGTGGTACATATATAAAATGGAATATTACTAAGCCATAAAAAGGAATGAAATTGGATCATTTGTAGAGACGTTGATGGATCTAGAGACTGTCATACAGAGTGAAGTAAGTCAGAAAGAGAAAAACAAAACAAATCTTGTATATTAATGCATATATGTGGAACCTAGAAAAATTGTACAGATGAACCGTTTTGCAAGACAGAAATAGAGCAACAGATGTAGACAACAAACGTATGGACACCAAGGGGGGAGAGCGGTTGGGGGGGTGGTGGTGGGAGGAGTTGAGAGATTGGGATTGGCATGTATACATTTATATGTATAAAATAGATAACCAATAAGAACCTGCTGTATAAAAAATAAAATAAAATTCAAAATTAAAAAAATAAAATTAAAAAAAGTAAAACAGAAAAAATATTCTTCCCTTCACATACATGTATTAATATGAATAAATTATTTCCATGCTTATATCTGTAAATACAAAAAAGAGGAATAAAATCTACCTTGAACCAAAAACGGAAAAAAGAAAAAAAATCAGAACCCACCATTTACACAGAGGAAAACCGTATCAGGGCACTTGCTCCAGTTGTAAACCATTCTGAAGTTGGTCAGTGGTGGGGAATCATCTCCCATTCAGCCAGCAGGCCCCACGCAACAAGCGTCCTCTTTGCAAAGCTGGGGGACCATGCCGAGACATCTGTGAGTAAACGTGGGCCGAACCCCAGGCCAGCTGCTGCTGAAATGTTCCCACCCTTCCCAGGTAAAACACCTGAATATGTACAAGGACTCGAAAGCCTAGAGGAAGGGCCATGGAGCCACACGAGTGACAGCATGCCGGCCGACTTGGTGCCTGCAGGCCAGCCAGGATGGTCCTGGCCCGGGGTGCTCTTCTGGAAGCTTTCCATTTCCCTGCCTGAGATACCCCTCCTGTCCTCGCCCCCACTGCTTTCTTCCTTCCTCACCTCTGCCCAGGAAGAAATTCCAGTGGCAGGTATGGGTGTCACATCCTCTTCTTTAGCAGGTGGCATCTTGGCAACTGCTGCAGAAAGTCCAGCAGAACCCCACTCACACTGGGCCACCCACAAAGCCGTGGCCTCTCACTCCGTCCCACCAGCCCAGCCCCGAGACTGTTGACAGGGCAGAGAAAATGGCGTCAGGCACAGCCATTTTATATGTGTGTTTATATCGATATCAACCCAGGCACACCTGGGGAGGGCTGGCCGGCACGGTCAGGCTGCCCAGGTCAGCCAATCATCACCCCTCAGGGTCTCACAATTGCAGAAAATGGAAATTGCTGAATCAGCCAGGTCCAAGGAACAGGTGTGGGCTCTTGAGAGTCAGGATAGACAAGGGGTTGTAGCTCCGGCTTGTTTTCTAATCATTTTAACTGGCCCATGAGTGGGAGACAACTTCAAGAAAACCCTCTCCTAATGAGAGGACCCCAGGAGTCAGGGAGAGGAGGGGTGGGTGGTGGGTGGAGACAGAGGCCTGGTGCCCCGGGTGCAGTGGAAGTCTCTGGAAGACCAGGTGGAGGGAGGCCGCACAGAGTGATGCCCAGGGTCACAGACCTGACGGAGGTGCTATTTGTTAGTTCAAGTCCTGCTCTGAGGTGCTCTGTGTCAGATCTGAGCGACAGGTGAGCTGGGAGTGCTCTGCAATGTGGGCTATGTGCACGGTTCCTGTGTGCCCAGCCTTGCCACGGTACCTGCAAGGGTAGCTCTGTATCCTGGGAGGGGCCTGACCACGAGAGCCCCATGGGCTGCAAGGGACCTGCGCAGGGAACCCCATATCCTGGGAGGGGCCTGAACACGAGAGCCCCGTGGGCTGGCGTGGGTGTGGGGTACCTGCCCAGGTGAGCTTCATATCCTGGGATTGGCCTGACCTCGAGAGCCCCATGGGCTGCTGGAGTCCTGGTAAAGGATGTCAGGACAGTCAGTGAAGCCACCGAGGATATACCTCCAGTAGTTCCTAAATCCTACACCCTGCTGGTCATTCTACCAACCACCAGGACTTGGTATTCTGTATTAGTCTTGAATGATGCCTTCTTTTGTATTCCATTAGTCCGAGAGTCACAAAAAATTTTGGCTTGTGAGTGGCAGGACTCAACATACAACTAAAACAATACTTCCGGGCCGTCTTGCCCCAAGGGTTCAAAAATTCCCACACCACCTTTGGGGAAAGCTCAGCTAAAGACCTAAAAGCTCTACCTCTGGAAAAGGAAACACTCCTTCAATATGCAGACGACATTCTGATCGCCAGCCCTACTAAGGAGACCTCTGAACTACCAAGCCAATAGAGGATAGAAGTTGTCCAAGAAAAAGCTCAAATATCACAGACTACGGTGACCTGCCTGGGCTTCATTCTCACAGAAGGTCGGAGAAGCACATCCCAGGAAAGGGAAGAAACAATTTATAGCCTTACCCCTTTCTAAAACTAGAAGACAGCTTAGGGGTTCCTGGGGAGGCCAGGGTTTGCTGCTTCTGGATCCCTAACTACAGTCTACTAGCTGGGCCTCTATATGAAACACTGAAAGGAGAAGATGATGATCCTTTTGAATAGAATCCAGAAGTGGCCTTTCAAGAATGGAAAGAGCAGTCAATTCAGACCCTTGCCCTGGAACTCCCTAATTTAGCTAAACCCTTTGACCTTTACATTCCTGGTGAAAGGTGAATCGCCATTGGAGTATTAGTGCAAAAACTGAGACCACTTGAAATGGAACAATGCAAGAATGCCATATAGGTAGGATAAACTACGGTCACCATGGAGCTTGGCCCACCGCCACATCTGCCCAAGATACTGGCGGTATCTAAAAACCTGGAAATCAGCAGCCCAAAAGGCCACCTCCCTCTTAAGGGAAAAGGACCCCACGTGGTGATCCTAACCGCCAACCATGCCCTGAAGTTGCAGGGTTTGCTCCGTGGGCACACTGACCTCGAGTGAGGAGGCCCTCCAACTCCAACCTCCAGAGAGATAACCAGGGGCAACGGGGCAACATGACAACTCATGTGACCATCACTTGACTTGGAGTTTCTCTCATAAAACAACAAGAGTGTGTCCCAAAAGAGTAGACTACTGCTTGCAGGACTTACTGCACCCAGAGGGGAGCTAATAATCTTGGCGGGGGAACCGAATATCACGCTGTAACCATAGAAAAGCCTAGAAACACCGTGATGATGGTGGCCAATAAGACCGGCTGGACTCCTGTTTACTTCAAAAGGCTGTTGACTCAGTGGCCATCATGGTCCTTCATCACCACTGACCCTGGGCTGTCTGGGAGTTGAGCGGGCAGGGTCCTGACACCTGGTGCTGTTTTTACGTTAATTCAGGGGCCTAATTGAAGAAAGCGCAGACTACTGGTCAGAGCATCTAGGCTGGCAGAAACGGTCAGCCTAAGGTGGCCAAATAAATGTGGGGCGGGGTGAAACTGGACCTCACAGCATCACTGCACATCTCCTTCCTGGACCCTTAACGGTCATTAGAATCTATAACACTTCCAATACTGGTGCTCAGGCGGACGAGCAGGGAGGCAGCAGCCCTGGGGACAATCAACGTCACCTGGAGGCTGCTGGGGAGAAGTTCTGACCCTCGCCCACGAGTATGAGTGCTCTTAACTCAGCACTCAGCAGTTACAGAAGAAGGGTCTGCACCCTCAGCACTCCAAGAATGAGGAAGGGGACAAAAGGCAGAAGCGGGGTTTGTCCCAGGCAAAGCCCCTTAAAAATCCCTGGGAGATAAAAATAGAATCTGGGCAATAAAATAAAGTCTAACCTTTTTATCCTTTGTGCTTTGTCTAATTTCACGTGCTCCTAGGGTCCCGCATACAGAGGTTCCACACCTGGCACTTCAGACCAGATTTTCTAGTGCAGAATGGCTGGGTCGACACATCAGATCCTGGGGCCCAGGGCAGACTCCGTGATATAGAGCCTGAGCTGCAGCCAACCGGGCCCTCGAGAGAGCTCTGCCCCCTCCCTCCCACTGACTCTGACAGGATCTCTACACAGCAGCCCAGCCCACAGCCCACAGGGTAGCACATGCTCTCACCTCTCCATTCTCTGATCAAAATATAAAGTTTCCTTTGCTTCTGAACAAAACTCAGTCTCGATCTGTTGGCTCCAATGACACCGGGCAGGGGGACACTTGCTGGGGTCCACTCTGGAGGATCAGTAACATAAATTGAGAACCTTGTAACTTCAATGAACAGATGTGTGAGCCAAACTGTAATTAACATAGAACAGTGTATAAGGCTCGGGTAAAATAAGATGTTTCTAACACTTCCATTTGATATTTCCATCACTTTATTATAAGCAAGTTCACTGAAAAGGTTTGTCTTATTTGTCAGGTCAATATTAGAGAAACGAAATGATTTATTTCCAAGGATGTACATCTAAAAATCTTGGTTAAAGCTTCAATCTTGTTTTAAATGCTTTTCCATTGAAAATGATACCTCTCTTTCAGCTCCCCCATTTCTGAGAAGTATAAAATCTTATAATTTATGATTACCAAAGAGGAAAGGTGGGAGGAGGGATAAATTAACAGTTTGGGATTAACACATACACACTGCTATGTATATAATCAATCATCAACAAGGAACTACTGTATAGCACAGGGAACTACACTCAATATTTTGCAATAAGCTATAAGGGGAAATAATCTGAAAAAAGAATAGATATTTTTATTGACATCATCTATCAATGACAGTTAAAATGGAACCTAAGGGAAGCCGTTGGTGAGTGCTTCTGACCCTGAAGACTTCAATCATCTAAAGTTTGGACTCTGCCTACTTCCCAAGGCCCTTAATGAACATATGTGTAGCCGTAGCTTAAAAAATTCCCCAGTTTGGGTTGCGGAGAGACACTGATTTTGAAAAAGCCCTGGTGGTCTCCTCACATGAATGGGATCCTTCCTACAGCTAAAACATGCCTGTCACACCCAGAGGATGGTATACCGTCTGATCGGGAAGAGTTTGGAAAAGGCATCTCATCTCCTCATCTCCTGGTGCTCGGGTTCACCACTCCGGCGTCTTTACTAACAGTCTCCCCACTTGGAGATGTCAGCACTGTCAACATCCTGTTGTGTACAGTTTGGAATTTGTCCAGAGGATGAAGCGGAAGGAGGAGGAACAATGAGAGACAAGTCCTAGGTGCTCGGACAGCCACATGTCACTTTAATTTCCAATCAGAAAGACGAATTGACCAAAGGCTAGGGTTGCCCATGGAAACAGAATAGGCCTTGAGGAAATCCCGCTGCTTTGTGGCCAGTTCCCATAAACACAAGTAAAAAATGGAATTCAGGGGCACTAAAATTCACGAAACTGTAGAGTTGAAAATATCTATCCCTAAAAAATGTCTTGAGGATAGTCAGAGAAAAGGACTTGTAAGCAAGGGAGAATGGCAGGAAAGGGATTGGAAGAGGTAGAAAGGACTCGCCATTAAGCACCAGAAAAGGGGCTGAACATTTGCAACTTTGCACTTGGTCAAAAAGGGTGTATGCGTCTCTTTCTGTATATATTCAAGAAAAGGGCACACACATTTTTAGCCAACCAAACAGGTGGGCCCTGGAAATCAATACTACAAAAGATATCACTTCACATCAGTCAGAAGAGCCGTCCTCATAAAGTGTAAACACCAGAAATGCAGGACAGGAAAGGAGAAAAGGGAGCCCTGTGAGGCTTATAGTGGAAATGTATATTGCCAACGGTCACTCTGGAGAAGTGTATTGTGTTTACTAAAGCATCTAAAAAATGAGCTACAGAGCACAGGGCACTTGCACTCATGGACGTGTATCTTGGGAAAAACAAAAATCGAGAGGACACAGGCACCCCAATGTTTACCGCCTCTCTGTTTAAAAGAACCTCGACTAGGATATAACTTAAATGTCTCTGGAGGGAAAAAATGGATAGAGATGTGGTACTTATGTAGAGTGGAATATTACTCAGCCTGGAAATCAATGAAATATGGCCATTTGTAACAACTCCAGAGGAGTTACGTATGATCATTCGAAGTCACATAATTCAAAAGAAAAAGACACATATCATAAGATATCATTTAAAGCAACATAAGATATCACTAATACACGGAATGTAAACTTGGGGACACATGAATGGAACTACAAAACAGAACGGGGCCTCAAATTTAGAAAACCAACATATGCTTGCTTAAGGGGAAAGGTGAGTTCGGGTGCTGAATAAAACCAGAGATTGAAATTAGCACAGATACTGTTCCATAAGCCAAATATATAATAGAAAAGACCTACTTTTTGGTCAACGAAATGACTCAACACCCCATATTCACCACCTAGGAATATACCTGACTAGTAAGAGTCTTAAAACGTATGGATTTATATGTCTCCGTAAGAGAATCAAGCGTGTGTAGAGCGACATAAACGCAGCAGTGAAAATCAGCTAAATCACATTTTCAAAATAAATTTCAAAAACATAACAAAATGGTAGTGAAATAGAGAGCAATTCTTAAAAAATTCTTTCAGGGCTTGTGATGCAACCTGGATTTAACACATCTACACCCACAGCTGGATGAGACATAAGGCTGGACACTTCGAGCTGATAGCATTGGTGAGGTTCTGTGAGCAAATGCAGACCATTTGAAGTCATACAGCATTTTACCCATTCCATGGGTTTCAACTCTCCAGGTTTAAGGGATTCTTCCTTCAGCTAAAACGTGCATGGGAAACCCAGTGTATGGTCCACCGTGTGATTGGGAAACGTTTTTAAATGCATCTCAGTTTTCGTCCCCTGGTACTCGGGTTCACCATTCCAGACGCTTTACTAACACTCTCCCCACTTGGAGAGTCAGTGTCTTTAACCTCCTGTCTGGCTCAGTTTGCAATTTACGCAGAAGATGTACAGGAATAGGGAGAACCAATGAGAGATTAGCTGTAGGTGTCTGCATGGGCAAATGTAATGCTCATTTCCCACCAGGAAGGAGAATTAAACAAACGGTCAGCGTGCAATGCCGGAACAAGATTAGGGCCAGAAGCAATCCTATGGTTTTGCAGCCAGCTCAAAAGAAAACGAGTTGAAGAAACGAGCTCAGGGGCACTGTAATTCACAAACATGCAGAGTTATAAATGACAGCTATTGTCCAAAAATATATTGAAGTAAGGACGCGAAGAGGACTTGAAAGTGGGGCAGAATTGCAGGAAACCGATATCAGGAGTTAGACTGAAAATGCATTTAAAGCATAGGAAAAGAGGCAGAACGTTGACAATGATGCACTTGGCTAAAAAGGGCGTATTCGATTTTTCCTGAATATAGTCAGGAAAAAACGCATACACGCTTTTTGGCCAACCAAGCAAGCTTGCAAAGGAAATCTGCACTACAATGAAGTCTCACTTCCCCCTGGTCATAAGGGCCATCTGAAAAAACTGTAAAATCCAGAAAGACAGGACAGGCCATGGAGAAAACGGAGCATTGTTATGCTGATGGGTGGGATGTAAATTGCCAACAGCCACTCTGGAGAAGTGTATGGCGTTTCCTGAAACACCTAAAAAAGAAAGGAACTGAGCCCAGTGCACTTCCACATATGGTCTTTTAGCTTAGAGAAATTAAAATCAGAAAGACGCAGCCACCACAAACTTTGGGACAGCTCTGTTTAGAACCTTGTCTACCCTACAAGTTAAATATCCCAGAGAGCAAAAAAGGGATAAAGAAGTTGTAGTACTTACGTAAAATGGAATATCACTCAGCAAGGAAATCTATGTCATCAGGCCCAAAGCAGCATAAGGACTGGATTCAGGTACGATGTCTCTAAGTGAAATAAATCACACAGATAAAAAAACCTCATAAGATGTCACTAATACACGGAATGTACACTTGGCTACACATGAACTGAAATACAAAACAGAACAGGGTCTCAAATTTAGAAAACCAACTTATGCTTGCTTATGGGGAAAGGTGAGTTGGGGTGCTGCATAAAAACAGAGATTGAAATTAGCACAGATACCGTTCCATAAGCCAAATACGTAATAGACAAGACCTACTCCTTGCTCAACGAAATGCACTAAACACCCTATATTCAACGCCTAGGAATACACCTGGCTAGTAAGAATCTTCAAACCCATGGATTTATATGTCTCCATAAGAGAATCAAGCGTGTGTACAGCTGCATGAAGGCAGCAGAGAAAATCCGATAAATCCCATTATCAAAATGAATTACAAAAACAAAACACAATGACAGTGAAATAGAGAGCAATTCTTAAATAATTCATTCAGGGCTTGTGATGCAACCTGGATTTACCTCATCTACACCCAGAGCTGAGTGAGACATAAGGTTGGACACTTCGGGCTGATAGCATTGGTGAGGTTCAATGAGCAAATGCAGACCCTTTGAAGTCATACTGCATGGGACCCATTCCATGGGTCCCAACTCTCCAGGTTTAAGCGATTCTTCCTTCAGCTAAAACATGCAGGGGAAACCCACAGTATGGTGCACCATGTGACCGGGAAACGTTTTCAAATGCATCTCAGTTTTTCTCCCATTTTACTGGAGTTCACAATTCCAGACCCTTTACTAACACTCTCCCCACTTGGAGAGTCAGTGCCTTTAACCTCCTGTTTGGGACAGTTTGCAATTTCTGCACAAGATGAACAGGAATAGGGAGAACCAATGAGAGACTAGCTATAGGTGTCTGCACGGGCAAATTTAACGCTCATTTCCACCAGGAAGAGGAATTAACCAAAGGCTCAGCATGCCATGCCGGAACCAGATTAGGGCCTGAAGCAATCCTGCGGGTTTGCGGCCAGCTCACAAGAAAGCGATTTGAAGAAAGGAGCTCAGGGGCACTGTAATTCACGAACCTGCAGAGTTATAAATGACAGCTATCGTCCAAAAATATATTGAAGGAAGGCTGCGAAGAGGACTTGAAAACGGGGCAGAATTGCAGGAAAACGATTTCATTGGGTAGACTGGAATTGCATTTAAAGCATAGGAAAAGAGGCAGAACGTCGACAATGATGCACTTGGCCAAAAAGGGCGTATGCGTTTTTTCCTGAATATATTCAGGAAAAAACGCATACGCCCTTTTTGGCCAACCAAGCAAGCATGTTAAAGGAATCTGCACTACAATGAAGTCTCACTGCCCCCCGGTCAAAAGGGCCATCTGAAAAAAGTGTAAAATCCAGAAATGCAGCACAGGCCATGGAGAACAGGGAGCCTTGTTATGCTGATGGGTGGGATGTAAATTGCCAACAGCCACTCTGCAGAAGTGTATGGTGTTTCCTGAAACACCTAAAAAACAAAGCAACGGAGCCTACGGCACTTCCACTTATGGTCCTATAGCTTAGGGAAATTAAAATCAAAAACACACAGCCACCCCAAAGTTTCAGACGGCTCTGTTTACAAGAACCTCGTCTACGGTACAAGTTAAATATCCCAGAAAGCGAAAAATGGATAAAGAAGTTGTGGTACGTACGTACAATGGAATATCACTCACCAATGAAATCTATGTCATCTGGCCCGTCGTGGCATAATGAGTGGATTCAGGTACGATGATTCTAAGTGAAATAAGTCACACAGAAAATGAAACATCATAAGATGTCACTAATACACGGAATATAATCTTGGCTACACATGAACTGAATTACAAAACAGAACAGGGACTCAAATTCAGAAAACCAACTTATGTTTGCTTAAGGGGAAAGGTGAGTTGGGGTGCTGCATAAAACCAGAGATAGAAATTAGCACAGATACCATTCCACACGTCAAATATGTAATAGTCAAGACCTACCCCTTGCTCAACGAAATGGGCTAAACACCCTATATTCAACGCCTAGGAATACAACTGACTAGTTTGAATCTTCAAACCCATGGATTTATATGTCTCCATAAGAGAATCAAGCGTGTGTACAGCTGCATGAAGGCAGCAGAGAAAATCCGATAAATCCCATTATCAAAATGAATTACAAAAACAAAACACAATAACAGTGAAATAGAGAGCAATTCTTAAATAATTCATTCAGGGCTTGTGATGCAACCTGGATTTACCTCATCAAAACCCAGAGCTGAGTGAGACATAAGGTTGGACACTTCGGGCTGATAGCATTGGTGAGGTTCGATGAGCAAATGCAGACCATTTGAAGTCATACTGCATGGTACCCATTCCGTGGGTCCCAACTCTCCAGGTTTAAGCGATTCTTACTTCAGCTAAAACATGCATGGGAAACCCACAGTATGGTGCACCGTGTGACCGGGAAACGTTTTCAAATGCATCTCAGTTTTCGCCCCTTTTACTCGGGTTCACAATTCCAGACCCTTTACTAACACTCTCCCCACTTGGAGAGTCAGTGCCTTTAACCTCCTGTTTGGGACAGTTTGCAATTACTGAGCAAGATGAACAGGAATAGGGAGAACCAATGAGAAACTAGCTGTAGGTGTCTGCACGGGCAAATTTAATGCTCATTTCCCACCAGGAAGAGGAATTAACCAAAGGCTCAGCATGCCGTGCCGGAACCAGATTAGGGCCTGAAGCAATCCTGCGGGTTTGCGGCCAGCTCACAAGAAAGCGATTTGAAGAAAGGAGCTCAGGGGCACTGTAATTCACAAACCTGCACAGTTATAAATGACAGCTGTCGTCCAATAATATATTGAAGGAATGCTGCGAAGAGGACTTGAAAGCGGGGCAGAATTGCAGGAAAACTATTTCAGGGTGCAGACTGGAATTGCATTTAAAGCATAGGAAAAGAGGCAGAACGTCGACAATGATGCACTTGGCCAAAAAGGTCGTATGCGTTTTTTCCTGAATATATTCAGGAAAAAACGCATACGCCCTTTTTGGACAACCAAGCAAGCATGTTAAAGGAATCTGCACTACAATGAAGTCTCACTGCCCCCCGGTCAAAAGGGCCATCTGAAAAAAGTGTAAAATCCAGAAATACAGCACAGGCCATGGAGAACAGGGAGCCTTGTTATGCTGATGGGTGGGATGTAAATTGCCAACAGCCACTCTGCAGAAGTGTATGGTGTTTCCTTAAACACCTAAAAAACAAAGCAACGGAGCCTACGGCACTTCCACTTATGGTCCTATAGCTTAGGGAAATTAAAATCAAAAACACACAGCCACCCCAAAGTTTCAGACGGCTCTGTTTACAAGAACCTCGTCTACGGTACAAGTTAAATATCCCAGAAAGCGAAAAATGGATAAAGAAGTTGTGATACGTACGTACAATGGAATATCACTCACCAATGAAATCTATGTCATATGGCCCGTCGTGGCATAATGAGTGGATTCAGGTACGATGATTCTAAGTGAAATAAGTCACACAGAAAATGAAAGATCATAAGATGTCACTAATACACGGAATATAAACTTGGCTACACATGAACTGAATTACAAAACAGAACAGGGTCTCAAATTTAGAAAACCAACTTATGTTTGCTTAAGGGGAAAGGTGAGTTGGGGTGCTGCATAAAACCAGAGATAGAAATTAGCACAGATACCATTCCACACGTCAAATATGTAATAGTCAAGACCTACCCCTTGCTCAACGAAATGGGCTAAACACCCTATATTCAACGCCTAGGAATACAACTGACTAGTTTGAATCTTCAAACCCATGGATTTATATGTCTCCATAAGAGAATCAAGCGTGTGTACAGCTGCATGAAGGCAGCAGAGAAAATTCGATAAATCCTATTATCAAAATGAATTACAAAAACAAAACACAATGACAGTGAAATAGAGAGCAATTCTTAAATAATTCATTCAGGGCTTGTGATGCAACCTGGATTTACCTCATCAAAACCCAGAGCTGAGTGAGACATAAGGTTGGACACTTCGGGCTGATAGCATTGGTGAGGTTCGATGAGCAAATGCAGACCATTTGAAGTCATACTGCATGGTACCCATTCCGTGGGTCCCAACTCTCCAGGTTTAAGCGATTCTTACTTCAGCTAAAACATGCATGGGAAACCCACAGTATGGTGCACCATGTGACCGGGAAACGTTTTCAAATGCATCTCAGTTTTCGTCCCCTTTTACTCGGGTTCACAATTCCAGACCCTTTACTAACACTCTCCCCACTTGGAGAGTCAGTGCCTTTAACCTGCTGTTTGGCACAGTTTGCAATTTCTGCTTAAGATGAACAGGAATAAGGAGAACCAATGAGAGACTAGCTGTAGGTGTCTGCACGGGCAAATTTAATGCTCATTTCCCACCAGGAAGAGGAATTAACCAAAGGCTCAGCATGCCGTGCCGGAAACAGATTAGGGCCTGAAGCAATCCTGCGGGTTTGCGGCCAGCTCACAAGAAAGCGATTTGAAGAAAGGAGCTCAGGGGCACTGTAATTCACAAACCTGCAGAGTTATAAATGACAGCTATCGTCCAAAAATATATTGAAGGAAGGCTGCGAAGAGGACTTGAAAGCGGGGCAGAATTGCAGGACAACGATTTCAGGGGGTAGACTGGAATTGCATTTAAAGCATAGGAAAAGAGGCAGAACGTCGACAATGATGCACTTGGCCAAAAAGTGCGTATGCGTTTTTTCCTGAATATATTCAGGAAAAAACGCATACGCACTTTTTGGCCAACCAAGCAAGCATGTTAAAGAAATCTGCACTAAAATGAAGTCTCACTGCCCCCCGGTCAAAAGGGCCATCTGAAAAAAGTGTAAAATCCAGAAATGCAGCACAGACCATGGAGAACAGGGAGCCTTGTTATGCTGATGGGTGGGATGTAAATTGCCAAGAGCCACTCTGAAGAAGTGTATGGTGTTTCCTGAAACACCTAAAAAACAAAGCAACGGAGCCTACGGCACTTCCACTTATGGTCCTATAGCTTAGGGAAATTAAAATAAAAAACACACAGCCACCCCAAAGTTTCAGACGGCACTGTTTGCAAGAAACTCGTCTACGGTACAAGTTAAATATCCCAGAAAGCGAAAAATGGATAAAGAAGTTGTGGTACGTACGTACAATGGAATATCACTCAGCAATGAAATCTATGTCATTTGGCCCGTCGTGGCATAATGAGTGGATTCAGGTACGATGATTCTAAGTGAAATAAGTCACACAGAAAATGAAACATTATAAGATATCACTAATACACGGAATGTAGTCTTGGCTACACATGAACTGAATTACAAAACAGAACAGGGTCTCAAATTTTGAAAACCAACTTATGTTTGCTTAAGGGGAAAGGTGAGTTGGGGTGCTGCATAAAACCAGAGTTAGAAATTAGCACAGATACCATTCCATACGTCACATACGTAATAGTCCAGACCTACCCCTTGCTGAACGAAATGGGCTAAACACCCTCTATTCAATGCCTAGGAATACACCAGACTAGTAAGAATCTTCAAACCCATGGATTTATATGTCTCCATAAGAGAATCAAGCGTGTGTACAGCTGCATGAAGGCAGCAGAGAAAATCCGATAAATCCTATTATCAAAATGAATTACAAAAACAAAACACAATGAGAGTGAAATAGAGAGCAATTCTTAAATAATTCATTCAGGGCTTGTGATGCAACCTGCATTTACCTCATCTACACCCAGAGCTGTGTGAGGCATAAGGTTGTACACTTCGGGCTGATAACATTGGTGAGGTTCGATGAGCAAATGCAGACCATTTTAAGTCATACTGCATGGTACCAATTCCAAGGGTCCCAAATCTCCAGGTTTAAGCGATTCTTCCTTCAGCTAAAACATGCATGGGAAACCCACAGTATGGTACACCGTGTGACCGAGAAACGTTTTCAAATGCATCTCAGTTTTCGGCCCCTTTTACTCGGGTTCACCATTCCAGACCCTTTACTAACACTCTCCCCACTTGGAGAGTCAGTGCCTTTAACCTGCTGTTTGGCACAGTTTTCAATTTCTGCGCAAGATGAACAGGAATAGGGAGAACCAATGAGAGCCTAGCTGTAGGTGTCTGCACGGGCAAATTTAACGCTCATTTCCAACCAGGAAGAGGAATTAACCAAAGTCTCAGCATGCCGTGCCGGAACCAGATTAGGGCCTGGATCAATCCTGAGGGTTTGTGGCCAGCTTACAAGAAAGCGATTTGAAGAAAGGAGCTCAGGGGCACTGTAATTCACAAACCTGCAGAGTTATAAATGACAGCTATCGTCCAATAATATATTGAAGGAAGGCTGCGAAGAGGAGTTGAAAGCGGGGCAGAATTGCAGGAAAACGATTTCAGGGTGTAGACTGGAATTTCATTTAAAGCATAGGAAAAGAGTCAGAACGTCGACAATGATGCACTTGGCCAAAAAGGGCGTATGCGTTTTTTCCGGAATATATTCAGGAAAAAACGCATACGCACTTTCTGGCCAACCAAGCAAGCATGTTAAAGAAATCTGCACTACAATGAAGTCTCACTGCCCCCCGGTCAAAAGGGCCATCTGAAAAAAGTGTACAATCCAGAAAGGCAGTAGAGGCCATGGAGAACAGGGAGCCTTGTTATGCTGATGGGTGGGATGTAAATTGCCAACAGCCACTCTGGAGAAGTGTATGGTGTTTCCTGAAACACCTAAAAAACAAAGCAAGAGAGCCTACGGCACTTCCACTTATGGTCCTATAGCTTAGGGAAATTAAAATCAAAAACACACAGCCACCCCAAAGTTTCAGACGGCTCTCTTCACAAGAACCTCGTCTACGGTACAAGTTAAATATCCCAGAAAGCGAAAAATGGATAAAGAAATTGTGGTACGTACGTACAATGGAATATCACTCACCAATGAAATCTATATCATCAGGCCCGTCGTGGCATAATGAGTGGATTCAGGTACGATGATTCTAAGTGAAATAAGTCACACAGAAAATGAAACATCATATCACTAATACACGGAATGTAATCTTGGCTACACATGAACTGAATTACAAAACAGAACAGGGTCTCAAATTTAGAAAACCAACTTATGTTTGCTTAAGGGGAAAGGTGAGTTGGGGTGCTGCATAAAACCAGAGATAGAAATTAGCACAGATACCATTCCATACGTCAAATATGTAATAGTCAAGACCTACCCCTTGCTCAACCAAATGGGCTAAACCCCCTATATTCAACGCCTAGGAATACACCTGACTAGAAAGAATCTTCAAACCCATGGATTTATATGTCTCCATAAGAGAATCAAGAGTGTGTAAAGCTACATGAAGGCAGCCGAGAAAATCCGATAAATCCCACTATCAAAATGAATTACAAAACAAAGCACAATGACAGTGAAATAGAGAGCAATTCTTAAATAATTCATTCAGGGCTTGTGATGCAACCTGGATTTACCTCATCTACACCCAGAGCTGAGTGAGACATAAGGTTGGACACTTCGGGCTGATAGCATTGGTGAGGTTCGATGAGCAAATTCAGACCATTTGAAGTCATACTGCATGGTACCCATTCCGTGGGTCCCAACTCTCCAGGTTTAAGCGATTCTTCCTTCAGCTAAAACATGCATGGGAAACCCACAGTATGGTGCACCGTGTAACCGGGAAACGTTTTCAAATGCATCTCAGTTTTCGTCCCCATTTACTCGGGTTCACAATTCCAGACACTTTACTAAAACTCTGCCCACTTGGAGAGCCAGTGCCTTTAACCTGCTGTTTGGCACAGTTTGCAATTTTTGCGCAAGATGAACAGGAATAGGGAGAACCAATGAGAGACTAGCTGTAGGTGTCTGCACGGGCAAATTTAATGCTCATTTCCCACCAGGAAGAGGAATTAACCAAAGGCTCAGCATGCCGTGCTGGAACCAGATTAGGGCCTGAAGCAATCCTGTGGGTTTGCGGCCAGCTCACAAGAAAGCGATTTGAAGAAAGGAGCTCAGGGGCACTGTAATTTACAAAACTGCAGAGTTATAAATGACAGCTATCGTCCAAAAATATATTGAAGGAAGGCTGCGAAGAGGACTTGAAAGCGGGGCAGAATTGCAGGAAAACGATTTCAGGGGGTAGACTGGAATTGCATTTAAAGCATAGGAAAAGAGGCAGAACGTCAACAATGATGCACTTGGCCAAAAAGGGCGTATGCGTATATTCAGGAAAAAACGCATACGCCCTTTTTGGCCAACCAAGCAAGCATTTTAAAGAAATCTGCACTACAATGAAGTCTCACTGCCCCCCGGTCAAAACGGCCATCTGAAAAAAGTGTAAAATCCAGAAAGGCAGCACAGGCCATGGAGAACAGGGAGCCTTGTTATGCTGATGGGCGGGATGTAAATTACTAACAGCCACTCTGGAGAAGTGTATGGTATTTCCTGGAACACCTAAAAAACAAAGCAACGGAGCCTACGGCAATTCCACTTATGGTCCTATAGCTTAGGGAAATTAAAATCAAAAACTCACAGCCACCCCAAAGTTTCGGACGGCTCTGTTTACAAGAACCTCATCTACGGTACAAGTTAAATATCCCAGAATGTGAAAAATTGATAAAGAATTTGTGGTACGTACGTACAATGGAATATCACTCAGCAATGAAATCTATGTCATCAGGCCCGTCGCGGCATAATGAGTGGATTCAGGTACCATGATTCTAAGTGAAATAAGTCACACAGAAAATGAAACATCATAAGATATCACTAATACACGGAATATAAACTAGGCTACACATGAACTGAATTACAAAACAGAACAGGGCCTCAAATTTAAAAACCAACTTATGCTTGCTTAAGGGGAAAGGTGAGTTGGGGTGCCGCATCAAAACAGAGATAGAAATTAGCACAGATACCTTTTCATAAGCCAAATATATAATAGTCAAGACCTACCCCTTGCTCAACGAAATGGACTAAACACCCCATATTCAACGCCTAGGAATACACCTGACTAGTAAGAATCTTCAAACCCATGGATTCATATGTCTCCGTAAGAGAATGAAACGTGTGTACAGCGGCATGAATGCAGCAGAGAAAATCCGATAGATCCCATTATCAAAATATATTACAAAAACAAAACACAAGGACAGTGAAATAGAGAGCAATTCTTAAATAATTCATTCAGGGCTTGTGATGCAACCTGGATTTACCACATCTACACCCAGAGCTGAGTGAGAGATAAGGTTGGGCACTTCGGGCTGATAGCATTGGTGAGGTTCAGTGAGCAAATGCAGACACTTTGAAGTCATACTGCATGGTACCCATTCCAAGGGTCCCAACTCTCCCGGTTTAAGGGATTCTTCCTTCAGCTAAAACATGCATGGGAAACCCACAGTATGGTGCACCGTGTGACCGGCAAACGTTTTCAAATGCATCTCAGTTTTCCTCCCCTTTTACTCGGGTTCACAATTCCAGACACTTTACTAACACTCTCCCTACGTGGAGAGTCAGTGCTTTAACATCCTCTTTGGCACAGTTTGCAATTTCTGCTCAAGAAGAACAGGAATAAGGAGAACCAATGAGAGATTAGCTGTAGGTGTCTGCACGGGCAAATTTAACGCTCATTCCCCACCAGGAAGAGGAATTAACCAAAGGCTCAGCATGCCCTGCCGGAACTAGATTAGGGCCTGAAGCAATCCAAAGGGTTTGCGGCCAGCTCAAAAGATAGCGAGTTGAAGAAAGGAGCTCAGGGGCACTGTAACTCACAAACCTGCAGAGTTATAAATGACAGCTATCTTCCAAAAATATATTGAAGGAAGGCTGCGAACAGAACTTGTAAGCGGGGCAGAATTGCAGGAAAACGATTTCAGGGGGTAGACGGGAATTGCATTTAAAGCATAGGAAAAGGGGCAGAACGTCGACAATGATGCACTTGGACAAAAAGTGCGTATGCGTTTTTTCCGGAATATATTCAGGAAAAAACGCATACGCCCTTTTGGCAAACCAAGCAAGCATGTTAAAGAAATCTGCACTACAATGAAGTCTCACTGCCCCCCGGTCAAAAGGGCCATCTGAAAAAAGTGTAAAATCCAGAAATGCAGCACAGGCCATGGAGAACAGGGAGCCTTGTTATGCTGATGGGTGGGATGTAAATTGCCAACAGCCACTCTGGAGAAGTGTATGGTGTTTCCTGGAACACCTAAAAAACAAAGCACCGGAGCCTACGGCACTTCCACTTATGGTCCTATAGCTTAGGGAAATTAAAATCAAAAACACACAGCCACCCCAAAGTTTCAGACGGCTCTGTTTACAAGAACCTCGTCTACGGTACAAGTTAAATATCCCAGAAAGCGAAAAATGGATAAAGAAGTTGTGGTACGTACGTACAATGGAATATCACTCACCAATGAAATCTATGTCATCTGGCCCGTGGTGGCATAATGAGTGGATTCAGGTACGATGATTCTAAGTGAAATAAATCACACAGAAAATGAAATATCATAAGATGTCACTAATACACGGAATGTAATCTTGGCTACACATGAACTGAATTACAACACAGAACAGGGTCTCAAATTTAGAAAACCAACTTATGTTTGCTTAAGGGGAAAGGTGAGTTGGGGTGCTGCATAAAACCAGAGATAGAAATTAGCACAGATACCATTCCATACGTCAAATATGTAATAGTCAAGACCTACCCCTTGCTCAACCAAATGGGCTAAACCCCCTATATTCAACGCCTAGGAATACACCTGACTAGAAAGAATCTTCAAACCCATGGATTTATATGTCTCCATAAGAGAATCAAGCGTGTGTACAGCTACATGAAGGCAGCAGAGAAAATCCGATAAATCCCACTATCAAAATGAATTACAAAAACAAAGCACAATGACAGTGAAATAGAGAGCAATTCTTAAATAATTCATTCAGGGCTTGTGATGCAACCTGGATTTACCTCATCTACACCCAGAGCTGAGTGAGACATAAGGTTGGACACTTCGGGCTGATAGCATTGGTGAGGTTCGATGAGCAAATGCAGACCATTTGAAGTCATACTGCATGGTACCCATTCCGTGGGTCCCAACTCTCCAGGTTTAAGCGATTCTTACTTCAGCTAAAACATGCATGGGAAACCCACAGTATGGTGCACCGTGTAACCGGGAAACGTTTTCAAATGCATCTCAGTTTTCGTCCCCATTTACTCGGGTTCACAATTCCAGACCCTTTACTAAAACTCTCCCCACTTGGAGAGCCAGTGCCTTTAACCTGCTGTTTGGCACAGTTTGCAATTTTTGCGCAAGATGAACAGGAATAGGGAGAACCAATGAGAGACTAGCTGTAGGTGTCTGCACGGGCAAATTTAATGCTCATTTCCAACCAGGAAAAGGAATTAACCAAAGGCTCAGCATGCCGTGCCGGAACCAGATTAGGGCCTGAAGCAATCCTGTGGGTTTGCGGCCAGCTCACAAGAAAGCGATTTGAAGAAAGGAGCTCAGGGGCACTGTAATTTACAAAACTGCAGAGTTATAAATGACAGCTATCGTCCAAAAATATATTGAAGGAAGGCTGCGAAGAGGACTTGAAAGCGGGGCAGAATTGCAGGAAAACGATTTCAGGGGGTACACTGGAATTGCATTTAAAGCATAGGAAAAGAGGCAGAACGTCGACAATGATGCACTTGGCCAAAAAGGGCGTATGCGTATATTCAGGAAAAAACGCATACGCCCTTTTTGGCCAACCAAGCAAGCATTTTAAAGAAATCTGCACTACAATGAAGTCTCACTGCCCCCCGGGCAAAAGGGCCATCTGAAAAAAGTGTAAAATCCAGAAAGGCAGCACAGGGCATGGAGAACCGGGAGCCTTGTTATGCTGATGGGCGGGATGTAAATTACTAACAGCCACTCTGGAGAAGTGTATGGTATTTCCTGGAACACCTAAAAAACAAAGCAACGGAGCCTACGGCAATTCCACTTATGGTTCTATAGCTTAGGGAAATTAAAATCAAAAACTCACAGCCAGCCCAAAGTTTCGGACGGCTCTGTTTACAAGAACCTCGTCTACGGTACAAGTTAAATATCCCAGAATGTGAAAAATAGATAAAGAAGTTGTGGTACGTACGTACAATGGAATATCACTCAGCAATGAAATCTATGTCATCAGGCCCGTCGCGGCATAATGAGTGGATTCAGGTACCATGATTCTAAGTGAAATAAGTCACACAGAAAATGAAACATCATAAGATATCACTAATACACGGAATATAAACTAGGCTACACATGAACTGAATTACAAAACAGAACAGGGCCTCAAATTTAGAAAACCAACTTATGCTTGCTTAAGGGGAAAGGTGAGTTGGGGTGCCGCATCAAAACAGAGATAGAAATTAGCACAGATACCTTTTCATAAGCCAAATATATAATAGTCAAGACCTACCCCTTGCTCAACGAAATGGACTAAACACCCCATATTCAACGCCTAGGAATACACCTGACTAGTAAGAATCTTCAAACCCATGGATTCATATGTCTCCGTAAGAGAATGAAACGTGTGTACAGCGGCATGAATGCAGCAGAGAAAATCCGATAGATCCCATTATCAAAATATATTACAAAAACAAAACACAAGGACAGTGAAATAGAGAGGAATTCTTAAATAATTCATTCAGGGTTTGTGATGCAACCTGGATTTACCACATCTACACCCAGAGCTGAGTGAGACATAAGGTTGGGCACTTCGGGCTGATAGCATTGGTGAGGTTCAGTGAGCAAATGCAGACACTTTGAAGTCATACTGCATGGTACCCATTCCAAGGGTCCCAACTCTCCCGGTTTAAGGGATTCTTCCTTCAGCTAAAACATGCATGGGAAACCCACAGTATGGTGCACCGTGTGACCGGCAAACGTTTTCAAATGCATCTCAGTTTTCCTCCCCTTTTACTCGGGTTCACCATTCCAGACCCTTTACTAACACTCTCCCTACTTGGAGAACCAGTGCTTTAACCTCCTCTTTGGCACAGTTTGCAATTTCTGCTCAAGATGAACAGGAATAGGGAGAACCAATGAGAGACTAGCTGTAGGTGTCTGCATGGGCAAATTTAACGCTCATTCCCCACCAGGAAGAGGAATTAACCAAAGGCTCAGCATGCCCTGCCGGAACCAGATTAGGGCCTGAAGCAATCCAGCGGGTTTGCGGCCAGCTCACAAGATAGCGAGTTGAAGAAAGGAGCTCAGGGACACTGTAACTCACAAACCTGCAGAGTTATAAATGACAGCTATCGTCCAAAAATATATTGA
This sequence comes from Delphinapterus leucas, assembly GCF_059928025.1. NCBI lineage: Eukaryota > Metazoa > Chordata > Mammalia > Artiodactyla > Monodontidae > Delphinapterus > Delphinapterus leucas. Next base: position 945,907 of record NW_028322272.1, on the reverse strand, counting down.
AGGAAGGCTGCGAAGAGAACTTGTAAGCGGGGCAGAATTGCAGGAAAACGATTTCAGGGGGTAGACGGGAATTGCATTTAAAGCATAGGAAAAGAGGCAGAACGTCGACAATGATGCTCTTGGCCAAAAAGGGCGTATGCGTTTTTTCTGAATATATTCAGGAAAAAACGCATACGCACTTTTCGGCCAACCAAGCAAGCATGTTAAAGAAATCTGCACTACAATGAAGTCTCACTGCCCCCCGGTCAAAAGGGCCATCTGAAAAAAGTGTAAAATCCAGAAAGACAGCACAGGGCATGGAGAACCGGGAGCCTTGTTATGCTGATGGGCGGGATGTAAATTGCCAACAGCCACTCTGGAGAAGTGTAGGGTGTTTCCTGGAACACCTAAAAAACAAAGCAACGGAGCCTACGGCACTTCCACTTATGGTCCTATAGCTTAGGGAAATTAAAATCAAAAACACACAGCCACCCCAAAGTTTCGGTCGGCTCTGTTTACAAGAACCTCGTCTACGGTTCAAGTTAAATATCCCAGAATGTGAAAAATGGATAAAGAAGTTGTGGTACGTACGTACAATGGAATATCACTCAGCAATGAAATCTATGTCATCAGGCCCGTCGCGGCATAATGAGTGGATTCAGGTACGATGATTCTAAGTGAAATAAGTCACACAGAAAATGAAACATCATAAGATATCACTAATACACTGAATATAAACTAGGCTACACATGAACTGAATTACAAAACAGAACAGGGCCTCAAATTTAGAAAACCAACTTATGCTTGCTTAATGGGAAAGGTGAGTTGGGGTGCCGCATCAAAAGAGAGATAGAAATTAGCACAGATACCTTTTCATAAGCCAAATATGTAATAGTCAAGACCTACCCCTTGCTCAACGAAATGGACTAAACACCCCATATTCAACGCCTAGGAATACACCTGACTAGTAAGAATCTTCAAACCCATGGATTCATATGTCTCCGTACGAGAATGAAGAGTGTGTACAGTGGCATGAATGCAGCAGAGAAAATCCGAAAAATCCCATTATCAAAATATATTACAAAAACAAAACACAAGGACAGTGAAATAGAGAGCAATTCTTAAATTATTCATTCAGGGTTTGTGATGCAACCTGGATTTACCACATCTACACCCAGAGCTGAGTGAGACATAAGGTTGGGCACTTCGGGCTGATAGCATTGGTGAGGTTCAGTGAGCAAATGCAGACACTTTGAAGTCATACTGCATGGTACCCATTCCAAGGGTCCCAACTCTCCAGGTTTAAGGGATTCTTCCTTCAGCTAAAACATGCATGGGAAACCCAGAGTATGGTGCACCGTGTGACCGGCAAACGTTTACAAATGCATCTCAGTTTTCCTCCCCTTTTACTCGGGTTCACCATTCCAGACCCTTTACTAACACTCTCCCTACTTGGAGAGTCAGTGCTTTAACCTCCTCTTTGGCACAGTTTGCAATTTCTGCTCAAGATGAACAGGAATAGGGAGAACCAATGAGAGACTAGCTGTAGGTGTCTGCACGGGCAAATTTAATGCTCATTTCCCGCCAGGAAGAGGAAATAACCTAAGGCTCAACATGCCGTGCTGGAAGCAGATTAGGGCCTGAAGCAATCCTGCGGGTTTGCGAACAGCTCACAAGATAGCGAGTTGAAGAAAGGAGCTCAGGGACACTGTAACTCACAAACCTGCAGAGTTATAAATGACAGCTATCGTCCAAAAATATATTGAAGGAAGGCTGCGAAGAGAACTTGTAAGCGGGGCAGAATTGCAGGAAAATGATTTCAGGGGGTAGACGGGAATTGCATTTAAAGCATAGGAAAAGAGGCAGAACGTTGACAATGATGCTCTTGGCCAAAAAGGGCGTATGTGTATATTCAGGAAAAAACGCATACGCCCTTTTTGGCCAACCAAGCAAGCATTTTAAAGAAATCTGCACTACAATGAAGTCTCACTGCCCCCCGGTCAAAAGGGCCATCTGAAAAAAGTGTAAAATCCAGAAAGGAAGCACAGGCCACGGAGAACCGGGAGCCTTGTTATGCTGATGTGCGGGATGTAAATTACTAACAGCCACTCTGGAGAAGTGTATGGTATTTCCAGGAACACCTAAAAAACAAAGCAACGGAGCCTACGGCAATTCCACTTATGGTCCTATAGCTTAGGGAAATTAAAATCAAAAACACACAGCCACCCCAAAGTTTCGGACGGCTCTGTTTACAAGAACCTCGTCTACGGTACAAGTTAAATATCCCAGAATGTAAAAAATTGATAAAAAAGTTGTGGTACGTACGTACAATGGAATATCACTCAGCAATGAAATCTATGTCATCAGGCCCGTCGCGGCATAATGAGTGGATTCAGGTACCATGATTCTAACTGAAATAAGTCACACAGAAAATGAAACATCATAAGATATCACTAATACACGGAATGTAAACTTGGCTACACATGAACTGAATTACAAAACAGAACAGGGCCTCAAATTTAGAAAACCAACTTATGCTTGCTTAAGGGGAAAGGTGAGTTGGGGTGCTGCATCAAACCAGAGATAGAAATTAGCACAGATACAATTCCATTCATCATATATGTAATAGTCAAGACCTACCCCTTGCTCAACGAAATGGACAAAACACGCCATATTCAACGCCTAGGAGTACACCTGACTAGTAAGAATCTTCAAACCCATGGATTTATATGTCTCCATAAGAGAATGAAGCGTGTGTACAGCGGCATGAATGCAGCAGAGAAAATCCGATAAATCCCATTATCAAAATGAATTACAAAAACAAAACACAAGGACAGTGAAATAGGGAGCAATTCTTAAATAATTCATCCAGGGATTGTGATGCAACCTGGATTTACCACATCTACACCCAGAGCTGAGTGAGACATAAGGTTGGGCACTTCGGGCTGATAGCATTGGTGAGGTTCAGTGAGCAAATGCAGACACTTTGAAGTCATACTACATGGTACCCATTCCAAGGGTCCCAACTCTCCAGGTTTAAGGGATTCTTCCTTCAGCTAAAACATGCATGGGAAACCCACAGTATGGTGCACCGTGTGACCGGCAAACGTTTTCAAATGCATCTCAGTTTTCCTCCCCTTTTACTCGGGTTCACCATTCCAGACCCTTTACTAACACTCTCCCTACTTGGAGAGTCAGTGCTTTAACCTCCTCTTTGGCACAGTTTGCAATATCTGCTCAAGATGAACAGGAATAGTGAGAAACAATGAGAGACTAGCTGTAGGTGTTTGCACGGGCAAAGTTAATGCTCATTTCCCACCAGGAAGTGGAATTAACCAAACGATCAGCATGCCTTGCCAGAACCAGATTAGGGCCAGAAGGAATCCTGCGGGTTTGCGGACAGCTCACAAGAAAGCGATTTGAAGAAAGGAGCTCAGGGGCACTGTATTTCTCAAACCTGCAAAGTTATAAATGACAGCTATTGTCCAAAAATATATTGAAGGAAGGCTGCGAAGAGGACTTGAAATCGGGGCAGAATTGCAGGAAAGCGGTTTCGGGGAGTAGAGTAGAATTGCATTTAAAGCATAGGAAAAGAGGCAGAACGTCGACAATGATGCACGTGACCAAAAACGGCGTATGCGTTTTTTCCTGAATATATTCAGGAAAAAACGCATACGCCCTTTTTGGCCAACCAAGCAAGCATGTTAGACAAATCTGCACTACAATGAAGTCTCACTGCCCCCCAATCAAAAGGGCCATCTGAAAAAAGTGTAAAATCCAGAAAGGCAGCACAGGCCATGGAGAACAGGGAGCCATGTTATGCTGATGGGTGGGATGTAAATTGCCAACAGCCACTCTGGAGAAGTGTATGGTGTTTCCTGAAACAGCTAAAAAACAAAGCAACGGAGCCTACGGCACTTCCACTTATGGTCCTATAGCTTAGGGAAATTAAAATCAAAAACACACAGCCGCCCCAAAGTTTCAGACGGCTCTGTTTACAAGAACATCTTCTACGGTACAAGTAAAATATCCCAGAAAGCGAAAAATGGATAAAGAAGTTGTGGTACGTACGTACAATGGAATATCACTCAGCAATGAAATCTATATCATCGGGCCCGTCATGGCATAATGATTGAATTCAGGTACAATGATTCTAAGTGAAATAAGTCACACTGAAAATGAAACATCATAAGATATCACTAATACACGGAATGTAATCTTGGCTACACATGAACTGAATTACAAAACAGAACAGGGTCTCAAATTTAGAAAACCAACTTATGTTTGCTTAAGGAGAAAGGTGAGTTGGGGTGCTGCATAAAACCAGAGATAGAAATTAGCACAGATACCATTCCATACGTCAAACATGTAATAGTCAAGACCTACCCCTTGCTCAACGAAATGGGCTAAACACCCTATATTCAATGCCTAGGAATACACCTGACTAGAAAGATTTTTCAAACCCATGGATTTATATGTCTCCATAAGAGAATCAAGCGTGTGTACAGCTGCATGAAGGCAGCAGAGAAAATCCGATAAATCCCATTATCAAAATGAATTACTAAAACAAAACACAATGACAGTGAAATAGAGAGCAATTCTTAAATAATTCATTCAGGGCTTGTGATGCAACCTGGATTGACCTCATCTACACACAGAGCTGAGTGAGCCATAAGGTTGGACACTTCGGGCTGATAGCATTGGTGAGGTTCGATGAGCAAATGCAGACCATTTGAAGTCATACTGCATGGTACCCATTCCATGGGTCCCAACTCTCCAGGTTTAAGCGATTCTTCCTTCAGCTAAAGCATGCATGGGAAACCCACAGTATGGTGAACCGTGTGACTGGGAAACGTTTTCAAATGCATCTCAGTTTTCATCCCCTTTTCCTCGGGTTCACAATTCCAAACCCTTTACTAACACTTTCCCCACTTGGAGAGTCAGTGCCTTTAACCTGCTGTTTGGCACAGTTTGAAATTTCTGCGCAAGATGAACAGGAATAGGGAGAACAAATGAGAGACTAGCTGTAGGTGTCTGCACGGGCAAATTTAATGCTCATTTCCCACCAGGAAGAGGAATTAACCAAAGGCTCAGCATGCCGTGCCGGAATCAGATTAGGGCCTGAAGCATTCCTGCGGGTTTGCGGCCAGCTCACAAGAAAACGATTTGAAGAAAGGAGCTCAGGGGCACTGTAATTCACAAACATGCAGAGTTATAAATGACAGCTATCGTCCAAAAATATATTGAAGGAAGGCTGCGAAGAGGACTTGAAAGCGGGGCAGAATTTCAGGAAAACGATTTCAGGAGGTAGACTGGAATTGCATTTAAAGCATAGGAAAAGAGGCAGAACGTCGACAATGATGCACTTGGCCAAAAAGGGCGTATGCGTTTTATCCTGAATATATTCAGGAAAAAACGCATACGCCCTTTTTGGCCAACCAAGCAAGCATGTTAAAGAAATCTGCACTACAATGAAGTCTCACTGCCCCCCGGTCAAAAGGGCCATCTGAAAAAAGTGTAAAATCCAGAAAGGCAGCACAGGCCTCGGAGAACAGGGAGCCTTGTTATGCTGATGGGCGGGATGTAAATTACTAACAGCCACTCTGGAGAAGTGTATGGTATTTCCTGGAACACCTAAAAAACAAAGCAATGGAGCCTACGGCAATTCCACTTATGGTCCTATAGCTTAGGGAAATTAAAATCAAAAACTCACAGCCACCCCAAAGTTTCGGACGGCTCTGTTTACAAGAACCTCGTCTACGGTACAAGTTAAATATCCCAGAATGTAAAAAATTGATAAAGAAGTTGTGGTACGTACGTACAATGGAATATCACTCAGCAATGAAATCTATGTCATCAGGCCCGTCGCGGCATAATGAGTGGATTCAGGTACCATGATTCTAAGTGAAATAAGTCACACAGAAAATGAAACATCATAAGTTATCACTAATACACGGAATGTAAACTTGGCTACACATGAACTGAATTACAAAACAGAACAGGGCCTCAAATTTAGAAAACCAACTTATGCTTGCTTAAGGGGAAAGGTGAGTTGGGGTGCTGCATAAAACCAGAGATAGAAATTAGCACAGATACCATTCCATTCGTCAAATATGTAATAGTCAAGACCTACCCTCTTGCTCAACGAAATGGACAAAACACGCCATATTCAACGCCTAGGAATACACCTGACTAGTAAGAATCTTCAAACCCATGGATTTATATGTCTCCATAAGTGAATGAAGCGTGTGTACAGTGGCATGAATGCAGCAGAGAAAATCCGATAAATCCTATTATCAAAATGAATTACAAAAACAAAACACAAGGACAATGAAATAGGGAGCAATTCTTAAATAATTCATTCAGGGATTGTGATGCAACCTGGATTTACCACATCTACATCCAGAGCTGAGTGAGACATAAGTTTGGGGACTTCGGGCTGATAGCATTGGTGAGGTTCGATGAACAAGTGCAGACCCTTTGAAGGCATACTGCATGGTACGCATTCCATGGGTCCCAACTCTCCAGGTTTAAGGGATTCTTCCTTCAGCTAATACATGCATGGGAAACCCACAGTATGGTGCAGCGTGTGACCGGGAAACGTTTTCAAATGCATTGCAGTTTTCATCCCCTTTTACTCGGGTTCACAATTCCAGACCCTTTACTAACACTCTCCCTACTTGGAGAGTCAGTGCCTTTAACCTCCTGTTGGGCACAGTTTGCAATTTCTGCTCAAGAAGAACAGGAAGAGGGAGAACCAATGAGAGATTAGCTGTAGGTGTCTGCACGGGCAAATTTAACACTCATTCCCCACCAGGAAGAGGAACTAACCACAGGCTCAGCATGCCCTGCCGGAACCAGATTAGGGCCTGAAGCAATCCAGCGGGTTTGCGGCCAGCTCACAAGATAGCGAGTTGAAGAAAGGAGCTCAGGGGCACTGTAACTCACAAACCTGCAGAGTTATAAATGACAGCTATCGTCCAAAAATATATTGAAGGATGGCTGTGAAGAGAACTTGTAAGTGGGGCAGAATTGCAGGAAAACGATTTCAGGGGGTAGACGGTAATTGCATTTAAAGCATAGGAATAGAGGCAGAACGTCGACAATGATGCTCTTGGCCAAAAAGGGCGTATGCGTTTTTTCTGAATATATTCAGGAAAAAACGCATACGCACTTTTTGGCCAACCAAGCAAGCATGTTAAAGAAATCTGCACTACAATGAAGTCTCACTGCCCCCCGGTCAAAAGGGCCATCTGAAAAAAGTGTAAAATCCAGAAAGGCAGCACAGGGCATGGAGAACCGGGAGCCTTGTTATGCTGATGGGCGGGATGTAAATTGCCAACAGCCACTCTGGAGAAGTGTATGGTGTTTCCTGGAAGACCTAAAAAACAAAGCAACAGAGCCTACGGCACTTCCACTTATTGTCCTATAGCTTAGGGAAATTAAAATCAAAAACACACAGCCACCCCAAAGTTTCGGTCGGCTCTGTTTACAAGAACCTCGTCTACGGTACAAGTTAAATATCCCAGAATGTGAAAAATGGATAAAGAAGTTGTGCTACGTACGTACAATGGAATATCACTGAGCAATGAAATCTTTGTCATCAGGCCCGTCGCGGCATAATGAGTGGATTCAGGTACCATGATTTTAAGTGAAATAAGTCACACAGAAAATGAAACATCATAAGATATCACTAATACACGGAATATAAACTAGGCTACACATGAACTGAATTACAAAACAGAACAGGGCCTCAAATTTAGAAAACCAACTTATGCTTGCTTAAGGGGAAAGGTGAGTTGGGGTGCTGCACCAAAACAGAGATAGAAATTAGCACAGATACCTTTTCATAAGCCAAATATGTAATAGTCAAGACCTACCCCTTGCTCAACGAAATGGACTAAACACCCCATATTCAACGCCTAGGAATACACCTGACTAGTAAGAATCTTCAAACCCATGGATTCATATTTCTCCGTAAGAGAATGAAGCGTGTGTACAGCGACATGAATGCAGCAGAGAAAATCCGATAAATCCCACTATCAAAATATATAAAAAAAACAAAACACAAGGACAGTGAAATAGATAGCAATTCTTAAATAATTCATTCAGGGTTTGTGATGCAACTTGGATTTACCACATCTACACCCAGAGCTGAGTGAGACATAAGGTTGCGCACTTCGGGCTGATAGCATTGGTGAGGTTCAGTGAGCAAATGCAGACACTTTGAAGTCATACTGCATGGTACCCATTCCAAGGGTCCCAACTCTCCAGGTTTAAGGGATTCTTCCTTCAGCTAAAACATGCATGGGAAACCCACAGTATGGTGCACCGTGTGACCGGCAAACGTTTTCAAATGCATCTCAGTTTTCCTCCCCTTTTACTCGGGTTCACCATTCCAGACCCTTTACTAACACTCTCCCTACTTGGAGAGTCAGTGCTTTAACCTCCTCTTTGCCACAGTTTGAATTTCTGCTCAAGATGAACAGGAATAGGGAGAACCAATGAGAGACTAGCTGTAGGTGTCTGCACAGGCAAATTTAACGCTCATTTCCCGCCAGGAAGGGGAAATAACCTAAGGCTCAACATGCCGTGCTGGAAGCAGATTAGGGCCTGAAGCAATCCTGCGGGTTTGCGACCAGCTCACAAGATAGCGAGTTGAAGAAAGGAGCTCAGGGACACTGTAACTCACAAACCTGCAGAGTTATAAATGACAGCTATCGTCCAAAAATATATTGAAGGTAGGCTGCGAAGAGAACTTGTAAGCGGGGCAGAATTGCAGGAAAATGATTTCAGGGGGTAGACGGGAATTGCATTTAAAGCATAGGAAAAGAGGCAGAACGTCGACAATGATGCTCTTGGCCAAAAAGGGCGTATGCGTTTTTTCCTGAGTATATTCAGGAAAAAACGCATACGCCCTTTTTGGCCAACCAAGCAAGCATTTTAAAGAAATCTGCACTACAATGAAGTCTCACTGCCCCCCGGTCAAAACGGCCATCTGAAAAAAGTGTAAAATCCAGAAAGGCAGCACAGGCCATGGAGAACAGGGAGCCTTGTTATGCTGATGGGCGGGATGTAAATTACTAACAGCCACTCTGGAGAAGTGTATGGTATTTCCTGGAACACCTAAAAAACAAAGCAACGGAGCCTACGTCACTTCGACTTATGGTCCTATAGCTTAGGGAAATTAAAATCAAAAACTCACAGCCACCCCAAAGTTTCGGACGGCTCTGTTTACAAGAACCTCGTCTACGGTACAAGTTAAATATCCCAGAATGTGAAAAATTGATAAAGAAGTTGTGGTACGTACGTACAATGGAATATCACTCAGCAATGAAATCTATGTCATCAGGCCCGTCGCGGCATAATGAGTGGATTCAGGTACCATGATTCTAAATGAAATAAGTCACACAGAAAATGAAACATCATAAGATATCACTAATACACGGAATGTAAACTTGGCTACACATGAACTGAATTACAAAACAGAACAGGGCCTCAAATTTAGAAAACCAACTTATGCTTGCTTAAGGGGAAAGGTGAGTTGGGGTGCTGCATAAAACCAGAGATAGAAATTAGCACAGATACCATTCCATTCGTCAAATATGTAATAGTCAAGACCTACCCCTTGCTCAACGAAATGGACAAAACACGCCATATTCAACACCTAGGAATACACCTGACTAGTAAGAATCTTCAAACCCATGGATTTATATGTCTCCATAAGAGAATGAAGCGTGTGTACAGTGGCAGGAATGCAGCAGAGAAAATCTGATAAATCCCATTATCAAAATGAAATACAAAAACAAAACACAAGGACAGTGAAATAGGGATCAATTCTTAAATAATTCATTCTGGGATTGTGATGCAACCTGGATTTTCCACATCTACATCCAGAGCTGAGTGAGACATAAGGTTGGGGACTTCGGGCTGATAGCATTGGTGAGGTTCGATGAACAAATGCAGATCCTTTGAAGGCATACTGCATGGTATGCATTCCATGGGTCCCAACTCTCCAGGTTTAAGGGATTCTTCCTTCAGCTAATACATGCATGGGAAACCCACAGTATGGTGCAGCGTGTGACCGGGAAACGTTTTCAAATGCATTGCAGTTTTCGTCCCCTTTTACTCGGGTTCACAATTCCAGACCCTTTACTAACACTCTCCCTACTTGGAGAGTCAGTGCCTTTAACCTCCTGTTGGGCACAGTTTGCAATTTCTGCTCAAGAAGAACAGGAAGAGGGAGAACCAATGAGAGATTAGCTGTAGGTGTCTGCACGGGCAAATTTAACGCTCATTCCCCACCAGGAGGAGGAATTAACCAAAGGCTCAGCATGCCCTGCCGGAACCAGATAAGGGCCTGAAGCAATCCAACGGGTTTGCGGCCAGCTCACAAGATAGCGAGTTGAAGAAAGGAGCTCAGTGACACTGTAACTCACAAACCTGCAGAGTTATAAATGACAGCTATCGTCCAAAAATATATTGAAGAAAGGCTGCGAAGAGAACTTGTAAGCGGGGCAGAATTGCAGGAAAACGATTTGAGGGGTGGACGGTAATTGCATTTAAAGCATAGGAAAAGAGGCAGAACGTCGACAATGATGCTCTTGGCCAAAAAGGGCGTATGCGTTTTTTCTGAATATATTCAGGAAAAAACGCATACGCACTTTTTGGCCAACCAAGCAAGCATGTTAAAGAAATCTGCACTACAATGAAGTCTCACTGCCCCCCGGTCAAAACGGCCATCTGAAAAAAGTGTAAAATCCAGAAAGGCAGCACAGGGCATGGAGAACCGGGAGCCTTGTTATGCTGATGGGCGGGATGTAAATTGCCAACAGCCACTCTGGAGAAGTGTATGGTGTTTCCTGGAACACCTAAAAAACAAAGCAACGGAGCCTACGGCACTTCCACTTATGGTCCTATAGCTTAGGGAAATTAAAATCAAAAACACACAGCCACCCCAAAGTTTCGGTCGGCTCTGTTTACAAGAACCTCGTCTACGGTACAAGTTAAATATCCCAGAATGTGAAAAATGGATAAAGAAGTTGTGGTACGTACGTACAATGGAATATCACTCAGCAATGAAATCTATGTCTTCAGGCCCGTCGCGGCATAATGAGTGGATTCAGGTACGATGATTCTAAGTGAAATAAATCACACAGAAAATGAAATATCATAAGATGTCACTAATACACGGAATGTAATCTTGGCTACACATGAACTGAATTACAACACAGAACAGGGTCTCAAATTTAGAAAACCAACTTATGTTTGCTTAAGGGGAAAGCTGAGTTGGGGTGCTGCATAAAACCAGAGATAGAAATTAGCACAGATACCATTCCATACGTCAAATATGTAATAGTCAAGACCTACCCCTTGCTCAACCAAATGGGCTAAACCCCCTATATTCAACGCCTAGGAATACACCTGACTAGAAAGAATCTTCAAACCCATGGATTTATATGTCTCCATAAGAGAATCAAGCGTGTGTACAGCTACATGAAGGCAGCAGAGAAAATCCGATAAATCCCACTATCAAAATGAATTACAAAAACAAAGCACAATGACAGTGAAATAGAGAGCAATTCTTAAATAATTCATTCAGGGCTTGTGATGCAACCTGGATTTACCTCATCTACACCTAGAGCTGAGTGAGACATAAGGTTGGACACTTCGGGCTGATAGCATTGGTGAGGTTCGATGAGCAAATGCAGACCATTTGAAGTCATACTGCATGGTACCCATTCCAAGGGTCCCAACTCTCCCGGTTTAAGGGATTCTTCCTTCAGCTAAAACATGCATGGGAAACCCACAGTATGGTGCACCGTGTGACCGGCAAACGTTTTCAAATGCATCTCAGTTTTCCTCCCCTTTTACTCGGGTTCACCATTCCAGACCCTTTACTAACACTCTCCCTACTTGGAGAACCAGTGCTTTAACCTCCTATTTGGCACAGTTTACAATTTCTGCTCAAGATGAACAGGAATAGGGAGAACCAATGAGAGACTAGCTGTAGGTGTCTGCATGGGCAAATTTAACGCTCATTCCCCACCAGGAAGAGGAATTAACCAAAGGCTCAGCATGCCCTGCCGGAACCAGATTAGGGCCTGAAGCAATCCAGCGGGTTTGCGGCCAGCTCACAAGATAGCGAGTTGAAGAAAGGAGCTCAGGGACACTGTAACTCACAAACCTGCAGAGTTATAAATGACAGCTATCGTCCAAAAATATATTGAAGGAAGGCTGCGAAGAGAACTTGTAAGCGGGGCAGAATTGCAGGAAAACGATTTCAGGGGGTAGACGGGAATTGCATTTAAAGCATAGGAAAAGAGGCAGAACGTCGACAATGATGCTCTTGGCCAAAAAGGGCGTATGCGTTTTTTCTGAATATATTCAGGAAAAAACGCATACGCACTTTTCGGCCAACCAAGCAAGCATGTTAAAGAAATCTGCACTACAATGAAGTCTCACTGCCCCCCGGTCAAAAGGGCCATCTGAAAAAAGTGTAAAATCCAGAAAGGCAGCACAGGGCATGGAGAACCGGGAGCCTTGTTATGCTGATGGGCGGGATGTAAATTGCCAACAGCCACTCTGGAGAAGTGTAGGGTGTTTCCTGGAACACCTAAAAAACAAAGCAACGGAGCCTACGGCAATTCCACTTATGGTCCTATAGCTTAGGGAAATTAAAATCAAAAACACACAGCCACCCCAAAGTTTCGGTCGGCTCTGTTTACAAGAACCTCGTCTACGGTTCAAGTTAAATATCCCAGAATGTGAAAAATGGATAAAGAAGTTGTGGTACGTACGTACAATGGAATATCACTCAGCAATGAAATCTATGTCATCAGGCCCGTCGCGGCATAATGAGTGGATTCAGGTACGATGATTCTAAGTGAAATAAGTCACACAGAAAATGAAACATCATAAGATATCACTAATACACGGAATATAAACTAGGCTACACATGAACTGAATTACAAAACAGAACAGGGCCTCAAATTTAGAAAACCAACTTATGCTTGCTTAATGGGAAAGGTGAGTTGGGGTGCCGCATCAAAACAGAGATAGAAATTAGCACAGATACCTTTTCATAAGCCAAATATGTAATAGTCAAGACCTACCCCTTGCTCAACGAAATGGACTAAACACCCCATATTCAACGCCTAGGAATACACCTGACTAGTAAGAATCTTCAAACCCATGGATTCATATGTTTCCATACGAGAATGAAGAGTGTGTACAGTGGCATGAATGCAGCAGAGAAAATCCGATAAATCCCATTATCAAAATATATTACAAAAACAAAACACAAGGACAGTGAAATAGAGAGCAATTCTTAAATTATTCATTCAGGGTTTGTGATGCAACCTGGATTTACCACATCTACACCCAGAGCTGAGTGAGACATAAGGTTGGGCACTTCGGGCTGATAGCATTGGTGAGGTTCAGTGAGCAAATGCAGACACTTTGAAGTCATACTGCATGGTACCCATTCCAAGGGTCCCAACTCTCCAGGTTTAAGGGATTCTTCCTTCAGCTAAAACATGCATGGGAAACCCAGAGTATGGTGCACCGTGTGACCGGCAAACGTTTACAAATGCATCTCAGTTTTCCACCCCTTTTACTCGGGTTCACCATTCCAGACCCTTTACTAACACTCTCCCTACTTGGAGAGTCAGTGCTTTAACCTCCTCTTTGGCACAGTTTGCAATTTCTGCTCAAGATGAACAGGAATAGGGAGAACCAATGAGAGACTAGCTGTAGGTGTCTGCACGGGCAAATTTAACGCTCATTTCCCGCCAGGAAGAGGAAATAACCTAAGGCTCAACATGCCGTGCTGGAAGCAGATTAGGGCCTGAAGCAATCCTGCGGGTTTGCGAACAGCTCACAAGATAGCGAGTTGAAGAAAGGAGCTCAGGGACACTGTAACTCACAAACCTGCAGAGTTATAAATGACAGCTATCGTCCAAAAATATATTGAAGGAAGGCTGCGAAGAGAACTTGTAAGCGGGGCAGAATTGCAGGAAAATGATTTCAGGGGGTAGACGGGAATTGCATTTAAAGCATAGGAAAAGAGGCAGAACGTTGACAATGATGCTCTTGGCCAAAAAGGGCGTATGTGTATATTCAGGAAAAAACGCATACGCCCTTTTTGGCCAACCAAGCAAGCATTTTAAAGAAATCTGCACTACAATGAAGTCTCACTGCCCCCCGGTCAAAAGGGCCATCTGAAAAAAGTGTAAAATCCAGAAAGGAAGCACAGGCCACGGAGAACCGGGAGCCTTGTTATGCTGATGTGCGGGATGTAAATTACTAACAGCCACTCTGGAGAAGTGTATGGTATTTCCAGGAACACCTAAAAAACAAAGCAACGGAGCCTACGGCAATTCCACTTATGGTCCTATAGCTTAGGGAAATTAAAATCAAAAACTCACAGCCACCCCAAAGTTTCGGACGGCTCTGTTTACAAGAACCTCGTCTACGGTACAAGTTAAATATCCCAGAATGTAAAAAATTGATAAAAAAGTTGTGGTACGTACGTACAATGGAATATCACTCAGCAATGAAATCTATGTCATCAGGCCCGTCGCGGCATAATGAGTGGATTCAGGTACCATGATTCTAACTGAAATAAGTCACACAGAAAATGAAACATCATAAGATATCACTAATACACGGAATGTAAACTTGGCTACACATGAACTGAATTACAAAACAGAACAGGGCCTCAAATTTAGAAAACCAACTTATGCTTGCTTAAGGGGAAAGGTGAGTTGGGGTGCTGCATCAAACCAGAGATAGAAATTAGCACAGATACAATTCCATTCATCATATATGTAATAGTCAAGACCTACCCCTTGCTCAACGAAATGGACAAAACACGCCATATTCAACGCCTAGGAGTACACCTGACTAGTAAGAATCTTCAAACCCATGGATTTATATGTCTCCATAAGAGAATGAAGCGTGTGTACAGCGGCATGAATGCAGCAGAGAAAATCCGATAAATCCCATTATCAAAATGAATTACAAAAACAAAACACAAGGACAGTGAAATAGGGAGCAATTCTTAAATAATTCATCCAGGGATTGGGATGCAACCTGGATTTACCACATCTACACCCAGAGCTGAGTGAGACATAAGGTTGGGCACTTCGGGCTGATAGCATTGGTGAGGTTCAGTGAGCAAATGCAGACACTTTGAAGTCATACTACATGGTACCCATTCCAAGGGTCCCAACTCTCCAGGTTTAAGGGATTCTTCCTTCAGCTAAAACATGCATGGGAAACCCACAGTATGGTGCACCGTGTGACCGGCAAACGTTTTCAAATGCATCTCAGTTTTCCTCCCCTTTTACTCGGGTTCACCATTCCAGACCCTTTACTAACACTCTCCCTACTTGGAGAGTCAGTGCTTTAACCTCCTCTTTGGCACAGTTTGCAATTTCTGCTCAAGATGAACAGGAATAGTGAGAAACCATGAGAGACTAGCTGTAGGTGTTTGCACGGGCAAAGTTAATGCTCATTTCCCACCAGGAAGTGGAATTAACCAAACGATCAGCATGCCTTGCCAGAACCAGATTAGGCCCAGAAGGAATCCTGCGGGTTTGCGGCCAGCTCACAAGAAAGCGATTTGAAGAAAGGAGCTCAGGGGCACTGTATTTCTCAAACCTGCAAAGTTATAAATGACAGCTATTGTCCAAAAATATATTGAAGGAAGGCTGCGAAGAGGACTTGAAATCGGGGCAGAATTGCAGGAAAGCGGTTTCGGGGAGTGGAGTAGAATTGCATTTAAAGCATAGGAAAAGAGGCAGAACGTCGACAATGATGCACGTGTCCAAAAAGGGCGTATGCATTTTTTCCTGAATATATTCAGGAAAAAACGCATACGCCCTTTTTGGCCAACCAAGCAAGCATGTTAGACAAATCTGCACTACAATGAAGTCTCACTGCCCCCCAATCAAAAGGGCCATCTGAAAAAAGTGTAAAATCCAGAAAGGCAGCACAGGCCATGGAGAACAGGGAGCCATGTTATGCTGATGGGTGGGATGTAAATTGCCAACAGCCACTCTGGAGAAGTGTATGGTGTTTCCTGAAACAGCTAAAAAACAAAGCAACGGAGCCTACGGCACTTCCACTTATGGTCCTATAGCTTAGGGAAATTAAAATCAAAAACACACAGCCGCCCCAAAGTTTCAGACGGCTCTGTTTACAAGAACATCTTCTACGGTACAAGTAAAATATCCCAGAAAGCGAAAAATGGATAAAGAAGTTGTGGTACGTACGTACAATGGAATATCACTCACCAATGAAATCTATGTCATCTGGCCCATCGTGGCATAATGAGTGGATTCAGGTACGATGATTCTAAGTGAAATAAGTCACACAGAAAATGAAACATCATAAGATATCACTAATACACGGAATGTAATCTTGGCTACACATGAACTGAATTACAAAACAGAACAGGGACTCAAACTTAGAAAACCAACTTATGTTTGCTTAAGGGGAAAGGTGAGTTGGGGTGCTGCATAAAACCAGAGATAGAAATTAGCACAGATACCATTCCATACGTCAAATATGTAATAGTCAAGACCTACCCCTTGCTCAACCAAATGGGCTAAACACCCTATATTCAACGCCTAGGAATACACCTGAATAGAAAGAATTTTCAAACCCATGGATTTATATGTCTCCATAAGAGAAGCAAGCGTGTGTACAGCTGCATGAAGGCAGCAGAGACAATCCGATAAATCCCATTATCAAAATGAATTAAAAAAACAAAACACAAGGACAGTGAAATAGAGAGCAATTCTTAAATAATTCATTCAGGGCTTGTGATGCAACCTGGATTTACCTCATCTACACCCAGAGCTGAGTGAGACATAAGGTTGGACACTTCGGGCTGATAGCATTGGTGAGGTTCGATGAGCAAATGCAGACCATTTGAAGTCATACTGCATGGTACCCATTCCGTGGGTCCCAACTCTCCAGGTTTAAGCGATTCTTCCTTCAGCTAAAACATGCATGGGAATCCCACAGTTTGGTGCACCATGTAACCGGGAAACTTTTTCAAATGCATCTCAGTTTTTGTCCCCTTTTACTCGGGTACACAATTCCAGACCCTTTACTAACACTCTCCCCACTGGGAGAGTCAGTGCCTTTAACATCCTGTTTGGCACAGTTTGCAATTTTTGCGCAAGATGAACAGGAATAGGGAGAACCAATGAGAGACTAGGTGTAGGTGTCTGCACAGGCAAATTTAAAGCTCATTTCCAACCAGGAAGAGGAATTAACCAAAGGCTCAGCATGCTGTGCCAGAACCAGATTAGGGCCTGAAGCAATCCTGCGGGTTTGCGGCCAGCTCACAAGAAAGCGATTTGAAGAAAGGAGCTCAGGGGCACTGTAATTCACAAACCTGCAGAGTTATAAATGACAGCGATCGTCCAAAAATATATTGAAGGAAGGCTGCGAAGAGGACTTGAAAGCGGGGCAGAATTGCAAAACAACGATTTCAGGGTGCAGACTGGAATTGCAATTAAAGCATAGGAAAAGAGGCAGAACGTCGACAATGATGCACTTGGCCAAAAAGGGCGTATGCGTTTTTTCCGGAATATATTCAGGAAAAAAGGCATACGCATTTTCTGGCCAACCAAGCAAGCATGTTAAAGAAATCTGCACTACAATGAAGTCTCACTGCCCCCCGGTCAAAAGGGCCATCTGAAAAAAGTGTAAAATCCAGAAAGGCAGCACAGGCCATGGAGAACAGGGAGCCATGTTATGCTGATGGGTGGGATGTAAATTGCCAAGAGCCACTCTGGAGAAGTGTATGGTGTTTCCTGAAACACCTAAAAAACAAAGCAACGGAGCCTATGGCACATCCACTTATGGTCCTATAACTTAGGGAAATTAAAATCAAAAACACACATCCACCCCAATGTTTCAGACGGCTCTCTTCACAAGAACCTCGTGTACGGTACAAGTTAAATATCCCAGAAAGCGAAAAATGGATAAAGAAGTTGTGGTACGTACGTACAATGGAATATCACTCACCAATGAAATCTATATCATCAGGCCCGTCGTGGCATAATGAGTGGATTCAGGTACAATGATTCTAAGTGAAATAAGTCACACAGAAAATGAAACATCATATCACTAATACACGGAATGTAATCTTGGCTACACATGAACTGAATTACAAAACAGAACAGGGTCTCAAATTTTGAAAACCAACTTATGTTTGCTTAAGGGGAAAGGTGAGTTGGGGTGCTGCATAAAACCAGAGATAGAAATTAGCACAGATACCATTCCATACGTCAAATATGTAATAGTCAAGACCTACCCCTTGCTCAACGAAATGGGCTAAACACCCTCTATTCAACGCCTAGGAATACACCTGACTAGTAAGAATCTTCAAACCCATGGATTTATATGTCTCCATAAGAGAATCAAGCGTGTGTACAGCTGCATGAAGGCAGCAGAGAAAATCCGATAAATCCTATTATCAAAATGAATTACAAAAACAAAACAAAATGACAGTGAAATAGAGAGCAATTCTTAAATAATTCATTCAGGGCTTGTGATGCAACCTGGATTTACCTCATCTAAACCCAGAGCTGAGTGAGACATAAGGTTGGACACTTCGGGCTGATAGCATTGGTGAGGTTCGATGAGCAAATGCACACCATTTGAAGTCATACTGCATGGTACCCATTCCATGGCTCCCAACTCTCCAGGTTTACGTGATTCTTCCTTCAGCTAAAGCATGCATGGGAAACCCACAGTATGGTGCACCATGTGACCGGGAAACGTTTTCAAATGCATCTCAGTTTTTGTCCCATTTTACTGGGGTTCACAATTCCAGAACCTTTACTAACACTCTCCCCACATGGAGAGTCAGTGCCTTTAACCTGCTGTTTGGCACAGTTTGCAATTTCTGCACAAGATGAACAGGAATAGGGAGAACCAATGAGAGACTACCTGGAGGTGTCTGAACGGGCAAATTTAACGCTCATTTCCAACCAGGAATAGGAATTAACCAAACGCTCAGCATGCCGTGCCGGAACCAGATTAGGGCCTGGATCAATCCTGAGGGTTTGCGACCAGCTCAAAAGAAAGCGATTTGAAGAAAGGAGCTCAGGGGCACTGTAATTCACAAACCTGCAGAGTTAAAAATGACAGCTATCGTCCAAAAATATATTGAAGGAAGGCTGCGAAGAGGACTTGAAAGCGGGGCAGAATTGCACGAAAACGATTTCAGGGGGTAGACGGGAATTGCTTTTAAAGCATAGGAAAAGAGGCAGAACGTCGACAATGATGCACTTGGCCAAGAAGGGCGTATGCGTTTTTTCCTGAATATATTCAGGAAAAAACGCATACGCCCTTCTTGGCCAACCAAGCAAGCATGTTACAGAAATCTGCACTACAATGAAGTCTCACTGCCCCCCGGTCAAAAGGGCCATCTGAAAAAAGTGTAAAATCCAGAAATGCAGCACAGGCCATGGAGAACAGGGAGCCTTGTTATGCTGATGGGCGGGATGTAAATTGCCAACAGCCACTCTGGAGAAGTGTATGGTGTTTCCTGGAACACCTAAAAAACAAAGCAACGGAGCCTACGGCACTTCCACTTATGGTCCTATAGCTTAGGGAAATTAAAATCAAAAACACACAGCCACCCCACAGTTTCAGACGGCTCTGTTTACAAGAACCTCGTCTACGGTACAAGTTAAATATCCCAGAATGTGAAAAATTGATAAAGAAGTTGTGGTACGTACGTACAATGGAATATCACTCAGCAATGAAATCTATGTCATCAGGCCCGTCGCGGCATAATGAGTGGATTCAGGTACCATGATTCTAACTGAAATAAGTCACACAGAAAATGAAACATCATAAGATATCACTAATACACGGAATGTAAACTTGGCTACACATGAACTGAATTACAAAACAGAACAGGGCCTCAAATTTAGAAAACCAACTTATGCTTGCTTAAGGGGAAAGGTGAGTTGGGGTGCTGCATAAAACCAGAGATAGAAATTAGCACAGATACCATTCCATTCGTCAAATATGTAATAGTCAAGACCTACCCCTTGCTCAACGAAATGGACAAAACACGCCATATTCAACGCCTAGGAATACACCTGACTAGTAAGAATCTTCAAACCCATGCATTTATATGTCTCCATAAGAGAATGAAGCGTGTGTACAGCGGCATGAATGCAGAAGAGAAAATCCGATAAATCCCATTATCAAAATGAATTACAAAAACAAAACACAAGGACAGTGAAATAGGGAGCAATTCTTAAATAATTCATTCAGGGATTGTGATGCAACCTGGATTTACCACATCTACATCCAGAGCTGAGTGAGACATAAGGTTGGGGAATTCAGGCTGATAGCATTGGTGAGGTTCAATGAACAAATGCAGACCCTTTGAAGGCATACTGCATGGTACGCATTCCATGGGTCCCAACTCTCCAGGTTTAAGGGATTCTTCCTTCAGCTAATACATGCATGGGAAACCCACAGTATGGTGCAGCGTGTGACCGGGAAACGTTTTCAAATGTATTGCAGTTTTCGTCCCCTTTTACTCGGGTTCACAATTCCAGACCCTTTACTAACACTCTCCCTACTTGGAGAGTCAGTGCCTTTAACCTCCTGTTGGGCACAGTTTGCAATTTCTGCTCAAGAAGAACAGGAAGAGGGAGAACCAATGAGAGATTAGCTGTAGGTGTCTGCACGGGCAAATTTAACGCTCATTCCCCACCAGGAAGAGGAATTAACCAAAGGCTCAGCATGCCCTGCTGGAACTAGATTAGGGCCTGAAGCAATCCAGCGGGTTTGCGGCCAGCTCACAAGATAGCGAGTTGAAGAAAGGAGCTCAGGGGCACTGTAACTCACAAACCTGCAGAGTTATAAATGACAGCTATCGTCCAAAAATATATTGAAGGAAGGCTGCGAAGAGAACTTGTAAGCGGGGCAGAATTGCAGGAAAACGATTTCAGGGGGTAGACGGTAATTGCATTTAAAGCATAGGAAAAGAGGCAGAACGTCGACAATGATGCTCTTGGCCAAAAAGGGCGTATGCGTTTTTTCTGAATATATTCATGAAAAAACGCATACGCACTTTTTGGCCAACCAAGCAAGCATGTTAAAGAAATCTGCACTACAATGAAGTCTCACTCCCCCCCGGGCAAAAGGGCCATCTGAAAAAAGTGTAAAATCTAGAAAGGCAGCACAGGGCATGGAGAACCGGGAGCCTTGTTATGCTGATGGGTGGGATGTAAATTGCCAACAGCCACACTGGAGAAGTGTAGGGTGTTTCCTGGAACACCTAAAAAACAAAGCAACGGAGCCTACGGCACTTCCACTTATGGTCCTATAGCTTAGGGAAATTAAAATAAAAAACACACAGCCACCCTAAAGTTTCGGTCGGCTCTGTTTACAGGAACCTCGTCTACGGTACAAGTTAAATATCCCAGGATGTGAAAAATGGATAAAGAAGTTGTGGTACGTACGTACAATGGAATATCACTGAGCAATGAAATCAATGTCATCAGGAACGTCGCGGCATAATGAGTGGATTCAGGTACAATGATTCTAAGTGAAATAAGTCACACAGAAAATGAAACATCATAAGTTATCACTAATACACGGAATATAAACTTGGCTACACATGAACTGAATTACAAAACAGAACAGGGCCTCAAATTTAGAAAACCAACTTATGCTTGCTTAAGGGGAAAGGTGAGTTGGGGTGCCACATCAAAACAGAGATAGAAATTAGCACAGATACCTTTTCATAAGCCAAATATATAATAGTCAAGACCTACCCCTTGCTCAACGAAATGGACTAAACACCCCATATTCAAAGCCTAGGAATACACCTGACTAGTAAGAATCTTCAAACCCATGGATTCATATGTCTCCGTAAGAGAATGAAGCGTGTGTACAGCGGCATGAATGCAGCAGAGAAAATCCGATAAATCCCATTATCAAAATATATTACAAAAACAAAACACAAGGACAGTGAAAGAGGGAGCAATTCTTAAATAATTCATTCAGGGTTTGTGATGCAACCTGGATTTACCACATCTTCACCCAGAGCTGAGTGAGACATAAGGTTGGGCACTTCGGGCTGATAGCATTGGTGAGGTTCAGTGAGCAAATGCAGACACTTTGAAGTCATACTGCATGGTACCCATTCTAAGGGTCCCAACTCTCCAGGTTTAAGGGATTCTTCCTTCAGCTAAAACATGCATGGGGAACCCACAGTATGGTGCACCGTGTGACCGGCAAACGTTTTCAAATGCATCTCAGTTTTCCTCCCCTTTTACTCGGGTTCACCATTCCAGACCCTTTACTAACACTCTCCCTACTTGGAGAGTCAGTGCTTTAACCTCCTCTTTGGCACAGTTTGCAATTTCTGCTCAAGATGAACAGGAATAGGGAGAACCAATGAGAGACTAGCTGTAGGTGTCTGCACGGGCAAATTTAATGCTCATTTCCCGCCAGGAAGAGGAAATAACCTAAGGCTCAACATGCCGTGCCGGAAGCAGATTAGGGCCTGAAGCAATCCTGCGGGTTTGCGACCAGCTCACAAGATAGCGAGTTGAAGAAAGGAGCTCAGGGACACTGTAACTCACAAACCTGCAGAGTTATAAATGACAGCTATCGTCCAAAAATATACTGAAGGAAGGCTGCGAAGAGAAATTGTAAGCGGGGCAGAATTGCAGGAAAATGATTTCAGGGGGTAGACGGGAATTGCATTTAAAGCATAGGAAAAGAGGCAGAACGTCGACAATGATGCTCTTGGCCAAAAAGGGCGTATGCGTTTTTTCCTGAATATATTCAGGAAAAAACGCATAGGCCCTTTTTGGCCAACCAAGCAAGCATTTTAAAGAAATCTGCACTACAATGAAGTCTCACTGCCCCCCGGTCAAAACGGCCATCTGAAAAAAGTGTAAAATCCAGAAAGGCAGCACAGGCCATGGAGAACAGGGAGCCTTGTTATGCTGATGGGCGGGATGTAAATTACTAACAGCCACTCTGGAGAAGTGTATGGTATTTCCTGGAACACCTAAAAAACAAAGCAACGGAGCCTACGGCAATTCCACTTATGGTCCTATAGCTTAGGGAAATTAAAATCAAAAACTCACAGCCACCCCAAAGTTTCGGACGGCTCTGTTTACAAGAACCTCGTCTACGGTACAAGTTAAATATTCCAGAATGTGAAAAATTGATAAAGAAGTTGTGGTACGTACGTACAATGGAATATCACTCAGCAATGAAATCTATGTCATCAGGCCCTTCGCGGCATAATGAGTGGATTCAGGTACCATGATTCTAACTGAAATAAGTCACACAGAAAATGAAACATCATAAGATATCACTAATACACGGAATGTAAACTTGGCTACACATGAACTGAATTACAAAACAGAACAGGGCCTCAAATTTAGAAAATCAACTTATGCTTGCTTAAGGGGAAAGGTGAGTTGGGGTGCTGCATAAAACCAGAGATAGAAATTAGCACAGATACCATTCCATTCGTCAAATATGTAATAGTCAAGACCTACCCCTTGCTCAACGAAATGGACAAAACACGCCATATTCAACGCCTAGGAATACACCTGACTAGTAAGAATCTTCAAACCCATGGATTTATATGTCTCCATAAGAGAATGAAGCGTGTGTACAGCGGCATGAATGCAGCAGAGAAAATCCGATAAATCCCATTATCAAAATGAATAACAAAAACAAAACACAAGGACAGGGAAATAGGGAGCAATTCTTAAATAATTCATTCAGGGATTGTGATGCAACCTGGATTTACCACATCTACATCCAGAGCTGAGTGAGACATAAGGTTGGGGACTTCGTGCTGATAGCATTGGTGAGGTTCGATGAACAAATGCAGACCCTTTGAAGGCATACTGCATGGTACGCATTCCATGCGTCCCAACTCTCCAGGTTTAAGGGATTCTTCCTTCAGCTAATACATGCATGGGAAACCCACAGTATGGTGCACCGTGTGACTGGGAAACGTTTCAAATGCATCTCAGTTTTCGGCCCCTTTTACTCGGCTTCACCATTCCAGACCCTTTACTAACACTCTCCCCACTTGGAGAGTCAGTGCCTTTAACCTGCTGTTTGGGAGAGTTTGCAATTTCTGCGCAAGATGAACAGGAATAGGGAGAACCAATGAGAGACTAGCTGTAGGTGTCTGCACGGGCAAATTTAACGCTCATTTCCAACCGGGAATAGGAATTAACCAAACGCTCAGCATGCCGTGCCGGAACCAGATTAGGGCCTGAATCAATCCTGCGGGTTTGCGGCCAGCTCACAAGAAAGCGATTTGAAGAAAGGAGCTCAGGGGCACTGTAATTCTCAATCCTGCAAAGTTATACATGATAGCTATTGTCCAAAAATATATTGAAGGAAGGCTGCGAAGAGGACTTGAAATCAGGGCAGAATTGCAGGAAAGCGGTTTCAGGGAGTAGAGTGGAATTGCATTTAAAGCATAGGAAAAGAGGCAGAACGTCGACAATGATGCACGTGTCCAAAAAGGGCGTATGCGTTTTTTCCTGAATATATTCAGGAAAAAACGCATACGCCTTTTTTGGCCAACCAAGCAAGCATGTTAAAGAAATCTGCACTACAATGAAGTCTCACTCCTCCCTGGTCAAAAGGGTCATCTGAAAAAAGTGTAAAATCCAGAAAGGCAGCACAGGCCATGGAGAACAGGGAGCCATGTTATGCTGATGGGTGGGATGTAAATTGCCAACAGCCACTCTGGAGAAGTGTATGGTGTTTCCTGAAACACCTAAAAAACAAAGCAACGGAGCCTACGGCACTTCCACTTATGGTCCTATAGCTTAGGGAAATTAAAATCAAAAACACACAGCCGCCCCAAAGTTTCAGACGGCTCTGTTTACAAGAACATCTTCTACGGTACAAGTTAAATATCCCAGAAAGCGAAAAATGGATAAAGAAGTTGTGGTACGTACATACAATGGAATATCACTCACCAATGAAATCTATATCATCAGGCCCCTCGTGGCATAATGATTGAATTCAGGTACAATGATTCTAAGTGAAATAAGTCACACAGAAAATGAAATATCATAAGATATCACTAATACACGGAATGTAATCTTGGCTACACATGAACTGAATTACAAAACAGAACAGGGTCTCAAATTTAGAAAACCAACTTATGTTAGCTTAAGGGGAAAGGTGAGTTGGGGTGCTGCATAAAACCAGAGATAGATATTAGCACAGATACCATTCCATAAGTTAAATATGTAATAGCCCAGACCTACCCCTTGCTCAACGAAATGGGATAAACACCCTATATTCAACGCCTAGGAATACACTTGACTAGTAAGAATCTTCAAACCCATGGATTTATATGTCTCCATAAGAGAATCAAGCGTGTGTATAGCTGCATGAATGCAGCAGAGAAAATCCGATAAATCCCATTATCAAAATGAATTACAGAAACAAAACACAATGACAGTGACATAGAGAGCAATTCTTAAATAATTCATTCAAGGCTTGTGATGCAACCTGGCTTTACCTCATCTACACCCAGAGCTGAGTGAGACATAAGGTTGGACACTTCGGGCTGATAGCATTGGTGAGGTTCAATGAGCAAATGCAGACCATTTGAAGTCATACTGCATGGTACCTATTCCATGGGTCCGAACTCTCCAGGTTTAAGCGATTCTTCCTTCAGCTAAAACATGCATGGGAAACCGACAGTATGGTGCACCGTGTCACAGGGAAACGTTTTCAAATGCATCTCAGTTTTCGTCCCCTTTTACTCGGCTTCACAATTCCAGACCCTTTACTAACACTCTCCCCACTTGGAGAGTCAGCGCCTTTAACCTCCTGTTTGGCACAGTTTGCAATTTCTGCGCAAGATGAACAGGAATAGGGAGAACGAATGAGAGACTACCTGTAGGTGTCTGCACGGGCAAATTTAATGCTCATTTCCCACCAGGGAGTGGAATTAACCAAAGGCTCAGCATGCCGTGCTGGAACCAGATTAGGGCCTGAAGCAATGCTGCGGGTTTGCGGCCAGCTCACAAGAAAGCGATTTGAAGACAGGAGCTCAGGGTCAGTGTAATTCACAAACCTGCAGAGTTATAAATGACAGCTATCGTCCCAAAATATATTGAAGGAAGGCTGCGAAGAGGACTTGAAAGCGGGGCAGAATTGCAGGAAAACGATTTCAGGGGGTAGACTGGAATTGCATTTAAAGCATAGGAAAAGAGGCAGAACGTTGACAATGATGCTCTTGGCCAAAAAGTGCGTATGCGTTTTTTCCTGAATATATTCAGGAAAAAACGCATACGCACTTTTTGGCCAACCAAGCAAGCATGTTAAAGAAATCTGCACTACAATGAAGTCTCACTGCCCCCCGGTCAAAAGGGCTATCTGAAAAAAGTGTAAAATCCAGAAATGCAGCACAGGCCATGGAGAACAGGGAGCCTTGTTATGCTGATGGGTGGGATGTAAATTGCCAAGAGCCACTCTGGAGAAGTGTATGGTGTTTCCTGAAACACCTAAAAAACAAAGCAACGGAGCCTACGGCACTTCCACTTATGGTCCTATAGCTTAGGGAAATTAAAATCAAAAACACACAGCCACCCCAAAGTTTCAGACGGCTCTGTTTACAAGAACCTCGTCTACGGTACAAGTAAAATATCCCAGAAAGCGAAAAATGGATAAAGAAGTTGTGGTACGTACGCACAATGTAATATCACTCATCAATGAAATCTATGTCATCTGGCCCATCGTGGCATAATGAGTGGATTCAGGTACGATGATTCTAAGTGAAATAAGTCACACAGAAAATGAAACATCATAAGATATCACTAATACACGGAATGTAATCTTGGCTACAACATGAACTGATTTACAAAACAGAACAGGGTCTCAAATTTAGAAAACCAACTTATGTTTGCGTAAGGGGAAAGGTGAGTTGGGGTGCTGCATAAAACCAGAGATAGAAGTTAGCACAGATACCATTCCATACGTCAAATACGTAATAGAAAAGACCTACCCCTTGCTCAACGAAATGGGCTAAACACCCTCTATTCAATGCCTAGGTATACACCTGACTAGTAAGAATCTTCAAACCCATGGATTTATATGTCTCCATAAGAGAATCAAGCGTTTGTACAGCTGCATGAAGGCAGCAGAGAAAATGCGATAAATCCTATTATCAAAATGAATTACAAAAACAAAACACAATGACAGTGAAATAGAGAGCAATTCTTAAATAATTCATTCAGGGCTTGTGATGCAACCTGGATTTACCTCATCTGAACCCAGAGCTGAGTGAGACATAAGGTTTGACACTTCGGGCTGATAGCATTGGTGAGGTTCGATGAGCAAATGCAGACTATTTGAAGTCATACTGCATGGTACCCATTCCATGGGTCCCAAATCTCCAGGTTTAAGCGATTCTTCCTTCAGGTAAAGCATGCATGGGAAACACACAGTATGGTGCACCGTGTGACTGGGAAACGTTTTCAAATGCATCTCAGTTTTCATACCCTTTTACTCGGGTTCACAATTCCAGACACTTTATTAACACTCTCCCCACTTGGAGAGTCAGTGCCTTTAACCTCCTGTTTGGCACAGTTTGCAAATTCTGACCAAATAAACAGGAATAGGGAGAACCAATGAGAGACTAGCTGTAGTTGTCTGCACGGGCAAATTTAATGCTCATTTCCCACCAGGAAGAGGAATTAACCAAAGGCTCAGCATGCCGTGCCGGAACCAGATTAGGGCCTGAAGCAATCCTGCGGGTTTGCGGCCACCTCACAAGAAAGCGATTTGAAGAAAGGAGCTCAGGGGCCAAGTAATTCACAAACCTGCAGAGTTATAAATGACAGCTATCGTCCAAAAATATATTGAAGAAATGCTGCGAAGAGGACTTGAAAGCGGGCAGAATTGCAGGAAAACGATTTCAGGGGGTAGACTGGAATTGCATTTAAAGCATAGGAAAAGAGGCAGAACGTCGATAATGATGCACTTGGCCAAAAAGGGCGTATGCGTTTTTTCCTGAATATATTCAGGAACAATCGCATACGCACTTTTTGGCCAACCAAGCAAGCATGTTAAAGAAATCTGCACTACAATGAAGTCTCACTGCCCCCCGGTCAAAAGGGCCATCTGAAAAAAGTGTAAAATCCAGAAAGGCAGCACAGGCCATGGAGAACAGGGAGCCTTGTTATGCTGATGGGTGGGATGTAAATTGCCAACAGCCACTCTGGAGAATTGTATGGTGTTTCCTGAAACACCTAAAAAACAAAGCAACGGAGCCTACGGCACTTCCAATTATGGTCCTATAGCTTAGGGAAATTAAAATCAAAAACACACAGCCACCCCAAAGTTTCAGACGGCTCTGTTTACAAGAACCTCGTCTACGGTACAAGTTAAATATCCCAGAAAGGGAAAAATGTATAAAGAAGTTGTGGTACGTACGTACAATGGAATATCACTCACCAATGAAGTCTATGTCATCTGGCATGTCCTGGCATAATGAGTGGATTCAGGTACGATGATTCTAAGTGAAATAAGTCACACAGAAAATGAAACATCATAAGATATCACTAATACACGGAATGTAATCTTGGCTACACATGAACTGAATTACAAAACAGAACAGGGTCTCAAATTTAGAAAACCAACTTATGTTTGCTTAATGGGAAAGGTGAGTTGGGTGCTGCATAAAACCAGAGATAGAAATTAGCACAGATACCATTCCATAAGTCAAATATGTAATAGTCAAGACCTACCACTTGCTCAACGAAATGGGCTAATCACCCTATATTCAACGCCTAGGAATACATCTGACTAGTAAGAATCTTCAAACCCATGGATTTATATGTCTCCATAAGAGAATCAAGCGTGTGTGCAGCTGCATGAAGGCAGCAGAGAAAATCCGATAAATCCTATTATCAAAATGTATTAAAAAACAAAACACAATGAGAGTGAAATAGAGAGCAATGCTTAAATAATTCATTCAGGGCTTGTGATGCAACCTGGATTTACCTCATCTACACCCAGAGCTGAGTGAGACATAAGGTTGGACACTTCAGGCTGATAGCATTGGTGTGGTTCGATGAGCAAATGCAGACCATTTGATGTCATACTGCATGGTACCCATTCCATGGGTCCCAACTCTCCAGGTTTAAGCGATTCTTCCTTCAGCTAAAACATGCATGGGAAACCCACAGTATGGTGCACCGTGTGACCGGGAAACGTTTTCAAATGCATCTCAGTTTTCGGCCCCTTTTACTCGGCTTCACCATTCCAGACCCTTTACTAACACTCTCCCTACTTGGAGAGTCAGTGCCTTTAAACTCCTGTTTGGCACAGTTTGCAATTTCTGCGCAAGATGAACAGGAATAGGGAGAACCAATGAGAGACTAGCTGTAGGTGTCTGCACGGGCAAATTTAACGCTCATTTCCAACCAGGAATAGGAATTAACCAAACGCTCAGCATGCCGTGCCGGAACCAGATTAGGGCCTGAATCAATCCTGCGGGTTTGCGGCCAGCTCACAAGAAAGCGATTTGAAGAAAGGAGCTCAGGAACACTGTAATTCTCAATCCTGCAAAGTTATAAATGACAGCTATTGTCCAAAAATATATTGAAGGTAGGCTGCGAAGAGGACTTGAAATCGGGGCAGAATTGCAGGAAAGCGGTTTCAGGGAGTAGAGTGGAATTGCATTTAAAGCATAGGAAAAGAGGCAGAACGTCGACAATGATGCACGTGGCCAAAAAGGGCATATGCGTTTTTTCCTGAATATATTCAGGAAAAAACGCATATGCCCTTTTTGGCCAACCAAGCAAGCATGTTAAAGAAATCTGCACTACAATGAAGTCTCACTGCCCCACGGTCAAAAGGGTCACCTGAAAAAAGTGTAAAATCCAGAAAGGCAGCACAGGCCATGGAGAACAGGGAGCCATGTTATGCTGATGGGTGGGATGTAAATTGCCAACAGCCACTCTGGAGAAGTGTATGGTGTTTCCTGAAACACCTAAAAAACAAAGCAACGGAGCCTACGGCACTTCCACTTATGGTCCTATAGCTTAGGGAAATTAAAATCAAAAACACAGAGCTGCCCCGAAGTTTCAGACGGCTCTGTTTACAAGAACATCTTCTACGGTACAAGTTAAATATCCCAGAAAGCGAAAAATGGATAAAGAAGTTGTGGTACGTACGTACAATGGAATATCACTCACCAATGAAATCTATATCATCAGGCCCGTCGTGGCATAATGATTGAATTCAGGTACAATGATTCTAAGTGAAATAAGTCACACAGAAAATGAAATATCATAAGATATCACTAATACACGGAATGTAATCTTGGCTACACATGAACTGAATTACAAAACAGAACAGGGTCTCAAATTTAGAAAACCAACTTATGTTTGCTTAAGGGGAAAGGTGAGTTGGGGTGCTGCATAAAACCAGAGATAGAAGTTAGCACACATACCATTCCCTACGTCAAATACGTAATAGTAAAAACCTACCCCTTGCTCAACGAAATGGGCTAAACACCCTCTATTCAACGCCTAGGAATACACCTGACTAGTAAGAATCTTCAAACCCATGGATTTATATGTCTCCATAAGAGAATCAAGCGTGTGTACAGCTGCATGAAGGCAGCAGAGAAAATCCGATAAATCCTATTATCAAAATGAATTACAAAAACAAAACACAATGACAGTGAAATAGAGAGCAATTCTTAAATAATTCATTCAGGGCTTGTGATGCAACCTGGATTTACCTCATCTAAACCCAGAGCTGAGTGAGACATAAGGTTGGACACTTCGGGCTGATAGCAATGGTGAGGTTCGATGAGCAAATGTAGACCACTTGAAGTCATACTGCATGGTACCCATTCCATGGGTCCCAACTCTCCAGGTTTAAGCGATTCTTCCTTCAGCTAAAGCATGCATGGGAAACCCACAGTATGGTGCACCGTGTGACTGGGAAACATTTTCAAATGCATCTCAGATTTCATCCCCTTTTACTCGGGTTCACAATTCCAGACACTTTACTAACACTCTCCCCACTTGGAGAGTCCGTGCCTTTAACCTCCTGTTTGGCACAGTTTGCAATTTCTGAGCAAGATAAACAGGAATAGGGAGAACCAATGAGAGACTAGCTGTAGGTGTCTGCACGGGCAAATTTAACGCTCATTTCCAACCAGGAAGATGAATTAACCAAAGGCTCAGCATGCCGTGCCGGAACCAGATTAGGGCCTGAAGCAATCCTGCGGGTTTGCGGCCAGCTCACAAGAAAGCGATTTGAAGACAGGAGCTCAGGGGCAGTGTAATTCACAAACCTGCAGAGTTATAAATGACAGCTATCGTCCAAAAATATATTGAAGGAAGGCTGCGAAGAGGACTTGAAAGCGGGGCAGAATTGCAGGAAAACGATTTCAGGGGGTAGACTGGAATTGCATTTAAAGCATAGGAAAAGAGGCAGAACTTTGACAATGATGCACTTGGCCAAAAAGGGCGTATGCGTTTTTTCCTGAATATATTCAGGAAAAAACGCATACGCCCTTTTTGGCCAACCAAGCAAGCATGTTAAAGAAATCTGCACTACAATGAAGTCTCACTGCCCCCCGGTCAAAAGGGCTATCTGAAAAAAGTGTAAAATCCAGAAATGCAGCACAGGCCATGGAGAACAGGGAGCCTTGTTATGCTGATGGGTGGGATGTAAATTGCCAACAGCCACTCTGGAGAAGTGTATGGTGTTTCCTGAAACACCTAAAAAACAAAGCAACGGAGCCTACAGCACTTCCACTTATGGTCCTATAGCCTAGGGAAATTAAAATCAAAAACACACAGCCACCCCAAAGTTTCAGACGGCTCTGTTTACAAGAGCCTCGTTTACGGTACAAGTTAAATATCCCAGAATGCGAAAAATGGATAAAGAAGTTGTGGTACGTAAGTACAATGGAATACCACTCACCAATGAAGTCTATGTCATCTGGCCCGTCCTGGCATAATGAGTGGATTCAGGTATGATGATTCTAAGTGAAATAAGTCACACAGAAAATGAAACATCATAAGATATCACTAATACACCAAATGTAAACTTGGCTACACATGAACTGAATTACAAAACAGAACAGGGTCTCAAATTTAGAAAACCAACTTATGTTTGCTTAAGGGGAAAGGTGAGTTGGGGTGCTGTATAAAACCAGAGATAGAAATTAGCACAGATACCATTCCATACGTCAAATATGTTATAGTCAAGACCTACCACTTGCTCAACGAAATGGGATAAACACCCTATATTCAACGCCTAGGAATACACCTGACTAGTAAGAATCTTCAAACCCATGGATTTATATGTCTCCATAAGAGAATCAAGCGTGTGTACAGCTGCATGAAGGCAGCAGAGAAAATCCGATAAATCCTATTATCAAAATGAATTAAAAAAACAAAACACAAGGACAGTGAAATAGAGAGCAATTCTTAAATAATTCATTCAGGGCTTGTGATGCAACCTGGATTTACCTCATCTAAACCCAGAGCTGAGTGAGACATAAGGTTGGACACTTCGGGCTGATAGCATTGGTGAGGTTCGATGAGCAAATGCAGACCATCTGAAGTCATACTGCATGGTACCCATTCCATGGGTCCCAACTCTCCAGGGTAAGCGATTCTTCCTTCAGTTAAAACATGCATGGGAAACCCACAGTATGGTGCAGCGTGTGAACGGGAAACGTTTTCAAATGCATTGCAGTTTTTGTCCCCTTTTACTCGGGTTCACAATTCCAGACCCTTTACTAACACTCTCCCTACTTGGAGAGTCAGTGCCTTTAACCTCCTGTTTGGCACAATTTGCAATTTCTGCGCAAGATGAACAGGAATAGGGAGAACGAATGAGAGACTACCTGTAGGTGTCTGCACGGGCAAATTTAATGCTCATTTCCCACCAGGAAGTGGAATTAACCAAACGATCAGCATGCCTTGCCAGAACCAGATTAGGGCCTGAAGCAATCCTGCGGGTTTGCGGCCAGCTCATCAGAAAGCGATTTGAAGAAAGGAGCTCAGGGGCACTGTAATTCTCAAACCTTCAAAGTTATAAATGACAGCTATTGTCCAAAAATATATTGAAGGAAGGCTGCGAAGAGGACTTGAAATCGGGGCAGAATTGCAGGAAAGTGGTTTCGGGGAGTAGAGTAGAATTGCATTTAAAGCATAGGAAAAGAGGCAGAACGTCGACAATGATGCACGTGGCCAAAAACGGTGTATGCGTTTTTTCCTGAATATATTCAGGAAAAAACGCATACGCCCTTTTTGGCCAACCAAGCAAGCATGTTAGACAAATCTGCACTACAATGAAGTCTCACTGCCCCCCAATCAAAAGGGCCATCTGAAAATAGTGTAAAATCCAGAAAGGCAGCACAGGCCATGGAGAACAGGGAGCCTTGTTATGCTGATGGGTGGGATGTAAATTGCCAACAGCCACTCTGGAGAAGTGTATGGTGTTTCCTGAAACACCTAAAAAACAAAGCAACGGAGCCTACGGCACTTCCACTTATGGTCCTATAGCTTAGGGAAATTAAAATCAAAAACACACAGCCACCCCAAAGTTTCAGACGGCTCTGTTTACAAGAACCTCGTTTACGGTACAAGTTAAATATCCCAGAAAGCGAAAAATGGATAAAGAAATTGTGGTACGCACGTACAATGGAATATCACTCACCAATGAAATCTATGTCATCTGGCCCATCGTGGCATAATGACTGGATTCAGGTACGATGATTCTAAGTGAAATAAGTCAAACAGAAAATGTAACATCATATGATATCACTAATACACGGAATGTAATCTTGGCTACACATGAAGTGAATTACAAAAGAGAACAGGGTCTCAAATTTAGAAAACCAACTTATGTTTGCTTAATGGGAAAGGTGAGTTGGGGTGCTGCATAAAACCAGAGATAGATATTAGCACAGATACCATTCCATAAGTTAAATATGTAATAGTCCAGACCTACCCCTTGCTCAACGAAATGGGATAAACACCCTATATTCAACGCCTAGGAATACACCTGACTAGTAAGAATCTTCAAACCCATGGATTTATATGTCTCCATAAGAGAATCAAGCATGTGTATAGCTGCATGAATGCAGCAGAAAAAATCCGATAAATCCCATTATCAAAATGAATTACAAAAACAAAACACAATGACAGTGAAATAGAGAGCAATTATTAAATAATTCATTCAGGGCTTGTGATGCAACCTGGATTTACCTCATCTACACCCAGAGCTGAGTGAGACATAAGGGTGGACACTTCGGGCTGATAGCATTGGTGAGGTTCAATGAGCAAATGCAGACCATTTGAAGTCATACTGCATGGTACCCATTCCATGGGTCCGAACTCTCCAGGTTTAAGCGATTCTTCCTTCAGCTAAAACATGCATGGGAAACCGACAGTATGGTGCACCGTGTCACAGGGAAACGTTTTCAAATGCATCTCAGTTTTCGTCCCCTTTTACTCGGGTTCACAATTCCAGACCCTTTACTAAAACTCTCCCCACTTGGAGAGTCAGTGCCTTTAACCTCCTGTTTGGCACAATTTGCAATTTCTGCGCAAGATGAACAGGAATAGGGAGAACGAATGAGAGACTACCTGTAGGTGTCTGCACGGGCAAATTTAATGCTCATTTCCCACCAGGAAGTGGAATTAACCAAACGCTCAGCATGCCTTGCCAGAACCAGATTAGGGCCTGAAGCAATCCTGCGGGTTTGCGGCCAGCTCATCAGAAAGCGATTTGAAGAAAGGAGCTCAGGGGCACTGTAATTCTCAAACCTTCAAAGTTATAAATGACAGCTATTGTCCAAAAATATATTGAAGGAAGTCTGCGAAGAGGACTTGAAATCGGGGCAGAATTGCAGGAAAGTGGTTTCGGGGAGTAGAGTAGAATTGCATTTAAAGCATAGGAAAAGAGGCAGAACGTCGACAATGATGCACGTGGCCAAAAACGGCGTATGCGTTTTTTCCTGAATATATTCAGGAAAAAACGCATACGCCCTTTTTGGCCAACCAAGCAAGCATGTTAGACAAATCTGCACTACAATGAAGTCTCACTGCCCCCCAATCAAAAGGGCCATCTGAAAATAGTGTAAAATCCAGAAAGGCAGCACAGGCCATGGAGAACAGGGAGCCATGTTATGCTGTTGGGTGGGATGTAAATTGCCAACAGCCACTCTGGAGAAGTGTATGGTGTTTCCTGAAACACCTAAAAAACAAAGCAACGGAGCCTACGGCACTTCCACTTATGGTCCTATAGCTTAGGGAAATTAAAATCAAAAACACACAGCCGCCCCAAAGTTTCAGACGGCTCTGTTTACAAGAACATCTTCTACGGTACAAGTTAAATATCCCAGAAAGCGAAAAATGGATAAAGAAGTTGTGGTACGTAAGTACAATGGAATATCACTCACCAATGAAATCTATATCATCAGGCCCGTCATGGCATAATGATTGAATGCAGGTACAATGATTCTAAGTGAAATAAGTCACACAGAAAATGAAATATCATAAGATATCACTAATACACGGAATGTAATCTTGGCTACACATGAACTGAATTACAAAACAGAACAGGGTCTCAAATTTAGAAAACCAACTTATGTTTGCTTAAGGAGAAAGGTGAGTTGGGTGCTGCATAAAACCAGAGATAGAAATTAGCACAGATACCATTCCATAAGTCAAATATGTAATAGTCAAGACCTACCACTTGCTCAACGAAATGGGCTAAACACCCTCTATTCAACGCCTAGGAATACACCTGACTAGTAAGAATCTTCAAACCCATGGATTTATATGTCTCCATAAGAGAATCAAGTGTGTGTACAGCTACATGAAGGCAGCATAGAAAATCCGATAAATCCTATTATCAAAATGAATTACAAAAACAAAACACAATGACAGTGAAATAGAGAGCAATTCTTAAATAATTCATTCAGGGCTTGTGATGCAACGTGGATTTACCTCATCTATACCCAGAGCTGAGTGAGACATAAGGTTGGACACTTCGGGCTGATAGCATTGGTGAGGTTCAATGAGCAAATGCAGACCATTTGAAGTCATACTGCATGGTACCCAGTCCATGGGTCCCAACTCTCCAGGTTGAAGCGATTCTTTCTTCAGCTAAAGCATGCAAGGGAAACCCACAGTATGGTGCACCGTGTGACCGGGAAACGTTTTCAAATGCATCTCAGTCTCTGTCCCCTTTTACTCGGGTTCACAATTCCAGACCCTTTACTAAAATTCTCCCCACTTGGAGAGTCAGTGCCTTTAACCTCCTGTTTGGCACAGTTTGCAATTTCTGCGCAAGATGAACAGGAATAGGGAGAACCAATGAGAGACTAGCTGTAGGTGTCTGCACGGGAAAATTTAACGCTCATTTCCAACCAGGAAGAGGAATTAACCAAAGGCTCAGCATGCCATGCTGGAACCAGATTAGGGCCTGAAACAATGCTGCGGGTTTGCGGCCAGCTCACAAGAAAGCGATTTGAAGAAAGGAGCTCAGGGGCCAAATAATTCACAAAACTGCAGAGTTATAAATGACAGCTATCGTCCAAAAATATATTGAAGGAAGGCTGTGAAGAGGACTTGAAAGCAGGGCAGAATTTCTGGAAAACGATTTCAGGGGGTAGACTGGAATTGCATTTAAAGCATAGGAAAAGAGGCAGAACGTCGACAATGATGCACTTGGCTAAAAAGTGCGTATGCGGTTTTTCCTCAATATATTCAGGAAAAAACGCATAGGCCCTTTTTGGCCAACCAAGCAAGCATATTAAAGAAATCTGCACTACAATGAAGTCTCACTGCCCCCCGGTCAAAAGGGCCATCTGAAAAAAGTGTAAAATCCAGAAAGGCAGCACAGGCCATGGAGAACAGGGAGCCTTGTTATGCTGATGGGTGAGATGTAAATTGCCAACAGCCGCTCTGGAGAAGTGTATGGTGTTTCCTGAAACACCTAAAAAACAAAGCAACGGAGCCTACGGCACTTTCACTTATGGTCCTATAGATTAGGGAAATTAAAATCAAAAACACATAGCCACCCCAAAGTTTCAGACGGCTCTGTTTACAAGAACCTCGTCTACGGTACAAGTAAAATATCCCAGAAAGCGAAAAATGGATAAAGAAGTTGTGGTACGTACGTACAATGGAATATCACTCACCAATGAAATCTATGTCATCTGGCCCGTCGTGCCATAATGAGTGGATTCAGGTACGAAGATTCTAAGTGTAATAAGTCACACAGAAAATGAAACATCATAAGATATCACTAATACACGGAATGTAATCTTGGCTACACATGAACTGAATTACAAAACAGAACAGGGTCTCAAATTTAGAAAACCAACTTATGTTTGCTTAAGGGGAAAGGTGAGTTGGGGTGCTGCATAAAACCAGAGATAGAAGTTAGCACAGATACCATTCCATAAGTCAAATATTTAATAGTCAAGACCTACCACTTCCTCAACGAAATGGGCTAAACACCCTCTATTCAACGCCTAGGAATACACCTGACTAGTAAGAATCTTCAAACCCATGGATTTATATGTCTCAATAAGAGAATCAAGCGTGTGTACAGCTGCATGAAGACAGCAGAGAAAATCCGATAAATCCTATTATCAAAATGAATTAAAAAACAAAACACAATGACAGTGAAATAGAGAGCAATTCTTAAATAATTCATTCAGGGCTTGTGATGCAACCTGGATTTACCTCATCTGAACCCAGAGCTGAGTGAGACATAAGGTTGGACACTTTGGGCTGATAGCATTGGTGAGGTTCGATGAGCAAATGCAGACCATTTGAAGTCATACTGCATGGTACCCATTCCATGGGTCCCAACTCTCCAGGTTTAAGCGATTCTTCCTTCAGCTAAAGCATGCATGGGAAACCCACAGTATGGTGCACCGTGTGACTGGGAAACGTTTTCAAATGCATCTCAGTTTTCATCCCCTTTTACTCGGCTTCACCATTCCAGACACTTTACTAACACTCTCCCCACTTGGAGAGTCAGTGCCTTTAACCTCCTGTTTGGCACAGTTTGAAAATTCTGACCAAATAAACAGGAATAGGGAGAACCAATGAGAGACTAGCTGTAGGTGTCTGCATGGGCAAATTTAATGCTCATTTCCCACCACAAGAGGGATTAACCAAAGTCTCAACATGCCGTGTCGGAAACAGATTAGGGCCTGAAGCAATCATGCGGGTTTGCGGCCAGCTCACAAGAAAGCGATTTGAAGAAAGGAGCTCAGGGGCACTGTAATTCACAAACCTGCAGAGTTATAAATGACAGCTATCGTCCAAAAATATATTGAAGGAAGGCTGCGAAGAGGACTTGAAAGCGGGGCAGAATTGCAGGAAAACGATTTCAGGGGGTAGACTGGATTGCAATTAAAGCATAGGAAAAGAGGCAGAACGTCGACAATGATGCACTTGGCCAAAAAGGGCGTATGCGTTTTTCCCTGAATATATTCAGGAAAAAACGCATACGCCCTTTTTGGCCAACCAAGCAAGCATGTTAAAGAAATCTGCACTACAATGAAGTCTCACTGCCCCCCGGTCAAAAGGGTCATCTGAAAAAAGTGTAAAATCCAGAAAGGCAGCACAGGCCATGGAGAACAGGGAGCCTTGTTATGCTGATGGGTGGGATGTAAATTACCAAGAGCCACTCTGGAGAAGTGTAGGGTGTTTCCTGAAACACCTAAAAAACAAAGCAACGGAGCCTACGGCACTTCCACTTATGGTCCTATAGCTTAGGGAAATTAAAATCAAAAACACACAACCACCCCAAAGTTTCAGACGGCTCTGTTTACAAGAACCTCGTCTACGGTACAAGTAAAATATCCCAGAAAGCGAAAAATCGATAAAGAAGTTGTGGTACGTACGTACAATGTAATATCACTCACCAATGAAATCTATGTCATCTGGCCCGTCGTGCCATAATGAGTGGATTCAGGTACGATGATTCTAAGTGTAATAAGTCACACAGAAAATGAAACATCATAAGATATCACTAATACACGGAATGTAATCTTGGCTACACATGAACTGAATTACAAAACAGAACAGGGTTTCAAATTTAGAAAACCAACTTATGTTTGCTTAAGGGGAAAGGTGAGTTGGGGTGCTGCATAAAACCAGAGATAGAAGTTAGCACAGATACCATTCCATAAGTCAAATATTTAATAGTCAAGACCTACCCCTTGCTCAACGAAATGGGATAAACACCCTATATTCAACGCCTAGGAATACACCTGACTAGTAAGAATCTTCAAACCCATGGATTTATATGTCTCCATGAGAGAATCAAGCGTGTGTACAGCTGCATGAATGCAGCAGAGAAAATCCGATAAATCCCATTATCAAAATGAATTACAAAAACAAAACACAATGACAGTGAAATAGAGAGCAATTTTTAAATAATTCATTCAGGGCTTGTGATGCAACGTGGATTTACCTCATCTAAACCCAGAGCTGAGTGAGACATAAGGTTGGACACTTCGGGCTGATAGCATTGGTGAGGTAAGATGAGCAAATGCAGACCATTTGAAGTCATACTGCATGGTACCCATTCCATGGGTCCCAACTCTCCAGGTTTAAGCGATTCTTCCTTCAGCTAAAGCATGCATGGGAAACCCAGAGTATGGTGCACTGTGTGACCGGGAAACGTTTTCAAATGCATCTCAGTTTTTGTCCTCTTTTACTCGCGTTCACAATTCCAGACCCTTTACTAAAACTCTCCCCACTTGGAGAGTCCGTGCCTTTAACCTCCTGTTTGGCACAGTTTGCAATTTCTGCGCAAGATGAACAGGAATAGGGAGAACCAATGATAGACTAGCTGTAGGTGTCTGCACGGGCAAATTTAACGCTCATTTCCCGCCAGGAAGAGGAAATAACCTAAGGCTCAACATGCCGTGCTGGAAGCAGATTAGGGCCTGAAGCAATCCTGCGGGTTTGCGACCAGCTCACAAGATAGCGAGTTGAAGAAAGGAGCTCAGGGACACTGTAACTCACAAACCTGCAGAGTTATAAATGACAGCTATCGTCCAAAAATATACTGAAGGAAGGCTGCGAAGAGAACTTGTAAGCGGGGCAGAATTGCAGGAAAATGATTTCAGGGGGTAGACGGGAATTGCACTTAAAGCATAGGAAAAGAGGCAGAACGTCGACAATGATGCTCTTGGCCAAAAAGTGCGTATGCGTTTTTTCCTGAATATATTCAGGAAAAAACGCATACGACCTTTTTGGCCAACCAAGCAAGCATTTTAAAGAAATCTGCACTACAATGAAGTCTCACTGCCCCCCGGTCAAAACGGCCATCTGAAAAAAGTGTAAAATCCAGAAAGGCAGCACAGGCCATGGAGAACAGGGAGCCTTGTTATGCTGATGGGCGGGATGTAAATTACTAACAGCCACTCTGGAGAAGTGTATGGTATTTCCTGGAACACCTAAAAAACAAAGCAACGGAGCCTACGGCAATTCCACTTATGGTCCTATAGATTAGGGAAATTAAAATCAAAAATTCACAGCCACCCCAAAGTTTCGGACGGCGCTGTTTACAAGAACCTCGTCTACGGTAGAAGTTAAATATCCCAGAATGTGAAAAATTGATAAAGAAGATGTGGTACGTACGTACAATGGAATATCACTGAGCAATGAAATCTATGTCATCAGGCCCGTCGCGGCATAATGAGTGGATTCAGGTACCATGATTCTAACTGAAATAAGTCACACAGAAAATGAAACATCATAAGATATCACTAATACACGTAATGTAAAGTTCGCTACACATGAACTGAATTACAAAACAGAACAGGGTCTCAGATTTAGAAAACCAACTTATGCTTGCTTAAGGGGAAAGGTGAGTTGGGGTGCTGCATAAAACCAGAGATAGAAATTAGCACAGATACCATTCCATTCGTCAAATATGTAATAGTCAAGACCTACCCCTTGCTCAACGAAATGGACAAAACACGCCATATTCAACGCCTAGGAATACACCTGACTAGTAAGAATCTTCAAACCCATGGATTTATATGTCTCCATAAGAGAATGAAGCGTGTGTACAGCGGCATGAATGCAGCAGAGAAAATCCGATAAATCCCATTATCAAAATGAATTACAAAAACAAAACACAAGGACAGTGAAATAGGGAGCAATTCTTAAATAATTCATTCAGGGATTGTGATGCAACCTGGATTTACCACATCTACATCCAGAGCTGAGTGAGACATAAGGTTGGGGACTTCGGGCTGATAGCATTGGTGAGGTTCGATGAACAAATGCAGACCCTTTGAAGGCATACTGCATGGTACGCATTCCATGGGTCCCAACTCTCCAGGTTTAAGGGATTCTTCCTTCAGCTAATACATGCATGGGAAACCCACAGTATGGTGCAGCGTGTGACCGGGAAACGTTTTCAAATGCATTGCAGTTTTCGTCCCCTTTTACTCGGGTTCACAATTCCAGACCCTTTACTAACACTCTCCCTACTTGGAGAGTCAGTGCCTTTAACCTCCTGTTTGGCACAGTTTGCAATTTCTGCTCAAGAAGAACAGGAAGAGGGAGAACCAATGAGAGATTAGCTGTAGGTGTCTGCACGGGCAAATTTAACGCTCATTCCCCACCAGGAAGAGGAATTAACCAAAGGCTCAGCATTCCCTGCCGGAACCAGATTAGGGCCTGAAGCAATCCAGCGGGTTTGCGACCAGCTCACAAGATAGTGAGTTGAAGAAAGGAGCTCAGGGGCACTGTAACTCACAAACCTGCAGAGTTATAAATGACAGCTATCGTCCAAAAATATATTGAAGGAAGGCTGCGAAGAGAACTTGTAAGCGGGGCAGAATTGCAGGAAAACGATTTCAGGGGGTAAACGGTAATTGCATTTAAAGCATAGGAAAAGAGGCAGAACGTCGACAATGATGCTCTTGGCCAAAAAGGGCGTATGCGTTTTTTCTGAATATATTCAGGAAAAAACGCATACGCACTTTTTGGCCAACCAAGCAAGCATGTTAATGAAATCTGCACTACAATGAAGTCTCACTGCCCCCCGGTCAAAAGGGCCATCTGAAAAAAGTGTAAAATCTAGAAAGGCAGCACAGGGCATGGAGAACCGGGTGCCTTGTTATGATGATGGGCGGGATGTAAATTGCCAACAGCCACTCTGGAGAAGTGTAGGGTGTTTCCTGGAACACCTAAAAAACAAAGCAACGGAGCCTACGGCACTTCCACTTATGTTCCTATAGCTTAGGGAAATTAAAATCAAAAACACACAGCCACCCCAAAGTTTCGGTCGTCTCTGTTTACAAGAACCTCGTCTACGGTACATGTTAAATATCCCAGAATGTGAAAAATGGATAAAGAAGTTGTGGTATGTACGTACAATGGAATATCACTGAGCAATGAAATCTATGTCATCAGGCCCGTCGCGGCATAATGAGTGGATTCAGGTACCATGATTCTAAGTGAAATAAGTCACACAGAAAATGAAACATCTTAAGATATCACTAATACACGGAATATAAACTAGGCTACACATGAACTGAATTACAAAACAAAACAGGGCCTCAAATTTAGAAAACCAACTTATGCTTGCTTAAGGGGAAAGGTGAGTTGCGGTGCCACATCAAAACAGAGATAGAAATTAGCACAGATACCTTTTCATAAGCCAAATATGTAATAGTCAAGACCTACCCCTTGCTCAACGAAATGGACTAAACACCCCATATTCAACGCCTAGGAATACACCTGACTAGTAAGAATCTTCAAACCCATGGATTCATATGTCTCCATAAGAGAATGAAGCGTGTGTACAGCGGCATGAATGCAGCAGAGAAAATCCGATAAATCCCATTATCAAAATATATTACAAAAACAAAACACAAGGACAGTGAAATAGAGAGCAATTCTTTAATAATTCATTCAGGGTTTGTGATGCAACCTGGATTTACCACATCTACACCCAGAGCTGAGTGAGACATAAGGTTGGGCACTTCGGGCTGATAGCATTGGTGAGGTTCAGTGAGCAAATGCAGACGCATTGAAGTCATACTGCATGGTACCCATTCCAAGGGTCCCAACTCTCCAGGATTAAGGGATTCTTCCTTCAGCTAAAACATGCATGGGAAACCCACAGTATGGTGCACCGTGTGACCGGCAAACGTTTTCAAATGCATCTCAGTTTTCCTCCCCTTTTACTCGGGTTCACCATTCCAGACCCTTTACTAACACTCTCCCTACTTGGAGAGTCAGTGCTTTAACCTCCTCTTTGGCACAGTTTGCAATTTCTGCTCAAGATGAACAGGAATAGGGAGATCCAATGAGAGACTAGCTGTAGGTGTCTGCACGGGCAAATTTAACGCTCATTTCCCGCCAGGAAGAGGAAATAACCTAAGGCTCAACATGCCCTGCTGGAAGCAGATTAGGGCCTGAAGCAATCCTGCGGGTTTTCGGCCAGCTCACAAGATAGCGAGTTGAAGAAAGGAGCTCAGGGACACTGTAACTCACAAACCTGCAGAGTTATAAATGACAGCTATCGTCCAAAAATATATTGAAGGAAGGCTGCGAAGAGAACTTGTAAGCGGGGCAGAATTGCAGGAAAATGATTTCAGGGGGTAGACGGGAATTGCATTTAAAGCATAGGAAAAGAGGCAGAACGTCGACAATGATGCTCTTGGCCAAAAAGGGCGTATGCGTTTTTTCCTGAATATATTCAGGAAAAAACGCATACGCCCTTTTTGGCCAACCAAGCAAGCATTTTAAAGAAATCTGCACTACAATGAAGTCTCACTGCCCCCCGGTCAAAACGGCCATCTGAAAAAAGTGTAAAATCCAGAAAGGCAGCACAGGCCATGGAGAACAGGGAGCCTTGTTATGCTGATGGGCGAGTTGTAAATTACTAACAGCCACTCTGGAGAAGTGTATGGTATTTCCTGGAACACCTAAAAAACAAAGCAACGGAGCCTACGGCAATTCCACTTATGGTCCTATAGATTAGGGAAATTAAAATCAAAAACTCACAGCCACCCCAAAATTTCGGACGGCTCTGTTTACAAGAACCTCGTCTACGGTAGAAGTTAAATATCCCAGAATGTGAAAAATGGATAAAGAAGATGTGGTACGTACGTACAATGGAATATCACTGAGCAATGAAATCTATGTCATCAGGCCCGTCGCGGCATAATGAGTGGATTCAGGTACCATGATTCTAACTGAAATAAGTCACACAGAAAATGAAACATCATAAGATATCACTAATACACGGAATGTATACTTGGCTACACATGAACTGAATTACAAAACAGAACAGGGCCTCAAATTTAGAAAACCAACTTATGCTTGCTTAAGGGGAAAGGTGAGTTGGGGTGCTGCATAAAACCAGAGATAGAAATTAGCACAGATACCATTCCATTCGTCAAATATGTAATAGTCAAGACCTACCCCTTGCTCAACGAAATGGACAAAACACGCCATATTCAACGCCTAGGAATATACCTGACTAGTAAGAATCTTCAATCCCATGGATTTATATGTCTCCATAAGAGAATGAAGCGTGTGTACAGCGGCAGGAATGCAGCAGAGAAAATCCGATAAATCCCATTATCAAAATGAATTACAAAAACAAAACACAAGGACAGTGAAATAGGGAGCAATTCTTAAATAA
Source organism: Delphinapterus leucas (assembly GCF_059928025.1). Lineage (NCBI taxonomy): Eukaryota > Metazoa > Chordata > Mammalia > Artiodactyla > Monodontidae > Delphinapterus > Delphinapterus leucas. The sequence continues at coordinate 901,177 of NW_028322272.1, read as the reverse complement.
TTCATTCAGGGATTGTGATGCAACCTGGATTTTCCACATCTACATCCAGAGCTGAGTGAGACATAAGGTTGGGGACTTCGGGCTGATAGCATTGGTGAGGTTCGATGAACAAATGCAGACCCTTTGAAGGCATACTGCATGGTACGCATTCCATGGGTCCCAACTCTCCAGGTTTAAGGGATTCTTCCTTCAGCTAATACATGCATGGGAAACCCACAGTATGGTGCAGCGTGTGACCGGGAAACCTTTTCAAATGCATTGCAGTTTTCGTCCCCTTTTACTCGGGTTCACAATTCCAGACCCCTTACTAACACTCTCCCTACTTGGAGAGTCAGTGCCTTTAACCTCCTGTTGGGCACAGTTTGCAATTTCTGCTCAAGAAGAACAGGAAGAGGGAGAACCAATGAGAGATTAGCTGTAGGTGTCTGCACGGGCAAATTTAACGCTCATTCCCCACCAGGAAGAGGAATTAACCAAAGGCTCAGCATGCCTTGCCGGAACCAGATTAGGGCCTGAAGAAATCCAGCGGGTTTGCGGCCAGCTCACAAGATAGCGAGTTGAAGAAAGGTGCTCAGGGGCACTGTAACTCACAAACCTGCAGAGTTATAAATGACAGCTATCGTCCAAAAATATATTGAAGGAAGGCTGCGAAGAGAACTTGTAAGCGGGGCAGAATTGCAGGAAAACGATTTCAGGGGGTAGACGGTAATTGCATTTAAAGCATAGGAAAAGAGGCAGAACGTCGACAATGATGCTCTTGGCCAAAAAGGGCGTTTGCGTTTTTTCTGAATATATTCAGGAAAAAACGCATACGCACTTTTTGGCCAACCAAGCAAGCATGTTAAAGAAATCTGCACTACAATGAAGTCTCACTGCCCCCCGGTCAAAAGGGCCATCTGAAAAAAGTGTAAAATCCAGAAAGGCAGCACAGGGCATGGAGAACCGGGAGCCTTGTTATGCTGATGGGCGGGATGTAAATTGCCAACAGCCACTCTGGAGAAGTGTAGGGTGTTTCCAGGAACACCTAAAAAACAAAGCAACGGAGCCTACGGCACTTCCACTTATGGTCCTGTAGCTTAGGGAAATTAAAATCAAAAACACACAGCCACCCCAAAGTTTCGGTCGGCTCTGTTTACAAGAACCTCGTCTACGGTACAAGGTAAATATCCCAGAATGTGAAAAATGGATAAAGAAGTTGTGGTACGTATGTACAATGGAATATCACTGAGCAATGAAATCTATGTCATCAGGCCCGTCGCGGCATAATGAGTGGATTCAGGTACCATGATTCTAAGTGAAATAAGTCACACAGAAAATGAAACATCATAAGATATCACTAATACACGGAATATAAACTAGGGTACACATGAACTGAATTGCAAAACAGAACAGGGCCTCAAGTTTAGAAAACCAACTTATGCTTGCTTAAGGGGAAAGGTGAGTTGGGGTGCCGCATCAAAACAGAGATAGAAATTAGCACAGATACCTTTTCATAAGCCAAATATGTAATAGTCAAGACCTACCCCTTGCTCAACGAAATGGACTAAACACCCCATATTCAACGCCTAGGAATACACCTGACTAGTAAGAATCTTCAAACCCATGGATTCATATGTCTCCGTAAGAGAATGAAGCGTGTGTACAGCGGCATAAATGCAGCAGAGAAAATCCGATAAATCCCATTATCAAAATATATTACAAAAACAAAACACAAGGACAGTGAAATAGAGAGCAATTCTTTAATAATTCATTCAGGGTTTGTGATGCAACCTGGATTTACCACATCTACACCCAGAGCTGAGTGAGACATAAGGTTGGGCACTTCGGGCTGATAGCATTGGTGAGGTTCAGTGAGCAAATGCAGACGCATTGAAGTCATACTGCATGGTACCCATTCCAAGGGTCCCAACTCTCCAGGATTAAGGGATTCTTCCTTCAGCTAAAACATGCATGGGAAACCCACAGTATGGTGCACCGTGTGACCGGCAAACGTTTTCAAATGCATCTCAGTTTTCCTCCCCTTTTACTCGGGTTCACCATTCCAGACCCTTTACTAACACTCTCCCTACTTGGAGAGTCAGTGCTTTAACCTCCTCTTTGGCACAGTTTGCAATTTCTGCTCAAGATGAACAGGAATAGGGAGATCCAATGAGAGACTAGCTGTAGGTGTCTGCACGGGCAAATTTAACGCTCATTTCCCGCCAGGAAGAGGAAATAACCTAAGGCTCAACATGCCCTGCTGGAAGCAGATTAGGGCCTGAAGCAATCCTGCGGGTTTTCGGCCAGCTCACAAGATAGCGAGTTGAAGAAAGGAGCTCAGGGACACTGTAACTCAAAAACCTGCAGAGTTATAAATGACAGCTATCGTCCAAAAATATATTGAAGGAAGGCTGCGAAGAGAACTTGTAAGCGGGGCAGAATTGCAGGAAAATGATTTCAGGGGGTAGACGGTAATTGCATTTAAAGCATAGGAAAAGAGGCAGAACGTCGACAATGATGCACTTGGCCAAAAAGGGCGTATGCGTTTTTTCCTGAATATATTCAGGAAAAAACGCATACGCCCTTTTTGGCCAACCAAGCAAGTATTTTAAAGAAATCTGCACTACAATGAAGTCTCACTGCCCCCCGGTCAAAAGGGCCATCTGAAAAAAGTGTAAAATCCAGAAAGGCAGCACAGGGCATGGAGAACCGGGAGCCTTGTTATGCTGATGTGCGGGATGTAAATTGCCAACAGCCACTCTGGAGAAGTGTATGGTGTTTCCTGGAACACCTAAAAAACAAAGCAACGGAGCCTACGGCACTTCCACTTATGGTCCTATAGCTTAGGGAAATTAAAATCAAAAACACACAGCCACCCCAAAGTTTCGGTCGGCTCTGTTTACAAGAACCTCGTCTACGGTACAAGTTAAATATCCCAGAATGTGAAAAATGGATAAAGAAGTTGTGGTACGTACGTACAATGGAATATCACTGAGCAATGAAATCTATGTCATCAGGCCCGTCGCGGCATAATGAGTGGATTCAGGTACCATGATTCTAACTGAAATAAGTCACACAGAAAATGAAACATCATAAGATATCACTAATACACGGAATGTAAACGTGGCTACACATGAACTGAATTACAAAACAGAACAGGGTCTCAAATTTAGAAAACCAACTTATGCTTGCTTAAGGGGAAAGGTGAGTTGGGGTGCTGCATAAAACCAGAGATAGAAATTAGCACAGATACCATTCCATTCGTCAAATATGTAATAGTCAAGACCTACCCCTTGCTCAACGAAATGGACAAAACACGCCATATGCAACGCCTAGGAATATACCTGACTAGTAAGAATCTTCAAACCCATGGATTTATATGTCTCCATAAGAGAATGAAGCGTGTGTACATCGGCAGGAATGCAGCAGAGAAAATCCGATAAATCCCATTATCAAAATGAATTACAAAAACAAAACACAAGGACAGTGAAATAGGGAGCAATTCTTAAATAATTCATTCAGGGATTGTGATGCAACCTGGATTTTCCACATCTACATCCAGAGCTGAGTGAGACATAAGGTTGGGGACTTCGGGCTGATAGCATTGGTGAGGTTCGATGAACAAATGCAGACCCTTTGAAGGCATACTGCATGGTACGCATTCCATGGGTCCCAACTCTCCAGGTTTAAGGGATTCTTCCTTCAGCTAATACATGCATGGGAAACCCACAGTATGGTGCAGCGTGTGACCGGGAAACGTTTTCAAATGTATTGCAGTTTTCGTCCCCTTTTACTCGGGTTCACAATTCCAGACCCTTTACTAACACTCTCCCTACTTGGAGAGTCAGTGCCTTTAACCTCCTGTTGGGCACAGTTTGCAATTTCTGCTCAAGAAGAACAGGAAGAGGGAGAACCAATGAGAGATTAGCTGTAGGTGTCTGCACGGGCAAATTTAACGCTCATTCCCCACCAGGAAGAGGAATTAACCAAAGGCTCAGCATTCCCTGCCGGAACCAGATTAGGGCCTGAAGCAATCCAGCGGGTTTGCGGCCAGCTCACAAGATAGCGAGTTGAAGAAAGGAGCTCAGGGGCACTGTAACTCACAAACCTGCAGAGTTATAAATGACAGCTATCGTCCAAAAATATATTGAAGGAAGGCTGCGAAGACAACTTGTAAGCGGGGCAGAATTGCAGGAAAACGATTTCAGGGGGTAGACGGTAATTGCATTTAAAGCATAGGAAAAGAGGCAGAACATCGACAATGATGCTCTTGGCAAAAAAGGGCGTATGCGTTTTTTCTGAATATATTCAGGAAAAAACGCATACGCACTTTTTGGCCAACCAAGCAAGCATGTTAAAGAAATCTGCACTACAATGTAGTCTCACTGCGCCCCAGTCAAAAGGGCCATCTGAAAAAAGTGTAAAATCCAGAAAGGCAGCACAGGGCATGGAGAACCGGGAGCCTTGTTATGCTGATGGGCGGGATGTAAATTGCCAACAGCCACTCTGGAGAAGTGTATGGTGTTTCCTGGAACACCTAAAAAACAAAGCAACGGAGCCTACGGCACTTCCACTTATGGTCCTATAGCTTAGGGATATTAAAATCAAAAACACACAGCCACCCCAAAGTTTCGGTCGGCTGTGTTTACAAGAACCTCGTCTACGGTACAAGTGAAATATCCCAGAATGTGAAAAATGGATAAAGAAGTTGTGGTACGTACGTACAATGGAATATCACTGAGCAATGAAATCTATGTCATCAGGCCCGTCGCGGCATAATGAGTGGATTCAGGTACCATGATTCTAAGTGAAATAAGTCACACAGAAAATGAAACATCTTAAGATATCACTAAGACACGGAATATAAACTAGGCTACACATGAACTGAATTACAAAACAGAACAGGGCCTCAAATTTAGAAAACCAACTTATGCTTGCTTAAGGGGAAAGGTGAGTTGGGGTGCCGCATCAAAACAGAGATAGAAATTAGCACAGATACCTTTTCATAAGCCAAATATGTAATAGTCAAGACCTACCCCTTGCTCAACGAAATGGACTAAACACCCCATATTCAACGCCTAGGAATACACCTGACTAGTAAGAATCTTCAAACCCATGGATTCATATGTCTCCGTAAGAGAATGAAGCGTGTGTACAGCGGCATGAATGCAGCAGAGAAAATCCGATAAATCCCATAATCAAAATATATTAAAAAAACAAAACACAAGGACAGTGAAATAGAGAGCAATTCTGACATAATTCATTCAGGATTTGTGATGCAACATGGATTTACCACATCTACACCCAGAGCTGAGTGAGACATAAGGTTGGGCACTTCGGGCTGATAGCATTGGTGAGGTTCAGTGAGCAAATGCAGACACTTTGAAGTCATACTGCATGGTACCCATTCCAAGGGTCCCAACTCTCCCGGTTTAAGGGATTCTTCCTTCAGCTAAAACATGCATGGGAAACCCACAGTATGGTGCACCGTGTGACCGGCAAACGTTTTCAAATGCATCTCAGTTTTCCTCCCCTTTTACTCGGGTTCACCATTCCAGACCCTTTACTAACACTCTCCCTACTTGGAGAGTCAGTGCTTTAACCTCCTCTTTGGCACAGTTTGCAATTTCTGCTCAAGATGAACAGGAATAGGGAGAACCAATGAGAGACTAGCTGTAGGTGTCTGCACGGGCAAATTTAAGGCTCATTTCCCGCCAGGAAGAGGAAATAACCTAAGGCTCAACATGCCGTGCTGGAAGCAGATTAGGGCCTGAAGCAATCCTGCGGGTTTGCGACCAGCTCACAAGATAGCGAGTTGAAGAAAGGAGCTCAGGGACACTGTAACTCACAAACCTGCAGAGTTATAAATGACAGCTATCGTCCAAAAATATACTGAAGGAAGACTGCGAAGAGAACTTGTAAGCGGGGCAGAATTGCAGGAAAATGATTTCAGGGGGTAGACGGGAATTGCATTTAAAGCATAGGAAAAGAGGCAGAACGTCGACAATGATGCTCTTGGCCAAAAAGGGCGTATGCGTATTTTCCTGAATCCAGGAAAAAACGCATACGCCCTTTTTGGCCAACCAAGCAAGCATTTTAAAGAAATATGCACTACAATGAAGTCTCACTGCCCCCCGGTCAAAACGGCCATCTGAAAAAAGTGTAAAATCCAGAAAGGCAGCACAGGCCATGGAGAACAGGGAGCCTTGTTATGCTGATGGGCGGGATGTAAATGACTAACAGCCAATCTGGAGAAGTGTATGGTATTTCCTGGAACACCTAAAAAACAAAACAACGGAGCCTACGGCAATTCCACTTATGGTCCTATAGATTAGGGAAATTAAAATCAAAAACTCACAGCCACCCCAAAATTTCGGACGGCTCTGTTTACAAGAACCTCGTCTACGGTACAAGTTAAATATCCCAGAATGTGAAAAATTGATAAAGAAGTTGTGGTACGTACGTACAATGGAATATCACTCAGCAATGAAATCTATGTCATCAGGCCCGTCGCGGCATAATGAGTGGATTCAGGTACCATGATTCTAACTGAAATAAGTCATACAGAAAATGAAACATCATAAGTTATCACTAATACACGGAATGTAAAGTTCGCTACACATGAACTGAATTACAAAACAGAACAGGGTCTCAGATTTAGAAAACCAACTTATGCTTGCTTAAGGGGAAAGGTGAGTTGGGGTGCTGCATAAAACCAGAGATAGAAATTAGCACAGATACCATTCCATTCGTCAAATATATAATAGTCAAGACCTACCCCTTGCTCAACGAAATGGACAAAACACGCCATATTCAACGCCTAGGAATACACCTGACTAGTAAGAATCTTCAAACCCATGGATTTATATGTCTCCATAAGAGAATGAAGCGTGTGTACAGCGGCATGAATGCAGCAGAGAAAATCCGATAAATCCCATTATCAAAATGAATTACAAAAACAAAACACAAGGACAGTGAAATAGGGAGCAATTCTTAAATAATTCATTCAGGGATTGTGATGCAACCTGGATTTACCACATCTACATCCAGAGCTGAGTGAGACATAAGGTTGGGGACTTCGGGCTGATAGCATTGGTGAGGTTCGATGAACAAATGCAGACCCTTTGAAGGCATACTGCATGGTACGCATTCCATGGGTCCCAACTCTCCAGGTTTAAGGGATTCTTCCTTCAGCTAATACATGCATGGGAAACCCACAGTATGGTGCAGCGTGTGACCGGGAAACGTTTTCAAATGCATTGCAGTTTTCGTCCCCTTTTACTCGGGTTCACAATTCCAGACACTTTACTAACACTCTCCCTACTTGGAGAGTCAGTGCCTTTAACCTCCTGTTGGGCACAGTTTGCAATTTCTGCTCAAGAAGAACAGGAAGAGGGAGAACCAATGAGAGATTAGCTGTAGGTGTCTGCACGGGCAAATTTAACGCTCATTCCCCACCAGGAAGAGGAATTAACCAAAGGCTCAGCATGCCCTGCCGGAACCAGATTAGGGCCTGAAGCAATCCAGCGGGTTTGCGGCCAGCTCACAAGATAGCGAGTTGAAGAAAGGAGCTCAGGGGCACTGTAACTCACAAACCTGCAGAGTTATAAATGACAGCTATCGTCCAAAAATATATTGAAGGAAGGCTGCGAAGAGAACTTGTAAGCGGGGCAGAATTGCAGGAAAACGATTTCAGGGGGTAGACGGGAATTGCATTTAAAGCATAGGAAAAGAGGCAGAACGTCGACAATGATGCTCTTGGCCAAAAAGGGCGTATGCGTTTTTTCTGAATATATTCAGGAAAAAACGCATACGCACATTTAGGCCAACCAAGCAAGCATGTTAAAGAAATCTGCACTACAATGAAGTCTCACTGCCCCCCGGTCAAAAGGGCCATCTGAAAAAAGTGTAAAATCCAGAAAGGCAGCACAGGGCATGGAGAACAGGGAGCCTTGTTATGCTGATGTGCGGGATGTAAATTGCCAACAGCCACTCTGGAGAAGTGTATGGTGTTTCCTGGAACACCTAAAAAACAAAGCAACGGAGCCTACGGCACTTCCACTTATGGTCCTATAGCTTAGGGAAATTAAAATCAAAAACACACAGCCACCCCAAAGTTTCGGTCGGCTCTGTTTACAAGAACCTCGTCTACGGTACAAGTTAAATATCCCAGAATGTGAAAAATGGATAAAGAAGTTGTGGTACGTACGTACAATGGAATATCACTCAGCAATGAAATCTATGTCATCAGGCCCGTCGCGGCATAATGAGTGGATTCAGGTACCATGATTCTAACTGAAATAAGTCACACAGAAAATGAAACATCATAAGATATCACTAATACACGGAATGTAAACTTGGCTACACATGAACTGAATTACAAAACAGAACAGGGTCTCAAATTTAGAAAACCAACTTATGCTTGCTTAAGGGGAAAGGTGAGTTGGGGTGCTGCATAAAACCAGAGATAGAAATTAGCACAGATACCTTTTCATAAGCCAAATATATAATAGTCAACACCTACCCCTTGCTCAACGAAATGGACTAAACACCCCATATTCAACGCCTAGGAATACACCTGACTAGTAAGAATCTTCAAACCCATGGATTCATATGTCTCCATAAGAGAATGAAGCGTGTGTACAGCGGCATGAATGCAGCAGAGAAAATCCGATAAATCCCATTATCAAAATATATTACAAAAACAAAACACAAGGACAGTGAAATAGTGAGCAATTCTTTAATAATTCATTCAGGGTTTGTGATGCAACCTGGATTTACCACATCTACACCCAGAGCTGAGTGAGACATAAGGTTGGGCACTTCGGGCTGATAGCATTGGTGAGGTTCAGTGAGCAAATGCAGACGCATTGAAGTCATACTGCATGGTACCCATTCCAAGGGTCCCAACTCTCCAGGATTAAGGGATTCTTCCTTCAGCTAAAACATGCATGGGAAACCCACAGTATGGTGCACCGTGTGACCGGCAAACGTTTTCAAATGCATCTCAGTTTTCCTCCCCTTTTACTCGGGTTCACCATTCCAGACCCTTTACTAACACTCTCCCTACTTGGAGAGTCAGTGCTTTAACCTCCTCTTTGGCACAGTTTGCAATTTCTGCTCAAGATGAACAGGAATAGGGAGATCCAATGAGAGACTAGCTGTAGGTGTCTGCACGGGCAAATTTAACGCTCATTTCCCGCCAGGAAGAGGAAATAACCTAAGGCTCAACATGCCCTGCTGGAAGCAGATTAGGGCCTGAAGCAATCCTGCGGGTTTTCGGCCAGCTCACAAGATAGCGAGTTGAAGAAAGGAGCTCAGGGACACTGTAACTCACAAACCTGCAGAGTTATAAATGACAGCTATCGTCCAAAAATATATTGAAGGAAGGCTGCGAAGAGAACTTGTAAGCGGGGCAGAATTGCAGGAAAATGATTTCAGGGGGTAGACGGGAATTGCATTTAAAGCATAGGAAAAGAGGCAGAACGTCGACAATGATGCTCTTGGCCAAAAAGGGCGTATGCGTTTTTTCCTGAATATATTCAGGAAAAAACGCATACGCCCTTTTTGGCCAACCAAGCAAGCATTTTAAAGAAATCTGCACTACAATGAAGTCTCACTGCCCCCCGGTCAAAACGGCCATCTGAAAAAAGTGTAAAATCCAGAAAGGCAGCACAGGCCATGGAGAACAGGGAGCCTTGTTATGCTGATGGGCGAGATGTAAATTACTAACAGCCACTCTGGAGAAGTGTATGGTATTTCCTGGAACACCTAAAAAACAAAGCAACGGAGCCTACGGCAATTCCACTTATGGTCCTATAGATTAGGGAAATTAAAATCAAAAACTCACAGCCACCCCAAATTTTCGGACGGCTCTGTTTACAAGAACCTCGTCTACGGTAGAAGTTAAATATGCCAGAATGTGAAAAATTGATAAAGAAGATGTGGTACGTACGTACAATGGAATATCACTGAGCAATGAAATCTATGTCATCAGGCCCGTCGCGGCATAATGAGTGGATTCAGGTACCATGATTCTAACTGAAATAAGTCACACAGAAAATGAAACATCATAAGATATCACTAATACACGGAATGTATACTTGGCTACACATGAACTGAATTACAAAACAGAACAGGGCCTCAAATTTAGAAAACCAACTTATGCTTGCTTAAGGGGAAAGGTGAGTTGGGGTGCTGCATAAAACCAGAGATAGAAATTAGCACAGATACCATTCCATTCGTCAAATATGTAATAGTCAAGACCTACCCCTTGCTCAACGAAATGGACAAAACACGCCATATTCAACGCCTAGGAATATACCTGACTAGTAAGAATCTTCAAACCCATGGATTTATATGTCTCCATAAGAGAATGAAGCGTGTGTACAGCGGCAGGAATGCAGCAGAGAAAATCCGATAAATCCCATTATCAAAATGAATTACAAAAACAAAACACAAGGACAGTGAAATAGGGAGCAATTCTTAAATAATTCATTCAGGGATTGTGATGCAACCTGGATTTTCCACATCTACATCCAGAGCTGAGTGAGACATAAGGTTGGGGACTTCGGGCTGATAGCATTGGTGAGGTTCGATGAACAAATGCAGACCCTTTGAAGGCATACTGCATGGTACGCATTCCATGGGTCCCAACTCTCCAGGTTTAAGGGATTCTTCCTTCAGCTAATACATGCATGGGAAACCCACAGTATGGTGCAGCGTGTGACCGGGAAACGTTTTCAAATGCATTGCAGTTTTCGTCCCCTTTTACTCGGGTTCACAATTCCAGACCCTTTACTAACACTCTCCCTACTTGGAGAGTCAGTGCCTTTAACCTCCTGTTGGGCACAGTTTGCAATTTCTGCTCAAGAAGAACAGGAAGAGGGAGAACCAATGAGAGATTAGCTGTAGGTGTCTGCACGGGCAAATTTAACGCTCATTCCCCACCAGGAAGAGGAATTAACCAAAGGCTCAGCATGCCCTGCCGGAAACAGATTAGGGCCTGAAGCAAACCTGCGGGTTTGCGGCCAGCTCACAAGAAAGCGATTTGAAGAAAGGAGCTCAGGGGCCAAGTAATTCACAAACCTGCAGAGTTATAAATGACAGCTATCGTCCAAAAATATATTGAAGGAATGCTGCGAAGAGGACTTGAAAGCGGGGAGAATTGCAGGAAAACGATTTCAGGGGGTAGACTGGAATTGCATTTAAAGCATAGGAAAAGAGGCAGAACGTCGACAATGATGCACTTGGCCAAAAAGTGCGTATGCGTTTTTTCCTGAATATATTCAGGAAAAATCGCATACGCACTTTTTGGCCAACCAAGCAAGCATGTTAAAGAAATCTGCACTACAATGAAGTCTCACTGCCCCCCGGTCAAAAGGGTCATCTGAAAAAAGTGTAAAATCCAGAAATGCAGCACAGGCCATGGAAAACAGGGAGCCTTGTTATGCTGATGGGTGGGATGTAAATTGCCAACAGCCACTCTGGAGAATTCTATGGTGTTTCCTGAAACACCTAAAAAACAAAGCAACGGAGCCTACGGCACTTCCACTTATGGTCCTATAGCTTAGGGAAATTAAAATCAAAAACACACAGCCACCCCAAAGTTTCAGACGGCTCTGTTTACAAGAACCTCGTCTACGGTACAAGTTAAATATCCCAGAAAGGGAAAAATGTATAAAGAAGTTGTGGTACGTACGTACAATGGAATATCACTCACCAATGAAGTCTATGTCATCTGGCATGTCCTGGCATAATGAGTGGATTCAGGTACGATGATTCCAAGTGAAATAAGTCACACAGAAAATGAAACATCATAAGATATCACTAATACACGGAATATAAACTTGGCTACACATGAACTGAATTACAAAACAGAACAGGGTCTCAAATTTAGAAAACCAACTTATGTTTGCTTAATGGGAAAGGTGAGTTGGGTGCTGCATAAAACCAGAGATAGAAATTAGCACAGATACCATTCCATAAGTCAAATATGTAATAGTCAAGACCTACCAATTGCTCAACGAAATGGGCTAATCACCCTATATTCAACGCCTAGGAATACATCTGACTAGTAAGAATCTTCAAACCCATGGATTTATATGTCTCCATAAGAGAATCAAGCGTGTGTGCAGCTGCATGAAGGCAGCAGAGAAAATCCGATAAATCCCATTATCAAAATGTATTAAAAAACAAAACACAATGAGAGTGAAATAGAGAGCAATGCTTAAATAATTCATTCAGGGCTTGTGATGCAACCTGGATTTACCTCATCTACACCCAGAGCTGAGTGAGACATAAGGTTGGACACTTCAGGCTGATAGCATTGGTGTGGTTCGATGAGCAAATGCAGACCATTTGAAGTCATACTGCATGGTACCCATTCCATGGGTCCCAACTCTCCAGGGTTAAGCGATTCTTCCTTCAGCTAAAACATGCATGGGAAACCCACAGTATGGTGCACCGTGTGACCGGGAAACGTTTTCAAATGCATCTCAGTTTTCGGCCCCTTTTACTCGGCTTCACCATTCCAGACACTTTACTAACACTCTCCCCACTTGGAGAGTCAGTGCCTTTAACCTCCTGTTTGGCACAGTTTGCAAATACTGACCAAATAAACAGGAATAGGGAGAACCAATGAGAGACTAGCTGTAGGTGTCTGCACGGGCAAATTTAATGCTCATTTCCCACCACAAGAGGGATTAACCAAAGGCTCAACATGTCGTGTCGGAAACAGATTAGGGCCTGAAGCAATCATGCGGGTTTGCGGCCAGCTCACAAGAAAGCGATTTGAAGAAAGGAGCTCAGGGGCACTGTAATTCACAAACCTGCAGAGTTATAAATGACAGCTATCGTCCAAAAATATATTGAAGGAAGGCTGCGAAGAGGACTTGAACGCGGGGTAGAATTGCAGGAAAACGATTTCAGGGGGTAGACTGGAATTGCATTTAAAACATAGGAAAAGAGGCAGAACGTCGACAATGATGCACTTGGCCAAAAAGGGCGTATGCGTTTTTTCCTGAATATATTCAGGAAAAAATGCATACGCCCTTTTTGGCCAACCAAGCAAGCATGTTAAAGAAATCTGCACTACAATGAAGTCTCACTGCCCCCCGGTCAAAAGTGTCATCTGAAAAAAGTGTAAAATCCAGAAAGGCAGCACAGGCCATGGAGAACAGGGAGCCTTGTTATGCTGATGGGTTGGATGTAAATTGCCAAGAGCCACTCTGGAGAAGTGTATGGTGTTTCCTGAAACACCTAAAAAACAAAGCAACGGAGCCTACGGCACTTCCACTTATGGTCCTATAGCTTAGGGAAATTAAAATCAAAAACACACAGCCACCCCAAAGTTTCAGACGGCTCTGTTTACAAGAACCTCGTCTACGGTACAAGTAAAATATCCCAGAAAGCGAAAAATGGATAAAGAAGTTGTGGTACGTACGTACAATGGAATATCACTCACCAATGAAATCTATGTCATCTGGCCCGTCGTGGCATAATGAGTGGATTCAGGTACGATGATTCTAAGTGTAATAAGTCACACAGAAAATGAAACATCATAAGATATCACTAATACACGGAATGTAATCTTGGCTACACATGAACTGAATTACAAAACAGAACAGGGTCTCAAATTTAGAAAACCAACTTATGTTTGCTTAAGGGGAAAGGTGAGTTGGGGTGCTGCATAAAACCAGAGATAGAAGTTAGCACAGATACCATTCCATAAGTCAAATATTTAATAGTAAAGACCTACCACTTGCTCAACGAAATGGGCTAAACACCCTCTATTCAACGCCTAGGAATACACCTGACTAGTAAGAATCTTCAAACCCATGGATTTATATGTCTCCATAAGAGAATCAAGCGTGTGTACAGCTGCATGAAGGCAGCAGAGAAAATCCGATAAATCCTATTATCAAAATGAATTACAAAAACAAAACACAATGACAGTGAAATAGAGAGCAATTCTTAAATAATTAATTCAGGGCTTGTGATGCAACCTGGATTTACCTCATCTGAACCCAGAGCTGAGTGAGACATAAGGTTGGACACTTCGGGCTGATAGCATTGGTGAGGTTCGATGAGCAAATGCAGACCATTTGAAGTCATACTGCATGGTACCCATTCCATGGGTCCCAACTCTCCAGGTTTAAGCGATTCTTCCTTCAGCTAAAGCATGCATGGGAAACCCACAGTATGGTGCACCGTGTGACTGGGAAACGTTTTCAAATGCACCTCAGTTTTCATCCCCTTTTACTCGGGTTCACAATTCCAGACACTTTACTAACACTCTCCCCACTTGGAGAGTCAGTGCCTTTAACCTCCTGTTTGGCACAGTTTGCAAATTCTGACCAAATAAACAGGAATAGGGAGAACCAATGAGAGACTAGCTGTAGGTGTCTGCACGGGCAAATTTAACGCTCATTTCCAGCCAGGAAGAGGAATTAACCAAAGGCTCAGCATGCCGTGCCAGAACAAATTAGGGCCTGAAGCAATCCTGCGGGTTTGCGGCCAGCTCAAAAGAAAGCGATATGAAGAAAGGAGCTCAGGGGCACTGTAATTCACAAACCTGCACAGTTATAAATGAAAGCTATCGTCCAAAAATATATTGAAGGAAGGCTGCGAAGAGGACTTGAAAGCGGGGAAGAATTGCAGGAAAATGATTTCAGGGGGTAGACTGGAATTGCATTTTAAGCATAGGAAAAGAGGCAGAACGTCGACAATGATGCACTTGGCCAAAAAGGGCGTATGCGTTTTTCCCTGAATATATTCAGGAAAAAATGCATACGCCCTTTTTGGCCAACCAAGCAAGCATGTTAAAGAAATCTGCACTACAATGAAGTCTCACTGCCCCCCGGTCAAAAGGGCCATCTGAAAAAAGTGTAAAATCCAGAAAGGCAGCACAGGGCATGGAGAACCGGGAGCCTTGTTATGCTGATGGGCGGGATGTAAATTGCCAACAGCCACTCTGGAGAAGTGTAGGGTGTTTCCTGGAACACCTAAAAAACAAAGCAACGGAGCCTACGGCACTTCCACTTATGGTCCTATAGCTTAGGGAAATTAAAATCAAAAACACACAGCCACCCCAAAGTTTCGGTCGGCTCTGTTTACAAGAACCTCGTCTACGGTACAAGTTAAATATCCCAGAATGTGAAAAATGGATAAAGAAGTTGTGGTACGTACGTACAATGGAATATCACTGAGCAATGAAATCTATGTCATCAGGCCCGTCGCGGCATAATGAGTGGATTCAGGTACCATGATTCTAAGTGAAATAAGTCACACAGAAAATGAAACATCATAAGATATCACTAATACACGGAATATAAACTAGGCTACACATGAACTGAATTACAAAACAGAACAGGGCCTCAAATTTAGAAAACCAACTTATGCTTGCTTAAGGGGAAAGGTGAGTTGGGGTGCCGCATCAAAACAGAGATAGAAATTAGCACAGATACATTTTCATAAGCCAAATATGTAATAGTCAAGACCTACCCCTTGTTCAACGAAATGGACAAAACACGCCATATTCAACGCCTAGGAATACACCTGACTAGTAAGAATCTTCAAACCCATGGATTTATATGTCTCCATAAGAGAATGAAGCGTGTGTACAGCGGCATGAATGCAGCAGAGAAAATCCGATAAATCCCATTATCAAAATATATTACAAAAGCAAAACACAAGGACAGTGAAATAGAGAGCAATTCTTAAATAATTCATTCAGGGTTTGTGATGCAACCTGGATTTACCACATCTACACCCAGAGCTGAGTGAGACATAAGGTTGGGCACTTCGGGCTGATAGCATTGGTGAGGTTCAGTGAGCAAATGCAGACACTTTGAAGTCATGCTGCATGGTACCCATTCCAAGGGTCCCAACTCTCCAGGTTTAAGGGATTCTTCCTTCAGCTAAAACATGCATGGGAAACCCACAGTATGGTGCACCGTGTGACCGGCAAACGTTTTCAAATGCATCTCAGTTTTCCTCCCCTTTTACTCGGGTTCACCATTCCAGACCCTTTACTAACACTCTCTCTACTTGGAGAGTCAGTGCTTTAACCTCCTCTTTGGCACAGTTTGCAATTTCTGCTCAAGATGAACAGGAATAGGGAGAACCTATGAGAGACTAGCTGTAGGTGTCTGCACGGGCAAATTTAACGCTCATTTCCCGCCAGGAAGAGGAAATAACCTAAGGCTCAACATGCCGTGCTGGAAGCAGATTAGGGCCTGAAGCAATCCTGCGGGTTTGCGACCAGCTCACAAGATAGCGAGTTGAAGAAAGGAGCTCAGGGACACTGTAACTCACAAACCTGCAGAGTTATAAATGACAGCTATCGTCCAAAAATATACTGAAGGAAGGCTGCGAAGAGAACTTGTAAGCGGGGCAGAATTGCAGGAAAATGATTTCAGGGGGTAGACGGGAATTGCACTTAAAGCATAGGAAAAGAGGCAGAACGTCGACAATGATGCTCTTGGCCAAAAAGTGCGTATGCGTTTTTTCCTGAATATATTCAGGAAAAAACGCATACGACCTTTTTGGCCAACCAAGCAAGCATTTTAAAGAAATCTGCACTACAATGAAGTCTCACTGCCCCCCGGTCAAAACGGCCATCTGAAAAAAGTGTAAAATCCAGAAAGGCAGCACAGGCCATGGAGAACAGGGAGCCTTGTTATGCTGATGGGCGGGATGTAAATTACTAACAGCCACTCTGGAGAAGTGTATGGTATTTCCTGGAACACCTAAAAAACAAAGCAACGGAGCCTACGGCAATTCCACTTATGGTCCTATAGATTAGGGAAATTAAAATCAAAAATTCACAGCCACCCCAAAGTTTCGGACGGCGCTGTTTACAAGAACCTCGTCTACGGTAGAAGTTAAATATCCCAGAATGTGAAAAATTGATAAAGAAGATGTGGTACGTACGTACAATGGAATATCACTGAGCAATGAAATCTATGTCATCAGGCCCGTCGCGGCATAATGAGTGGATTCAGGTACCATGATTCTAACTGAAATAAGTCACACAGAAAATGAAACATCATAAGATATCACTAATACACGTAATGTAAAGTTCGCTACACATGAACTGAATTACAAAACAGAACAGGGTCTCAGATTTAGAAAACCAACTTATGCTTGCTTAAGGGGAAAGGTGAGTTGGGGTGCTGCATAAAACCAGAGATAGAAATTAGCACAGATACCATTCCATTCGTCAAATATGTAATAGTCAAGACCTACCCCTTGCTCAACGAAATGGACAAAACACGCCATATTCAACGCCTAGGAATACACCTGACTAGTAAGAATCTTCAAACCCATGGATTTATATGTCTCCATAAGAGAATGAAGCGTGTGTACAGCGGCATGAATGCAGCAGAGAAAATCCGATAAATCCCATTATCAAAATGAATTACAAAAACAAAACACAAGGACAGTGAAATAGGGAGCAATTCTTAAATAATTCATTCAGGGATTGTGATGCAACCTGGATTTACCACATCTACATCCAGAGCTGAGTGAGACATAAGGTTGGGGACTTCGGGCTGATAGCATTGGTGAGGTTCGATGAACAAATGCAGACCCTTTGAAGGCATACTGCATGGTACGCATTCCATGGGTCCCAACTCTCCAGGTTTAAGGGATTCTTCCTTCAGCTAATACATGCATGGGAAACCCACAGTATGGTGCAGCGTGTGACCGGGAAACGTTTTCAAATGCATTGCAGTTTTCGTCCCCTTTTACTCGGGTTCACAATTCCAGACCCTTTACTAACACTCTCCCTACTTGGAGAGTCAGTGCCTTTAACCTCCTGTTTGGCACAGTTTGCAATTTCTGCTCAAGAAGAACAGGAAGAGGGAGAACCAATGAGAGATTAGCTGTAGGTGTCTGCACGGGCAAATTTAACGCTCATTCCCCACCAGGAAGAGGAATTAACCAAAGGCTCAGCATTCCCTGCCGGAACCAGATTAGGGCCTGAAGCAATCCAGCGGGTTTGCGACCAGCTCACAAGATAGTGAGTTGAAGAAAGGAGCTCAGGGGCACTGTAACTCACAAACCTGCAGAGTTATAAATGACAGCTATCGTCCAAAAATATATTGAAGGAAGGCTGCGAAGAGAACTTGTAAGCGGGGCAGAATTGCAGGAAAACGATTTCAGGGGGTAAACGGTAATTGCATTTAAAGCATAGGAAAAGAGGCAGAACGTCGACAATGATGCTCTTGGCCAAAAAGGGCGTATGCGTTTTTTCTGAATATATTCAGGAAAAAACGCATACGCACTTTTTGGCCAACCAAGCAAGCATGTTAATGAAATCTGCACTACAATGAAGTCTCACTGCCCCCCGGTCAAAAGGGCCATCTGAAAAAAGTGTAAAATCTAGAAAGGCAGCACAGGGCATGGAGAACCGGGTGCCTTGTTATGATGATGGGCGGGATGTAAATTGCCAACAGCCACTCTGGAGAAGTGTAGGGTGTTTCCTGGAACACCTAAAAAACAAAGCAACGGAGCCTACGGCACTTCCACTTATGTTCCTATAGCTTAGGGAAATTAAAATCAAAAACACACAGCCACCCCAAAGTTTCGGTCGTCTCTGTTTACAAGAACCTCGTCTACGGTACATGTTAAATATCCCAGAATGTGAAAAATGGATAAAGAAGTTGTGGTATGTACGTACAATGGAATATCACTGAGCAATGAAATCTATGTCATCAGGCCCGTCGCGGCATAATGAGTGGATTCAGGTACCATGATTCTAAGTGAAATAAGTCACACAGAAAATGAAACATCTTAAGATATCACTAATACACGGAATATAAACTAGGCTACACATGAACTGAATTACAAAACAAAACAGGGCCTCAAATTTAGGAAACCAACTTATGCTTGCTTAAGGGGAAAGGTGAGTTGCGGTGCCACATCAAAACAGAGATAGAAATTAGCACAGATACCTTTTCATAAGCCAAATATGTAATAGTCAAGACCTACCCCTTGCTCAACGAAATGGACTAAACACCCCATATTCAACGCCTAGGAATACACCTGACTAGTAAGAATCTTCAAACCCATGGATTCATATGTCTCCATAAGAGAATGAAGCGTGTGTACAGCGGCATGAATGCAGCAGAGAAAATCCGATAAATCCCATTATCAAAATATATTACAAAAACAAAACACAAGGACAGTGAAATAGAGAGCAATTCTTTAATAATTCATTCAGGGTTTGTGATGCAACCTGGATTTACCACATCTACACCCAGAGCTGAGTGAGACATAAGGTTGGGCACTTCGGGCTGATAGCATTGGTGAGGTTCAGTGAGCAAATGCAGACGCATTGAAGTCATACTGCATGGTACCCATTCCAAGGGTCCCAACTCTCCAGGATTAAGGGATTCTTCCTTCAGCTAAAACATGCATGGGAAACCCACAGTATGGTGCACCGTGTGACCGGCAAACGTTTTCAAATGCATCTCAGTTTTCCTCCCCTTTTACTCGGGTTCACCATTCCAGACCCTTTACTAACACTCTCCCTACTTGGAGAGTCAGTGCTTTAACCTCCTCTTTGGCACAGTTTGCAATTTCTGCTCAAGATGAACAGGAATAGGGAGATCCAATGAGAGACTAGCTGTAGGTGTCTGCACGGGCAAATTTAACGCTCATTTCCCGCCAGGAAGAGGAAATAACCTAAGGCTCAACATGCCCTGCTGGAAGCAGATTAGGGCCTGAAGCAATCCTGCGGGTTTTCGGCCAGCTCACAAGATAGCGAGTTGAAGAAAGGAGCTCAGGGACACTGTAACTCACAAACCTGCAGAGTTATAAATGACAGCTATCGTCCAAAAATATATTGAAGGAAGGCTGCGAAGAGAACTTGTAAGCGGGGCAGAATTGCAGGAAAATGATTTCAGGGGGTAGACGGGAATTGCATTTAAAGCATAGGAAAAGAGGCAGAACGTCGACAATGATGCTCTTGGCCAAAAAGGGCGTATGCGTTTTTTCCTGAATATATTCAGGAAAAAACGCATACGCCCTTTTTGGCCAACCAAGCAAGCATTTTAAAGAAATCTGCACTACAATGAAGTCTCACTGCCCCCCGGTCAAAACGGCCATCTGAAAAAAGTGTAAAATCCAGAAAGGCAGCACAGGCCATGGAGAACAGGGAGCCTTGTTATGCTGATGGGCGAGTTGTAAATTACTAACAGCCACTCTGGAGAAGTGTATGGTATTTCCTGGAACACCTAAAAAACAAAGCAACGGAGCCTACGGCAATTCCACTTATGGTCCTATAGATTAGGGAAATTAAAATCAAAAACTCACAGCCACCCCAAAATTTCGGACGGCTCTGTTTACAAGAACCTCGTCTACGGTAGAAGTTAAATATCCCAGAATGTGAAAAATGGATAAAGAAGATGTGGTACGTACGTACAATGGAATATCACTGAGCAATGAAATCTATGTCATCAGGCCCGTCGCGGCATAATGAGTGGATTCAGGTACCATGATTCTAACTGAAATAAGTCACACAGAAAATGAAACATCATAAGATATCACTAATACACGGAATGTATACTTGGCTACACATGAACTGAATTACAAAACAGAACAGGGCCTCAAATTTAGAAAACCAACTTATGCTTGCTTAAGGGGAAAGGTGAGTTGGGGTGCTGCATAAAACCAGAGATAGAAATTAGCACAGATACCATTCCATTCGTCAAATATGTAATAGTCAAGACCTACCCCTTGCTCAACGAAATGGACAAAACACGCCATATTCAACGCCTAGGAATATACCTGACTAGTAAGAATCTTCAAACCCATGGATTTATATGTCTCCATAAGAGAATGAAGCGTGTGTACAGCGGCAGGAATGCAGCAGAGAAAATCCGATAAATCCCATTATCAAAATGAATTACAAAAACAAAACACAAGGACAGTGAAATAGGGAGCAATTCTTAAATAATTCATTCAGGGATTGTGATGCAACCTGGATTTTCCACATCTACATCCAGAGCTGAGTGAGACATAAGGTTGGGGACTTCGGGCTGATAGCATTGGTGAGGTTCGATGAACAAATGCAGACCCTTTGAAGGCATACTGCATGGTACGCATTCCATGGGTCCCAACTCTCCAGGTTTAAGGGATTCTTCCTTCAGCTAATACATGCATGGGAAACCCACAGTATGGTGCAGCGTGTGACCGGGAAACCTTTTCAAATGCATTGCAGTTTTCGTCCCCTTTTACTCGGGTTCACAATTCCAGACCCCTTACTAACACTCTCCCTACTTGGAGAGTCAGTGCCTTTAACCTCCTGTTGGGCACAGTTTGCAATTTCTGCTCAAGAAGAACAGGAAGAGGGAGAACCAATGAGAGATTAGCTGTAGGTGTCTGCACGGGCAAATTTAACGCTCATTCCCCACCAGGAAGAGGAATTAACCAAAGGCTCAGCATGCCCTGCCGGAACCAGATTAGGGCCTGAAGAAATCCAGCGGGTTTGCGGCCAGCTCACAAGATAGCGAGTTGAAGAAAGGTGCTCAGGGGCACTGTAACTCACAAACCTGCAGAGTTATAAATGACAGCTATCGTCCAAAAATATTTTGAAGGAAGGCTGCGAAGAGAACTTGTAAGCGGGGCAGAATTGCAGGAAAACGATTTCAGGGGGTAGACGGTAATTGCATTTAAAGCATAGGAAAAGAGGCAGAACGTCGACAATGATGCTCTTGGCCAAAAAGGGCGTTTGCGTTTTTTCTGAATATATTCAGGAAAAAACGCATACGCACTTTTTGGCCAACCAAGCAAGCATGTTAAAGAAATCTGCACTACAATGAAGTCTCACTGCCCCCCGGTCAAAAGGGCCATCTGAAAAAAGTGTAAAATCCAGAAAGGCAGCACAGGGCATGGAGAACCGGGAGCCTTGTTATGCTGATGGGCGGGATGTAAATTGCCAACAGCCACTCTGGAGAAGTGTAGGGTGTTTCCAGGAACACCTAAAAAACAAAGCAACGGAGCCTACGGCACTTCCACTTATGGTCCTGTAGCTTAGGGAAATTAAAATCAAAAACACACAGCCACCCCAAAGTTTCGGTCGGCTCTGTTTACAAGAACCTCGTCTACGGTACAAGGTAAATATCCCAGAATGTGAAAAATGGATAAAGAAGTTGTGGTACGTATGTACAATGGAATATCACTGAGCAATGAAATCTATGTCATCAGGCCCGTCGCGGCATAATGAGTGGATTCAGGTACCATGATTCTAAGTGAAATAAGTCACACAGAAAATGAAACATCATAAGATATCACTAATACACGGAATATAAACTAGGGTACACATGAACTGAATTGCAAAACAGAACAGGGCCTCAAGTTTAGAAAACCAACTTATGCTTGCTTAAGGGGAAAGGTGAGTTGGGGTGCCGCATCAAAACAGAGATAGAAATTAGCACAGATACCTTTTCATAAGCCAAATATGTAATAGTCAAGACCTACCCCTTGCTCAACGAAATGGACTAAACACCCCATATTCAACGCCTAGGAATACACCTGACTAGTAAGAATCTTCAAACCCATGGATTCATATGTCTCCGTAAGAGAATGAAGCGTGTGTACAGCGGCATAAATGCAGCAGAGAAAATCCGATAAATCCCATTATCAAAATATATTACAAAAACAAAACACAAGGACAGTGAAATAGAGAGCAATTCTTTAATAATTCATTCAGGGTTTGTGATGCAACCTGGATTTACCACATCTACACCCAGAGCTGAGTGAGACATAAGGTTGGGCACTTCGGGCTGATAGCATTGGTGAGGTTCAGTGAGCAAATGCAGACGCATTGAAGTCATACTGCATGGTACCCATTCCAAGGGTCCCAACTCTCCAGGATTAAGGGATTCTTCCTTCAGCTAAAACATGCATGGGAAACCCACAGTATGGTGCACCGTGTGACCGGCAAACGTTTTCAAATGCATCTCAGTTTTCCTCCCCTTTTACTCGGGTTCACCATTCCAGACCCTTTACTAACACTCTCCCTACTTGGAGAGTCAGTGCTTTAACCTCCTCTTTGGCACAGTTTGCAATTTCTGCTCAAGATGAACAGGAATAGGGAGATCCAATGAGAGACTAGCTGTAGGTGTCTGCACGGGCAAATTTAACGCTCATTTCCCGCCAGGAAGAGGAAATAACCTAAGGCTCAACATGCCCTGCTGGAAGCAGATTAGGGCCTGAAGCAATCCTGCGGGTTTTCGGCCAGCTCACAAGATAGCGAGTTGAAGAAAGGAGCTCAGGGACACTGTAACTCAAAAACCTGCAGAGTTATAAATGACAGCTATCGTCCAAAAATATATTGAAGGAAGGCTGCGAAGAGAACTTGTAAGCGGGGCAGAATTGCAGGAAAATGATTTCAGGGGGTAGACGGTAATTGCATTTAAAGCATAGGAAAAGAGGCAGAACGTCGACAATGATGCACTTGGCCAAAAAGGGCGTATGCGTTTTTTCCTGAATATATTCAGGAAAAAACGCATACGCCCTTTTTGGCCAACCAAGCAAGTATTTTAAAGAAATCTGCACTACAATGAAGTCTCACTGCCCCCCGGTCAAAAGGGCCATCTGAAAAAAGTGTAAAATCCAGAAAGGCAGCACAGGGCATGGAGAACCGGGAGCCTTGTTATGCTGATGTGCGGGATGTAAATTGCCAACAGCCACTCTGGAGAAGTGTATGGTGTTTCCTGGAACACCTAAAAAACAAAGCAACGGAGCCTACGGCACTTCCACTTATGGTCCTATAGCTTAGGGAAATTAAAATCAAAAACACACAGCCACCCCAAAGTTTCGGTCGGCTCTGTTTACAAGAACCTCGTCTACGGTACAAGTTAAATATCCCAGAATGTGAAAAATGGATAAAGAAGTTGTGGTACGTACGTACAATGGAATATCACTGAGCAATGAAATCTATGTCATCAGGCCCGTCGCGGCATAATGAGTGGATTCAGGTACCATGATTCTAACTGAAATAAGTCACACAGAAAATGAAACATCATAAGATATCACTAATACACGGAATGTAAACGTGGCTACACATGAACTGAATTACAAAACAGAACAGGGTCTCAAATTTAGAAAACCAACTTATGCTTGCTTAAGGGGAAAGGTGAGTTGGGGTGCTGCATAAAACCAGAGATAGAAATTAGCACAGATACCATTCCAT
This sequence comes from Delphinapterus leucas, assembly GCF_059928025.1. Classification (NCBI taxonomy): domain Eukaryota; kingdom Metazoa; phylum Chordata; class Mammalia; order Artiodactyla; family Monodontidae; genus Delphinapterus; species Delphinapterus leucas. The sequence continues at coordinate 876,993 of NW_028322272.1, read as the reverse complement.
TCGTCAAATATGTAATAGTCAAGACCTACCCCTTGCTCAACGAAATGGACAAAACACGCCATATGCAACGCCTAGGAATATACCTGACTAGTAAGAATCTTCAAACCCATGGATTTATATGTCTCCATAAGAGAATGAAGCGTGTGTACATCGGCAGGAATGCAGCAGAGAAAATCCGATAAATCCCATTATCAAAATGAATTACAAAAACAAAACACAAGGACAGTGAAATAGGGAGCAATTCTTAAATAATTCATTCAGGGATTGTGATGCAACCTGGATTTTCCACATCTACATCCAGAGCTGAGTGAGACATAAGGTTGGGGACTTCGGGCTGATAGCATTGGTGAGGTTCGATGAACAAATGCAGACCCTTTGAAGGCATACTGCATGGTACGCATTCCATGGGTCCCAACTCTCCAGGTTTAAGGGATTCTTCCTTCAGCTAATACATGCATGGGAAACCCACAGTATGGTGCAGCGTGTGACCGGGAAACGTTTTCAAATGTATTGCAGTTTTCGTCCCCTTTTACTCGGGTTCACAATTCCAGACCCTTTACTAACACTCTCCCTACTTGGAGAGTCAGTGCCTTTAACCTCCTGTTGGGCACAGTTTGCAATTTCTGCTCAAGAAGAACAGGAAGAGGGAGAACCAATGAGAGATTAGCTGTAGGTGTCTGCACGGGCAAATTTAACGCTCATTCCCCACCAGGAAGAGGAATTAACCAAAGGCTCAGCATTCCCTGCCGGAACCAGATTAGGGCCTGAAGCAATCCAGCGGGTTTGCGGCCAGCTCACAAGATAGCGAGTTGAAGAAAGGAGCTCAGGGGCACTGTAACTCACAAACCTGCAGAGTTATAAATGACAGCTATCGTCCAAAAATATATTGAAGGAAGGCTGCGAAGACAACTTGTAAGCGGGGCAGAATTGCAGGAAAACGATTTCAGGGGGTAGACGGTAATTGCATTTAAAGCATAGGAAAAGAGGCAGAACATCGACAATGATGCTCTTGGCAAAAAAGGGCGTATGCGTTTTTTCTGAATATATTCAGGAAAAAACGCATACGCACTTTTTGGCCAACCAAGCAAGCATGTTAAAGAAATCTGCACTACAATGTAGTCTCACTGCGCCCCAGTCAAAAGGGCCATCTGAAAAAAGTGTAAAATCCAGAAAGGCAGCACAGGGCATGGAGAACCGGGAGCCTTGTTATGCTGATGGGCGGGATGTAAATTGCCAACAGCCACTCTGGAGAAGTGTATGGTGTTTCCTGGAACACCTAAAAAACAAAGCAACGGAGCCTACGGCACTTCCACTTATGGTCCTATAGCTTAGGGATATTAAAATCAAAAACACACAGCCACCCCAAAGTTTCGGTCGGCTGTGTTTACAAGAACCTCGTCTACGGTACAAGTGAAATATCCCAGAATGTGAAAAATGGATAAAGAAGTTGTGGTACGTACGTACAATGGAATATCACTGAGCAATGAAATCTATGTCATCAGGCCCGTCGCGGCATAATGAGTGGATTCAGGTACCATGATTCTAAGTGAAATAAGTCACACAGAAAATGAAACATCTTAAGATATCACTAAGACACGGAATATAAACTAGGCTACACATGAACTGAATTACAAAACAGAACAGGGCCTCAAATTTAGAAAACCAACTTATGCTTGCTTAAGGGGAAAGGTGAGTTGGGGTGCCGCATCAAAACAGAGATAGAAATTAGCACAGATACCTTTTCATAAGCCAAATATGTAATAGTCAAGACCTACCCCTTGCTCAACGAAATGGACTAAACACCCCATATTCAACGCCTAGGAATACACCTGACTAGTAAGAATCTTCAAACCCATGGATTCATATGTCTCCGTAAGAGAATGAAGCGTGTGTACAGCGGCATGAATGCAGCAGAGAAAATCCGATAAATCCCATAATCAAAATATATTAAAAAAACAAAACACAAGGACAGTGAAATAGAGAGCAATTCTGACATAATTCATTCAGGATTTGTGATGCAACATGGATTTACCACATCTACACCCAGAGCTGAGTGAGACATAAGGTTGGGCACTTCGGGCTGATAGCATTGGTGAGGTTCAGTGAGCAAATGCAGACACTTTGAAGTCATACTGCATGGTACCCATTCCAAGGGTCCCAACTCTCCCGGTTTAAGGGATTCTTCCTTCAGCTAAAACATGCATGGGAAACCCACAGTATGGTGCACCGTGTGACCGGCAAACGTTTTCAAATGCATCTCAGTTTTCCTCCCCTTTTACTCGGGTTCACCATTCCAGACCCTTTACTAACACTCTCCCTACTTGGAGAGTCAGTGCTTTAACCTCCTCTTTGGCACAGTTTGCAATTTCTGCTCAAGATGAACAGGAATAGGGAGAACCAATGAGAGACTAGCTGTAGGTGTCTGCACGGGCAAATTTAAGGCTCATTTCCCGCCAGGAAGAGGAAATAACCTAAGGCTCAACATGCCGTGCTGGAAGCAGATTAGGGCCTGAAGCAATCCTGCGGGTTTGCGACCAGCTCACAAGATAGCGAGTTGAAGAAAGGAGCTCAGGGACACTGTAACTCACAAACCTGCAGAGTTATAAATGACAGCTATCGTCCAAAAATATACTGAAGGAAGACTGCGAAGAGAACTTGTAAGCGGGGCAGAATTGCAGGAAAATGATTTCAGGGGGTAGACGGGAATTGCATTTAAAGCATAGGAAAAGAGGCAGAACGTCGACAATGATGCTCTTGGCCAAAAAGGGCGTATGCGTATTTTCCTGAATCCAGGAAAAAACGCATACGCCCTTTTTGGCCAACCAAGCAAGCATTTTAAAGAAATATGCACTACAATGAAGTCTCACTGCCCCCCGGTCAAAACGGCCATCTGAAAAAAGTGTAAAATCCAGAAAGGCAGCACAGGCCATGGAGAACAGGGAGCCTTGTTATGCTGATGGGCGGGATGTAAATGACTAACAGCCAATCTGGAGAAGTGTATGGTATTTCCTGGAACACCTAAAAAACAAAACAACGGAGCCTACGGCAATTCCACTTATGGTCCTATAGATTAGGGAAATTAAAATCAAAAACTCACAGCCACCCCAAAATTTCGGACGGCTCTGTTTACAAGAACCTCGTCTACGGTACAAGTTAAATATCCCAGAATGTGAAAAATTGATAAAGAAGTTGTGGTACGTACGTACAATGGAATATCACTCAGCAATGAAATCTATGTCATCAGGCCCGTCGCGGCATAATGAGTGGATTCAGGTACCATGATTCTAACTGAAATAAGTCATACAGAAAATGAAACATCATAAGTTATCACTAATACACGGAATGTAAAGTTCGCTACACATGAACTGAATTACAAAACAGAACAGGGTCTCAGATTTAGAAAACCAACTTATGCTTGCTTAAGGGGAAAGGTGAGTTGGGGTGCTGCATAAAACCAGAGATAGAAATTAGCACAGATACCATTCCATTCGTCAAATATATAATAGTCAAGACCTACCCCTTGCTCAACGAAATGGACAAAACACGCCATATTCAACGCCTAGGAATACACCTGACTAGTAAGAATCTTCAAACCCATGGATTTATATGTCTCCATAAGAGAATGAAGCGTGTGTACAGCGGCATGAATGCAGCAGAGAAAATCCGATAAATCCCATTATCAAAATGAATTACAAAAACAAAACACAAGGACAGTGAAATAGGGAGCAATTCTTAAATAATTCATTCAGGGATTGTGATGCAACCTGGATTTACCACATCTACATCCAGAGCTGAGTGAGACATAAGGTTGGGGACTTCGGGCTGATAGCATTGGTGAGGTTCGATGAACAAATGCAGACCCTTTGAAGGCATACTGCATGGTACGCATTCCATGGGTCCCAACTCTCCAGGTTTAAGGGATTCTTCCTTCAGCTAATACATGCATGGGAAACCCACAGTATGGTGCAGCGTGTGACCGGGAAACGTTTTCAAATGCATTGCAGTTTTCGTCCCCTTTTACTCGGGTTCACAATTCCAGACACTTTACTAACACTCTCCCTACTTGGAGAGTCAGTGCCTTTAACCTCCTGTTGGGCACAGTTTGCAATTTCTGCTCAAGAAGAACAGGAAGAGGGAGAACCAATGAGAGATTAGCTGTAGGTGTCTGCACGGGCAAATTTAACGCTCATTCCCCACCAGGAAGAGGAATTAACCAAAGGCTCAGCATGCCCTGCCGGAACCAGATTAGGGCCTGAAGCAATCCAGCGGGTTTGCGGCCAGCTCACAAGATAGCGAGTTGAAGAAAGGAGCTCAGGGGCACTGTAACTCACAAACCTGCAGAGTTATAAATGACAGCTATCGTCCAAAAATATATTGAAGGAAGGCTGCGAAGAGAACTTGTAAGCGGGGCAGAATTGCAGGAAAACGATTTCAGGGGGTAGACGGGAATTGCATTTAAAGCATAGGAAAAGAGGCAGAACGTCGACAATGATGCTCTTGGCCAAAAAGGGCGTATGCGTTTTTTCTGAATATATTCAGGAAAAAACGCATACGCACATTTAGGCCAACCAAGCAAGCATGTTAAAGAAATCTGCACTACAATGAAGTCTCACTGCCCCCCGGTCAAAAGGGCCATCTGAAAAAAGTGTAAAATCCAGAAAGGCAGCACAGGGCATGGAGAACAGGGAGCCTTGTTATGCTGATGTGCGGGATGTAAATTGCCAACAGCCACTCTGGAGAAGTGTATGGTGTTTCCTGGAACACCTAAAAAACAAAGCAACGGAGCCTACGGCACTTCCACTTATGGTCCTATAGCTTAGGGAAATTAAAATCAAAAACACACAGCCACCCCAAAGTTTCGGTCGGCTCTGTTTACAAGAACCTCGTCTACGGTACAAGTTAAATATCCCAGAATGTGAAAAATGGATAAAGAAGTTGTGGTACGTACGTACAATGGAATATCACTCAGCAATGAAATCTATGTCATCAGGCCCGTCGCGGCATAATGAGTGGATTCAGGTACCATGATTCTAACTGAAATAAGTCACACAGAAAATGAAACATCATAAGATATCACTAATACACGGAATGTAAACTTGGCTACACATGAACTGAATTACAAAACAGAACAGGGTCTCAAATTTAGAAAACCAACTTATGCTTGCTTAAGGGGAAAGGTGAGTTGGGGTGCTGCATAAAACCAGAGATAGAAATTAGCACAGATACCTTTTCATAAGCCAAATATATAATAGTCAACACCTACCCCTTGCTCAACGAAATGGACTAAACACCCCATATTCAACGCCTAGGAATACACCTGACTAGTAAGAATCTTCAAACCCATGGATTCATATGTCTCCATAAGAGAATGAAGCGTGTGTACAGCGGCATGAATGCAGCAGAGAAAATCCGATAAATCCCATTATCAAAATATATTACAAAAACAAAACACAAGGACAGTGAAATAGTGAGCAATTCTTTAATAATTCATTCAGGGTTTGTGATGCAACCTGGATTTACCACATCTACACCCAGAGCTGAGTGAGACATAAGGTTGGGCACTTCGGGCTGATAGCATTGGTGAGGTTCAGTGAGCAAATGCAGACGCATTGAAGTCATACTGCATGGTACCCATTCCAAGGGTCCCAACTCTCCAGGATTAAGGGATTCTTCCTTCAGCTAAAACATGCATGGGAAACCCACAGTATGGTGCACCGTGTGACCGGCAAACGTTTTCAAATGCATCTCAGTTTTCCTCCCCTTTTACTCGGGTTCACCATTCCAGACCCTTTACTAACACTCTCCCTACTTGGAGAGTCAGTGCTTTAACCTCCTCTTTGGCACAGTTTGCAATTTCTGCTCAAGATGAACAGGAATAGGGAGATCCAATGAGAGACTAGCTGTAGGTGTCTGCACGGGCAAATTTAACGCTCATTTCCCGCCAGGAAGAGGAAATAACCTAAGGCTCAACATGCCCTGCTGGAAGCAGATTAGGGCCTGAAGCAATCCTGCGGGTTTTCGGCCAGCTCACAAGATAGCGAGTTGAAGAAAGGAGCTCAGGGACACTGTAACTCACAAACCTGCAGAGTTATAAATGACAGCTATCGTCCAAAAATATATTGAAGGAAGGCTGCGAAGAGAACTTGTAAGCGGGGCAGAATTGCAGGAAAATGATTTCAGGGGGTAGACGGGAATTGCATTTAAAGCATAGGAAAAGAGGCAGAACGTCGACAATGATGCTCTTGGCCAAAAAGGGCGTATGCGTTTTTTCCTGAATATATTCAGGAAAAAACGCATACGCCCTTTTTGGCCAACCAAGCAAGCATTTTAAAGAAATCTGCACTACAATGAAGTCTCACTGCCCCCCGGTCAAAACGGCCATCTGAAAAAAGTGTAAAATCCAGAAAGGCAGCACAGGCCATGGAGAACAGGGAGCCTTGTTATGCTGATGGGCGAGATGTAAATTACTAACAGCCACTCTGGAGAAGTGTATGGTATTTCCTGGAACACCTAAAAAACAAAGCAACGGAGCCTACGGCAATTCCACTTATGGTCCTATAGATTAGGGAAATTAAAATCAAAAACTCACAGCCACCCCAAATTTTCGGACGGCTCTGTTTACAAGAACCTCGTCTACGGTAGAAGTTAAATATGCCAGAATGTGAAAAATTGATAAAGAAGATGTGGTACGTACGTACAATGGAATATCACTGAGCAATGAAATCTATGTCATCAGGCCCGTCGCGGCATAATGAGTGGATTCAGGTACCATGATTCTAACTGAAATAAGTCACACAGAAAATGAAACATCATAAGATATCACTAATACACGGAATGTATACTTGGCTACACATGAACTGAATTACAAAACAGAACAGGGCCTCAAATTTAGAAAACCAACTTATGCTTGCTTAAGGGGAAAGGTGAGTTGGGGTGCTGCATAAAACCAGAGATAGAAATTAGCACAGATACCATTCCATTCGTCAAATATGTAATAGTCAAGACCTACCCCTTGCTCAACGAAATGGACAAAACACGCCATATTCAACGCCTAGGAATATACCTGACTAGTAAGAATCTTCAAACCCATGGATTTATATGTCTCCATAAGAGAATGAAGCGTGTGTACAGCGGCAGGAATGCAGCAGAGAAAATCCGATAAATCCCATTATCAAAATGAATTACAAAAACAAAACACAAGGACAGTGAAATAGGGAGCAATTCTTAAATAATTCATTCAGGGATTGTGATGCAACCTGGATTTTCCACATCTACATCCAGAGCTGAGTGAGACATAAGGTTGGGGACTTCGGGCTGATAGCATTGGTGAGGTTCGATGAACAAATGCAGACCCTTTGAAGGCATACTGCATGGTACGCATTCCATGGGTCCCAACTCTCCAGGTTTAAGGGATTCTTCCTTCAGCTAATACATGCATGGGAAACCCACAGTATGGTGCAGCGTGTGACCGGGAAACGTTTTCAAATGCATTGCAGTTTTCGTCCCCTTTTACTCGGGTTCACAATTCCAGACCCTTTACTAACACTCTCCCTACTTGGAGAGTCAGTGCCTTTAACCTCCTGTTGGGCACAGTTTGCAATTTCTGCTCAAGAAGAACAGGAAGAGGGAGAACCAATGAGAGATTAGCTGTAGGTGTCTGCACGGGCAAATTTAACGCTCATTCCCCACCAGGAAGAGGAATTAACCAAAGGCTCAGCATGCCCTGCCGGAAACAGATTAGGGCCTGAAGCAAACCTGCGGGTTTGCGGCCAGCTCACAAGAAAGCGATTTGAAGAAAGGAGCTCAGGGGCCAAGTAATTCACAAACCTGCAGAGTTATAAATGACAGCTATCGTCCAAAAATATATTGAAGGAATGCTGCGAAGAGGACTTGAAAGCGGGGAGAATTGCAGGAAAACGATTTCAGGGGGTAGACTGGAATTGCATTTAAAGCATAGGAAAAGAGGCAGAACGTCGACAATGATGCACTTGGCCAAAAAGTGCGTATGCGTTTTTTCCTGAATATATTCAGGAAAAATCGCATACGCACTTTTTGGCCAACCAAGCAAGCATGTTAAAGAAATCTGCACTACAATGAAGTCTCACTGCCCCCCGGTCAAAAGGGTCATCTGAAAAAAGTGTAAAATCCAGAAATGCAGCACAGGCCATGGAAAACAGGGAGCCTTGTTATGCTGATGGGTGGGATGTAAATTGCCAACAGCCACTCTGCAGAATTCTATGGTGTTTCCTGAAACACCTAAAAAACAAAGCAACGGAGCCTACGGCACTTCCACTTATGGTCCTATAGCTTAGGGAAATTAAAATCAAAAACACACAGCCACCCCAAAGTTTCAGACGGCTCTGTTTACAAGAACCTCGTCTACGGTACAAGTTAAATATCCCAGAAAGGGAAAAATGTATAAAGAAGTTGTGGTACGTACGTACAATGGAATATCACTCACCAATGAAGTCTATGTCATCTGGCATGTCCTGGCATAATGAGTGGATTCAGGTACGATGATTCCAAGTGAAATAAGTCACACAGAAAATGAAACATCATAAGATATCACTAATACACGGAATATAAACTTGGCTACACATGAACTGAATTACAAAACAGAACAGGGTCTCAAATTTAGAAAACCAACTTATGTTTGCTTAATGGGAAAGGTGAGTTGGGTGCTGCATAAAACCAGAGATAGAAATTAGCACAGATACCATTCCATAAGTCAAATATGTAATAGTCAAGACCTACCAATTGCTCAACGAAATGGGCTAATCACCCTATATTCAACGCCTAGGAATACATCTGACTAGTAAGAATCTTCAAACCCATGGATTTATATGTCTCCATAAGAGAATCAAGCGTGTGTGCAGCTGCATGAAGGCAGCAGAGAAAATCCGATAAATCCCATTATCAAAATGTATTAAAAAACAAAACACAATGAGAGTGAAATAGAGAGCAATGCTTAAATAATTCATTCAGGGCTTGTGATGCAACCTGGATTTACCTCATCTACACCCAGAGCTGAGTGAGACATAAGGTTGGACACTTCAGGCTGATAGCATTGGTGTGGTTCGATGAGCAAATGCAGACCATTTGAAGTCATACTGCATGGTACCCATTCCATGGGTCCCAACTCTCCAGGGTTAAGCGATTCTTCCTTCAGCTAAAACATGCATGGGAAACCCACAGTATGGTGCACCGTGTGACCGGGAAACGTTTTCAAATGCATCTCAGTTTTCGGCCCCTTTTACTCGGCTTCACCATTCCAGACACTTTACTAACACTCTCCCCACTTGGAGAGTCAGTGCCTTTAACCTCCTGTTTGGCACAGTTTGCAAATACTGACCAAATAAACAGGAATAGGGAGAACCAATGAGAGACTAGCTGTAGGTGTCTGCACGGGCAAATTTAATGCTCATTTCCCACCACAAGAGGGATTAACCAAAGGCTCAACATGTCGTGTCGGAAACAGATTAGGGCCTGAAGCAATCATGCGGGTTTGCGGCCAGCTCACAAGAAAGCGATTTGAAGAAAGGAGCTCAGGGGCACTGTAATTCACAAACCTGCAGAGTTATAAATGACAGCTATCGTCCAAAAATATATTGAAGGAAGGCTGCGAAGAGGACTTGAATGCGGGGTAGAATTGCAGGAAAACGATTTCAGGGGGTAGACTGGAATTGCATTTAAAACATAGGAAAAGAGGCAGAACGTCGACAATGATGCACTTGGCCAAAAAGGGCGTATGCGTTTTTTCCTGAATATATTCAGGAAAAAATGCATACGCCCTTTTTGGCCAACCAAGCAAGCATGTTAAAGAAATCTGCACTACAATGAAGTCTCACTGCCCCCCGGTCAAAAGTGTCATCTGAAAAAAGTGTAAAATCCAGAAAGGCAGCACAGGCCATGGAGAACAGGGAGCCTTGTTATGCTGATGGGTTGGATGTAAATTGCCAAGAGCCACTCTGGAGAAGTGTATGGTGTTTCCTGAAACACCTAAAAAACAAAGCAACGGAGCCTACGGCACTTCCACTTATGGTCCTATAGCTTAGGGAAATTAAAATCAAAAACACACAGCCACCCCAAAGTTTCAGACGGCTCTGTTTACAAGAACCTCGTCTACGGTACAAGTAAAATATCCCAGAAAGCGAAAAATGGATAAAGAAGTTGTGGTACGTACGTACAATGGAATATCACTCACCAATGAAATCTATGTCATCTGGCCCGTCGTGGCATAATGAGTGGATTCAGGTACGATGATTCTAAGTGTAATAAGTCACACAGAAAATGAAACATCATAAGATATCACTAATACACGGAATGTAATCTTGGCTACACATGAACTGAATTACAAAACAGAACAGGGTCTCAAATTTAGAAAACCAACTTATGTTTGCTTAAGGGGAAAGGTGAGTTGGGGTGCTGCATAAAACCAGAGATAGAAGTTAGCACAGATACCATTCCATAAGTCAAATATTTAATAGTAAAGACCTACCACTTGCTCAACGAAATGGGCTAAACACCCTCTATTCAACGCCTAGGAATACACCTGACTAGTAAGAATCTTCAAACCCATGGATTTATATGTCTCCATAAGAGAATCAAGCGTGTGTACAGCTGCATGAAGGCAGCAGAGAAAATCCGATAAATCCTATTATCAAAATGAATTACAAAAACAAAACACAATGACAGTGAAATAGAGAGCAATTCTTAAATAATTAATTCAGGGCTTGTGATGCAACCTGGATTTACCTCATCTGAACCCAGAGCTGAGTGAGACATAAGGTTGGACACTTCGGGCTGATAGCATTGGTGAGGTTCGATGAGCAAATGCAGACCATTTGAAGTCATACTGCATGGTACCCATTCCATGGGTCCCAACTCTCCAGGTTTAAGCGATTCTTCCTTCAGCTAAAGCATGCATGGGAAACCCACAGTATGGTGCACCGTGTGACTGGGAAACGTTTTCAAATGCACCTCAGTTTTCATCCCCTTTTACTCGGGTTCACAATTCCAGACACTTTACTAACACTCTCCCCACTTGGAGAGTCAGTGCCTTTAACCTCCTGTTTGGCACAGTTTGCAAATTCTGACCAAATAAACAGGAATAGGGAGAACCAATGAGAGACTAGCTGTAGGTGTCTGCACGGGCAAATTTAACGCTCATTTCCAGCCAGGAAGAGGAATTAACCAAAGGCTCAGCATGCCGTGCCAGAACAAATTAGGGCCTGAAGCAATCCTGCGGGTTTGCGGCCAGCTCAAAAGAAAGCGATATGAAGAAAGGAGCTCAGGGGCACTGTAATTCACAAACCTGCACAGTTATAAATGAAAGCTATCGTCCAAAAATATATTGAAGGAAGGCTGCGAAGAGGACTTGAAAGCGGGGAAGAATTGCAGGAAAATGATTTCAGGGGGTAGACTGGAATTGCATTTTAAGCATAGGAAAAGAGGCAGAACGTCGACAATGATGCACTTGGCCAAAAAGGGCGTATGCGTTTTTCCCTGAATATATTCAGGAAAAAATGCATACGCCCTTTTTGGCCAACCAAGCAAGCATGTTAAAGAAATCTGCACTACAATGAAGTCTCACTGCCCCCCGGTCAAAAGGGCCATCTGAAAAAAGTGTAAAATCCAGAAAGGCAGCACAGGGCATGGAGAACCGGGAGCCTTGTTATGCTGATGGGCGGGATGTAAATTGCCAACAGCCACTCTGGAGAAGTGTAGGGTGTTTCCTGGAACACCTAAAAAACAAAGCAACGGAGCCTACGGCACTTCCACTTATGGTCCTATAGCTTAGGGAAATTAAAATCAAAAACACACAGCCACCCCAAAGTTTCGGTCGGCTCTGTTTACAAGAACCTCGTCTACGGTACAAGTTAAATATCCCAGAATGTGAAAAATGGATAAAGAAGTTGTGGTACGTACGTACAATGGAATATCACTGAGCAATGAAATCTATGTCATCAGGCCCGTCGCGGCATAATGAGTGGATTCAGGTACCATGATTCTAAGTGAAATAAGTCACACAGAAAATGAAACATCATAAGATATCACTAATACACGGAATATAAACTAGGCTACACATGAACTGAATTACAAAACAGAACAGGGCCTCAAATTTAGAAAACCAACTTATGCTTGCTTAAGGGGAAAGGTGAGTTGGGGTGCCGCATCAAAACAGAGATAGAAATTAGCACAGATACATTTTCATAAGCCAAATATGTAATAGTCAAGACCTACCCCTTGTTCAACGAAATGGACAAAACACGCCATATTCAACGCCTAGGAATACACCTGACTAGTAAGAATCTTCAAACCCATGGATTTATATGTCTCCATAAGAGAATGAAGCGTGTGTACAGCGGCATGAATGCAGCAGAGAAAATCCGATAAATCCCATTATCAAAATATATTACAAAAGCAAAACACAAGGACAGTGAAATAGAGAGCAATTCTTAAATAATTCATTCAGGGTTTGTGATGCAACCTGGATTTACCACATCTACACCCAGAGCTGAGTGAGACATAAGGTTGGGCACTTCGGGCTGATAGCATTGGTGAGGTTCAGTGAGCAAATGCAGACACTTTGAAGTCATGCTGCATGGTACCCATTCCAAGGGTCCCAACTCTCCAGGTTTAAGGGATTCTTCCTTCAGCTAAAACATGCATGGGAAACCCACAGTATGGTGCACCGTGTGACCGGCAAACGTTTTCAAATGCATCTCAGTTTTCCTCCCCTTTTACTCGGGTTCACCATTCCAGACCCTTTACTAACACTCTCTCTACTTGGAGAGTCAGTGCTTTAACCTCCTCTTTGGCACAGTTTGCAATTTCTGCTCAAGATGAACAGGAATAGGGAGAACCTATGAGAGACTAGCTGTAGGTGTCTGCACGGGCAAATTTAACGCTCATTTCCCGCCAGGAAGAGGAAATAACCTAAGGCTCAACATGCCGTGCTGGAAGCAGATTAGGGCCTGAAGCAATCCTGCGGGTTTGCGACCAGCTCACAAGATAGCGAGTTGAAGAAAGGAGCTCAGGGACACTGTAACTCACAAACCTGCAGAGTTATAAATGACAGCTATCGTCCAAAAATATACTGAAGGAAGGCTGCGAAGAGAACTTGTAAGCGGGGCAGAATTGCAGGAAAATGATTTCAGGGGGTAGACGGGAATTGCACTTAAAGCATAGGAAAAGAGGCAGAACGTCGACAATGATGCTCTTGGCCAAAAAGTGCGTATGCGTTTTTTCCTGAATATATTCAGGAAAAAACGCATACGACCTTTTTGGCCAACCAAGCAAGCATTTTAAAGAAATCTGCACTACAATGAAGTCTCACTGCCCCCCGGTCAAAACGGCCATCTGAAAAAAGTGTAAAATCCAGAAAGGCAGCACAGGCCATGGAGAACAGGGAGCCTTGTTATGCTGATGGGCGGGATGTAAATTACTAACAGCCACTCTGGAGAAGTGTATGGTATTTCCTGGAACACCTAAAAAACAAAGCAACGGAGCCTACGGCAATTCCACTTATGGTCCTATAGATTAGGGAAATTAAAATCAAAAATTCACAGCCACCCCAAAGTTTCGGACGGCGCTGTTTACAAGAACCTCGTCTACGGTAGAAGTTAAATATCCCAGAATGTGAAAAATTGATAAAGAAGATGTGGTACGTACGTACAATGGAATATCACTGAGCAATGAAATCTATGTCATCAGGCCCGTCGCGGCATAATGAGTGGATTCAGGTACCATGATTCTAACTGAAATAAGTCACACAGAAAATGAAACATCATAAGATATCACTAATACACGTAATGTAAAGTTCGCTACACATGAACTGAATTACAAAACAGAACAGGGTCTCAGATTTAGAAAACCAACTTATGCTTGCTTAAGGGGAAAGGTGAGTTGGGGTGCTGCATAAAACCAGAGATAGAAATTAGCACAGATACCATTCCATTCGTCAAATATGTAATAGTCAAGACCTACCCCTTGCTCAACGAAATGGACAAAACACGCCATATTCAACGCCTAGGAATACACCTGACTAGTAAGAATCTTCAAACCCATGGATTTATATGTCTCCATAAGAGAATGAAGCGTGTGTACAGCGGCATGAATGCAGCAGAGAAAATCCGATAAATCCCATTATCAAAATGAATTACAAAAACAAAACACAAGGACAGTGAAATAGGGAGCAATTCTTAAATAATTCATTCAGGGATTGTGATGCAACCTGGATTTACCACATCTACATCCAGAGCTGAGTGAGACATAAGGTTGGGGACTTCGGGCTGATAGCATTGGTGAGGTTCGATGAACAAATGCAGACCCTTTGAAGGCATACTGCATGGTACGCATTCCATGGGTCCCAACTCTCCAGGTTTAAGGGATTCTTCCTTCAGCTAATACATGCATGGGAAACCCACAGTATGGTGCAGCGTGTGACCGGGAAACGTTTTCAAATGCATTGCAGTTTTCGTCCCCTTTTACTCGGGTTCACAATTCCAGACCCTTTACTAACACTCTCCCTACTTGGAGAGTCAGTGCCTTTAACCTCCTGTTTGGCACAGTTTGCAATTTCTGCTCAAGAAGAACAGGAAGAGGGAGAACCAATGAGAGATTAGCTGTAGGTGTCTGCACGGGCAAATTTAACGCTCATTCCCCACCAGGAAGAGGAATTAACCAAAGGCTCAGCATTCCCTGCCGGAACCAGATTAGGGCCTGAAGCAATCCAGCGGGTTTGCGACCAGCTCACAAGATAGTGAGTTGAAGAAAGGAGCTCAGGGGCACTGTAACTCACAAACCTGCAGAGTTATAAATGACAGCTATCGTCCAAAAATATATTGAAGGAAGGCTGCGAAGAGAACTTGTAAGCGGGGCAGAATTGCAGGAAAACGATTTCAGGGGGTAAACGGTAATTGCATTTAAAGCATAGGAAAAGAGGCAGAACGTCGACAATGATGCTCTTGGCCAAAAAGGGCGTATGCGTTTTTTCTGAATATATTCAGGAAAAAACGCATACGCACTTTTTGGCCAACCAAGCAAGCATGTTAATGAAATCTGCACTACAATGAAGTCTCACTGCCCCCCGGTCAAAAGGGCCATCTGAAAAAAGTGTAAAATCTAGAAAGGCAGCACAGGGCATGGAGAACCGGGTGCCTTGTTATGATGATGGGCGGGATGTAAATTGCCAACAGCCACTCTGGAGAAGTGTAGGGTGTTTCCTGGAACACCTAAAAAACAAAGCAACGGAGCCTACGGCACTTCCACTTATGTTCCTATAGCTTAGGGAAATTAAAATCAAAAACACACAGCCACCCCAAAGTTTCGGTCGTCTCTGTTTACAAGAACCTCGTCTACGGTACATGTTAAATATCCCAGAATGTGAAAAATGGATAAAGAAGTTGTGGTACGTACGTACAATGGAATATCACTGAGCAATGAAATCTATGTCATCAGGCCCGTCGCGGCATAATGAGTGGATTCAGGTACCATGATTCTAAGTGAAATAAGTCACACAGAAAATGAAACATCTTAAGATATCACTAATACACGGAATATAAACTAGGCTACACATGAACTGAATTACAAAACAAAACAGGGCCTCAAATTTAGAAAACCAACTTATGCTTGCTTAAGGGGAAAGGTGAGTTGCGGTGCCACATCAAAACAGAGATAGAAATTAGCACAGATACCTTTTCATAAGCCAAATATGTAATAGTCAAGACCTACCCCTTGCTCAACGAAATGGACTAAACACCCCATATTCAACGCCTAGGAATACACCTGACTAGTAAGAATCTTCAAACCCATGGATTCATATGTCTCCATAAGAGAATGAAGCGTGTGTACAGCGGCATGAATGCAGCAGAGAAAATCCGATAAATCCCATTATCAAAATATATTACAAAAACAAAACACAAGGACAGTGAAATAGAGAGCAATTCTTTAATAATTCATTCAGGGTTTGTGATGCAACCTGGATTTACCACATCTACACCCAGAGCTGAGTGAGACATAAGGTTGGGCACTTCGGGCTGATAGCATTGGTGAGGTTCAGTGAGCAAATGCAGACGCATTGAAGTCATACTGCATGGTACCCATTCCAAGGGTCCCAACTCTCCAGGATTAAGGGATTCTTCCTTCAGCTAAAACATGCATGGGAAACCCACAGTATGGTGCACCGTGTGACCGGCAAACGTTTTCAAATGCATCTCAGTTTTCCTCCCCTTTTACTCGGGTTCACCATTCCAGACCCTTTACTAACACTCTCCCTACTTGGAGAGTCAGTGCTTTAACCTCCTCTTTGGCACAGTTTGCAATTTCTGCTCAAGATGAACAGGAATAGGGAGATCCAATGAGAGACTAGCTGTAGGTGTCTGCACGGGCAAATTTAACGCTCATTTCCCGCCAGGAAGAGGAAATAACCTAAGGCTCAACATGCCCTGCTGGAAGCAGATTAGGGCCTGAAGCAATCCTGCGGGTTTTCGGCCAGCTCACAAGATAGCGAGTTGAAGAAAGGAGCTCAGGGACACTGTAACTCACAAACCTGCAGAGTTATAAATGACAGCTATCGTCCAAAAATATATTGAAGGAAGGCTGCGAAGAGAACTTGTAAGCGGGGCAGAATTGCAGGAAAATGATTTCAGGGGGTAGACGGGAATTGCATTTAAAGCATAGGAAAAGAGGCAGAACGTCGACAATGATGCTCTTGGCCAAAAAGGGCGTATGCGTTTTTTCCTGAATATATTCAGGAAAAAACGCATACGCCCTTTTTGGCCAACCAAGCAAGCATTTTAAAGAAATCTGCACTACAATGAAGTCTCACTGCCCCCCGGTCAAAACGGCCATCTGAAAAAAGTGTAAAATCCAGAAAGGCAGCACAGGCCATGGAGAACAGGGAGCCTTGTTATGCTGATGGGCGAGATGTAAATTACTAACAGCCACTCTGGAGAAGTGTATGGTATTTCCTGGAACACCTAAAAAACAAAGCAACGGAGCCTACGGCAATTCCACTTATGGTCCTATAGATTAGGGAAATTAAAATCAAAAACTCACAGCCACCCCAAAATTTCGGACGGCTCTGTTTACAAGAACCTCGTCTACGGTAGAAGTTAAATATCCCAGAATGTGAAAAATTGATAAAGAAGATGTGGTACGTACGTACAATGGAATATCACTGAGCAATGAAATCTATGTCATCAGGCCCGTCGCGGCATAATGAGTGGATTCAGGTACCATGATTCTAACTGAAATAAGTCACACAGAAAATGAAACATCATAAGATATCACTAATACACGGAATGTATACTTGGCTACACATGAACTGAATTACAAAACAGAACAGGGCCTCAAATTTAGAAAACCAACTTATGCTTGCTTAAGGGGAAAGGTGAGTTGGGGTGCTGCATAAAACCAGAGATAGAAATTAGCACAGATACCATTCCATTCGTCAAATATGTAATAGTCAAGACCTACCCCTTGCTCAACGAAATGGACAAAACACGCCATATTCAACGCCTAGGAATATACCTGACTAGTAAGAATCTTCAAACCCATGGATTTATATGTCTCCATAAGAGAATGAAGCGTGTGTACAGCGGCAGGAATGCAGCAGAGAAAATCCGATAAATCCCATTATCAAAATGAATTACAAAAACAAAACACAAGGACAGTGAAATAGGGAGCAATTCTTAAATAATTCATTCAGGGATTGTGATGCAACCTGGATTTTCCACATCTACATCCAGAGCTGAGTGAGACATAAGGTTGGGGACTTCGGGCTGATAGCATTGGTGAGGTTCGATGAACAAATGCAGACCCTTTGAAGGCATACTGCATGGTACGCATTCCATGGGTCCCAACTCTCCAGGTTTAAGGGATTCTTCCTTCAGCTAATACATGCATGGGAAACCCACAGTATGGTGCAGCGTGTGACCGGGAAACGTTTTCAAATGCATTGCAGTTTTCGTCCCCTTTTACTCGGGTCACAATTCCAGACCCCTTACTAACACTCTCCCTACTTGGAGAGTCAGTGCCTTTAACCTCCTGTTGGGCACAGTTTGCAATTTCTGCTCAAGAAGAACAGGAAGAGGGAGAACCAATGAGAGATTAGCTGTAGGTGTCTGCACGGGCAAATTTAACGCTCATTCCCCACCAGGAAGAGGAATTAACCAAAGGCTCAGCATGCCCTGCCGGAACCAGATTAGGGCCTGAAGAAATCCAGCGGGTTTGCGGCCAGCTCACAAGATAGCGAGTTGAAGAAAGGTGCTCAGGGGCACTGTAACTCACAAACCTGCAGAGTTATAAATGACAGCTATCGTCCAAAAATATATTGAAGGAAGGCTGCGAAGAGAACTTGTAAGCGGGGCAGAATTGCAGGAAAACGATTTCAGGGGGTAGACGGTAATTGCATTTAAAGCATAGGAAAAGAGGCAGAACGTCGACAATGATGCTCTTGGCCAAAAAGGGCGTTTGCGTTTTTTCTGAATATATTCAGGAAAAAACGCATACGCACTTTTTGGCCAACCAAGCAAGCATGTTAAAGAAATCTGCACTACAATGAAGTCTCACTGCCCCCCGGTCAAAAGGGCCATCTGAAAAAAGTGTAAAATCCAGAAAGGCAGCACAGGGCATGGAGAACCGGGAGCCTTGTTATGCTGATGGGCGGGATGTAAATTGCCAACAGCCACTCTGGAGAAGTGTAGGGTGTTTCCAGGAACACCTAAAAAACAAAGCAACGGAGCCTACGGCACTTCCACTTATGGTCCTGTAGCTTAGGGAAATTAAAATCAAAAACACACAGCCACCCCAAAGTTTCGGTCGGCTCTGTTTACAAGAACCTCGTCTACGGTACAAGGTAAATATCCCAGAATGTGAAAAATGGATAAAGAAGTTGTGGTACGTATGTACAATGGAATATCACTGAGCAATGAAATCTATGTCATCAGGCCCGTCGCGGCATAATGAGTGGATTCAGGTACCATGATTCTAAGTGAAATAAGTCACACAGAAAATGAAACATCATAAGATATCACTAATACACGGAATATAAACTAGGGTACACATGAACTGAATTGCAAAACAGAACAGGGCCTCAAGTTTAGAAAACCAACTTATGCTTGCTTAAGGGGAAAGGTGAGTTGGGGTGCCGCATCAAAACAGAGATAGAAATTAGCACAGATACCTTTTCATAAGCCAAATATGTAATAGTCAAGACCTACCCCTTGCTCAACGAAATGGACTAAACACCCCATATTCAACGCCTAGGAATACACCTGACTAGTAAGAATCTTCAAACCCATGGATTCATATGTCTCCGTAAGAGAATGAAGCGTGTGTACAGCGGCATAAATGCAGCAGAGAAAATCCGATAAATCCCATTATCAAAATATATTACAAAAACAAAACACAAGGACAGTGAAATAGAGAGCAATTCTTTAATAATTCATTCAGGGTTTGTGATGCAACCTGGATTTACCACATCTACACCCAGAGCTGAGTGAGACATAAGGTTGGGCACTTCGGGCTGATAGCATTGGTGAGGTTCAGTGAGCAAATGCAGACGCATTGAAGTCATACTGCATGGTACCCATTCCAAGGGTCCCAACTCTCCAGGATTAAGGGATTCTTCCTTCAGCTAAAACATGCATGGGAAACCCACAGTATGGTGCACCGTGTGACCGGCAAACGTTTTCAAATGCATCTCAGTTTTCCTCCCCTTTTACTCGGGTTCACCATTCCAGACCCTTTACTAACACTCTCCCTACTTGGAGAGTCAGTGCTTTAACCTCCTCTTTGGCACAGTTTGCAATTTCTGCTCAAGATGAACAGGAATAGGGAGATCCAATGAGAGACTAGCTGTAGGTGTCTGCACGGGCAAATTTAACGCTCATTTCCCGCCAGGAAGAGGAAATAACCTAAGGCTCAACATGCCCTGCTGGAAGCAGATTAGGGCCTGAAGCAATCCTGCGGGTTTTCGGCCAGCTCACAAGATAGCGAGTTGAAGAAAGGAGCTCAGGGACACTGTAACTCACAAACCTGCAGAGTTATAAATGACAGCTATCGTCCAAAAATATATTGAAGGAAGGCTGCGAAGAGAACTTGTAAGCGGGGCAGAATTGCAGGAAAATGATTTCAGGGGGTAGACGGTAATTGCATTTAAAGCATAGGAAAAGAGGCAGAACGTCGACAATGATGCACTTGGCCAAAAAGGGCGTATGCGTTTTTTCCTGAATATATTCAGGAAAAAACGCATACGCCCTTTTTGGCCAACCAAGCAAGTATTTTAAAGAAATCTGCACTACAATGAAGTCTCACTGCCCCCCGGTCAAAAGGGCCATCTGAAAAAAGTGTAAAATCCAGAAAGGCAGCACAGGGCATGGAGAACCGGGAGCCTTGTTATGCTGATGTGCGGGATGTAAATTGCCAACAGCCACTCTGGAGAAGTGTATGGTGTTTCCTGGAACACCTAAAAAACAAAGCAACGGAGCCTACGGCACTTCCACTTATGGTCCTATAGCTTAGGGAAATTAAAATCAAAAACACACAGCCACCCCAAAGTTTCGGTCGGCTCTGTTTACAAGAACCTCGTCTACGGTACAAGTTAAATATCCCAGAATGTGAAAAATGGATAAAGAAGTTGTGGTACGTACGTACAATGGAATATCACTGAGCAATGAAATCTATGTCATCAGGCCCGTCGCGGCATAATGAGTGGATTCAGGTACCATGATTCTAACTGAAATAAGTCACACAGAAAATGAAACATCATAAGATATCACTAATACACGGAATGTAAACGTGGCTACACATGAACTGAATTACAAAACAGAACAGGGTCTCAAATTTAGAAAACCAACTTATGCTTGCTTAAGGGGAAAGGTGAGTTGGGGTGCTGCATAAAACCAGAGATAGAAATTAGCACAGATACCATTCCATTCGTCAAATATGTAATAGTCAAGACCTACCCCTTGCTCAACGAAATGGACAAAACACGCCATATGCAACGCCTAGGAATATACCTGACTAGTAAGAATCTTCAAACCCATGGATTTATATGTCTCCATAAGAGAATGAAGCGTGTGTACATCGGCAGGAATGCAGCAGAGAAAATCCGATAAATCCCATTATCAAAATGAATTACAAAAACAAAACACAAGGACAGTGAAATAGGGAGCAATTCTTAAATAATTCATTCAGGGATTGTGATGCAACCTGGATTTTCCACATCTACATCCAGAGCTGAGTGAGACATAAGGTTGGGGACTTCGGGCTGATAGCATTGGTGAGGTTCGATGAACAAATGCAGACCCTTTGAAGGCATACTGCATGGTACGCATTCCATGGGTCCCAACTCTCCAGGTTTAAGGGATTCTTCCTTCAGCTAATACATGCATGGGAAACCCACAGTATGGTGCAGCGTGTGACCGGGAAACGTTTTCAAATGTATTGCAGTTTTCGTCCCCTTTTACTCGGGTTCACAATTCCAGACCCTTTACTAACACTCTCCCTACTTGGAGAGTCAGTGCCTTTAACCTCCTGTTGGGCACAGTTTGCAATTTCTGCTCAAGAAGAACAGGAAGAGGGAGAACCAATGAGAGATTAGCTGTAGGTGTCTGCACGGGCAAATTTAACGCTCATTCCCCACCAGGAAGAGGAATTAACCAAAGGCTCAGCATTCCCTGCCGGAACCAGATTAGGGCCTGAAGCAATCCAGCGGGTTTGCGGCCAGCTCACAAGATAGCGAGTTGAAGAAAGGAGCTCAGGGGCACTGTAACTCACAAACCTGCAGAGTTATAAATGACAGCTATCGTCCAAAAATATATTGAAGGAAGGCTGCGAAGACAACTTGTAAGCGGGGCAGAATTGCAGGAAAACGATTTCAGGGGGTAGACGGTAATTGCATTTAAAGCATAGGAAAAGAGGCAGAACATCGACAATGATGCTCTTGGCAAAATAGGGCGTATGCGTTTTTTCTGAATATATTCAGGAAAAAACGCATACGCACTTTTTGGCCAACCAAGCAAGCATGTTAAAGAAATCTGCACTACAATGTAGTCTCACTGCGCCCCAGTCAAAAGGGCCATCTGAAAAAAGTGTAAAATCCAGAAAGGCAGCACAGGGCATGGAGAACCGGGAGCCTTGTTATGCTGATGGGCGGGATGTAAATTGCCAACAGCCACTCTGGAGAAGTGTATGGTGTTTCCTGGAACACCTAAAAAACAAAGCAACGGAGCCTACGGCACTTCCACTTATGGTCCTATAGCTTAGGGATATTAAAATCCAAAACACACAGCCACCCCAAAGTTTCGGTCGGCTCTGTTTACAAGAACCTCGTCTACGGTACAAGTGAAATATCCCAGAATGTGAAAAATGGATAAAGAAGTTGTGGTACGTACGTACAATGGAATATCACTGAGCAATGAAATCTATGTCATCAGGCCCGTCGCGGCATAATGAGTGGATTCAGGTACCATGATTCTAACTGAAATAAGTCACACAGAAAATGAAACATCTTAAGATATCACTAAGACACGGAATATAAACTAGGCTACACATGAACTGAATTACAAAACAGAACAGGGCCTCAAATTTAGAAAACCAACTTATGCTTGCTTAAGGGGAAAGGTGAGTTGGGGTGCCGCATCAAAACAGAGATAGAAATTAGCACAGATACCTTTTCATAAGCCAAATATGTAATAGTCAAGACCTACCCCTTGCTCAACGAAATGGACTAAACACCCCATATTCAACGCCTAGGAATACACCTGACTAGTAAGAATCTTCAAACCCATGGATTCATATGTCTCCGTAAGAGAATGAAGCGTGTGTACAGCGGCATGAATGCAGCAGAGAAAATCCGATAAATCCCATAATCAAAATATATTAAAAAAACAAAACACAAGGACAGTGAAATAGAGAGCAATTCTGACATAATTCATTCAGGATTTGTGATGCAACCTGGATTTACCACATCTACACCCAGAGCTGAGTGAGACATAAGGTTGGGCACTTCGGGCTGATAGCATTGGTGAGGTTCAGTGAGCAAATGCAGACACTTTGAAGTCATACTGCATGGTACCCATTCCAAGGGTCCCAACTCTCCCGGTTTAAGGGATTCTTCCTTCAGCTAAAACATGCATGGGAAACCCACAGTATGGTGCACCGTGTGACCGGCAAACGTTTTCAAATGCATCTCAGTTTTCCTCCCCTTTTACTCGGGTTCACCATTCCAGACCCTTTACTAACACTCTCCCTACATGGAGAGTCAGTGCTTTAACCTCCTCTTTGGCACAGTTTGCAATTTCTGCTCAAGATGAACAGGAATAGGGAGAACCAATGAGAGACTAGCTGTAGGTGTCTGCACGGGCAAATTTAAGGCTCATTTCCCGCCAGGAAGAGGAAATAACCTAAGGCTCAACATGCCGTGCTGGAAGCAGATTAGGGCCTGAAGCAATCCTGCGGGTTTGCGACCAGCTCACAAGATAGCGAGTTGAAGAAAGGAGCTCAGGGACACTGTAACTCACAAACCTGCAGAGTTATAAATGACAGCTATCGTCCAAAAATATACTGAAGGAAGACTGCGAAGAGAACTTGTAAGCGGGGCAGAATTGCAGGAAAATGATTTCAGGGGGTAGACGGGAATTGCATTTAAAGCATAGGAAAAGAGGCAGAACGTCGACAATGATGCTCTTGGCCAAAAAGGGCGTATGCGTATTTTCCTGAATCCAGGAAAAAACGCATACGCCCTTTTTGGCCAACCAAGCAAGCATTTTAAAGAAATATGCACTACAATGAAGTCTCACTGCCCCCCGGTCAAAACGGCCATCTGAAAAAAGTGTAAAATCCAGAAAGGCAGCACAGGCCATGGAGAACAGGGAGCCTTGTTATGCTGATGGGCGGGATGTAAATGACTAACAGCCAATCTGGAGAAGTGTATGGTATTTCCTGGAACACCTAAAAAACAAAACAACGGAGCCTACGGCAATTCCACTTATGGTCCTATAGATTAGGGAAATTAAAATCAAAAACTCACAGCCACCCCAAAATTTCGGACGGCTCTGTTTACAAGAACCTCGTCTACGGTACAAGTTAAATATCCCAGAATGTGAAAAATTGATAAAGAAGTTGTGGTACGTACGTACAATGGAATATCACTCAGCAATGAAATCTATGTCATCAGGCCCGTCGCGGCATAATGAGTGGATTCAGGTACCATGATTCTAACTGAAATAAGTCATACAGAAAATGAAACATCATAAGATATCACTAATACACGGAATGTAAAGTTCGCTACACATGAACTGAATTACAAAACAGAACAGGGTCTCAGATTTAGAAAACCAACTTATGCTTGCTTAAGGGGAAAGGTGAGTTGGGGTGCTGCATAAAACCAGAGATAGAAATTAGCACAGATACCATTCCATTCGTCAAATATATAATAGTCAAGACCTACCCCTTGCTCAACGAAATGGACAAAACACGCCATATTCAACGCCTAGGAATACACCTGACTAGTAAGAATCTTCAAACCCATGGATTTATATGTCTCCATAAGAGAATGAAGCGTGTGTACAGCGGCATGAATGCAGCAGAGAAAATCCGATAAATCCCATTATCAAAATGAATTACAAAAACAAAACACAAGGACAGTGAAATAGGGAGCAATTCTTAAATAATTCATTCAGGGATTGTGATGCAACCTGGATTTACCACATCTACATCCAGAGCTGAGTGAGACATAAGGTTGGGGACTTCGGGCTGATAGCATTGGTGAGGTTCGATGAACAAATGCAGACCCTTTGAAGGCATACTGCATGGTACGCATTCCATGGGTCCCAACTCTCCAGGTTTAAGGGATTCTTCCTTCAGCTAATACATGCATGGGAAACCCACAGTATGGTGCAGCGTGTGACCGGGAAACGTTTTCAAATGCATTGCAGTTTTCGTCCCCTTTTACTCGGGTTCACAATTCCAGACACTTTACTAACACTCTCCCTACTTGGAGAGTCAGTGCCTTTAACCTCCTGTTGGGCACAGTTTGCAATTTCTGCTCAAGAAGAACAGGAAGAGGGAGAACCAATGAGAGATTAGCTGTAGGTGTCTGCACGGGCAAATTTAACGCTCATTCCCCACCAGGAAGAGGAATTAACCAAAGGCTCAGCATGCCCTGCCGGAACCAGATTAGGGCCTGAAGCAATCCAGCGGGTTTGCGGCCAGCTCACAAGATAGCGAGTTGAAGAAAGGAGCTCAGGGGCACTGTAACTCACAAACCTGCAGAGTTATAAATGACAGCTATCGTCCAAAAATATATTGAAGGAAGGCTGCGAAGAGAACTTGTAAGCGGGGCAGAATTGCAGGAAAACGATTTCAGGGGGTAGACGGGAATTGCATTTAAAGCATAGGAAAAGAGGCAGAACGTCGACAATGATGCTCTTGGCCAAAAAGGGCGTATGCGTTTTTTCTGAATATATTCAGGAAAAAACGCATACGCACATTTAGGCCAACCAAGCAAGCATGTTAAAGAAATCTGCACTACAATGAAGTCTCACTGCCCCCCGGTCAAAAGGGCCATCTGAAAAAAGTGTAAAATCCAGAAAGGCAGCACAGGGCATGGAGAACAGGGAGCCTTGTTATGCTGATGTGCGGGATGTAAATTGCCAACAGCCACTCTGGAGAAGTGTATGGTGTTTCCTGGAACACCTAAAAAACAAAGCAACGGAGCCTACGGCACTTCCACTTATGGTCCTATAGCTTAGGGAAATTAAAATCAAAAACACACAGCCACCCCAAAGTTTCGGTCGGCTCTGTTTACAAGAACCTCGTCTACGGTACAAGTTAAATATCCCAGAATGTGAAAAATGGATAAAGAAGTTGTGGTACGTACGTACAATGGAATATCACTCAGCAATGAAATCTATGTCATCAGGCCCGTCGCGGCATAATGAGTGGATTCAGGTACCATGATTCTAACTGAAATAAGTCACACAGAAAATGAAACATCATAAGATATCACTAATACACGGAATGTAAACTTGGCTACACATGAACTGAATTACAAAACAGAACAGGGTCTCAAATTTAGAAAACCAACTTATGCTTGCTTAAGGGGAAAGGTGAGTTGGGGTGCTGCATAAAACCAGAGATAGAAATTAGCACAGATACCATTCCATTCGTCAAATATGTAATAGTCAAGACCTACCCCTTGCTCAACGAAATGGACAAAACACGCCATATTCAACGCCTAGGAATAAACCTGACTAGTAAGAATCTTCAAACCCATGTATTTATATGTCTCCATAAGAGAATGAAGCGTGTGTACAGCGGCATGAATGCAGCAGAGAAAATCCTATAAATCCCATTATCAAAATGAATTACAAAAACAAAACACAAGGACAGTGAAATAGGGAGCAATTCTTAAATAATTCATTCAGGGATTGTGATGCAACCTGGATTTACCACATCTACATCCAGAGCTGAGTGAGACATAAGGTTCTGGACTTCGGGCTGATAGCATTGGTGAGGTTCGATGAACAAATGCAGACCCTTTGAAGGCATACTGCATGGTACGCATTCCATGGGTCCCAACTCTCCAGGTTTAAGGGATTCTTCCTTCAGCTAATACATGCATGGGAAACCCACAGTATGGTGCAGCGTGTGACCGGGAAACGTTTTCAAATGCATTGCAGTTTTCGTCCCCTTTTACTCGGGTTCACAATTCCAGACCCTTTACTAACACTCTCCCTACTTGGAGAGTCAGTGCCTTTAACCTCCTGTTGGGCACAGTTTGCAATTTCTGCTCAAGAAGAACAGGAAGAGGGAGAACCAATGAGAGATTAGCTGTAGGTGTCTGCACGGGCAAATTTAACGCTCATTCCCCACCAGGAAGAGGAATTAACCAAAGGCTCAGCATGCCCTGCCGGAACCAGATTAGGGCCTGAAGCAATCCAGCGGGTTTGCGGCCAGCTCACAAGATAGCGAGTTGAAGAAAGGAGCTCAGGGACACTGTAACTCACAAACCTGCAGAGTTATAAATGACAGCTATCGTCCAAAAATATATTGCAGGAAGGCTGCGAAGAGAACTTGTAAGCGGGGCAGAATTGCAGGAAAATGATTTCAGGGGGTAGACGGGAATTGCATTTAAAGCATAGGAAAAGAGGCAGAACGTCGACAATGATGCTCTTGGCCAAAAAGGGCGTATGCGTGTTTTCCTGAATATATTCAGGAAAAAACGCATACGCCCTTTTTGGCCAACCAAGCAAGCATTTTAAAGAAATCTGCACTACAATGAAGTCTCACTGCCCCCCGGTCAAAACGGCCATCTGAAAAAAGTGTAAAATCCAGAAAGGCAGCAGAGGCCATGGAGAACATGGAGCCTTGTTATGCTGATGGGCGGGATGTAAATTACTAACAGCCACTCTGGAGAAGTGTATGGTATTTCCTGGAACACCTAAAAAACAAAGCAACGGAGCCTACGGCAATTCCACTTATGGTCCTATAGCTTAGGGAAATTAAAATCAAAAACTCACAGCCACCCCAAAGTTTCGGACAGCTCTGTTTACAAGAACCTCGTCTACGGTACAAGTTAAATATTCCAGAATGTGAAAAATTGATAAAGAAGTTGTGGTACGTACGTACAATGGAATATCACTCAGCAATGAAATCTATGTCATCAGGCCCGTCGCGGCATAATGAGTGGATTCAGGTACCATGATTCTAACTGAAATAAGTCACACAGAAAATGAAACATCATAAGATATCACTAATACACGGAATGTAAACTTGGCTACACATGAACTGAATTACAAAACAGAACAGGGCCTCAAATTTAGAAAACCAACTTATGCTTGCTTAAGGGGAAAGGTGAGTTGGGGTGCTGCATAAAACCAGAGATAGAAATTAGCACAGATACCATTCCATTCGTCAAATATGTAATAGTCAAGACCTACCCCTTGCTCAACGAAATGGACAAAACACGCCATATTCAACGCCTAGGAATACACCTGACTAGTAAGAATCTTCAAACCCATGGATTTATATGTCTCCATAAGAGAATGAAGCGTGTGTACAGCGGCATGAATGCAGCAGAGAAAATCCGATAAATCCCATTATCAAAATGAATTACAAAAACAAAACACAAGGACAGGGAAATAGGGAGCAATTCTTAAATAATTCATTCAGGGATTGTGATGCAACCTGGATTTACCACATCTACATCCAGAGCTGAGTGAGACATAAGGTTGGGGACTTCGGGCTGATAGCATTGGTGAGGTTCGATGAACAAATGCAGACCCTTTGAAGGCATACTGCATGGTACGCATTCCATGGGTCCCAACTCTCCAGGTTTAAGGGATTCTTCCTTCAGCTAATACATGCATGGGAAACCCACAGTATGGTGCAGCGTGTGACCGGGAAACGTCTTCAAATGTATTGCAGTTTTCGTCCCCTTTTACTCGGGTTCACAATTCCAGACCCTTTACTAACACTCTCCCTACTTGGAGAGTCAGTGCCTTTAACCTGCTGTTTGGGAGAGTTTGCAATTTCTGCGCAAGATGAACAGGAATAGGGAGAACCAATGAGAGACTAGCTGTAGGTGTCTGCACGGGCAAATTTAACGCTGATTTCCAACCAGGAATAGGAATTAACCAATCGCTCAGCATGCCGTGCCGGAACCAGATTACGGCCTGAATCAATCCTGCGGGTTTGCGGCCAGCTCACAAGAAAGCGATTTGAAGAAAGGAGCTCAGGGGCACTGTAATTCTCAATCCTGCAAAGTTATAAATGACAGCTATTGTCCAAAAATATATTGAAGGAAGGCTGCGAAGAGGACTTGAATTCAGGGCAGAATTGCAGGAAAGCGCTTTCAGGGAGTACAGTGGAATTGCATTTAAAGCATAGGAAAAGAGGCAGAACGTCGACAATGATGCACGTGTCCAAAAAGGGCGTATGCGTTTTTTCCTGAATATATTCAGGAAAAAACGCATACGCCCTTCTTGGCCAACCAAGCAAGCATGTTAAAGAAATCTGCACTACAATGAAGTCTCACTGCCCCCCGGTCAAAAGGGTCATCTGAAAAAAGTGTAAAATCCAGAAAGGCAGCACAGGCCATGGAGAACAGGGAGCCTTGTTATGCTGATGGGTGGGATGTAAATTGCCAACAGCCACTCTGGAGAAGTGTATGGTGTTTCCTGAAACACCTAAAAAACAAAGCAACGGAGCCTACGGCACTTCCACTTATGGTCCTATAGCTTAGGGAAATTAAAATCAAAAACACACAGACACCCCAAAGTTTCAGACGGCTCTGTTTACAAGAACCTCGTGTATGGTACAAGTTAAATATCCCAGAAAGCGAAAAATGGATAAAGAAATTGTGGTACGTACGTACAATGGAATATCACTCACCAATGAAATCTATGTCATCTGGCCCGTCGTGGCATAATAAGTGGTTCAGGTACGATGATTCTAAGTGAAATAAATCCCACAGAAAATGAAACATCATAAGATATCACTAATACACCGAATGTAATCTTGGCTACACATGAACTGAATTACAAAACAGAACAGGGTCTCAAATTTAGAAAACCAACTTATGTTTGCTTAAGGGGAAAGGTGAGTTGGGGTGCTGCATAAAACCAGACATAGAAATTAGCACAGATACCATTCCTTACGTCAAATATGTAATAGTCAAGACCTACCCCTTGCTCAACGAAATGGGCTAAACACCCTCTATTCAACGCCTAGGAATACACCTGACTAGTAAGAATCTTCAAACCCATGGATTTATATGTCTCCATAAGAGAATCAAGCGTGTGTGCAGCTGCATGAAGGCAGCAGAGAAAATCCGATAAATCCCATTATCAAAATGAATTACAAAAACAAAACACAATGACAGTGAAATAGAGAGCAATTCTTAAATAATTCATTCAGGGCTTGTGATGCAACCTGGATTGACCTCATCTGAACCCAGAGCTGAGTGAGACATAAGGTTTGACACTTCGGGCTGATAGCATTGGTGAGGTTCGATGAGCAAATGCAGACTATTTGAAGTCATACTGCATGGTACCCATTCCATGGGTCCCAAATCTCCAGGTTTAAGCGATTCTTCCTTCAGGTAAAGCATGCATGGGAAACACACAGTATGGTGCACCGTGTGACTGGGAAACGTTTTCAAATGCATCTCAGTTTTCATACCCTTTTACTCGGGTTCACAATTCCAGACACTTTATTAACACTCTCCCCACTTGGAGAGTCAGTGCCTTTAACCTCCTGTTTGGCACAGTTTGCAAATTCTGACCAAATAAACAGGAATAGGGAGAACCAATGAGAGACTAGCTGTAGGTGTCTGCACGGGCAAATTTAATGCTCATTTCCAACCAGGAAGAGGAATTAACCAAAGGCTCAGCATACCGTGCCGGAACCAGATTAGGGCCTGAAGCAATCCTGCGGGTTTGTGGCCAGCTCACAAGAAAGCGATTTGAAGAAAGGAGCTCAGGGGCCAAGTAATTCACAAACCTGCAGAGTTATAAATGACAGCTATCGTCCAAAAATATATTGAAGGAATGCTGCGAAGAGGACTTGAAAGCGGGCAGAATTGCAGGAAAACGATTTCAGGGGGTAGACGGGAATTGCATTTAAAGCATAGGAAAAGAGGCAGAACGTCGACAATGATGCACTTGGCCAAAAAGGGCGTATGCGTTTTTGCCTGAATATATTCAGGAAAAATCGCATACGCACTTTTTGGCCAACCAAGCAAGCATGTTAAAGAAATCTGCACTACAATGAAGTCTCACTGCCCCCCGGTCAAAAGGGTCATCTGAAAAAAGTGTAAAATCCAGAAAGGCAGCACAGGCCATGGAGAACAGGGAGCCTTGTTATGCTGATGGGTGGGATGTAAATTGCCAACAGCCACTCTGGAGAATTGTATGGTGTTTCCTGAAACACCTAAAAAACAAAGCAACGGAGCCTACGGCACTTCCACTTATGGTCCTATAGCTTAGGGAAATTAAAATCAAACACACACAGCCACCCCAAAGTTTCAGACGGCTCTGTTTACAAGAACCTCGTCTACGGTACAAGTTAAATATCCCAGAAAGGGAAAAATGTATAAAGAAGTTGTGGTACGTACGTACAATGGAATAACACTCACCAATGAAGTCTATGTCATCTGGCATGTCCTGGCATAATGAGTGGATTCAGGTACGATGATTCCAAGTGAAATAATTCACACAGAAAATGAAACATCATAAGATATCACTAATACACGGAATGTAATCTTGGCTACACATGAACTGAATTACAAAACAGAACAGGGTCTCAAATTTAGAAAACCAACTTATGTTTGCTTAATGGGAAAGGTGAGTTGGGTGCTGCATAAAACCAGAGATAGAAATTAGCACAGATACCATTCCATAAGTCAAATATGTAATAGTCAAGACCTACCACTTGCTCAACGAAATGGGCTAATCACCCTATATTCAACGCCTAGGAATACATCTGACTAGTAAGAATCTTCAAACCCATGGATTTATATGTCTCCATAAGAGAATCAAGCGTGTGTGCAGCTGCATGAAGGCAGCAGAGAAAATCCGATAAATCCCATTATCAAAATGTATTAAAAAACAAAACACAATGAGAGTGAAATAGAGAGCAATGCTTAAATAATTCATTCAGGGCTTGTGATGCAACCTGGATTTACCTCATCTACACCCAGAGCTGAGTGAGACATAAGGTTGGACACTTCAGGCTGATAGCATTGGTGTGGTTCGATGAGCAAATGCAGACCATTTGATGTCATACTGCATGGTACCCATTCCATGGGTCCCAACTCTCCAGGTTTAAGCGATTCTTCCTTCAGCTAAAACATGCATGGGAAACCCACAGTATGGTGCACCGTGTGACCGGGAAACGTTTTCAAATGCATCTCAGTTTTCGGCCCCTTTTACGCGGCTTCACCATTCCAGACCCTTTACTAACACTCTCCCTACTTGGAGAGTCAGTGCCTTTAAACTCCTGTTTGGCACAGTTTGCAATTTCTGCGCAAGATGAACAGGAATAGGGAGAACCAATGAGAGACTAGCTGTAGGTGTCTGCACGGGCAAATTTAACGCTCATTTCCAACCAGGAATAGGAATTAACCAAACGTTCAGCATGCCGTGCCGGAACCAGATTAGGGCCTGAATCAATCCTGCAGGTTTGCGGCCAGCTCACAAGAAAGCGATTTGAAGAAAGGAGCTCAGGAACACTGTAATTCTCAATCCTGCAAAGTTATAAATGACAGCTATTGTCCAAAAATGTATTGAAGGAAAGCTGCGAAGAGGACTTGAAATCGGGGCAGAATTGCAGGAAAGCGGTTTCAGGGAGTAGAGTGGAATTGCATTTAAAGCATAGGAATAGAGGCAGAACGTCGACAATGATGCACGTGGCCAAAAAGGGCATATGCGTTTTTTCCTGAATATATTCAGGAAAAAACGCATATGCCCTTTTTGACCAACCAAGCAAGCATGTTAAAGAAATCTGCACTACAATGAAGTCTCACTGCCCCACGGTCAAAAGGGTCACCTGAAAAAAGTGTAAAATCCAGAAAGGCAGCACAGGCCATGGAGAACAGGGAGCCATGTTATGCTGATGGGTGGGATGTAAATTGCCAACAGCCACTCTGGAGAAGTGTATGGTGTTTCCTGAAACACCTAAAAAACAAAGCAACGGAGCCTATGGCAGTTCCACTTATGGTCCTATAGCTTAGGGAAATTAAAATCAAAAACACAGAGCCGCCCCAAAGTTTCAGACGGCTCTGTTTACAAGAACATCTTCTACGGTACAAGTTAAATATCCCAGAAAGCGAAAAATGGATAAAGAAGTTGTGGTACGTACGTACAATGGAATATCACTCACCAATGAAATCTATATCATCAGGCCCATCGTGACATAATGATTGAATACAGGTACAATGATTCTAAGTGAAATAAGTCACACAGAAAATGAAATATCATAAGATATCACTAATACACGGAATATAATCTTGGCTACACATGAACTGAATTACAAAACAGAACAGGGTCTCAAATTTAGAAAACCAACTTATGTTTGCTTAAGGGGAAAGGTGAGTTGGGGTGCTGCATAAAACCAGAGATAGAAGTTAGCACACATACCATTCACTACGTCAAATACGTAATAGTAAAAACCTACCCCTTGCTCAACGAAATGGGCTAAACACCCTCTATTCAACGCCTAGGAATACACCTGACTAGTAAGAATCTTCAAACCCATGGATTTATATGTCTCCATAAGAGAATCCAGCGTGTGTACAGCTGCATGAAGGCAGCAGAGAAAATCCGATAAATCCTATTATCAAAATGAATTACAAAAACAAAACACAATGACAGTGAAATAGAGAGCAATTCTTAAATAATTCATTCAGGGCTTGTGATGCAACCTGGATTTACCTCATCTGAACCCAGAGCTGAGTGAGACATAAGGTTGGACACTTCGGGCTGATAGCATTGGTGAGGTTCGATGAGCAAATGCAGACAACTTGAAGTCATACTGCATGGTACCCATTCCATGGGTCCCAACTCTCCAGGTTTAAGCGATTCTTCCTTCAGCTAAAGCATGCATGGGAAACCCACAGTATGGTGCACCGTGTGACTGGGAAACATTTTCAAATGCATCTCAGATTTCATCCCCTTTTACTCGGGTTCACAATTCCAGACACTTTACTAACACTCTCCCCACTTGGAGAGTCAGTGCCTTTAACCTCCTGTTTGGCACAGTTTGCAATTTCTGAGCAAGATAAACAGGAATAGGGAGAACCAATGAGAGACTAGCTGTTGGTGTCTGCACGGGCAAATTTAACGCTCATTTCCAACCAGGAAGAGGAATTAACCAAAGGCTCAGCATGCCGTGCCGGAACCAGATTAGGGCCTGAAGCAATCCTGCGGGTGTGCGCCCAGCTCACAAGAAAGCGATTTGAAGACAGGAGCTCAGGGGCAGTGTAATTCACAAACCTGCAGAGTTATAAATGACAGCTATCGTCCAAAAATATATTGAAGGAAGGCTGCGAAGAGGACTTGAAAGCGGGGCAGAATTGCAGGAAAACGATTTCAGGGGGTAGACTGGAATTGCATTTAAAGCATAGGAAAAGAGCCAGAACTTTGACAATGATGCACTTGGCCAAAAAGAGCGTATGCGTTTTTTCCTGTATATATTCAGGAAAAAACGCATACGCCCTTTTTGGCCAACCAAGCAAGCATGTTAAAGAAATCTGCACTACAATGAAGTCTCACTGCCCCCCGGTCAAAAGGGCTATCTGAAAAAAGTGTAAAATCCAGAAATGCAGCACAGGCCATGGAGAACAGGGAGCCTTGTTATGCTGATGGGTGGGATGTAAATTGCCAACAGCCACTCTGGAGAAGTGTATGGTGTTTCCTGAAACACCTAAAAAACAAAGCAACGGAGCCTACGGCACTTCCACTTATGGTCCTATAGCTTAGGGAAATTAAAATCAAAAACACACAGCCACCCCAAAGTTTCAGACGGCCCTGTTTACAAGAACCTCGTTTACGGTACAAGTTAAATATCTCAGAAAGCGAAAAATGGATAAAGAAATTGTGGTACGCACGTACAATGGAATATCACTCACCAATGAAATCTATGTCATCTGGCCCATCGTGGCATAATGAGTGGATTCAGGTACGATGATTCTAAGTGAAATAAGTCACACAGAAAATGTAACATCATATGATATCACTAATACACGGAATGTAATCTTGGCTACACATGAAGTGAATTACAAAACAGAACAGGGTCTCAAATTTAGAAAACCAACTTATGTTTGCTTAAGGGGAAAGGTGAGTTGGGGTGCTGCATAAAACCAGAGATAGATATTAGCACAGATACCATTCCATAAGTTAAATATGTAATAGTCCAGACCTACCCCTTGCTCAACGAAATGGGATAAACACCCTATATTCAACGCCTAGGAATACACCTGACTAGTAAGAATCTTCAAACCCATGGATTTATGTGTCTCCATAAGAGAATCAAGCATGTGTATAGCTGCATGAATGCAGCAGAAAAAATCCGATAAATCCCATTATCAAAATGAATTACAAAAACAAAACACAATGACAGTGAAATAGAGAGCAATTCTTAAATAATTCATTCAGGGCTTGTGATGCAACCTGGATTTACCTCATCTACACCCAGAGCTGAGTGAGACATAAGGGTGGACACTTCGGGCTGATAGCATTGGTGAGGTTCAATGAGCAAATGCAGACCATTTGAAGTCATACTGCATGGTACCCATTCCATGGGTCCGAACTCTCCAGGTTTAAGCGATTCTTCCTTCAGCTAAAACATGCATGGGAAACCCAGAGTATGGTGCACCGTGTGACCGGGAAACGTTTTCAAATGCATCTCAGTCTCTGTCCCCTTTTACTCGGGTTCACAATTCCAGACCCTTTACTAAAACTCTCCCCACTTGGAGAGTCAGTGCCTTTAACCTCCTGTTTGGCACAGTTTGCAATTTCTGCGCAAGATGAACAGGAATAGGGAGAACCAATGAGAGACTAGCTGTAGGTGTCTGCACGGGAAAATTTAACGCTCATTTCCAACCAGGAAGAGGAATTAACCAAAGGCTCAGCATGCCATGCTGGAACCAGATTAGGGCCTGAAGCAATGCTGCGGGTTTGCGGCCAGCTCACAAGAAAGCGATTTGAAGAAAGGAGCTCAGGGGCCAAATAATTCACAAACCTGCAGAGTTATAAATGACAGCTATCGTCCAAAAATATATTGAAGGAAGGCTGTGAAGAGGACTTGAAAGCAGGGCAGAATTTCTGGAAAACGATTTCAGGGGGTAGACTGGAATTGCATTTAAAGCATAGGAAAAGAGGCAGAACGTCGACAATGATGCACTTGGCTAAAAAGTGCGTATGCGGTTTTTCCTCAATATATTCAGGAAAAAACGCATAGGCACTTTTTGGCCAACCAAGCAAGCATATTAAAGAAATCTGCACTACAATGAAGTCTCACTGCCCCCCGGTCAAAAGGGCCATCTGAAAAATGTGTAAAATCCAGAAATGCAGCACAGGCCATGGAGAACAGGGAGCCTTGTTATGCTGATGGGCGGGATGTAAATTGCCAAGAGCCACTCTGGAGAAGTGTATGGTGTTTCCTGAAACACCTAAAAAACAAAGCAACGGAGCCTACGGCACTTCCACTTATGGTCCTATAGCTTAGGGAAATTAAAATCAAAAACACACAGCCACCCCAAAGTTTCAGACGGCTCTGTTTACAAGAACCTCGTCTACGGTACAAGTAAAATATCCCAGAAAGCGAAAAATGGATAAAGAAGTTGTGGTACGTACGTACAATGGAATATCACTCACCAATGAAATCTATGTCATGTGGCCCATCGTGGCATAATGAGTGGATTCAGGTACGATGATTGTAAGTGAAATAAGTCACACAGAAAATGAAACATCATAAGATATCACTAATACACGGAATGTAATCTTGGCTACACATGAACTGATTTACAAAACAGAACATTGTCTCAAATTTAGAAAACCAACTTATGTTTGCTTAAGGGGAAAGGTGAGTTGGGGTGCTGCATAAAACCAGAGATAGATATTAGCACAGATACCATTCCATAAGTTAAATATGTAATAGTCCAGACGTACCCCTTGCTCAACGAAATGGGATAAACACCCTCTATTCAACGCCTAGGAATACACCTGACTAGTAACAATCTTCAAACCCATGGATTTATATGTCTCCATAAGAGAATCAAGCGTGTGTACAGCTGCATGAAGGCAGCAGAGAAAATCCGATAAATCCTATTATCAAAATGAATTACAAAAACAAAACACAATGACAGTGAAATAGAGAGCAATTCTTAAATAATTCATTCAGGGCTTGTGATGCAACCTGGATTTACCTCATCTGAACCCAGAGCTGAGTGAGACATAAGGTTGGACACTTCGGGCTGATAGCATTGGTGAGGTTCGATGAGCAAATGCAGACCATTTGAAGTCATACTGCATGGTACCCATTCCATGGGTCCCAACTCTCCAGGTTTAAGCGATTCTTCCTTCAGCTAAAGCATGCATGGGAAACCCACAGTATGGTGCACCGTGTGACTGGGAAACGTTTTCAAATGCACCTCAGTTTTCATCCCCTTTTACTCGGGTTCACAATTCCAGACACTTTACCAGCACTCTCCCCACTTGGAGAGTCAGTGCCTTTAACCTCCTGTTTGGCACAGTTTGCAATTTCTGCGCAAGATGAACAGGAATAGAGAGAACCAAGTAGAGACTAGCTGTAGGTGTCTGCACGGGCAAATTTAACGCTCATTTCCAGCCAGGAAGAGGAATTAACCAAAGGCTCAGAATGCCGTGCCAGAACAAATTAGGGCCTGAAGCAATCCTGCGGGTTTGCGGCCAGCTCAAAAGAAACCGATATGAAGAAAGGAGCTCAGGGGCACTGTAATTCACAAACCTGCACAGTTATAAATGAAAGCTATCGTCCAAAAATATATTGAAGGAAGGCTGCGAAGAGGACTTGAAAGCGGGGAAGAATTGCAGGAAAATGATTTCAGGGGATAGACTGGAATTGCATTTTAAGCATAGGAAAAGAGGCAGAACGTCGACAATGATGCACTTGGCCAAAAAGGGCGTATGCGTTTTTCCCTGAATATATTCAGGAAAAAACGCATACGGCCTTTTTGGCCAACCAAGCAAGCATGTTAAAGAAATCTGCACTACAATGAAGTCTCACTGCCCCCCGGTCAAAAGGGCCATCTGAAAAAAGTGTAAAATCCAGAAAGGCAGCACAGGGCATGGAGAACCGGGAGCCTTGTTATGCTGATGGGCGGGATGTAAATTGCCAACAGCCACTCTGGAGAAGTGTAGGGTGTTTCCTGGAACACCTAAAAAACAAAGCAACGGAGCCTACGGCACTTCCACTTATGGTCCTATAGCTTAGGGAAATTAAAATCAAAAACACACAGCCACCCCAAAGTTTCGGTCGGCTCTGCTTACAAGAACCTCGTCTACGGTACAAGTTAAATATCCCAGAATGTGAAAAATGGATAAAGAAGTTGTGGTACGTACGTACAATGGAATATCACTGAGCAATGAAATCTATGTCATCAGGCCCGTCGCGGCATAATGAGTGGATTCAGGTATCATGATTCTAAGTGAAATAAGTCACACAGAAAATGAAACATCATAAGATATCACTAATACACGGAATATAAACTAGGCTACACATGAACTGAATTACAAAACAGAACAGTGCCTCAAATTTAGAAAACCAACTTATGCTTGCTTAAGGGGAAAGGTGAGTTGGGGTGCCGCATCAAAACAGAGATAGAAATTAGCACAGATACCTTTTCATAAGCCAAATATGTAATACTCAAGACCTACCCCTTGCTCAACGAAATGGACTAAACACCCCATATTCAACGCCTAGGAATACACCTGACTAGTAAGAATCTTCAAACCCATGGAATCATATGTCTCCGTAAGAGAATGAAGAGTGTGTACAGCGGCATGAATACAGCAGAGAAAATCCGATAAATCCCATTATCAAAATATATTACAAAAGCAAAACACAAGGACAGTGAAATAGAGAGCAATTCTTAAATAATTCATTCAGGGTTTGTGATGCAACCTGGATTTACCACATCTACACCCAGAGCTGAGTGAGACATAAGGTTGGGCACTTCGGGCTGATAGCATTGGTGAGGTTCAGTGAGCAAATGCAGACACTTTGAAGTCATGCTGCATGGTACCCATTCCAAGGGTACCAACTCTCCCGGTTTAAGGGATTCTTCCTTCAGCTAAAACATGCATGGGAAACCCACAGTATGGTGCACCGTGTGACCGGCAAACGTTTTCAAATGCATCTCAGTTTTCCTCCCCTTTTACTCGGGTTCACCATTCCAGACCCTTTACTAACACTCTCTCTACTTGGAGAGTCAGTGCTTTAACCTCCTCTTTGGCACAGTTTGCAATTTCTGCTCAAGATGAACAGGAATAGGGAGAACCAATGAGAGACTAGCTGTAGGTGTCTGCACGGGCAAATTTAACGCTCATTTCCCGCCAGGAAGAGGAAATCACCTAAGGCTCAACATGCCGTGCTGGAAGCAGATTAGGGCCTGAAGCAATCCTGCGGGTTTGCGACCAGCTCACAAGATAGCGAGTTGAAGAAAGGAGCTCAGGGACACTGTAACTCAGAAACCTGCAGAGTTATAAATGACAGCTATCGTCCAAAAATATACTGAAGGAAGGCTGCGAAGAGAACTTGTAAGCGGGGCAGAATTGCAGGAAAATGATTTCAGGGGGTAGACGGGAATTGCACTTAAAGCATAGGAAAAGAGGCAGAACGTCGACAATGATGCTCTTGGCCAAAAAGTGCGTATGCGTTTTTTCCTGAATATATTCAGGAAAAAACGCATACGACCTTTTTGGCCAACCAAGCAAGCATTTTAAAGAAATCTGCACTACAATGAAGTCTCACTGCCCCCCGGTCAAAACGGCCATCTGAAAAAAGTGTAAAATCCAGAAAGGCAGCACAGGCCATGGAGAACAGGGAGCCTTGTTATGCTGATGGGCGGGATGTAAATTACTAACAGCCACTCTGGAGAAGTGTATGGTATTTCCTGGAACACCTAAAAAACAAAGCAACGGAGCCTACGGCAATTCCACTTATGGTCCTATAGATTAGGGAAATTAAAATCAAAAATTCACAGCCACCCCAAAGTTTCGGACGGCGCTGTTTACAAGAACCTCGTCTACGGTAGAAGTTAAATATCCCAGAATGTGAAAAATTGATAAAGAAGATGTGGTACGTACGTACAATGGAATATCACTGAGCAATGAAATCTATGTCATCAGGCCCGTCGCGGCATAATGAGTGGATTCAGGTACCATGATTCTAACTGAAATAAGTCACACAGAAAATGAAACATCATAAGATATCACTAATACACGGAATGTATACTTGGCTACACATGAACTGAATTACAAAACAGAACAGGGCCTCAAATTTAGAAAACCAACTTATGCTTGCTTAAGGGGAAAGGTGAGTTGGGGTGCTGCATAAAACCAGAGATAGAAATTAGCACAGATACCATTCCATTCGTCAAATATGTAATAGTCAAGACCTACCCCTTGCTCAACGAAATGGACAAAACACGCCATATTCAATGCCTAGGAATACACCTGACTAGTAAGAATCTTCAAACCCATGGATTTATATGTCTCCATAAGAGAATGAAGCGTGTGTACAGCGGCATGAAGGCAGCAGAGAAAATCCGATAAATCCCATTATCAAAATGAATTACAAAAACAAAACACAAGGACAGTGAAATAGGGAGCAATTCTTAAATAATTCATTCAGGGATTGTGATGCAACCTGGATTTACCACATCTACATCCAGAGCTGAGTGAGACATAAGGTTGGGGACTTCGGGCTGATAGCATTGGTGAGGTTCGATGAACAAATGCAGACCCTTTGAAGGCATACTGCATGGTACGCATTCCATGGGTCCCAACTCTCCAGGTTTAAGGGATTCTTCCTTCAGCTAATACATGCATGGGAAACCCACAGTATGGTGCAGCGTGTGACCGGGAAACGTTTTCAAATGCATTGCAGTTTTCGTCCCCTTTTACTCGGGTTCACAATTCCAGACCCTTTACTAACACTCTCCCTACTTGGAGAGTCAGTGCCTTTAACCTCCTGTTGGGCACAGTTTGCAATTTCTGCTCAAGAAGAACAGGAAGAGGGAGAACCAATGAGAGATTAGCTGTAGGTGTCTGCACGGGCAAATTTAACGCTCATTCCCCACCAGGAAGAGGAATTAACCAAAGGCTCAGCAAGCCCTGCCGGAACCAGATTAGGGCCTGAAGCAATCCAGCGGGTTTGCGGCCAGCTCAAAAGATAGCGAGTTGAAGAAAGGAGCTCAGGGGCATTGTAACTCACAAACCTGCAGAGTTATAAATGACAGCTATCGTCCAAAAATATATTGAAGGAAGGCTGCGAAGAGAACTTGTAAGCGGGGCAGAATTGCAGGAAAACGATTTCAGGGGGTAGACGGTAATTGCATTTAAAGCATAGGAAAAGAGGCAGAACGTCGACAATGATGCTCTTGGCCAAAAAGGGCGTATGCGTTTTTTCTGAATATATTCAGGAAAAAACGCATACGCACTTTTTGGCCAACCAAGCAAGCATGTTAAAGAAATCTGCACTACAATGAAGTCTCACTGCCCCCCGGTCAAAAGGGCCATCTGAAAAAAGTGTAAAATCCAGAAAGGCAGCACAGGGCATGGAGAACTGGGAGCCTTGTTATGCTGATGGGCGGGATGTAAATTGCCAACAGCCACTCTGGAGAAGTGTAGGGTGTTTCCAGGAACACCTAAAAAACAAAGCAACGGAGCCTACGGCACTTCCACTTATGGTCCTGTAGCTTAGGGAAATTAAAATCAAAAACACACAGCCACCCCAAAGTTTCGGTCGGCTCTGTTTACAAGAACCTCGTCTACGGTACAAGTTAAATATCCCAGAATGTGAAAAATGGATAAAGAAGTTGTGGTACGTACGTACAATGGAATATCACTGAGCAATGAAATCTATGTCATCAGGCCCGTCGCGGCATAATGAGTGGATTCAGGTACCATGATTCTAAGTGAAATAAGTCACACAGAAAATGAAACATCATAAGATATCACTAATACACGGAATATAAACTAGGCTACACATGAACTGAATTACAAAACAGAACAGGGCCTCAAGTTTAGAAAACCAACTTATGCTTGCTTAAGGGGAAAGGTGAGTTGGGGTGCCGCATCAAAACAGAGATAGAAATTAGCACAGATACCTTTTCATAAGCCAAATATGTAATAGTCAAGACCTACCCCTTGCTCAACGAAATGGACTAAACACCCCATATTCAACGCCTAGGAATACACCTGACTAGTAAGAATCTTCAAACCCATGGATTCATATGTCTCCATAAGAGAATGAAGCGTGTGTACAGCGGCATGAATGCAGCAGAGAAAATCCGATAAATCCCATTATCAAAATGAATTACAAAAACAAAACACAAGGACAGTGAAATAGGGAGCAATTCTTAAATAATTCATTCAGGGATTGTGATGCAACCTGGATTCACCACATCTACATCCAGAGCTGAGTGAGACATAAGGTTGGGGACTTCGGGCTGATAGCATTGGTGAGGTTCGATGAACAAATGCAGACCCTTTGAAGGCATACTGCATGGTACGCATTCCATGGGTCCCAACTCTCCAGGTTTAAGGGATTCTTCCTTCAGCTAATACATGCATGGGAAACCCACAGTATGGTGCAGCGTGTGACCGGGAAACGTTTTCAAATGCATTGCAGTTTTCGTCCCCTTTTACTCGGGTTCACAATTCCAGACCCTTTACTAACACTCTCCCTACTTGAAGAGTCAGTGCCTTTAATCTCCTGTTGGGCACAGTTTGCAATTTCTGCTCAAGAAGAACAGGAAGAGGGAGAACCAATGAGAGATTAGCTGTAGGTGTCTGCACGGGCAAATTTAACGCTCATTCCCCACCAGGAAGAGGAATTAACCAAAGGCTCAGCATGCCCTGTCGGAACCAGATTAGGGCCTGAAGCAATCCAGCGGGTTTGCGGCCAGCTCACAAGATAGCGAGTTGAAGAAAGGAGCTCAGGGGCACTGTAACTCACAAACCTGCAGAGTTATAAATGACAGCTATCGTCCAAAAATATATTGAAGGAAGGCTGCGAAGAGAACTTGTAAGCGGGGCAGAATTGCAGGAAAACGATTTCAGGGGGTAGACGGGAATTGCATTTAAAGCATAGGAAAAGAGGCAGAACATCGACAATGATGCTCTTGGCCTAAAAGGGCGTATGCGTTTTTTCTGAATATATTCAGGAAAAAACGCATACGCACTTTTTGGCCAACCAAGCAAGCATGTTAAAGAAATCTGCACTACAATGTAGTCTCACTGCGCCCCAGTCAAAAGGGCCATCTGAAAAAAGTGTAAAATCCAGAAAGGCCGCACAGGGCATGGAGAACCGGGAGCCTTGTTATGCTGATGGGCGGGATGTAAATTGCCAACAGCCACTCTGGAGAAGTGTATGGTGTTTCCTGGAACACCTAAAAAACAAAGCAACGGAGCCTACGGCACTTCCACTTATGGTCCTATAGCTTAGGGATATTAAAATCCAAAACACACAGCCACCCCAAAGTTTCGGTCGGCTCTGTTTACAAGAACCTCGTCTACGGTACAAGTGAAATATCCCAGAATGTGAAAAATGGATAAAGAAGTTGTGGTACGTACGTACAATGGAATATCACTGAGCAATGAAATCTATGTCATCAGGCCCGTCGCGGCATAATGAGTGGATTCAGGTACCATGATTCTAAGTGAAATAAGTCACACAGAAAATGAAACATCTTAAGATATCACTAATACACGGAATATAAACTAGGCTACACATGAACTGAATTACAAAACAGAACAGGGCCTCAAATTTAGAAAACCAACTTATGCTTGCTTAAGGGGAAAGGTGAGTTGGGGTGCCGCATCAAAACAGAGATAGAAATTAGCACAGATACCTTTTCATAAGCCAAATATGTAATAGTCAAGACCTACCCCTTGCTCAACGAAATGGACTAAACACCCCATATTCAACGCCTAGGAATTCACCTGACTAGTAAGAATCTTCAAACCCATGGATTCATATGTCTCCATAAGAGAATGAAGCGTGTGTACAGCGGCATGAATGCAGCAGAGAAAATCCGATAAATCC
Source organism: Delphinapterus leucas (assembly GCF_059928025.1). Classification (NCBI taxonomy): domain Eukaryota; kingdom Metazoa; phylum Chordata; class Mammalia; order Artiodactyla; family Monodontidae; genus Delphinapterus; species Delphinapterus leucas. Next base: position 833,169 of record NW_028322272.1, on the reverse strand, counting down.
CATTATCAAAATATATTAAAAAAACAAAACACAAGGACAGTGAAATAGAGAGCAATTCTTAAATAATTCATTCAGGGTTTGTGATGCAACATGGATTTACCACATCTACACCCAGAGCTGAGTGAGACATAAGGTTGGGCACTTCGGGCTGATAGCATTGGTGAGGTTCAGTGAGCAAATGCAGACACTTTGAAGTCATACTGCATGGTACCCATTCCAAGGGTCCCAACTCTTCCGGTTTAAGGGATTCTTCCTTCAGCTAAAACATGCATGGGAAACCCACAGTATGGTGCACCATGTGACCGGCAAACGTTTTCAAATGCATCTCAGTTTTCCTCCCCTTTTACTCGGGTTCACCATTCCAGACACTTTACTAACACTCTCCCTACTTGGAGAGTCAGTGCTTTAACCTCCTCTTTGGCACAGTTTGCAATTTCTGCTCAAGATGAACAGGAATAGGGAGAACCAATGAGAGACTAGCTGTAGGTGTCTGCACGGGCAAATTTAACGCTCATTTCCCGCCAGGAAGAGGAAATAACCTAAGGCTCAACATGCCGTGCTGGAAGCAGATTAGGGCCTGAAGCAATCCTGCGGGTTTGCGACCAGCTCACAAGATAGCGAGTTGAAGAAAGGAGCTCAGGGACACTGTAACTCACAAACCTGCAGAGTTATAAATGACAGCTATCATCCAAAAATATACTGAAGGAAGACTGCGAAGAGAACTTGTAAGCGGGGCAGAATTGCAGGAAAATGATTTCAGGGGGTAGACGGGAATTGCATTTAAAGCATAGGAAAAGAGGCAGAACGTCGACAATGATGCTCTTGGCCAAAAAGTGCGTATGCGTTTTTTCCTGAATCCAGGAAAAAACGCATACGCCCTTTTTGGCCAACCAATCAAGCATTTTAAAGAAATATGCACTACAATGAAGTCTCACTGCCCCCCGGTCAAAACGGCCATCTGAAAAAAGTGTAAAATCCAGAAAGGCAGCACAGGCCATGGAGAACAGGGAGCCTTGTTATGCTGATGGGCGGGATGTAAATGACTAACAGCCAATCTGGAGAAGTGTATGGTATTTCCTGGAACACCTAAAAAACAAAGCAACGGAGCCTACGGCAATTCCACTTATGGTCCTATAGCTTAGGGAAATTAAAATCAAAAACTCACAGCCACCCCAAAATTTCGGACGGCTCTGTTTACAAGAACCTCGTCTACGGTACAAGTTAAATATCCCAGAATGTGAAAAATTGATAAAGAAGTTGCGGTACGTACGTACAATGGAATATCACTCAGCAATGAAATCTATGTCATCAGGCCCGTCGCGGCATAATGAGTGGTTTCAGGTACCATGATTCTAACTGAAATAAGTCACACAGAAAATGAAACATCATAAGATATCACTAATACACGGAATGTAAACTTGGCTACACATGAACTGAATTACAAAACAGAACAGGGCCTCAAATTAAGAAAACCAACTTATGCTTGCTTAAGGGGAAAGGTGAGTTGGGGTGCTGCATAAAACCAGAGATAGAAATTAGCACAGATACCATTCCATTCGTCAAATAGGTAATAGTCAAGACCTACCACTCGCTCAACGAAATGGACAAAACACGCCTAATTCAACACCTAGGAATACACCTGACTAGTAAGAATCTTCAAACCCATGGATTATTTGTCTCCATAAGAGAATGAAGCGTGTGTACAGCGGCATGAATGCAGCAGAGAAAATCCGATAAATCCCATTATCAAAATGAATTACAAAAACAAAACACAAGGACAGTGAAATAGGGAGCAATTCTTAAATAATTCATTCAGGGATTGTGATGCAACCTGGATTTACCACATCTACATCCAGAGCTGAGTGAGACATAAGGTTGGGGACTTCGGGCTGATAGCATTGGTGAGGTTCGATGAACAAATGCAGACCCTTTGAAGGCATACTGCATGGTACGCATTCCATGGGTCCCAACTCTCCAGGTTTAAGGGATTCTTCCTTCAGCTAATACATGCATGGGAAACCCACAGTATGGTGCAGCGTGTGACCGGGAAACGTTTTCAAATGCATTGCAGTTTTCATCCCCTTTTACTCGGGTTCACAATTCCAGACCCTTTACTAACACTCTCCCTACTTGGAGAGTCAGTGCCTTTAACCTCCTGTTGGGCACAGTTTGCAATTTCTGCTCAAGAAGAACAGGAAGAGGGAGAACCAATGAGAGATTAGCTGTAGGTGTCTGCACGGGCAAATTTAACGCTCATTCCCCACCAGGAAGAGGAATTAACCAAAGGCTCAGCATGCCCTGCCGAACCAGATTAGGGCCTGAAGCAATCCAGCGGGTGTGCGGCCAGCTCACAAGATAGCGAGTTGAAGAAAGGAGCTCAGGGGCACTGTAACTCACAAACCTGCAGAGTTATAAATGACAGCTATCGTCCAAAAATATATTGAAGGAAGGCTGCGAAGAGAACTTGTAAGCGGGGCAGAATTGCAGGAAAACGATTTCAGGGGGTGGACGGGAATTGCATTTAAAGCATAGGAAAAGAGGCAGAACGTCGACAATGATGCTCTTGGCCAAAAAGGGCGTATGCGTTTTTTCTAAATATATTCAGGAAAAAACGCATACGCACTTTTTGGCCAACCAAGCAAGCATGTTAAAGAAATCTGCACTACAATGAAGTCTCACTGCCCCCCGGTCAAAAGGGCCATCTGAAAAAAGTGTAAAATCCAGAAAGGCAGCACAGGGCATGGAGAACAGGGAGCCTTGTTATGCTGATGGGCGGGATGTAAATTGCCAACAGCCACTCTGGAGAAGTGTATGGTGTTTCCTGGAACACCTAAAAAACAAAGCAACGGAGCCTACGGCACTTCCACTTATGGTCCTATAGCTTAGGGAAATTAAAATCAAAAACACACAGCCACCCCAAAGTTTCGGTCGGCTCTGTTTACAAGAACCTCGTCTACGATACAAGTTAAATATCCCAGAATGTGAAAAATGGATAAAGAAGTTGTGGTACGTACGTACAATGGAATATCACTGAGCAATGAAATCTATGTCATCAGGCCCGTCGCGGCATAATGAGTGGATTCAGGTACCATGATTCTAAGTGAAATAAGTCACACAGAAAATGAAACATCATAAGATATCACTAATACACGGAATGTAAACTTGGCTACACATGAACTGAATTACAAAACAGAACAGGGCCTCAAATTTAGAAAACCAACTTATGCTTGCTTAAGGGGAAAGGTGAGTTGGGGTGCCGCATCAAAACAGAGATAGAAATTAGCACAGATACCTTTTCATAAGCCAAATATGTAATAGTCAAGACCTACCCCTTGCTCAACGAAATGGACTAAACACCCCATATTCAACGCCTAAGAATACACCTGACTAGTAAGAATCTTCAAACCCATGAATTCATATGTCTCCGTAAGAGAATGAAGCGTGTGTACAGCGGTATGAATGCAGCAGAGAAAATCCGATAAATCCCATTATCAAAATATATTACAAAAACAAAACACAAGGGCAGTGAAATAGAGAGCAATTCTTAAATAATTCATTCAGGGTTTGTGATGCAACCTGGATTTACCACATCTACACCCAGAGCTGAGTGAGACATAAGGTTGGGCACTTCGGGCTGATAGCATTGGTGAGGTTCAGTGAGCAAATGCAGACACTTTGAAGTCATACTGCATGGTACCCATTCCAAGGGTCCCAACTCTCCAGGTTTAAGGGATTCTTCCTTCTGCTAAAACATGCATGGGAAACCCACAGTATGGTGCACCGTGTGACCGGCAAACGTTTTCAAATGCATCTCAGTTTTCCTCCCCTTTTACTCGGGTTCACCATTCCAGACCCTTTACTAACACTCTCCCTACTTGGAGAGTCAGTGCTTTAACCTCCTCTTTGGCACAGTTTTCAATTTCTGCTCAAGATGAACAGGAATAGGGAGAACCAATGAGAGACTAGCTGTAGGTGTCTGCACGGGCAAATTTAACGCTCATTTCCCGCCAGGAAGAGGAAATAACCTAGGGCTCAACATGCCGTGCTGGAAGCAGATTAGGGCCTGAAGCAATCCTGCGGGTTTGCGACCAGCTCACAAGATAGCGAGTTGAAGAAAGGAGCTCAGGGACACTGTAACTCACAAACCTGCAGAGTTATAAATGACAGCTATCGTCCAAAAATATATTGCAGGAAGGCTGCGAAGAGAACTTGTAAGCGGGGCAGAATTGCAGGAAAACGATTTCAGGGGGTAGACGGGAATTGCATTTAAAGCATAGGAAAAGAGGCAGAACGTCGACAATGATGCTCTTGGCCAAAAAGGGCGTATGCGTTTTTTCCTGAATATATTCAGGAAAAAACGCATACGCCCTTTTTGGCCAACCAAGCAAGCATTTTAAAGAAATCTGCACTACAATGAAGTCTCACTGCCCCCCGGTCAAAACGGCCATCTGAAAAAAGTGTAAAATCCAGAAAGGCAGCACAGGCCATGGAGAACAGGGAGCCTTGTTATGCTGATGGGCGGGATGTAAATTACTAACAGCCACTCTGGAGAAGTGTATGGTATTTCCTGGAACACCTAAAAAACAAAGCAACGGAGCCTACGGCAAATCCACTTATGGTCCTATAGCTTAGGGAAATTAAAATCAAAATCTCACAGCCACCCCAAAGTTTCGGACGGCTCTGTTTACAAGAACCTCGTCTACGGTACAAGTTAAATATCCCAGAATGTGAAAAATTGATAAAGAAGTTGTGGTACGTACGTACAATGGAATATCACTCAGCAATGAAATCTATGTCATCAGGCCCGTCGCGGCATAATGAGTGGATTCAGGTACCATGATTCTAACTGAAATAAGTCACACAGAAAATGAAACATCATAAGATATCACTAATACACGGAATGTAAAGTTCGCTACACATGAACTGAATTACAAAACAGAACAGGGTCTCAGATTTAGAAAACCAACTTATGCTTGCTTAAGGGGAAAGGTGAGTTGGGATGCTGCATAAAACCAGAGATAGAAATTAGCACAGATACCATTCCATTCGTCAAATATATAATAGTCAAGACCTACCCCTTTCTCAACGAAATGGACAAAACACGCCATATTCAACGCCTAGGAATACACCTGACTAGTAAGAATCTTCAAACCCATGGATTTATATGTCTCCATAAGAGAATGAAGCGTGTGTACAGCGGCATGAATGCAGCAGAGAAAATCCGATAAATCCCATTATCAAAATGAATTACAAAAACAAAACACAAGGACAGTGAAATAGGGAGCAATTCTTAAATAATTCATTCAGGGATTGTGATGCAACCTGGATTTACCACATCTACATCCAGAGCTGAGTGAGACATAAGGTTGGGGACTTCGGGCTGATAGCATTGGTGAGGTTCGATGAACAAATGCAGACCCTTTGAAGGCATACTGCATGGTACGCATTCCATGGGTCCCAACTCTCCAGGTTTAAGGGATTCTTCCTTCAGCTAATACATGCATGGGAAACCCACAGTATGGTGCAGCGTGTGACCGGGAAACGTTTTCAAATGCATTGCAGTTTTCGTCCCCTTTTACTCGGGTTCACAATTCCAGACACTTTACTAACACTCTCCCTACTTGGAGAGTCAGTGCCTTTAACCTCCTGTTGGGCACAGTTTGCAATTTCTGCTCAAGAAGAACAGGAAGAGGGAGAACCAATGAGAGATTAGCTGTAGGTGTCTGCACGGGCAAATTTAACGCTCATTCCCCACCAGGAAGAGGAATTAACCAAAGGCTCAGCATGCCCTGCCGGAACCAGATTAGGGCCTGAAGCAATCCAGCGGGTTTGCGGCCAGCTCACAAGATAGCGAGTTGAAGAAAGGAGCTCAGGGGCACTGTAACTCACAAACCTGCAGAGTTATAAATGACAGCTATCGTCCAAAAATATATTGAAGGAAGGCTGCGAAGAGAACTTGTAAGCGGGGCAGAATTGCAGGAAAACGATTTCAGGGGGTAGACGGGAATTGCATTTAAAGCATAGGAAAAGAGGCAGAACGTCGACAATGATGCTCTTGGCCAAAAAGGGCGTATGCGTTTTTTCTGAATATATTCAGGAAAAAACGCATACGCACTTTTAGGCCAACCAAGCAAGCATGTTAAAGAAATCTGCACTACAATGAAGTCTCACTGCCCCCCGGTCAAAAGGGCCATCTGAAAAAAGTGTAAAATCCAGAAAGGCAGCACAGGGCATGGAGAACAGGGAGCCTTGTTATGCTGATGGGCGGGATGTAAATTGCCAACAGCCACTCTGGAGAAGTGTATGGTGTTTCCTGGAACACCTAAAAAACAAAGCAACGGAGCCTAAGGCACTTCCACTTATGGTCCTATAGCTTAGGGAAATTAAAATCAAAAACACACAGCCACCCCAAAGTTTCGGTCGGCTCTGTTTACAAGAACCTCGTCTACGGTACAAGTGAAATATCCCAGAATGTGAAAAATGGATAAAGAAGTTGTGGTACGTATGTACAATGGAATATCACTCAGCAATGAAATCTATGTCATCAGGCCCGTCGCGGCATAATGAGTGGATTCAGGTACCATGATTCTAACTGAAATAAGTCACACAGAAATTGAAACATCATAAGATATCACTAATACACGGAATGTAAAGTTCGCTACACATGAACTGAATTACAAAACAGAACAGGGTCTCAGATTTAGAAAACCAACTTATGCTTGCTTAAGGGGAAAGGTGAGTTGGGGTGCTGCATAAAACCAGAGATAGAAATTAGCACAGATACCATTCCATTCGTCAAATATATAATAGTCAAGACCTACCCCTTGCTCAACGAAATAGACAAAACACGCCATATTCAACGCCTAGGAATACACCTGACTAGTAAGAATCTTCAAACCCATGGATTTATATGTCTCCATAAGAGAATGAAGCGTGTGTACAGTGGCATGAATGCAGCAGAGAAAATCCGATAAATCCCATTATCAAAATGAATTACAAAAACAAAACACAAGGACAGTGAAATAGGGAGCAATTCTTAAATAATTCATTCAGGGATTGTGATGCAACCTGGATTTACCACATCTACATCCAGAGCTGAGTGAGACATAAGGTTGGGGACTTCGGGCTGATAGCATTGGTGAGGTTCGATGAACAAATGCAGACCCTTTGAAGGCATACTGCATGGTACGCATTCCATGTGTCCCAACTCTCCAGGTTTAAGGGATTCTTCCTTCAGCTAATACATGCATGGGAAACCCACAGTATGGTGCAGCGTGTGACCGGGAAACGTTTTCAAATGCATTGCAGTTTTCGTCCCCTTTTACTCGGGTTGACAATTCCAGACACTTTACTAACACTCTCCCTACTTGGAGAGTCAGTGCCTTTAACCTCCTGTGGGGCACAGTTTGCAATTTCTGCTCAAGAAGAACAGGAAGAGGGAGAACCAATGAGAGATTAGCTGTAGGTGTCTGCACGGGCAAATTTAACGCTCATTCCCCACCAGGAAGAGGAATTAACCAAAGGCTCAGCATGCCCTGCCGGAACCAGATTAGGGCCTGAAGCAATCCAGCGGGTTTGCGGCCAGCTCACAAGATAGCGAGTTGAAGAAAGGAGCTCAGGGGCACTGTAACTCACAAACCTGCAGAGTTATAAATGACAGCTATCGGCCAAAAATATATTGAAGGAAGGCTGCGAAGAGAACTTGTAAGCGGGGCAGAATTGCAGGAAAACGATTTCAGGGGGTAGACGGGAATTGCATTTAAAGCATAGGAAAAGAGGCAGAACGTCGACAATGACGCTCTTGGCCAAAAAGGGCGTATGCGTTTTTTCTTAATATATTCAGGAAAAAACGCATACGCACTTTTAGGCCAACCAAGCAAGCATGTTAAAGAAATCTGCACTACAATGAAGTCTCACTGCCCCCCGGTCAAAAGGGCCATCTGAAAAAAGTGTAAAATCCAGAAAGGCAGCACAGGGCATGGAGAACCGGGAGCCTTGTTATGCTGATGTGCGGGATGTAAATTGCCAACAGCCACTCTGGAGAAGTGTATGGTGTTTCCTGGAACACCTAAAAAACAAAGCAACGGAGCCTACGGCACTTCCACTTATGGTCCTATAGCTTAGGGAAATTAAAATCAAAAACACACAGCCACGCCAAAGTTTCGGTCGGCTCTGTTTACAAGAACCTCGTCTACGGTACAAGTTAAATATCCCAGAATGTGAAAAATGGATAAAGAAGTTGTGGTACGTACGTACAATGGAATATCACTCAGCAATGAAATCTATGTCATCAGGCCCGTCGCGGCATAATGAGTGGATTCAGGTACCATGATTCTAACTGAAATAAGTCACACAGAAAATGAAACATCATAAGATATCACTAATACACGGAATGTAAACTTGGCTACACATGAACTGAATTACAAAACAGAACAGGGTCTCAAATTTAGAAAACCAACTTATGCTTGCTTAAGGGGAAAGGTGAGTTGGGGTGCTGCATAAAACCAGAGATAGAAATTAGCACAGATACCATTCCATTCGTCAAATATGTAATAGTCAAGACCTACCCCTTGCTCAACGAAATGGGCTAAACACCCTATATTCAACGCCTACGAGTACACCTGACTAGTAAGAATCTTCAAACCCATGGATTTATATGTCTCCATAAGAGAATCAAGCGTGTTTACAGCTGCATGAAGGCAGCAGAGAAAATCCGATAAATCCTATTATCAAAATGAATTACAAAAACAAAACACAATGACAGTGAAATAGAGAGCAATTCTTAAATAATTCATTCAGGGCTTGTGATGCAACATGGATTTACCTCATCTACACCCAGAGCTGAGTGAGACATAAGGTTGGACACTTCGTGCTGATAGCATTGGTGAGGTTCGATGACCAAATGCAGACCATTTGAAGTCATAATACATGGTACACATTCCATGGGTCCCAAATCTCCAGGTTTAAGCGATTCTTCCTTCAGCTAAAGCATGCATGGGAAACCCACAGTATGGTGCACCGTGTGACCGGGAAACGTTTTCAAATGCATCTCAGTTTTCATCCCATTTTACTCGGGTTCACAATTCCAGACCCTTTACTAACACTCTCCCCACTTGGAGAGTCAGTGCCTTTAACCTCCTGTTGGGCACAGTTTGCAATTTCTGCGCAAGATGAACAGGAATAGGGAGAACCAATGAGAGACTAGCTGTAGGTGTCTGCACGGGCAAATTTAACGCTCATTTCCAGCCAGGAAGAGGAATTAACCAAAGGCTCAGCATGCCGTGCCGGAACAAGATTAGGGCCTGAAGCAATCCTGCGGGTTTGCGGCCAGCTCAAAAGAAAGCGATTTGAAGAAAGGAGCTCAGGGGCACTGTAATTCACAAACCTGCACAGTTATAAATCACAGCTATCGTCCAAAAATATATTGAAGGAAGGCTGCGAAGAGGACTTGAAAGCGGGGCAGAATTGCAGGAAAATGATTTCAGGGGGTAGACTGGAATTGCATTTTAAGCATAGGAAAAGAGGCAGAACGTCGACAATGATGCACTTGGCCAAAAAGGGCGTATGCGTTTTTTCCTGAATATATTCAGGAAAAAACGCATACGGCCTTTTTGGCCAACCAAGCAAGCATGTTAAAGAAATCTGCACTACAATGAAGTCTCACTGCCCCCCGGTCAAAAGGGCCATCTGAAAAATGTGTAAAATCCAGAAATGCAGCACATGCCATGGAGAACAGGGAGCCTTGTTATGCTGATGGGTGGGATGTAAATTGCCAACAGCCACTCTGGAGAAGTGTATTGTGTTTCCTGAAACTTCTAAAAAACAAAGCAACGGAGCCTACGGCACTTCCACTTATGGTCCTATAGCTTAGGGAAATTAAAATCAAAAACACAGAGCCACCCCAAAGTTTCAGACTGCTCCGTTTACAAGAACCTCGTCTACAGTACAAGTTAAATATCCCAGAAAGCGAAAAATGGATAAAGAAGTTGTGGTACGTACGTACAATGGAATATCACTCACCAATGAAATCTATGTCATCTGGCCCGTCGTGGCATAATGAGTGGATTCAGGTACGATGATTCTAAGTGAAATAAGTCACACAGAATATGAAACATCATAAGATATCAATAATACACCGAATGTAATCTTGGCTACACATGAACTGAATTACAAAACAGAACAGGGTCTCAAATTTAGAAAACCAACTTATGTTTGCTTAAGGGGAAAGGTGAGTTGGGGTGCTGCATAAAACCAGAGATAGAAATTAGCACAGATACCATTCCATACGTCAAATATGTAACAGTCAAGACCTACCCCTTGCTCAACGAAATGGGCTAAACACCCTATATTCAACGCCTAGGGATACACCTGACTAGTAAGAATCTTCAAACCCATGGATTTATATGTCTCCATAAGAGAATCAAGCGTGTGTACAGCTGCATGAAGGCAGCAGAGAAAATCCGATAAATCCTATTATCAAAATGAATTACAAAAACAAAACACAATGACAGTGAAATAGAGAGCAATTCTTAAATAATTCATTCAGGGCTTGTGATGCAACCTGGATTTACCTCATCTACACCCACAGCTGAGTGAGACATAAGGTTGGACACTTCGGGCTGATAGCATTGGTGAGGTTCGATGAGCAAATGCAGACCATTTGAAGTCATACTGCATGGTACCCATTCCATGGGTCCCAACTCTCCAGGTTTAAGCGATTCTTCCTTCAGCTAAAGCATGCATGGGAAACCCAATATTTGGTGCACTGTGTGACCGGGAAACGTTTTCAAATGCATCTCAGTTTTTGTCCTCTTTTACTCGGGTTCACAATTCCAGACCCTTTACTAACACTCTCCCCACTTGTAGAGTCAGTGCCTTTAACCTCCTGTTTGGCACAGTTTGCAATTTCTGCGCAAGATGAACAGGAATAGGGAGAACCAATGAGAGACTAGCTGTAGGTTTCTGCACGGGCAAATTTAACACTCATTTCCAACCAGGAAGAGGAATTAACCAAAGGCTCAGCATGCCGTGCCGGAACAAGATTAGGGCCTGAAGCAATCCTGCGGGTTTGCGGCCAGCTCACAAGAAAGCGAGTTGAAGAAAGGAGCTCAGGGGCACTGTAATTTACAAACCTGCAGAGTTATAACTGATAGCTATTGTCCAAAAATATATTGAAGGAAGGCTGTGAAGAGGATTTGTAAGTGGGGCAGAATTGCAGGAAAACGATTTCAGGGGGCAGACTGGAATTCATTTAAAGCATAGGAAAAGAGGCAGAAGTTCGACAATGATGCACTTGGTCAAAAAGTGCGTATGCGTTTTTTCAGGGCCCTCATTACAGAGGGTAGAGGGCTCCCAGCATGCTTTCGTGGCCAACAGAGGGCCCACATCGCCAAGGCGATGTGAGCCAGCCAGGCAGGAGTGACCTCACATCAGAGGGCCCACCTCACAGAAGGGTAAGGAACCCAGCCAGGATCAGACTCTCACCACAGGGCCCACATCACCAAGGGAATGGGAACCAGGCTGGAGTGTCCTCACACCAGTGGGGCCTCATCACCGAAATGTGAGTGACCCAGCACACATGGCTTCAAACCAGAGGACACATATCACCAAGGGGCTGGGAGTGAGGCAGACAGGAGGAGCCTCAAAACAGGGACCATAGAATAAAAATGGTGAGGAATCTCGCAGTTGGAACCTCCTAGCAGGCGGCCAGGAGCAGCGAGGCTATGGGATCCAGACCTGACTGAACTCAAAACAGAGGGCCCTCATCATGAAACTGTGAGCAACCCAGCCGTTGGGACCTCAGAGCAGAAGGCCCACATTCCCATGTGGTTGGGAACATGGCATAAGTGTACTCGCACCACAGGGCACACATCAGAGAATTTTGGAAGCCCAGAAGTTAGCGCCTGACGCCAGAGGGCCCTCATTACCAAGGGGAGGAGACTCCAAGCAGGCACCAACTCCCAACTGAGGGCCCATGTCGCCAAGGGGACGTGTGACAGCCAGGCAGGAGTGACCTCACGGCAGAGGGCCTACCTCACAGAAGTGTGAGGAACCCAGCCAGGATAAGACTCTCACCAGAGGGCCCACATCACCAATGGGATCTGAACCAGGCAGGACTGTCTTCACACCTGTGTGGCCACATCATAGAAAGGTGAGGAACCCAGCACATGTGGCCTAAACCAGAGGACCCACATCTCCAAGGGGCTCGGAGTGAGGCAGGCAGGAGGAGCCTCACAACACAGGGCCCATAGAATAAAAAAGCTGAGGAATCTTGCAGTGGGAACCTCCCAGCAGGTGGCCCAGAGCACCAAGTCTATGTGATCCAGGCTGCAGTAAACTCACAGCAGAGGGCCCACATCATGAAACTGTGAGCAACCCAGACATTGGGACCTCAGAGCAGAAGGCCCACATCCCCATGGGGATGGGAACTTCGCAGGAGTGTCCTCGCACCACTTAGCACGTATCAGAAAATGTGGGTACCCAGCAGTTAGGGCCTGACGCCAGAAGGCCTTCATCACCGAGGGAAGGAGGCTCTCAGCAGGCTCCAACTGCCACAAGAGGGCCGATGTTGCCCAGGCGGGGTGTGCCAGCCAGGCAGGAGTGACCTCACAGCAGAGGGCCCACCTCACAGAAGGGTGAGGAACCCAGCCATGATCAGACTCTCACCATAGGGCCCACATCATCAAGGGGATAGGAACCAGGCAGGAGTTTCCTCACACCAGTGGGGCCACATCATCAAAAGGTGAGGGACCCAGCACACGTGGCCTCAAACCAGAGGACACACATCACCAAGGGGCTGGGAGTGAGGCAGGCAGGAGGAGTCTCAAAACAGAGGGCCCATAGAAGAAAAAAGGTGAGGAATCGCGCAGTTATAACCTCCCCGCAGGTGGCCAGGAGCAGCGTGGCTATGGGATCCAGGCCGGAGTGAACTCACACCAGAGGGTCCTCATCATGAAACTGAGCAACCCACCGTTGGGACCGCAGAGCAGAAGGCCCACATTCCCATGAGGTTGTGAACTTGGCAGGAATGTACTCGTACCACAGGGCGCACATCCGAAAATTCTGGGAGCCCAGGAGTTAGGGCCTGACGCCAGAGGGCTCTCATTACCGAGGGGAGGAGACTCCCAGCAGGCACCAACTCCCACCAGATGGCCGACGTCACCAAGGCGGGGTGTGCCAGCCAGGCAGGAGTGACCTCAGAGAAGAGGGCCCACCTCACAGAAGTGTGAGTAACCCAACCAGGATCAGACTCTCACCGGAGGGCCCACATCACCAAGGGGATGGGAACCAAGCAGTAGTGTCCTCACACCAGTGGGGCCACATCAGCCAAAGGTGAGGAATCCAGCACATGTGGCCTCAAACCAGAGGACACACATCACCAAGGGGCTGGGAGTGAGGCAGGTGTCTGGAGGGGCACATTGAACTCTAATATCCCACCAGGAAGAGGAATTAACCAAAGGCTCAGAGTGCCATGCCGGACCCTGATTATGGCCTGAAGCAAACCTGCGGTTCTGTGGCCAGCTTTCAAGGAAACGAGTTAAGAAAGGAAATCACGGGCACTGTAATTCACAAACCTGCAGAGTTATAAATGACAGCTATTGGCAAAAATATATTGAAGTAAGTCTGCAAAGAGGACTTGAAAACGAGGCAGAATTGCAGGAATCATATTTCAGGAGGAAGATTGGAATTGTATTTAAAGCATGTGAAATGCGGCAGATCTTTGACAGTGATGCACTTGGACAAAAGTGCATATACATTTTTTCCTGAATATATTCAGGAAAAAATGCATATGCCCTTTTTGGCCAACCAAGCACTCGAGCAATGGAAATCTGCACTACAATGAAGTCTCATTTCCCATTCGTCAAAAGGGCCATCTGAAAACAGTGTAAAAACCAGAAACACAGGACAGGCCATGGAGAACAGGGAGCCTTGTTATGCTGATGGGCGGGATGTAAATTGCCAACAGACACTCTGGAGATGTTTATGGTGTATCCTGAAACATCTGACAAACAAAGCTACAGACCCTAGGGCACTTCCACTTTTGGCCCTATAGCTTAGGAAAATTAAAATCAAGAAGACACAGCCAACACAAAATTTAGGGCTGCTGTGTTTACAAGAACCTCGAGTCCAGTACAAATTAAATATCCCAGAAAGAAAAAAATGGATAAAGGAGTTGTGCTACTTACGTACAACGGAATATCACTCAGCAATGAAATCAGTGTCATCAGGCCTGTAGCAGCAAATTGAGTGGATTTAAGTATGATGATTCTAAGAGAAATATGTCACACAGAGTAAGATAATTATCATAAGATATCACTAATAGAGAGAGTGTAAACTTGGCTACACATAAACTGAATTACAAAACCGAACAGAGTCTCACATTTAGATAAAAACTTATGCTTGCTTAAGGGGAAAGTTGAGTTGGGGTGCTGTATAAAACCAGAGATTGAAATGAGCACACATACCGTTCCATAAGCCAAATATGTAATAGACAAGACCTACTCTTTGCTCAACGAAATAGACTCATCCATGGTGTATCACCTCACACCTGTTAGAATGGGCATCATCAGAAAATCTACAAACAACACATGCTGGAAAGGGTGTGGAGATAAGGAACCCTCTTCCACTATTGTTGGGAAAGTAAATTGATACAGTCACTGTGGAGAACATTATGGAGTTTCTTATAAAACTAAGAATAGAATTACCATATGATACAGCAATCCCACTACTGGGCATATACCCAGACAAAACGATAAATCAAAAAGAGACATTCACCGCAATGTTCATTGCATCACTATTTACAATATCCAGGTAATGGAAGCAACCTAAATGCCCACAGACAGACGAATGCATAAAGTTGTGGTACAAGTATAAAATGGAATATTACTAAGCCATAAAAAGGAATGAAATTGGATCATTTGTAGAGACGTTGATGGATCTAGAGACTGTCATACAGAGTGAAGTAAGTCAGAAATAGAAAAACAAATCTTGTATATTAATGCATATATGTGGAACCTAGAAAAATTGTACAGATGAACCGTTTTGCAAGGCAGAAATAGAGCAACAGATGTAGACAACAAACGTATGGACACCAAGGGGGGAAAGCTGTTGGGGGGTGGTGGTGGGAGGAGTTGAGTGATTGGGATTGGCATGTATACATTTATATGTATAAAATAGATAACCAAAAAGAACCTGCTGTATAAAAAAATAAAATAAAATTCAAAATTAAAAAAGTAAAACAGAAAAAATATTCTTCCCTTCACATACATGTATTTATATGAATAAATTATTTCCATGCTTATATCTGTAAATACAAAAAGAGGAATAAAATCTACCTTGAACCAAAAACGAAAAAAAGAAAAAAAAAACAAAACCCAGCAGTTACACAGAGGAAAACCATATCAGGCCACTTGCTCCAGTTGTAAACAATTCTGAAGTTGGTCAGTGGTGGGGAATCATCTCCCATTCAGCCAGCAGGCCCCACGCAACAAGCGTCCTCATTGCAAAGCTGGGGGCCCGTGCCGAGGCATCTGTGAGTAAACGTGGGCCGAGCCCCAGGCCAGCTGCTGCTGAAATGTTCCCACCCTTCCCAGGTAAAACACCTGAATATGTACAAGGACTTGAAAGCCTAGAGGAAGGGCCATGGAGCCACATGAGCGACAGCATGCCAGCCGACTTGGTGCCTGCAGGCCAGCCAGGATGGTCCTGGCCCTGGGTGCTCTTCTGGAAGATTTCCATTTCCCTGCCTGAGATACCCCTGCTGTCCCGGCCCCCACTGATTTCTCCCTCACTCACCTCTGTCCAGGGAGAAATTCCAGCAGCAGGTATCGGTGACACATCCTCTTCTTTAGCAGGTGGCATCTTGGCAACTGCTGCAGAAAGTCCAGCAGAGCCCCACTCACACTGGGCCACCCACAAAGCCGTGACCTCTCACTCCCTCCCACCAGTCCAGCCCCGAGACTGCTGACAGGGCAGAGAAAATGGCGTCAGGCACAGCTGCAGGGGCTCTTGCTGCCTGGTGTAGTGTTTATATTGATCCCAACCCAGGCACACCAGGGGAGGGATGGGGGGCACGGTCAGGCTTCCCAGGCCAGCCAATAATCATCCCTCAGGGGCTCACATTTGCAGAAAATGGAACTTTCTGAATCGGCCAGGTCCAAGGAACAGGTGTGGGCTCCTGAGAGTCAGGATAGACAAGGGGCTGCAGCTCTGGCTTGTTTTCTAATTATATTATCTGGCCCATGAGTGGGAGACAACTTCAAGAAAACCCTCTCCTAATGAGAGGAACCCAGGAGTCAGGGAGAGGAGGGGTGGGTGGTGGGTGGAGACAGAGGTCTGGTGCCCCAGGTGCAGTGGAAGTCTCTGGAAGTCCAGGTGGGGGGAGGCCACACAGAGTGATGCCCAGGGTCACAGACCTGTCGGAGCTGCTGTTTGTTAGTTCAAGTCCTGCTCTGAGGTGCTCTGTGTCAGATCTGAGTGACAGGTGAGCTGGGAGTGCTCTGAAATGAGGGCGATGTGCACGGTTCCTGTGTGCCCAGCCCTGCCACGGTATCTGCAAGGTTAGCTCTGTATCCTGGGAGGGGCCTGACCACGAGAGCCCCATGGGCTGCAGGGGAACCTGCCCAGGGAACCCCATATCCTGGGAGGGGCCTGAACACGAGAGCCCCGTGGGCTGGGGTGGGTGTGGGGTACCTGCCCAACTGAGCTCCATATCCTGGGATTGGCCTGACCTCGAGAGCCCCATGGGCTGCTGGAATTCTGGTAAAGGATGTCAGGACAGTCAGTGAAGCCACCGAGGATATACCTCCAGTAGTTCCTAAATCCTACACCCTGCTGCTCATTCTACCAACCACTAGGACATGGTATTCTGTATTAGTCTTCAATGATGCCTTCTTTTGTATTCTACTAGTCCCAGACTCACAAGAAATTTTGGCTTGTGAGTGGCAGGACTCAACATACAACTAAAACAATACTTCCGGGCCGTGTTGCCCCAAGAGTTCAAAAATTCCCACACCATCTTTGGGGAAAGCTCAGCTAAAGACCTAAAATTTCTACCTCTGGAAAAGGAAACACTCCTTCAATATGCAGACGACATTCTGATTGCCAGCCCTACTAAGGAGACCTCTGAACTACCAAGCCAATAAAGGATACAAGTTGTCCAAGAAAAAGCTCAAATATCACAGACTACGGTGACCTGCCTGGGCTTCATTCTCACAGAAGGTCGGAGAAGCCCATCCCAGGAAAGGGAAGAAACAATTTACAGCCTTACCCATTTCTAAAACTAGAAGACAGCTTAGGGGTTCCTGGCGAGGCCAGGGTTTGCTGCTTCTGAATCCCTAACTACAGTCTACTAGCTGGGCCTCTATATGAAACACTGAAAGAAAAAGATGATGATCCTTTTGAATAGAATCCAGGAGTGGCCTTTCAAGAATGGAAAGAGCAGTCAATTCAGACCCTTGCCCTGGAACTCCCTAATTTAGTTAAATCCTTTGACCTTTACTTTCCTGGTGAACAGTGAATCACCATTGGAGTATTAGTGCAAAACCTGGGACCACTTGAAATGGAACAATGCAAGAATGCCATCCAGGTATGATAAACTACGGTCACAAAGGGGCTTGGCCCACCGCCACATATAGCCAAGATACTGGAAGTATCTGAAAACCTGGAAATCAGCAGCCCAAAAGGCCACCTCCCTCCTAAGGGAAAAGGACCCCACATGGTGATCCTAACCCCCAACCATGCCCTGAAGTTGCAGGGTTTGCTCCGTGGGCACACTGACCTTGAGTGAGGAGGTCCTCCAACTCCAACCTCCAGAGAGATAACTGGGGCAAAGGGGCACCATGACGACTCGTGTGACCATCACTTGACCTGGAGTTTCTCTCATAAAACAACAAGAGTGTGTCCCAAAAGAGTAGACTACTGCTTGCAGGACTTACTGCACCCAGAGGGGAGGTAATAATCTTGGCGGGGGAAACGTATATCACGCTGTCACCATAGAAAAGCCTACAGACACTGTGATGATGGTGGCCAATAAGACCGGCTGGACTCCTGTTTACTTCAAAAGGCTGTTGACTCAGTGACCATCATGGTCCTTCATCACCACTGACCCTGGACTGTCTGGGAGTAGGGCAGTCAGGGTCCTGACACCTGGTGCTGTTTTTACGTTAATTCAGGGGCCTAACTGAAGAAAGCACAGACTACTGGTCAGAGCATCTAGGCTGGCAGAAACTGTCAGCCTAAGGTGGCCGAACAAATGTGGGGTGGGGTGAAACTGGACCTCACAGCGTCACTGCACGTCTCCTTCCTGGACCCTTAAAGGTCATTAGAATCTATAACACTACCAATACTTGTGCTCAGGCGGACGAGCAGGGAGGCAGGAGGCCTGCGGACAATCAACATCACCTGGAGGCTGCTGGGGAGAAGTTCAGACCCTTGCCCACGGGTATGAGGGCTCCTAACTCAGCACTCAGCAGTTACAGATGAAGGGTCTGCACCCTCAGCACTCTAAGAATGAGGAAGGGGACAAAATGCAGAAGAGGGGTTTGTCCCAGGCAAAGCCCCTTAAAAATCTCTGGGAGATAAAAATAGAATCTGGGCAATAAAATAAAGTCTAACCTTTTTTATCCTTTGTGCTTTGTCTAATTTCACGTGCTCCTAGGGTCCCGCATACAGAGGTTCAACAGCCGGCACTTCAGACGAGATTCCCTAGTGCAGAATGGCTGGGTCGACACCTCAGCTCCTGGGGCACAGTGCAGACTCCGTGATATAGAGCCTGAGCTGCAGCCAACCGGGCCCTCGAGAGCTCCGCCCGCTCCCTCCCACTGACTCTGACAGGATCTCTACACAGCAGCCCAGCCCACAGCCCACGGGGTAGCACATGCTCTCACCTCTCCATTCTCTGATCAAAATATAAAGTTTCCTTTGCTTCTGAACCAAACTCAGTCTCGATCTGTTGGCTCCAATGACACTGGGCAGGGGGACACTTGTTGGGGTCCACTCTGGAGGATCAGTAACAGAAATTGAGAACATTGTAACTTCAATGAACAGATGTGTGAGCCAAACTGTAATTAACATAGAACAGTGTATAAGGCTAGGGTAATATAAGATGTTTCTAACACTTCCATTTGATATTTCCATCACGTTATTATAAGCAAGTTCACTGAAAAGGTTTGTCTTATTTGTCAGGTCAATACTAGAGAAACGAAGTGATTTCTTTCCAAGGATGTACATCTAATAATCTTGGTTAAAGCTTCAATCTTGTTTTAAATGCTTTTCCATTGAAAATGATAACTCTCTTTCAGCTCCCCCATTTCTGAGAAGTATAAAATCTTATAATTTATTATTACCAAAGGGGAAAGGTGGGAGGAGGGATAAATTAACAGTTTGGGATTAACACATACACACTGCTATGTATAAAATCGATCATCAACAAGGAACTACTGTATAGCACAGGGAACTACCCTCAATATTTTGCAATAACCTATAAGGGGAAATAATCTGAAAAAAGAATAGATATTTTTATTGACATCATCTATTAATGACAGTTAAAATGGAACCTAAGGGAAGCCGGTGGTGAGTGCTTCTGACCAGGAAGACTTCAATCATCTAAAGTTTGGACTCTGCCTACTTCCCAAGGCCCTTAATGAACATATGTGTAGCCGTAGCTTAAAAAATTCCCCAGTTTGGGTTGTGGAGAGACAGTGATTTTGAAAAAGCCCTGGTGTTCTCCTCACATGAATGGGACACTTCCTACAGCTAAAACATGCCTGTCACACCCAGAGGATGGTATACCGTCTGATCGGGAAGAGTTTGGAAAAGGCATCTCATCTCCTCATCTCCTGGTGCTCGGGTTCACCCCTCTAGCGTCTTTACGAACAGTCTCCCCACTTGGAGATGTCAGCACTGTCAACATCCTGTTGCATACAGTTTGGAATTTGTCCAGAGGATGAAGCAGAAGGAGGAGGAACAATGAGAGACAAGTCCTAGGTGTTCGGACAGGCACATGTCACTCTAATTTCCAATCAGGAAAATGAATTGACCAAACGCTAGGGTTGCCCATGGAAACAGAATAGGGCTTGAGGAAATCCCACTGCTTTGTGGCCAGTTCCCATAAACACAAGTTGAAAAATGGAACTCAGGGCCGCTAAAATTCACGAAACTGCAGAGTTGAAAATATCTCTCACTGAAAAATGTCTTGAGGAAAGTCAGAGAAAGGGACTTGTAAGCAACGGAGAATGGCAGGAAAGGGATTGGAAGAGGTAGAAAGGACTCGCCATTAAGCACAAGAAAAGGGGCTGAACATTGCCAACATTGCAGTTGGCCAAAAAGGTTGTATGCGTCTTTTTCTGTATATATTCAAGAAAAGGGCATACACTTTTTTAGCCAACCAAACAGGTGGGCACTGGAAATCAGTACTACAAAACATATCACTTCGCATCAGTCAGAAGAGCCTTCCTCATAAAGTGTAAACACCAGAAATGCAGGACAGGGCAAGGAGAAAAGGGAGCCCTGTGAGGCTTATAGTGGAAATGTATATTGCCAATGATCACTCTTGAGAAGTGTATTGTGTTTACTAAAGCATCTAAAAAATGAGCTACAGAGCACAGGGCACTTGCACTCATGGACGTATATCTTGGGAAAGACAAAAATCGAGAGGACACAGGCACCCCAATGTTTACCGCCTCTCTGTTTAAAAGATCCTCGACTAGGATATAATTTATATGTCTCTGGAGGGAAAAAATGGATAGAGATGTGGCACTTATGTAGAGTGGAATATTACTCAGCCTGAAAATCAGTGAAATATGGACAGTTGTAACAACCCCAGAGGAGTTACGTATGATCAATCGAAGTCACATAATTCAAAAAGAAAAAGACATACGATATTACTAATACATGGAATGTAAACGTGGCTACATATGACCTGAATTACAAAACAGAACGGGGTCTCAAATTTAGAAGACCAACTTATGTTTGCTTAAGGATAAAGGAGAGTTGGGGAGCTGCATAAAACCAGAGATTGAAATTAGCACAGATACCGCTCCATAAGCCAAATATGTACTAGAAAAAACCTACACCCTGGTCAACGAAATGGACTCAACACCCCATATTCAACGCCTACGAATACACCTGACTATTAAGAATCTTCAAACCCATGGATTTATATGTCTCTATAAGAGAATCAAGCGTGACTACAGTGGCATGAAGGCAGCAGTGATAATGCGATAAATCCCATTATCAAAATAAATTACAAAAACAAAACACAATGAGAGTGAAATAGAGAGCAATTCTTAAATAATTCATTCAGAGCTTGTGATGCAACCTGGATTTACCACATCTACATCGAGAGCTGAATGAGACATAAGGATGGGCACTTCGGGCTGATAGCATTGGTTAGGTTCGATGCGCAGATGCAGACCCTTTGAAGTTATACTGCATGGTACCCATTCCATGGGTCCCAACTCTCCAGGTTTAAGGGATTCTTCCTTCAGCTAAAACATGCATGGGAAACCCAAAGTATGGTGCACCGTGTGACCGGTAAACGTTTTCAAATGCATCTCAGTTTTCGTCCCCCTTCACTCGCGTTCACCATTCCAGACCCTTTACTAACACTCTCCCCACTTGGAGAGTCAGTGCCTTTAACCTCCTGTTTGGCACAGTTTGCAATTTCTGTGCAAGATGAACAGGAATAGGGAGAACCAATGAGAGAGTAGCTGTAGGTGTCTGCACGGGCAAATTTAACACACATTTCCCACCAGGAAGAGGAATTAACCACAGGCTCAGCATGCCGTGCCGGAACCAGATTAGGGCCTGAAGCAATCCTGCGGATTTGCGGCCAGCTCACAAGATAGCGAGTTGAAGAAAGGAGCTCAGGGACACTGTACCTCACAAAACTGCAGAGATATAAATGACAGCTATCGTCCAAAAATATATTGAAGTAAGTCTGCGAAGAGGACTTGTAAGTGGGGCAGAATTGCAGGAAAACGATTTCAGGGGGTAGACAGGAATTGCACTTAAAGCATAGGAAAAGAGGCAGAATGTCGACAATGATGCACTTGGCCAAAAAGGGCGTATGCGTTTTTTCCTGAATATATCCAGGAAAAAACGCATACGCACATTTTGGCCAACCAAGCAAGCGTGTAAAGGAAATCTGCACTACAATGAAGTCTCACGGCCACCCGGTCAAAAGGGCCATCTGAAAAACTGTAAAATCCAGGAACGCAGGACAAGTCATGGAGAACAGGGAGCCTGGTTATGCTGATGGGCGGGATGTAAATTGCCAACAGCCACTCTGGAGAAGTGTATGGTGTTTCCTGAAACCCGTAGGAAACAAAGCAACACAGCCTATGGCACTTCCACTTATGGTCCTATAGCTTAGGGAAATTAAAATCAAAAACACACAGCCACCCCAAAGTTTGGGATGGCTCTGTTTACAAGAACCTCGTCTACGGTACAGTTAAATATCCGAGAAAGCAAAAAATGGATAAAGAAGTTGTGGAACGTACGTACAATGGAATATCACTCAGCAATGAAATCTGCATCATCAGGCCCGTAGCGGCATAATGAGTGGATTCAGGTACGAGGATTCTACGAGAAGTAATTCACACAGAAAAAGAAACATCATAAGATATCACTAACACACGGAATGTAAACTTGACTACACATGAACTGAATTACAAAACAGAACAGGGTCTCAAATTTAGAAAACAAAATTATGCTTGCTTATGGGGAAAGGTGAGTTGGGGTGCTGCATAAAACCAGAGATTGAAATTAGCACAGATACCGTTCCATAAGCCAAATATATAATAGACAAGACCTACTCCTTGCTCAACGAAATGGACTCAACACCCCATATTCAACGCCTGGGAATATACCTGACAAGTAAGAATCTTAAAACCCATGCGTTTATATGTCTCCATAAGGAAATCAAGCGTGTGTACAGCAGCCTAAACGCAGCAGTGAAAATCCGATAAATCCCATTATCAAAGTAAATTTCAAAAACAAAACACAATGACAGTGAAATAGAGAGCAATTCTTAAATAATTCATTCAGGGCTTGTGATGCAACCTGGATTTACCACATCTACACCCAGAGCTTGGTGAGACATAAGGCTGGACACTTCGGGCTGATAGCATTGGTGAGGTTCGGTGAGCAAACGCAGACCCTTTGAAGACATACTGCATGGTACCCATTCCATGGGTCACAACTCTCCAGGTTTAAAGGATTCTTCCTTCAGCTAAAACATGCATGGGAAACACAGAGTATGGTCCACCGTGTGACTGGGAAACGTTTTCAAATGCATCTCACTTTTCGTCCCCGGGTACTCGGGTTCACCATTCCAGACGCTTTACTAACACTCTCCCCACTTGGAGAGTCAGTGCCTTTAACCTCCTGTTTGGCACAGTTTGCAATTTCTGCCCAAGATGAACAGGAATAGGGAGAACCAATGATAGACTAGCTGTAGGTGTCTGCACGGGCAAACGGAACGCTCATTTCCCACCAGGAAGAGCAATTAACCAAAGGCTCAGTGTGCCTGCCGGAAACAGATTAGGGCCTGAAGCACCCCTTCGTTTTTGCAGACAGCTCACAAGAAAGCGAGTTGAAGAAAGGAGCTCAGGGGCACTGTAATTCACAAAGCTGCAGAGTTATGAATGACAGCTATCGTCCAAAAATGTATTGAAGTAAGTCTTCGAACAGGACTTGAAAGCGAGGCAGAATTTCAGGAAAACGATTTCAGGGGGTAGACTGGAATTGCACTTAAAGCATAGGAAAAGAGGCAGAATGTCGACAATGATGCACTTGGCCAAAAAGGGCGTATGCGTTTTCTCCTGAATATATTCAGGACAAAACGCATACGCCCTTTTGGCCAACCAAGCAAGCGTGTAAAGGAAATCTGCACTACAATGAAGTCTCACTGTCCCCCAGTCAAAAGGGCCATCTGAAAAAAGTGTAAAATCCAGAAAGGCAGGACAGGTCATGGAGAACTGGGGGCCTTGTTATGCTGATGGGCGGGATGTAAATTGCCAACAGCCACTCTGGAGAAGTGTATGCTGTTTCCTGAAACATGTAGGAAACAAAGCAACACAGCCTCTGGCACTTCCACTTACGGTCGTATAGCTTAGGGAAATTAAATCAAAAACACACAGCCACCCCAAATTTTCGGTCGGCTCTGTTTACAAGAACCTCGTCTACCGTACAAGTTAAATATCCGAGAAAGCAAAAAATGGATAAAGAAGTTGTGGTACGCACGTACAATGGAATATCACTCAGCAATGAAATCTACGTCATCAGGCCTGTAGCAGCATAATGAGTGGATTCAGGTACGATGATTCTACCAGAAATAAGTCACACAGAAAAAAAAACATCGTAAGATATCACTAATACACGGAATGTAAACTTGGCTACACATGAACTGAATTACAAAACAGAACAGGGTCTCAAATTTACAAAACCAACTTATGCTTGCTTATGGGGAAAGGTTAGTTGGGGTGCTGCATAAAACCAGAGATTGAAATTAGCACAGATACCGTTCCATAAGCCACATATATAATAGACAAGACCTACTCCTTGCTCAACGAAATGGACTCAACACCCCATATTCAACACCTGGGAATATACCTGACAAGTAAGAATCTTAAAACCCATGGATTTATATGTCTCCATAAGGAAATCAAGCGTGTGTACAGCGGGCTAAACGCAGCAGTGAAAATTCGATAAATCCCATTATCATAATAAATTTCAAAAACAAAACACAATGACAGTGAAATAGAGAGCAATTCTTAAATAATTCATTAAGGGCTTGTGACGCAACTTGGATTTACCACATCTACACCCAGAGCTGGGTGAGACATAAGGCTCGACACTTCGGGCTGATAGCATTGGTGAGGTTCGTTGAGCAAACGCAGACACTTTGAAGTCATACTGCATGGTACCCATTCCATGGGTCCCAACTCTCCAGGTTTAAAGGATTCTTCCTTCAGCTAAAACATGCATGGGAATCCCAGAGTATTGTCCACCGTGTGATTGGGAAATGTATTCAAATGCATCTCAGTTTTCGTCCCCTGGTACTCCGGTTCACCATTCCAGACGAATTACTAACACTCTCCCCACTTGGAGAGTCAGTGCCTTTAACCTCCTGTTTGGCACAGTTTGCAAATTCTGCGCAAGATGAACAGGAATAGGGAGAACCAATGAGAGACTAGCTGTAGGTGTCTGCTCGGGCAAACGTAATGCTCATTTCCCACCAGGAAGAGGAATTAACCAAAGGCTCAGCGTGCCCTGTCGGAAACGGATTAGGGCCTGAAGAAATCCTGCGGTTTTGTGGCCAGCTCACAAGAAAGCGAGTTGAAGAAAGGAGCTCAGGGGCACTGTAATTCACAAAGCTGCAGAGTTATGAATGACAGCTATCGTCCAAAAATGTATTGAAGTAAGTCTTCGAACAGGACTTGAAAGCGAGGCAGAATTTCAGGAAAACGATTTCAGGGGGTAGACTGGAATTGCACTTAAAGCATAGGAAAAGAGGCAGAATGTCGACAATGATGCACGTGGCCAAAAAGGGCGTATGCGTTTTCTCCTGAATATATTCAGGACAAAACGCATACGCCCTTTTGGCCAACCAAGCAAGCGTGTAAAGGAAATCTGCACTACAATGAAGTCTCACTGTCCCCCGGTCAAAAGGGCCATCTGAAAAAAGTGTAAAATCCAGAAAGGCAGGACAGGTCATGGAGAACTGGGGGCCTTGTTATGCTGATGGGCGGGATGTAAATTGCCAACAGCCACTCTGGAGAAGTGTATGCTGTTTCCTGAAACATGTAGGAAACAAAGCAACACAGCCTATGGCACTTCCACTTACGGTCGTATAGCTTAGGGAAATTAAATCAAAAACACACAGCCACCCCAATGTTTGGGATGGCTCTGTTTACAAGAACCTCGTCTACCGTACAAGTTAAATATCCGAGAAAGCAAAAAATGGATAAAGAAGTTGTGGTACGCACGTACAATGGAATATCACTCAGCAATGAAATCTACGTCATCAGGCCTGTAGCAGCATAATGAGTGGATTCAGGTACGATGATTCTACCAGAAATAAGTCACACAGAAAAAGAAATATCGTAAGATATCACTAATACACGGAATGTAAACTTGGCTACACATGAACTGAATTACAAAACAGAACAGGGTCTCAAATTTTGAAAACCAACTTATGCTTGCTTATGGGGAAAGGTTAGTTGGGGTTCTGCATAAAACCAGAGATTGAAATTAGCACAGATACCGTTCCATAAGCCAAATATATAATAGACAAGACCTACTCCTTGCTCAACGAAATGGACTCAACACCCCATATTCAACGCCTGGGAATATACCTGACAAGTAAGAATCTTAAAACCCATGGATTTATATGTCTCCATAAGGAAATCAAGCGTGTGTACAGCGGGCTAAACGCAGCAGTGAAAATTCGATAAATCCCATTATCATAATAAATTTCAAAAACAAAACACAATGACAGTGAAATAGAGAGCAATTCTTAAATAATTCATTAAGGGCTTGTGACGCAACTTGGATTTACCACATCTACACCCAGAGCTGGGTGAGACATAAGGCTCGACACTTCGGGCTGATAGCATTGGTGAGGTTCGTTGAGCAAACGCAGACACTTTGAGGTCATACTGCATGGTACCCATTCCATGGGTCCCAACTCTCCAGGTTTAAAGGATTCTTCCTTCAGCTAAAACATGCATGGGAATCCCAGAGTATTGTCCACCGTGTGATTGGGAAATGTTTTCAAATGCATCTCAGTTTTCGTCCCCTGGTACTCCGGTTCACCATTCCAGACGAATTACTAACACTCTCCCCACTTGGAGAGTCAGTGCCTTTAACCTCCTGTTTGGCACAGTTTGCAAATTCTGCGCAAGATGAACAGGAATAGGGAGAACCAATGAGAGACTAGCTGTAGGTGTCTGCACGGGCAAACGTAATGGTCATTTCCCACCAGGAAGAGGAATTAACCAAAGGCTCAGCGTGCCCTGTCGGAAACGGATTAGGGCCTGAAGAAATCCTGCGGTTTTGCGGCCAGCTCACAAGAAAGCGAGTTGAAGAAAGGAGCTCAGGGGCACTGTAATTCACAAAGCTGCAGAGTTATGAATGACAGCTATCGTCCAAAAATATATTGAAGTAAGTCTTCGAACATGACTTGAAAGCGAGGCAGAATTTCAGGAAAACGATTTCAGGGGGTAGACTGGAATTGCACTTAAAGCATAGGAAAAGAGGCAGAATGTCGACAATGATGCACTTGGCCAAAAAGGGCGTATGCGTTTTCTCCTGAATATATTCAGGACAAAACGCATACGCCCTTTTGGCCAACCAAGCAAGCGTGTAAAGGAAATCTGCACTACAATGAAGTCTCACTGCCCCCCGGTCAAAAGGGCCATCTGAAAAAAGTGTAAAATCCAGAAAGGCAGAACAGGTCATGGAGAACTGGGAGCCTTGTTATGCTGATGGGCGGGATGTAAATTGCCAACAGCCACTCTGGAGAAGTGTATGGTGTTTCCTGAAACACGTAGGAAACAAAGCAACAGTGCCTATTGTACTTCCACTTGTGGTCCTATAGCTTAGGGAAATTAAAATCAAAAACACACAGCCACCCCAAATTTTGGGACGGCTCTGTTTACAAGAACCTCGTCTACGGTACAAGTTAAATATCCGAGAAAGCAAAAAATGGATAAAGAAGTTGTGGTACGCACGTACAATGGAATATCACTCAGCAATGAAATCTACGTCATAAGACCCGTAGCGGCATAATGAGTGGATTCAGGTACGATGATTCTACCAGAAATAAGTCACACAGAAAAAGAAACATCATAAGATATCACTAATACACGGAATGTAATCTTGGCTACACATGAACTGAATTACAAAACAGAACAGGGTCTCAAATTTTGAAAACCAACTTATGCTTGCTTATGGGGAAAGGTGAGTTGGGGTGCTGCATAAAACCAGAGATTGAAATTAGCAAAGATACCGTTCTATAAGCCAAATATATAATAGACATGACCTTGTCCTTGCTCAACGAAATGGACCTAACACCACATATTCAACGCCTGGGAATATACCTGACAAGTAACAATCTTAAAACCCATAGATTTATATGGCTCATAAGGAAATCAAGCGTGTGTACAGCGGCCTAAACGCAGCAGTGAAAATCCGATAAATCAAATTATCAAAATAAATTACAGAAACAAATCACAATGACAGTGAAATAGAGAGGAATTCTTAAATAATTCACTCAGGGCTTCTGATGCAACCTGGATTTACCACATCTACACCCAGAGCTGGGGAAACATAAGGCCGGACACGTCGGCCTGATAGCATGGTTGAGGTTCGGTGAGCAAATGCAGACCCTTTGAAGTCATACTGCGTGGTACCCATTCCATGGTTCCCAACTCTCCAGGTTTAAGGGATTCTTCCTTCCGCTAAATCATGTATGGGAAACCCAGAGTATGGTCCACCATGTGATTGGGAAACGTTTTCAAATGCATCTCAGTTTACGTCCCTTTATACTCGGGTTCACCATTCCAGACGCCTAACTAACACTCTCCCCACTTGGAGAGTCAGTGCCTTTAACCTCCTGTTGGGCACAGTTTGCAATTTCTGCACATGATGAACAGGAATATGGAGAACCAATGAGAGGCTAGCTGTAGGTGTCTGCACGGGCAAATGTAACTGTCATTTCCCACGAGGAAGAAGAATTAACCAAAGGCTCATCATGCCATGCTGGAACAAGATTAGGGCCTGAAACAATCCAGCGGTTTTGGGGACAGCTCACGGGAAAACGAGTTGAAGAAAGGAGCTCAGGGGCACTATAATTCACAAACCTGCAGAGTTATAAATCACAGCTATCGTTCAAAAATATATTGAAGTAAGACTGTGAAGAAGACTTGAAAGCGGGGCAGAAATTCAGGAAAACGATTTCAGGGGGTAGACTGGAATTGCACTTTAAGCATAGGAAAAGAGGCAGAACGTCGACAATGATGCACTTGGCCAAAAAGTGCGTATGCATTTTTTCTGAATATATTCAGGAAAAAACGCATACGCCCTTTTTGTCCAACCAAGTAAGCAAGTAAAGGAAATCTGCACTACAATGAAGTCTCACTGCCCCCCGGTCAAAAGGGACATCTGAAAAAAGTGTAAAATCCAGAAAGGCAGGACAGGCCATGGAGAAGAGGGAGCATTGTTATGCTGATGGGTGGGATGTGAATTGCCAACAGCCACTCTGGAGAAGTGTATAGTGTTTCCTGAAACACCAAAACACAAAGCAACGGAGCCTACGGCACTTCCACTTATGGTCCTATAGGTTAGGGAAATTAAAATCAAAAACACACAGCCACCCCAAAGTTTCAGACGGCTCTCTTTACAAGAACCTCGTCTACGGTACAAGTTAAATATCCCAGAAAGCGAAAAATGGATAAAGAAGTTGTGGTACGTACGTACAATGGAATATCACTCACCAATGAAATCTATGTCATCTGGCCCGTCGTGGCATAATGAGTGGATTCAGGTACGATGATTCTAAGTGAAATAAGTCACACAGAAAATGAAACATCATAAGATATCACTAATACACCGAATGTAATCTTGGCTACACATGAACTGAATTACAAAACAGAACAGGGTCTCAAATTTAGAAAACCAACTTATGTTTGCGTAAGGGGAAAGGTGAGTTGGAGTGCTGCATAAAACCAGAGTTAGAAATTACCACAGATACCATTCCATATGTCAAATACGTAATAGTCAAGACCTACCCCTTGCTCAACGAAATGGGCTAAACACCCTATATTCAACACCTAGTAATACACCTGACTAGTAAGAATCTTTAAACCCATGGATTTATATGTCTCCATAAGAGAATCAAGCGTGTGTACACCTGCATGAAGGCAGCAGAGAAAATCCGATAAATCCTATTATCAAAATGAATTACAAAAACAAAACACAATGACAGTGAAATAGAGAGCAATTCTTAAATAATTCATTCAGGGCTTGTGATGCAACCTGGATTTACCTCATCAAAACCCAGAGCTGAGTGAGACATAAGGTATGACACTTCGGGCTGATAGCATTGGTGAGGTTCGATGAGCAAATGCAGACCATTTGAAGTCATACTGCATGGTACCCATTCCATGGGTCCCAACTCTCAAGGTTTAAGCGATTCTTCCTTCAGCTAAAGCATGCATGGGAAACCCACAGTATGGTGCACCATGTGACCGGGAAACGTTTTCAAATGCATCTCAGTTTTTGTCCCCTTTTACTCGGGTTCACAATTCCAGACCCTTTACTAACACTCTCCCCACTTGGAGAGTCACTGCCTTTAACCTGCTGTTTCCACAGTTTGCAATTTCTGCACAAGATGTACAGGAATACGGAGAACCAATGAGAGACTAGCTGTAGGTGTCTGCACGGGCAAATTTAACGCTCATTTCCAACCAGGAAGAGGAATTAACCAAAGGCTCAGCATGCCGTGCCGGAACCAGATTAGGGCCTGAAGCAATCCTGCGGGTTTGCGGCCAGCTCACAAGAAAGCGATTTGAAGAAAGGAGCTCATTGGCACTGTAATTCACAAACCTGCAGAGTTATAAAAGACAGCTATCATCCAAAAATATATTGAAGGAAGGCTGCGAAGAGGACTTGAAAGCGGGGCAGAATTGCAGGAAAACGATTTCAGGGGGTAGACTGGAATTGCATTTAAAGCATAGGAAAAGAGGCAGCAGGTCGACAATGATGCACTTGGCCAAAAAGGGCGTATGCGTTTTTTCCTGTATATATTCAGGAAAAAACGCATACGCCCTTTTTGGCCAACCAAGCAAGCATGTTAAAGAAATCTGCACTACAATGAAGTCTCACTGCCCACCGGTCAAAAGGGCCATTTGAAAAATGTGTAAAATCCAGAAATGCAGCACAGGCCATAGAGAACAGGGAGCCTTGTTATGCTGATGGGTGGGATGCAAATTGCCAACAGACACTCTGGAGAAGTGTATGGTGTTTCCTGAAACACCAAAAAACAAAGCAACGGAGCCTACGGCACTTCCACTTATGGTCCTATAGCTTAGGGAAATTAAAATCAAAAACACACAGCCACCCCAAAGTTTCAGACGGCTCTGTTTACAAGAATCTCGTCTACGGTACAAGTTAAATATCCCAGAAAGCGAAAAATGGATAAAGAAGTTGTGGTACGTACATACAATGGAATATCACTCACCAATGAAATCTATGTCATCTGGCCCGTCGTGGCATAATGAGTGGATTCAGGTACGATGATTCTAAGTGAAATAAGTCCCACAGAAAATGAAACATCATAAGATATCACTAATACACCGAATGTAATCTTGGCTACACATGAAATGAATTACAAAACAGAACAGGGTGTCAAATTTAGAAAACCAACTTATGTTTGTGTAAGGGGAAAGGTGAGTTGGGGTGCTGCATAAAACCAGAGTTAGAAATTAGCACAGATACCATTCCATATGTCAAATACGTAATAGTCAAGACATAACCCTTGCTCAACGAAATGGGCTAAACACCCTATATTCAACGCCTAGGAATACACCTGACTAGAAAGAATCTTCAAACCCATGGATTTATATGTCTCCATAAGAGAATCAAACGTGTGTACAGCTGCATGAATGCAGCAGAGAAAATCCGATAAATCCTATTATCAAAATGAATTACAAAAACAAAACACAATGACAGTGAAATAGAGAGCAATTCTTAAATAATTCATTCAGGGCTTGTGATGCAACCTGGATTTACCTCATCAAAACCCAGAGCTGAGTGAGACATAAGGTTGGACACTTCGGGCTGATAGCATTGTTGAGGTTCAATGAGCAAATGCAGACAATTTGAAGTCATACGGCATGGTACCCATTCCATGGGTCCCAACTCTCCAGGTTTAAGCGATTCTTCCTTCAGCTAAAACATGCATGGGAAACCCACAGTATGGTGCACCGTGTCACAGGGAAACGTTTTCAAATGCATCTCAGTTTTCGTCCCCTTTTACTCGGGTTCACAATTCCAGACCCTTTACTAACACTCTCCCCTCTTGGAGAGTCAGTGCCTTTAAACTCCTGTTTGGCACAGTTTGCAATTTCTGCGCAAGATGAACAGGAATAGGGAGAACGAATGAGAGACTAGCTGTAGGTGTCTGCACGGGCTAATTTAACGCTCATATCCCACCAGGAAGCGGAATTAACCCAACGCTCAGCATGCCTTGCCAGAACCAGATTAGGGCCTGAAGCAATCCTGCGGCTTTTCGGCCAGCTCACAAGAAAGCGATTTGAAGAAAGGAGCTCAGGGGCACTGTAATTCACAAACCTGCAGAGTTATAAATAACACCTATCGTCCAAAAATATATTGAAGGAAGGCTGCGAAGAGGACTTGAAAGCGGGGCAGAATTGCAGGAAAACGATTTCAGGGGGTAGACAGGAATTGCATTTAAAGCATAGGAAAAGAGGCAGAACGTCGACAATGATGCACTTGGCCAAAACGGACGTATGCGTTTTTTCCTGAATATATTCAGGAAAAAACGCATACGTCCTTTTTGGCCAACCAAGCAAGCATGTTAAAGAAATCTGCACTACAATGAAGTCTCACTGCCCCCCGGTCAAAAGGGTCATCTGAAAAAAGTGTAAAATCCAGAAATGCAGCATAGGCCATGGAGAACAGGGAGCTTTGTTATGCTGATGGGTGGGATGTAAATTGCCAACAGCCACTCTGGAGAAGTGTATGGTGTTTCCTGAAACACCTAAAAAACAAAGCAACGGAGCCTACGGCACTTCCACTTATGGTCCTATAGCTTAGGGAATTTAAAGTCAAAAACACACAGGCACCCCAAAGTTACAGACGGCTCTGTTTACAAGAACCTCGTCTACGGTACAAGTTAAATATCCCAGAAAGGGAAAAATGTATAAAGAAGTTGTGGTACGTACGTACAATGGAATATCACTCACCAATGAAGTCTATGTCATCTGGCATGTCCTGGCATAATGAGTGGATTCAGGTACGATGATTCTAAGTGAAATAAGTCACACAGAAAATGATCATCATAAGATATCACTAATACACGGAATGTAATCTTGGCTACACATGAACTGAATTACAAAACAGAACAGGGTCTCACATTTAGAAAACCAACTTATGTTTGCTTAAGGGGAAAGGTGAGTTGGGTGCTGCATTAAACCAGAGATAGAAATTAGCACAGATACCATTCCATAAGTCAAATATGTAAGAGTCAAGACCTACCCCTTGCTCAACGAGATGGACTATACACCCCATATTCAACGCCTAGCATTACACCTTACTAGTAAGAATCTTCAAACCCATAGATTTATATGTCTCCCTAAGAGAATCAAGCGTGTGTACAGCTGCATGAATGCAGCAGAGAAAATCCGATAAATCCCATTATCAAAATTAATTACAAAAACAAAACACAATGACAGTGAAATAGAGAGCAATTCTTAAATAATTCATTCAGTGCTTGTGATGCAACCTGGATTTACCTCATCTACACACAGAGCTGAGTGAGACATAAGGTTGGACACTTCGGGCTGATAGTATTGATGAGGTTCGATGAGCAAATGCAGACCCTTTGAAGTCATACGTCATGGTACCTGTTCCATGGGTCCCAACTCTCCAGGTTTAAGGGATATTTCCTTCAGCTAAAACATGCATGGGAAACCCACAGTATGGTGCACCGTGTGACCGGGAAACGTTTTCAAATGCATGTTCGTTTTCGTCCGCTTTTTCTCGGGTTCACAATTTCAGACCCTTTACTAACAGTCTCCCCACTTGGACAGTCAGTGCCTTTATCTCCTGTTTGGCACACTTTGCAATTTCTGCGCAAGATGAACAGGAATAAGGAGAACTAATGAGAGAGTAGCTGTAGCTATGTGCACGGGCAAATTTAACTCTCATTTCCCACCAGGAAGAGGAATGAACCAAAGGCTCAGTGTGCCATGCTGGAACAAGATTAGGGCCTGAAGCAATCCTGCAGTTTTGCGGCCAGCTCAAAAGAAAGCTAGTTGAAAAAAAGAGCTCAGGGGCACTGTCATTCACAAACCTGCAGTTATCAATGACAGCTATCTTCCAAAAATATATTGAAGTAAGGCTGCAAAGCAGACGTGAAAGTGGGGCAGAATTGAAGGAAACCGATTTCAGGAGGTAGACAGTAATTGCATTTAAAGCATAGGAAAAGAGGCAGTACGTCGACAATGATGCACTTGGCCAAGAAGGGCATATGCGTTTTATCCAGGGCCCTCATTAAAGAGGGGAGGAGGCTCCCAGCACACTCCAATGGCCAACAGAGGGCCCATGTCACCAAGGCGACGTGTGCCACCCAGGCAAGAGTGACCTCATGTCAGAGGGCCCACCTCACAGAAGGGTGAGGTACCCAGCCAGGATCAGACTCTCACCAGAGGGCCCACATCACCAAGGGGATCGGATCCAGGCAGGAGTGGCCTCACACCAGTGTGGCCAAATAATAGAAAGGTGAGGAACCCAGAACATGTGGCCTAAACAAGAGGACCCACATCTCCAAGGGGCTGGAAGTGAGGCAGGAAGGAAGAGCCAGAAAACAGAGGACCCATAGAATAAAAAAGTGAGGAATCCCGCAGTTGGAACCTCCTAGCATGCGGCAAGGAGCAGCGAGGCTATGGGTTCCCAGCCAGTGTGAACTCACAACAGAGGGCCCTCATCATTAAACTGTGAACAACACAGCTGTTGGGACCACAGAACAGAAGGCCCACATTCCCATGGGGTTGGCATCCTGGCAGGAGTGTACTCGCACCACAGGGCACACATCAGAAAATTTTGGGAGCCCAGGAGATAGGGCCGGACGCCAAACGGCCCTAATTACAGAGGGGAACAGACTCCTAGCAGGCACCAACTCTCAACTGAGGGCACACGTCGCCAATGTGACGTGTGACAGCCAGGCAGGAATGACCTCACAGCCAAGGGCCTACGTCACAGAAGGGGGAGGAACCCAGCCAGGATAAGACTCCCACCAGAGGGCCCACATCACCAAGGGGATCAGAACCAGGCAGGAGTGGCCTCAAACCAGTATGGCCAAATCATAGAAAAGTGAAGAAACCAGAACATATGGCCTAAACCAGAGGACCCACATCAACAAGGGGCTCAGAGTGAGGCAGGCAGTAGGTGTCTCAAACAGAGGGCCCATAAAATAAAAAAGGTGGGGAATCCCGCAGTTGGAACCTCCCAGCAGGCGGCAAGGTACAGCGAGGCTATGGGATCCCGGCCGGTGTGAACTCACAACAGAGGGCCCTCATCACGAAACTGTGAACAACCCAGCAGTTGGGACAACAGAGCAGAAGGCCCACATTCCCATGTGGTTGGGAACCTGACAGGAGTGTCCTCCCACCAGAGGGCACACATCAGAAAAGTATGGGAGCCCAGGAGTTAGGGCCTGACACCAGAGTGTCCTCATCACCGAGAGGAGAATGCTGCCAGCATGCTCCAACTGCCGCCAGAGGGCCGACGTCACCAAGGCGGGGTGTGCCAGCCAGGCAGGAGTGACCTCAGGGCCGAGGGTCAACCTTACGGAACTGTGAGGAACCCAACCAGGATGAGACTCTCACCAGAGGGCCCACATCACCAAGGGGATGGGAACCAGGCAGGAGTGTTCTCACCACAGTGGTGCCACATCAATGAAAGGCGAGGAACCCACAACATGTGGCCTCAATCCAGAACACCCACATCAACAAGGGGCTCAGAGTGAGGGAGGCAGGAAGTGTCTCACAACACAGGGCCCATAGAAGAATAAAGGTAAGGAATCCTGCATTTGGAAGCTCCAAGCAGGTGGCCCAGAGCACCGAGTCTCTGGGATGCATGCCGGAGTGAACTCACAGCAGAGGGCCCACATCCTGACACTGTGAGCAACCCAGCCGTTGGCACCTCAGAACAGAAGTCCCAAATCCGCATGGGGATGGGAACCTGGAAGGAGTGACATTGCACCAGTGGGCTCACATCAGAAAATGTGCGGAGCCCAGCAGTTAGGGCCTGACGCAAGAGGGCCCTCATCACCTTGGAGAGGAGCGTACAAGAAGGCTCCAACTGCCACCAGAGGTCCGACGTCACCAAGGCAACGGGAGCAAGCCAGGCAGGAGTGGCCTCACACCAGTGTGGCCAAATCATAGAAAGGTGAGGAACCCAGAATATGTGGCCCAAACAAGCCGACCCACATCTCCAAGGGGCTGGGAGTGAGGCAGGCAGGAGGACCCTCAAAACAGAGGACCCATAGAATAAAAAATGTGAGGAATCCCGCAGTTGGATACTCCTAGCATGCGGCAAGGAGCAGCGAGGCTATGGGATCCCAGCCAGTGTGAACTCACAACAGAGGGCCCTCATCATGAAACTGTGAACAACACAGCTGTTGGGACCACAGAACAGAAGGCCCACATTCCCATGGGGTTGGTAACATGGCAGGAGTGTACTCGCACCACAGGGCACACATCAGAAAAGTTTGGGAGCCCAGGAGTTAGGGCCTGACTCCAGACAGCCCTAATTACCGAGGGGAGCAGACTCCTAGCAGGCACCAACTCCCAACTGAGGGCCCACGTCGCCAAGGTGACGTGCGTCAGCCAGGCAGGAGTGACCTCACAGCAGAGGGCCTACGTCACAGAAGGGGGAGGAACCCAGCCAGGATAAGACAATCACCAGAGGGCCCACATCACCAAGGGGATCAGAACCAGGCAGGAGTGGCCTCACACCAGTATGGCCAAATCATAGAAAAGTGAGGAACCCAGAACATATGGCCTAAACCAGAGGACCCATATCAACAAGGGGCTCAGAGTGAGGCAGGCAGGAGGTATCTCAAACAGAGGGCCCATAAAATAAAAAAGGTGGGGAATCCCGCAGTTGGAAGCTCCAAGCAGTTGTCCCAGAGCACCGAGGCTATGGGATCCATGCCGGATTGAACTCACAGCAGAGGGCCCACATCCTGACACTGTGAGCAACCCAGCCGTTGGCACCTCAGAACAGAAGGCCCAAATCCGCATGGGGATGGGAACCTGGCCGGAGTGTCCTCTCACCACTTAGCACGTATCAGAAAATATGGGTACCCAGCAGTTAGGGCCTGACACCAGAGTGTCCTCATCACCGAGAGGAGAAGGCTCCCAGCATGCTCCATCTGCGGCCAGAGGGCCGACGTCACCAAGGCGGTGTGTGCCAGCCCGGCAGGAGTGACCTCAGGGCAGAGGGCCAACCTTACGTAACTGTGAGGAACCCAACCAGGATGAGACTCTCACCAGAGGGCCCACATCACCAAGGGGATGGGAACCAGGCAGGAGTGTTCTGACCCCAGTGGGGCCACATCATTGAAAGGCGAGAAACCCACCACATGTGGCCTCAAACCAGAAGACCCACAACAACAAGGGGCTCAGAGTGAGGCAGGCAGGAAGTGTCTCACAACACACGGCCCATAGAAGAAAAAAGGTAAGGAATCCTGCAGTTGGAAGCTCCAAGCAGGTGGCCCAGAACACCGAGGATATGGGATGCATGCCGGAGTGAACTCACAGCAGAGGGCCCACATCCTGACACTGTGAGCAACCCACACGTTGGCACCTCAGAACAGAAGGCCCAAATCCGCATGGAGATGGGAATCTGGCAGGAGTGTCATCGCACCAGTGAGCACATATCAGAAAATGTGGGGAGCCCAGCAGTTAGGGCCTGACGCCAGAGGGCCCTCATCACCGATGGGAGGAGGCTCCCAGCACGCTCCAACTGCAACCAGAGGGCCCATGTGGCCAAGGCGACGTGTGCCAGCCAGGCAGGAGTGACCTCACAGCAGAGGACCCACCTCCCAGAAGTATGAGGAATCAAGCCAGGGTCCAACTCTCACCAGAGGGTCCACATCAACAAGAGGATGGGAACCAGTCACGAGTGTCCTCACACCAGTGGCGTCACATACCTAAAGGGTGAGGCAACCGGCACATGTTGCCTCAAACCAGAGGACCTACATCACCAAGGGACTTGGAGTGAGGCAGGCAGGAGGAGCCTCACAACAGAGGGCCCAAAGTATAAAAAAGGGGCGGAATCCAGCAGTTGGAACCTCCCAGCAGTCGGCCCAGAGCACAGAGGCTATGGGATCTAGGCCTGAGTGAACTAACACCAGAGAACCAACATCACGAAACTGTGAGCAACCCAGGCGTTGGGACCACTGAGCAGAAGGCCCACTTCCTCATGGGGATGGGAACCTTACAGGAGTGTCCTGGCATCACTGGGCTCAGTCAGAAAACGTGGGGTGCCCAGCAGTTAGAGCCTGATGCCAGAGGGCCCTCATCACCTAGGAGAGGAGGCTCCCAGCAGGCTCCAACTGCCACCAGATGGCCGGCGTCACCAAGGCAATGTGAGCAAGCCAGGCAGGAGTTACCTCACAGAAGAGGGCCCACCTCAAAGAAGGGTCAGGAACCCAGCAAGGATCAGACTTTCACCAGAGGGCCCACAACACCAAGGGGATGTGAACCAGGCAGGAGTGTCCTCACACCATTGGGGCCATATCATCGAAAGGTGAGGGACCCAACACACGTGGCCTCAAACCAGAGGACATACATCACCAAGGGTCTGCGAGGGAGGCAGGCAGGAGTAGCCTCAAAAGAGAGGGCCCATAGAATAAAAAAGGTGAGGTATCCCGCAGTTGGAACGTCCCAGCAGGTGGCAAGGAGCAGCGAGGCTATGGGTTCCTGGTCGGTGTGAACTCACAAAAGAGGGCCCTCATCATGAAACTGTGAACCCAGCCATTGTGTCCACAGAGCAGAAGGCCCCCATTTCCATGGGGTTGGGAACCTGGCAGGAGTGTACTCGCACCACAGGGCACACATCAGAAAAATTTGGGAGCCCAGGAGTTAGGGCCAGACGCCAGAGGGCCCTCATTACCGAAGGGAGGAAACTCCCAGCAGGCACCAAATCCCAACTGAGGGCCCACGTCGCCAAGGTGACGTGCGCCAGCCAGGCAGGAGTGACCTCACAGCAGAGGGCAAACGTCACAGAAGGGAGAGGAACCCAGCCAGGATAAGACTGTCACCAGAGGGCCCACATCACCAAGGGGATCGGAACCAGGCAGAAGTATCCTCACACCAGTTTGGCCAAATAATGGAAAGGTGAGGAACCCAGAACATGTGGCCTAAACCACAGGAACCACATCTCCAAGGTGCTCAGAGTGAGGCAGGCAGGAGTAGCCTAACAACACAGGGAACATAGATCAAAAAATGTGAGGAATCCAGCAGTTGGAACGTCCCAGCAGGCGGCCAGGAGCAGCGAGGCAATGGGATCCTTTCTGGAATGAACTCACACCAGAGGGCCCTCATCATTAAACTGTGAGCGACCCAACCGTTGGGACCTCACAGCAGAAGGCGCACATCCACATGGGGATGGGAACCCGGCAGGAGTGTCATCGCACAAGTGGGCAAACATCAGAAGAAATGGGGAGCCCAGCAGTTATTGACTGATGCCACAGGGCCCTCATCACCGAGGGGAGGAGACTCCCAGCAAGCTCCAACTGCCACCAGAGGGCCGACGTCTCCAAGGCAACGGGAACAAGCCAGGCAGGTGTGACCTCAGAGCAGAGGGACCACCTCACAGAAAGGTGACGAAACCAGCCAGGATCAGACTCTCACCAGACAGCCCACATCACCAAGGGGATATGAACCAGGCAGGAGTGTCCTCACACCAGTGGGTCCACATCTTTAATAGGTGAGTAAACTGGCACATGTGGCCTCAAACCAGAGGACACACATCACCAATGGGCTGGGAGTGAGGCAGGTGTCTGGACGGGCACATTTAACTCTCATTTCCCACCAGGAAGAGGAATTAACCAAACGCTCAGCGTGCCGTGCCGGAACCAGATTACGGCCTGAAGCAAACCTGCGGTTTTGTGGCCAGCTTACAAGGAAGCGAGTTAAGAAAGGAAATCAGGGACACTGTAATTCACAAACCTGCAGAGTTATAAATGACAACTATTGTCAAAAATATATTGAAGTAAGGCTGCAAAGAAGACTTGAAAACACGGCAGAATTCCAGGAATCAGATTTCAGGAGGTAGATTTGAATTGCATTTAAAGCATATGAAAAGCAGCAGATCTTTGACAGTGATGTACTTGGACAAAAAGAGCGTATGCATTTTTTCGTGAATATATTCAGGAAAAAACACATACGCCCTTTTTGGTCAACCAAGCACTCGAGCAATGGAAATCCGCACTACAATGAAGTCTCTTTTCCCATTCGTCAAAA
This sequence comes from Delphinapterus leucas, assembly GCF_059928025.1. Lineage (NCBI taxonomy): Eukaryota > Metazoa > Chordata > Mammalia > Artiodactyla > Monodontidae > Delphinapterus > Delphinapterus leucas. The sequence continues at coordinate 792,886 of NW_028322272.1, read as the reverse complement.
GGGCCATCTGAAAAAAGTGTAAAAACGAGAAACACAGGATAGGCCATGGAGAACAGGGAGCCTTGTTATGCTGATGGGTGGGATGTAAATTGCCAACAGACACTCTGGAGATGTTTATGGTGTATCCTGAAACATCTAAAAAACAAAGCTACAGAGCCTAGGGCACTTCCACTTATGGTCCTATAGCTTAGGAAAATTAAAATCAACAAGACACAGCCAACACAAAATTTAGGGCTGCTGTGTTTACAAGAACCTTGAGTCCAGTACAAATTAAATATCCCAGAAAGAAAAAAATGGATAAAGAAGTTGTGCTACTTACGTACAACGGAATATCACTCAGCAATGAAATCAATGTCATCAGGCCTGTAGCAGCAAATTGAGTGGATTTAAGCACGATGACTCTAAGAGAAATATGTCACACAGAGAAAGACAGTAATCATAAGATATCACTAATAGAGGGAGTGTAAACTTGGCTCCACATGAACTGAATTACAAAACCGAACAGTGTCTCACATTTAGCTAAAAAACTTATGCTTGCTTAAGGGGAAAGTTGAGTTGGGGTGCTGTATAAAACCAGAGATTGAAATTAGCACAGATACCTTTCCATAAGCCAAATATGTAATAGACAAGACCTACTCCTTGCTCAACGAAATAGACTCATCCATGCTGTATCATCTCACACCTGTTAGAATGGGCATCATCAGAAAATCTACAAACAACAAATGCTGGAAAGGGTGTGGAGATAAGGAACCCTCTTCCACTATTGTTGGGAATGTAAATAGATACAGTCACTGTGGAGAACATTATGGAGTTTCTTATAAAACTAAAAATAGAATTACCATATGATACAGCAATCCCACTACTGGGCATATACCCAGACAAAACCAAAAATCAAAAAGAGACATTCACCGCAATGTTCATTGCATCACTATTTACAATATCCAGGTAATGGAAGCAACCTAAATGCCCAGACAGACGAATGCATAAAGATGTGGTACATATATAAAATGGAATATTACTAAGCCATAAAAAGGAATGAAATTGGATCATTTGTAGAGACGTTGATGGATCTAGAGACTGTCATACAGAGTGAAGTAAGTCAGAAAGAGAAAAACAAAACAAATCTTGTATATTAATGCATATATGTGGAACCTAGAAAAATTGTACAGATGAACCGTTTTGCAAGACAGAAATAGAGCAACAGATGTAGACAACAAACGTATGGACACCAAGGGGGGAGAGCGGTTGGGGGGGTGGTGGTGGGAGGAGTTGAGTGATTGGGATTGGCATGTATACATTTATATGTATAAAATAGATAACCAATAAGAACCTGCTGTATAAAAAATAAAATAAAATTCAAAATTAAAAAAATAAAATTAAAAAAAGTAAAACAGAAAAAATATTCTTCCCTTCACATACATGTATTAATATGAATAAATTATTTCCATGCTTATATCTGTAAATACAAAAAAGAGGAATAAAATCTACCTTGAACCAAAAACGGAAAAACGAAAAAAAATCAGAACCCACCATTTACACAGAGGAAAACCGTATCAGGGCACTTGCTCCAGTTGTAAACCATTCTGAAGTTGGTCAGTGGTGGGGAATCATCTCCCATTCAGCCAGCAGGCCCCACGCAACAAGCGTCCTCTTTGCAAAGCTGGGGGACCATGCCGAGGCATCTGTGAGTAAACGTGGGCCGAACCCCAGGCCAGCTGCTGCTGAAATGTTCCCACCCTTCCCAGGTAAAACACCTGAATATGTACAAGGACTTGAAAGCCTAGAGGAAGGGCCATGGAGCCACACGAGTGACAGCATGCCGGCCGACTTGGTGCCTGCAGGCCAGCCAGGATGGCCCTGGCCCTGGGTGCTCTTCTGGAAGCTTTCCATTTCCCTGCCTGAGATACCCCTCCTGTCCTCGCCCCCACTGCTTTCTTCCTTCCTCACCTCTGCCCAGGAAGAAATTCCAGCGGCAGGTATGGGTGTCACATCCTCTTCTTTAGCAGGTGGCATCTTGGCAACTGCTGCAGAAAGTCCAGCAGAACCCCACTCACACTGGGCCACCCACAAAGCCGTGGCCTCTCACTCCGTCCCACCAGCCCAGCCCCGAGACTGTTGACAGGGCAGAGAAAATGGCGTCAGGCACAGCCATTTTATATGTGTGTTTATATCGATCTCAACCTAGGCACACCTGGGGAGGGCTGGCCGGCACGGTCAGGCTGCCCAGGTCAGCCAATCATCACCCCTCAGGGTCTCACAATTGCAGAAAATGGAAATTGCTGAATCAGCCAGGTCCAAGGAACAGGTGTGGGCTCTTGAGAGTCAGGATAGACAAGGGGTTGTAGCTCCGGCTTGTTTTCTAATCATTTTAACTGGCCCATGAGTGGGAGACAACTTCAAGAAAACCCTCTCCTAATGAGAGGACCCCAGGAGTCAGGGAGAGGAGGGGTGGGTGGTGGGTGGAGACAGAGGCCTGGTGCCCCGGGTGCAGTGGAAGTCTCTGGAAGACCAGGTGGAGGGAGGCCGCACAGAGTGATGCCCAGGGTCACAGACCTGACGGAGGTGCTATTTGTTAGTTCAAGTCCTGCTCTGAGGTGCTCTGTGTCAGATCTGAGCGACAGGTGAGCTGGGAGTGCTCTGCAATGTGGGCTATGTGCACGGTTCCTGTGTGCCCAGCCTTGCCACGGTACCTGCAAGGGTAGCTCTGTATCCTGGGAGGGGCCTGACCACGAGAGCCCCATGGGCTGCAGGGGACCTGCGCAGGGAACCCCATATCCTGGGAGGGGCCTGAACACGAGAGCCCCGTGGGCTGGCGTGGGGTGGGGTACCTGCCCAGGTGAGCTTCATATCCTGGGATTGGCCTGACCTCGAGAGCCCCATGGGCTGCTGGAGTCCTGGTAAAGGATGTCAGGACAGTCAGTGAAGCCACCGAGGATATACCTCCAGTAGTTCCTAAATCCTACACCCTGCTGGTCATTCTACCAACCACCAGGACTTGGTATTCTGTATTAGTCTTGAATGATGCCTTCTTTTGTATTCCATTAGTCCGAGAGTCACAAAAAATTTTGGCTTGTGAGTGGCAGGACTCAACATACAACTAAAACAATACTTCCGGGCCGTCTTGCCCCAAGGGTTCAAAAATTCCCACACCACCTTTGGGGAAAGCTCAGCTAAAGACCTAAAAGCTCTACCTCTGGAAAAGGAAACAGTCCTTCAATATGCAGACGACATTCTGATCGCCAGCCCTACTAAGGAGACCTCTGAACTACCAAGCCAATAGAGGATAGAAGTTGTCCAAGAAAAAGCTCAAATATCACAGACTACGGTGACCTGCCTGGGCTTCATTCTCACAGAAGGTCGGAGAAGCACATCCCAGGAAAGGGAAGAAACAATTTATAGCCTTACCCCTTTCTAAAACTAGAAGACAGCTTAGGGGTTCCTGGGGAGGCCAGGGTTTGCTGCTTCTGGATCCCTAACTACAGTCTACTAGCTGGGCCTCTATATGAAACACTGAAAGGAAAAGATGATGATCCTTTTGAATAGAATCCAGAAGTGGCCTTTCAAGAATGGAAAGAGCAGTCAATTCAGACCCTTGCCCTGGAACTCCCTAATTTAGCTAAACCCTTTGACCTTTACATTCCTGGTGAAAGGTGAATCGCCATTGGAGTATTAGTGCAAAAACTGAGACCACTTGAAATGGAACAATGCAAGAATGCCATATAGGTAGGATAAACTACGGTCACCATGGAGCTTGGCCCACCGCCACATCTGCCCAAGATACTGGCGGTATCTAAAAACCTGGAAATCAGCAGCCCAAAAGGCCACCTCCCTCTTAAGGGAAAAGGACCCCACGTGGTGATCCTAACCCCCAACCATGCCCTGAAGTTGCAGGGTTTGCTCCGTGGGCACACTGACCTCGAGTGAGGAGGCCCTCCAACTCCAACCTCCAGAGAGATAACCAGGGGCAACGGGGCACCATGACAACTCATGTGACCATCACTTGACCTGGAGTTTCTCTCATAAAACAACAAGAGTGTGTCCCAAAAGAGTAGACTACTGCTTGCAGGACTTACTGCACCCAGAGGGGAGCTAATAATCTTGGCGGGGGAACCGAATATCACGCTGTCACCATAGAAAAGCCTAGAAACACCGTGATGATGGTGGCCAATAAGACCGGCTGGACTCCTGTTTACTTCAAAAGGCTGTTGACTCAGTGGCCATCATGGTCCTTCATCACCACTGACCCTGGGCTGTCTGGGAGTTGAGCGGGCAGGGTCCTGACACCTGGTGCTGTTTTTACGTTAATTCAGGGGCCTAATTGAAGAAAGCGCAGACTACTGGTCAGAGCATCTAGGCTGGCAGAAACGGTCAGCCTAAGGTGACAAAATAAATGTGGGGCGGGGTGAAACTGGACCTCACAGCATCACTGCACATCTCCTTCCTGGACCCTTAACGGTCATTAGAATCTATAACACTTCCAATACTGGTGCTCAGGCGGACGAGCAGGGAGGCAGCAGCCCTGGGGACAATCAACGTCACCTGGAGGCTGCTGGGGAGAAGTTCTGACCCTCGCCCACGAGTATGAGTGCTCTTAACTCAGCACTCAGCAGTTACAGATGAAGGGTCTGCACCCTCAGCACTCCAAGAATGAGGAAGGGGACAAAAGGCAGAAGCGGGGTTTGTCCCAGGCAAAGCCCCTTAAAAATCCCTGGGAGATAAAAATAGAATCTGGGCAATAAAATAAAGTCTAACCTTTTTATCCTTTGTGCTTTGTCTAATTTCACGTGCTCCTAGGGTCCCGCATACAGAGGTTCCACACCTGGCACTTCAGACCAGATTTTCTAGTGCAGAATGGCTGGGTCGACACATCAGATCCTGGGGCCCAGGGCAGACTCCGTGATATAGAGCCTGAGCTGCAGCCAACCGGGCCCTCGAGAGAGCTCTGCCCCCTCCCTCCCACTGACTCTGACAGGATCTCTACACAGCAGCCCAGCCCACAGCCCACAGGGTAGCACATGCTCTCACCTCTCCATTCTCTGATCAAAATATAAAGTTTCCTTTGCTTCTGAACAAAACTCAGTCTCGATCTGTTGGCTCCAAAGACACCGGGCAGGGGGACACTTGTTGGGGTCCACTCTGGAGGATCAGTAACAGAAATTGAGAACCTTGTAACTTCAATGAACAGATGTGTGAGCCAAACTGTAATTAACATAGAACAGTGTATAAGGCTCGGGTAAAATAAGATGTTTCCATTTGATATTTCCATCAATTTATTATAAGCAAGTTCACTGAAAAGGTTTGTCTTATTTGTCAGGTCAATATTAGAGAAACGAAATGATTTCTTTCCAAGGATGTACATTTAATAATCTTGGTTAAAGCTTCAATCTTGTTTTAAATGCTTTTCCATTGAAAATGATACCTCTCTTTCAGCTCCCCCATTTCTGAGAAGTATAAAATCTTATAATTTATGATTACCAAAGGGGAAAGGTGGGAGGAGGGATAAATTAACAGTTTGGGATTAACACATACACACTGCTATGTATATAATCAATCATCAACAAGGAACTACTGTATAGCACAGGGAACTACACTCAATATTTTGCAATAACCTATAAGGGGAAATAATCTGAAAAAGAATAGATATTTTTATTGACATCATCTATCAATGACAGTTAAAATGGAACCTAAGGGAAGCCGTTGGTGAGTGCTTCTGACCCTGAAGATTTCAGTCATCTAAAGTTTGGACTCTGCCTACTTCCCAAGGCCCTTAATGAACATATGTGTAGCCATAGCTTAAAAAATTCCCCAGTTTGGGTTGCAGAGAGACACTGATTTTGAAAAAGCCCTGGTGGTCTCCTCACATGAATGGGATCCTTCCTACAGCTAAAACATGCCTGTCACACCCAGAGGATGGTATACCGTCTGATCGGGAAGAGTTTGGAAAAGGCATCTCATCTCCTCATCTCCTGGTGCTCGGATTCACCCCTCCAGCGTCTTTAGGAACAGTCTCCCCACTTGGAGATGTCAGCACTGTCAACATCCTGTTGTGTACAGTTTGGAATTTGTCCAGAGGATGAAGCGGAAGGAGGAGGAACAATGAGAGACAAGTCCTAGGTTCTCGGACAGCCACATGTCACTTTAATTTCCAATCAGAAAGACGAATTGACCAAAGGCTAGGGTTGCCCATGGAAACAGAATAGGCCTTGAGGAAATCCCGCTGCTTTGTGGCCAGTTCCCATAAACACAAGTTGAACAATGGAACTCAGGGGCACTAAAATTCACGAAACTGCAGAGTTGAAAATATCTATCACTAAAAAATGACTTGAGGATAGTCAGAGAAAAGGACTTGTAAGCAAGGGAGAATGGCAGGAAAGGGATTGGAAGAGGTAGAAAGGACTCGCCATTAAGCACAAGAAAAGGGGCTGAACATTTGCAACTTTGCACTTGGTCAAAAAGGGTGTATGCATCTCTTTCTGTATATATTCAAGAAAAGGGCATACACTTTTTTAGCCAACCAAACAGGTGGGCACTGGAAATCAATACTACAAAAGATATCACTTCACATCAGTCAGAAGAGCCGTCCTCATAAAGTGTAAACACCAGAAATGCAGGACAAGAAAGGAGAAAAGGGAGCCCTGTGAGGCTTATAGTGGAAATGTATATTGCCAACGGTCACTCTGGATAAGTGTATTGTGTTTACTAAAGCATCTAAAAAATGAGCTACAGAGCACAGGGCACTTGCACTCATGGACGTGTATCTTGGGAAAAACAAAAATCGAGAGGACACAGGCACCCCAATGTTTACCGCCTTTCTGTTTAAAAGAACCTCGACTAGGATATAACTTAAATGTCTCTGGAGGGAAAAAATGGATAGAGATGTGGTACTTATGTAGAGTGGAATATTACTCAGCCTGGAAATCAATGAAATATGGCCATTTGTAACAACTCCAGAGGAGTTACGTATGATCATTCGAAGTCACATAATTCAAAAGAAAAAGACACATATCATAAGATATCATTTAAAGCAACATAAGATATCACTAATACACGGAATGTAAACTTGGGGACACATGAATGGAACTACAAAACAGAACGGGGCCTCAAATTTAGAAAACCAACATATGCTTGCTTAAGGGGAAAGGTGAGTTCGGGTGCTGAATAAAACCAGAGATTGAAATTAGCACAGATACTGTTCCATAAGCCAAATATGTAATAGAAAAGACCTACTTTTTGGTCAACGAAATGACTCAACACCCCATATTCACCACCTAGGAATATACCTGACTAGTAAGAGTCTTAAAACGTATGGATTTATATGTCTCCGTAAGAGAATCAAGCGTGTGTAGAGCGACATAAACGCAGCAGTGAAAATCAGCTAAATCATATTTTCAAAATAAATTTCAAAAACATAACAAAATGGCAGTGAAATAGAGAGCAATTCTTAAAAAATTCTTTCAGGGCTTGTGATGCAACCTGGATTTAACACATCTACACCCACAGCTGGATGAGACATAAGGCTGGACACTCCGAGCTGATAGCATTGGTGAGGTTCTGTGAGCAAATGCAGACCATTTGAAGTCATACAGCATTTTACCCATTCCATGGGTTTCAACTCTCCAGGTTTAAGGGATTCTTCCTTCAGCTAAAACGTGCATGGGAAACCCAGTGTATGGTCCGGCCATGTGATTGGGAAACGTTTTTAAATGCATCTCAGTTTTCGTCCCCTGGTACTCGGGTTCACCATTCCAGATGCTTTACTAACACTCTCCCCACTTGGAGAGTCAGTGTCTTTAACCTCCTGTCTGGCTCAGTTTGCAATTTACACAGAAGATGTACAGGAATAGGGAGAACCAATGAGAGATTAGCTGTAGGTGTCTGCATGGGCAAATGTAATGCTCATTTCCCACCAGGAAGGAGAATTAAACAAACGGTCAGCGTGCAATGCCGGAACAAGATTAGGGCCAGAAGCAATCCTATGGTTTTGCAGCCAGCTCAAAAGAAAACGAGTTGAAGAAACGAGCTCAGGGGCACTGTAATTCACAAACATGCAGAGTTATAAATGACAGCTATCGTCCAAAAATATATTGAAGTAAGGATGCGAAGAGGACTTGAAAGTGGGGCAGAATTGCAGGAAACCGATATCAGGAGTTAGATTGAAAATGCATTTAAAGCATAGGAAAAGAGGCAGAAGGTTGACAATGATGCACTTGGCTAAAAAGGGCGTATTCGTTTTTTCCTGAATATAGTCAGGAAAAAACGCATACACGCTTTTTGGCCAACCAAGCAAGCTTGCAAAGGAAATCTGCACTACAATGAAGTCTCACTTCCCCCTGGTCATAAGGGCCATCTGAAAAAACTGTAAAATCCAGAAAGACAGGACAGGCCATGGAGAAAACGGAGCCTTGTTATGCTGATGGGTGGGATGTAAATTGCCAACAGCCACTCTGGAGAAGTGTATGGCGTTTCCTGAAACACCTAAAAAAGAAAGGAACTGAGCCCAGTGCACTTCCACATATGGTCTTTTAGCTTAGAGAAATTAAAATCAGAAAGACGCAGCCACCACAAACTTTGGGAAAGCACTGTTTAGAACCTTGTCTACCCTACAAGTTAAATATCCCAGAGAGCAAAAAAGGGATAAAGAAGTTGTAGTACTTACGTAAAATGGAATATCACTCAGCAAGGAAATCTATGTCATCAGGCCCAAAGCAGCATAAGGACTGGATTCAGGTACGATGTCTCTAAGTGAAATAAATCACACAGATAAAGAAACCTCATAAGATGTCACTAATACACGGAATGTACACTTGGCTACACATGAACTGAAATACAAAACAGAACAGGATCTCAAATTTAGAAAACCAACTTATGCTTGCTCATGGGGAAAGGTGAGTTGGGGTGCTGCATAAAAACAGAGATTGAAATTAGCACAGATACCGTTCCATAAGCCAAACACGTAATAGACAAGACCTACTCCTTGCTCAACGAAATGCACTAAATACCCTATATTCAACGCCTAGGAATACACCTGACTAGTAAGAATCTTCAAACCCATGGATTTATATGTCTCCATAAGAGAATCAAGCGTGTGTACAGCTGCATGAAGGCAGCAGAGAAAATCCGATAAATCCTATTATCAAAATGAATTACAAAAACAAAACACAATGACAGTGAAATAGAGAGCAATTCTTAAATAATTCATTCAGGGCTTGTGATGCAACCTGGATTTACCTCATCAAAACCCAGAGCTGAGTGAGACATAAGGTTGGACACATCGGGCTGATAGCATTGGTGAGGTTCGATGAGCAAATGCAGACCATTTGAAGTCATAATACATAGTACACATTCAATGGGTCCAAACTCTCCAGGTTTAAGCGATTCTTCCTTCAGCTAAAGCATGCATGGGAAACCCACAGTATGGTGCACCGTGTGACCGGGAAACGTTTTCAAATGCATCTCAGTTTTCGTCCCCTTTTACTCGGGTTCATAATTCCAGACCCTTTACTAACACTCTACCCACTTGGAGAGTCAGTGCCTTTAACCTCCTGTTTGGCACAGTTTGCAATTTCTGCGCAAGATGAACAGGAATAGGGAGAACCAATGAGAGACTAGCTGTAGGTGTCTGCACGGGCAAATTTAACGCTCATTTTCAACCAGGAAGAGGAATTAACCAAAGGCTCAGCATGCCGTGCAGGAACCAGATTAGGGCCTGAAGCAATCCTGCGGGTTTGCGGCCAGCTCACAAGAAAGCGATTTGAAGAAAGGAGCTCAGGGGCACTGTAATTCACAAACCTGCAGAGTTATTAGTGACAGCTATCGTCCGAAAATATATTGAAGGAAGGCTGCGAAGAGGACTTGAAAGCGGGGCAGAATTGCAGGAAAACGATTTCAGGGGGTAGACAGGAATTGCATTTAAAGCATAGGAAAAGATGCAGAACGTCGACAATGATGCACTTGGCCAAAAAGGGCGTATGCGTTTTTTCCTGAATATATTCAGGAAAAAACGCATACGCCCTTTTTGGCCAACCAAGCAAGCATGTTAAAGAAATCTGCACTACAATGAAGTCTCACTGCCCCCCGGTCAAAAGGGCCATCTGAAAAAAGTGTAAAATCCAGAAATGCAGCACAGGCCATGGAGAACAGGGAGCCTTGTTATGCTGATCGGTGGGATGCAAATTGCCAACAGCCACTCTGGAGATGTGTATGGTGTTTCCTGAAACACCTAAAAAACAAAGCAACGGAGCCTACGGCACTTCCACTTATGGTCCTATAGCTTAGGGAAATTAAAATCAAAAACACACAGCCACCCCAAAGTTTCAGACGGCTCTGTTTACAAGAACCTCGTCTACGGTACAAGTTAAATATCCCAGAAAGCGAAAAATGGATAAAGAAGTTGTGGTACGTACGTACAATGTAATATCACTCACCAATGAAATCTACGTCATCTGGCCCGTCGTGGCATAATGAGTGGATTCAGGTACGATGATTCTAAGTGAAATAAGTCACACAGAAAATGAAACATCATAAGATATCACTAATACACCGAATGTAATCTTGGCTACATATGAACTGAATTACAAAACGGAACAGGGTCTCAAATTTAGAAAACCAACTTATGTTTGCTTAAGGGGAAAGGTGAGTTGGGGTGCTGCATAAAACCCGAGATAGAAATTAGCACAGATACCATTCCATACGTCAAATATGTAATAGTCAAGACCTACCCCTTGCTCAACGAAATGGGCTAAACACCCTATATTCAACACCTAGGAATACACCTGACTAGTAAGAATCTTCAAACCCATGGATTTATATGTCTCCGTAAGAGAATCAAGCGTGTGTACAGCTGCATGAAGGCAGCAGAGAAAATCCGATAAATCCTATTATCAAAATGAATTACAAAAACAAAACACAAAGATAGTGAAATAGAGAGCAATTCTTAAATAATTCATTCAGGGCTTGTGATCCAACCTGGATTTACCTCATCAAAACCCACAGCTGAGTGAGACATAGGGTTGGACACTTCGGGCTGATAGCATTGGTTAGGTTCGATGAGCAAATGCAGACCATTTGAAGTCATAATGCATGGTACCCATTCCATGGGTCCCAACTCTCAAGGTTTAAGTGATTCTTCCTTCAGCTAAAGCATGCATGGGAAACCCACAGTATGGTGCACCATGTGACCGGGAAACGTTTTCAAATGCATCTCAGTTTTCGACCCCTTTTACACGGGTTCACAATTCCAGACCCTTTACTAACACTCTCCCCACTTGGAGAGTCAGTGCCTTTAAACTCCTGTTTGGCACAGTTTGCAATTTCTGCGCAAGATGAACAGGAATAGGGAGAACCAATGAGAGACTAGCTGTAGGTGTCTGCACGGGCAAATTTAACGCTCATTTCCAACCAGGAAGAGGAATTAACCAAAGGCTCAGCATGCCGTGCAGGAACCAGATTAGGGCCTGAAGCAATCTTGCGGGTTTGCGGCCAGCTCACAAGAAAGCGATTTGAAGAAAGGAGCTCAGGGGCACTGTAATTCACAAACCTGCAGAGTTATAAATGACAGCTATCGTCCGAAAATATATTGAAGGAAGGCTGAGAAGAGGACTTGAAAGCGGGGCAGAATTGCAGGAAAACGATTTCAGGGGGTAGACTGGAATTGCATTTAAAGCATAGGAAAAGAGGCAGAACGCCGAGAATGATGCACTTGGCAAAAAGGGCGTATGCATTTTTTCCTGAATATAACGCATACGCACTTTTTGGCCAACCAAGCAAGCATGTTAAAGAAATCTGCACTACAGTGAAGTCTCACTGCTCCACGGTCAAAAGGGCCATCTGAAAAAAGTGTAAAATCCAGAAATGCAGCACAGGCCATGGAGAACAGGGAGCCTTGTTATGCTGATGGGTGGGATGTAAATTGCCAAGAGCCACTCTGGAGAAGTGTATGGTGTTTCCTGAAACACCTAAAAAACAAAGCAACGGAGCCTACGGCACTTCCACTTATGGTCCTATAGCTTAGGGAAATTAAAATCAAAAACACAGTGTACCCCAAAGCTTCAGACGGCTCTGTTTACAAGAACCTCGTCTACGGTACAAGTTAAATATCCCAGAAAGCGAAAAATGGATAAAGAAGTTGTGGTACGTACGTACAATGGAATATCATTCCTCAATGAAATCTATGTCATCAGGCCCGTCGCGGCATAATGAGTGGATTCAGGTACCATGATTCTAAGGGAAAAACGTCACACAGAAAATGAAACATCATAAGATATCACTAATACACGGAATGTATACTTGGCTACACATGAACTGAATTACAAAACAGAACAGGGTCTCAAATTTAGAAAACCAACTTATGTTTGCTTAAGGGGAAAGGTGAGTTGGGGTGCTGCATAAAACCAGAGACAGAAATTATCACAGATACCTTTCCATAAGCCAAATATGTAACAGTCAAGACCTACCCCTTGCTCAACGAAATGGACTAAACACGCCATATTCAACGCCTAGGAATACACCTGACTAGTAAGAATCTTCAAACCCATGGATTTATATGTCTCCAGAAGAGAATGAAGCCTGTGTACAGCGGCATGAATGCAGCAGAGAAAATCCGATAAATCCCATTATCAAAATGAATTACAAAAACAAAACACAAGGACAGTGAAATAGAGAGCAATTCTTAAATAATTCATTCAGGGCTTGTGATGCAACCTGGATTTACCACATCTACATCCAGAGCTGAGTGAGAAATAAGGTTGGGCACTTCAGGCTTATAGCATTGGTGAGGTTCGATGAACAAATGCAGATCCTTTGAAGGCATACTGCATGGTACCCAATCCATGGGTCCCAACTCTCCAGGTTTAAGGGATTCTTCCTTCAGCTAATACATGCATGGGAAACCCACAGTATGGTGCACCGTGTGACCGGGAAACGTTTTCAAATGCATCGCAGTTTTCGTCCCCTTTTACTCGGGTTCAGCATTCCAGACCCTTTACTAACACTCTCCCTACTTGTAGAGTCAGTGCTTTAACCTCCTGTTTGGCACAGTTTGCAATTTCTGCGCAAGATGAACAGGAATAGGGAGAACCAATGAGAGACGAGCTGTAGGTGTCTGCACGGGCAAATTTAACGCTCATTTCCCACCAGGAACAGGAATTAAGCAAAAGCTCAGCATGCCCTGCCGGAACCAGATTAGGGCCTGAAGCAATCTGGCGGGTTTGCGGCCAGCTCACAAGATAGCGAGTTGAAGAAAGCAGCTCAGGGGCACTGTAACTCACAAACCTGCAGAGTTATAAATGACAGCTATCGTCCAAAAATATATTGAAGGAAGGCTGCGAAGAGGACTTGAAAGCGGGGCAGAATTGCAGGAAAACGATTTCAGGGGGTAGACTGGAATTGCATTTAAAACATAGGAAAAGAGGCAGAACTTCGACAATGATGCACTTGGCCAAAAAGGGCGTATGCGTTTTTTCCTGAATATATTCAGGGAAAAACGCATACGGCCTTTTTGTCCAACCAAGCAAGCATGTTAAAGAAATCTGCACTACAGTGAAGTCTCACTGCCCCCCAGTCAAAAGGGCCATCTGAAAAAAGTGTAAAATCCACAAATGCAGCACAGGCCATGGAGAACAGGGAGCCTTGTTATGCTGATGGGTGGGATGTAAATTGCCAACAGCCACTCTGGAGAAGTGTATGGTGTTTCCTGAAACACCTTAAACACAAAGCAACGGAGCCTACGGCACTTCCACTTATGGTCCTATAGCTTAGGGAAATTAAAATCAAAAACACACAGCACCCCAAAGTTTCAGACGGCTCTGTTTACAAGAACCTCATCTACGGTACAAGTTAAATATCCCAGAAAGCGAAAAATGGATAAAGAAGTTGTGGTACGTACGTACAATGGAATATCACTCACCAATGAAATCTATGTCATTAGGCCCGTCGCGGCATAATGAGTGGATTCAGGTATGATGATTGTAAGTGAAATAAGTCACACAGAAAATGAAATATCATAAGATACCACTAATACACCGAATGTAATCTTGGCTACACATGAACTGAATTACAAAACAGAACAGGGTCTCAAATTTAGAAAACCAACTTATGTTTGCGTAAGGGGAAAGGTGAGTTGGGTGCTGCATAAAACCAGAGATAGAAATTAGCACAGATACCATTCCATATGTCAAATACGTAATAGTCAAGACCTACCCCTTGCTCAACGAAATGGGCTAAACACCCTATATTCAACGCCTAGGAATACACCTGACTAGTAAGAATCTTCAAACCCATGGATTTATATGTCTCCATAAGAGAATCCAGCGTGTGCACAGCTGCATGAAGGCAGCAGAGAAAATCCGATAAATCCTATTATCAAAATAAATTACAAAAACAAAACACAATGACAGTGAAATAGAGAGCAATTCTTAAATAATTCATTCAGGGCTTGTGATGCAACGTGGATTTACCTCATCAAAACCCAGAGCTGAGTGAGACATAAGGTTGGACACTTCGGGCTGATAGCATTGGTGAGGTTCGATGAGCAAATGCAGACCATTTGAAGTCATACTGCATGGTACCCATTCCATGGGTCCCAACTCTCCAGGTTTAAGTGATTCTTCCTTCAGCTAAAGCATGCATGGGAAACCCACAGTATGGTGCACCATGTGACCGGGAAACGTTTTCAAATGCATCTCAGTTTTTGTCCCCTTTTACTCGGGTTCACAATTCCAGAACCTTTAATAACACTCTCCCCACTTGGAGAGTCAGTGCCTTTAACCTGCTGTTTGGCACAGTTTGCAATTTCTGCGCAAGATGAACAGGAATAGGGAGAACCAATGAGAGACTAGCTGTAGGTGTCTGCACGGGCAAATTTAACGCTCATTTCCCACCAGGAAGAGGAATTAACCAAGCGATCAGCATGCCGTGCCGGAACCAGATTAGGGCCTGAATCAATCCTGCGGGTTTGCGGTCAGCTCACAAGAAAGCGATTTGAAGAAAGGAGCTCAGGGGCACTGTAATTCACAAACCTGCAGAGTTATAAATGACAGCTATCGACCAAAAATATATTGAAGGAAGGCTGAGAAGAGGACTTGAAAGCGGGGCAGAATTGCAGGAAAACGATTTCAGGGGCTGGACTGGAATTGCATTTAAAGCATAGGAAAAGAGGCAGAACTTCGACAATGATGCACTTGGCCAAAAAGTCGTATGCGTTTTTTCCTGAATATAACGCATATGCCATTTTTGGCCAACCAAGCAAGCATGTTAAAGAAATCTGCACTACAATGAAGTCTCACTGCCCCCCGGTCAAAAGGGCCATCTGAAAAAAGTGTAAAATCCAGAAATGCAGCACAGTCCATGGAGAACAGGGAGCCATGTTATGCTGATGGGTGGGATGTAAATTGCCAACAGCCACTCTGGAGAAGTGTATGGTGTTTCCTGAAACACCAAAAAAACAAAGCAACGGAACCTACGGCACTTCCACTTATGGTCCTATAGCTTAGGGAAATTAAAATCAAAAACACACAGCCACCCCAAAGTTTCAGACGGCTCTGTTTACAAGAACCTCATCTACGGTATATGTTAAATATCCCAGAAAGCGAAAAATGGATAAAGAATTTGTGGTATATACGTACCATGGAATATCACTCACCAATGAAATCTATGTCATCAGGCCCGTCGTGGCATAATGAGTGGATTCAGGTACGATGATTCTAAGTTAAATAAGTCACACAGAAAATGAAACATCATAAGATATCACTAATACACGGAATGTAAGCTTGGCTACCCATGAACTGAATTACAAAACAGAACAGGGTCTCAAATTTAGAAAACCAACTTATGTTTGCTTAAGGGGAAAGGTGAGTTGGGGTGCTGCATAAAACCAGAGATAGAAATTAGCACAGATACCATTCCATACGTCAAATATGTAATAGTCAAGACCTACCCCTTGCTCAACGAAATGGGCTAAACACCCTATATTCAACACCTAGGAATACACCTGACTACTAAGAATCTTCAAACCCATGGATTTATATGTCTCCATAAGAGAATCAAGCGTGTGTACAGCTGCATGAAGGCAGCAGAGAAAATCCGATAAATCCCATTATCAAAATTAATTACAAAAACGAAACACAATGACTGTGAAATAGAGAGCAATTCTTAAATAATTCCTTCAGGGCTTGTGATGCTACGTGGATGTACCGAATCTACACCCAGAGCTGAGTGAGACATAAGGTTGGGGACTTCGGGCTGATAGCATTGGTGAGGTTCGATGAGCAAATGCAGACCCTTTGAAGTCATACTGCATGGTACCCATTCCATGGGTCCCAACTCTCCAGGTTTAAGCGATTCTTCCTTCAGCTAAAACATGCATGGGAAACCCAGAGTATGGTGCACCGTGTGAATGGGAAACGTTTTCAAATGCATCTCAGTTTTTGTCCCCTTTTACTCGGGTTCACAATTCCAGACCCTTTACTAACACTCTCCCCACTTGGAGAGTCAGTGCCTTTAACCTCCTGTTTGGCACAGTTTGCAATTTCTGCGTAAGATGAACAGGAATAGGGAGAACCAATGAGAGACTAGCTGTAGGTGTCTGCACGGGCAAATTTAACGCTCATTTCCCACCAGGAAGAGGAATTAACCAAACGCTCAGCATGCCGTACCGGAACCAGATTAGGGCCTGAATTAATCCTGCGGCTTTGCGGCCAGCTCACAAGAAAGCGATTTGAAGAAAGGAGCACAGGGGCACTGTAATTCACAAAACTGCAGAGTTATAAATGACAGCTATCATCCAAAAATATATTGAAGGAAGGCTGCGAAGAGGACTTGAAAGCGGGGCAGAATTGCAGGAAAACGATTTCAGGGGGTAGACTGGAATTGCATTTAAAGCATAGGAAAAGAGGCAGAACGTCGACAATGATGCACTAGGCCAAAAAGGGCGTATGCATTTTTTTCCTGAATATATTCAGGAAAAAACGCATACGCACTTTTTGGCCAACCAAGCAAGCATGTTAAAGAAAGCAGCACTACAATGAAGTCTCACTGCCCCCCGGTCAAAAGGGCAATCTGAAAAAAGTGTAAAATCCAGAAAGGCAGCACAGACCATGGAGAACAGGGAGCCTTGTTATGCTGATGGGTGGGATGTAAACTGCCAACAGCCACTCGGGAGAAGTGTATGGTGTTTCCTGAAACACCTAAAAAACAAAGCAACGGAGCCTATGGCACTTCCACTTATGGTCCTATAGCTTAGGGAAATTAAAATCAAAAACACACAGCCCCCTCAAAGTTTCAGACGGCTCTGTTTACAAGAACCTCATCTACGGTACAAGTTAAATATCCCAGAATGCGAAAAATGGATAAAGAAGTTGTGGTACGTACGTACAATGGAATATCACTCACCAATGAAATCTATGTCATCAGGCCCGTCATGGCATAATGAGTGGATTCAGGTACAATGATTCTAAGTGAAATAAGTCACACAGAAAATGAAACATCATATCACTAATACACTGAATGTAATCTTGGCTACACATGAACTGAACTACAAAACAGAACAGGGTCTCAAATTTAAAAAACCAACTTATGTTTGCTTAAGGGGAAAGGTGAGTTGGGGTGCTGCATAAAACCAGAGATAGAAATTAGCACAGAAACCATTCCATAAGTCAAATATGTAATAGTCATGACCTACCCCTTGCTCAACGAAATGGGCTAAACACACTATATTCAACGCCTAGTTATACACCTGACTAGTAAGAATCTTCAAACCCATGGATTTATATGTCTCCATAAGAGAATCAAGCGTGTGTACAGCTGCATGAAGGCAGCAGAGAAAATCCGATAAATCCCATTATCAAAATGAATTAGAAAAACAAAACACAATGACAGTGAAATAGAGAGCAATTCTTAAATAATTCATTCAGGTCTTGTGATGCAACCAGGATTTACCTCATCTACACCCATAGCTGAGTGAGACATAAGGTTGGATACTTCGGGCTGATAGCATTGGTGAGGTTCGATGAGCAAATGCAGACCCTTTGAAGTCATACTGCATTGTACCAATTCCATGGGTCCCAACTCTCCAGGTTTAAGCGATTCTTCCTTCAGCTAAAACATGCATGGGAAACCCACAGTATGGTGCACTATGTGACCGGGAAACGTTTTCAAATGCATCTCAGTTTTCGTCCCCTTTTACTCGGGTTCACATTTCCAGACGCTTTACTAACACTCGCCCCACTTGGAGAGTCAGTGCCTTTAACTTGCTGTTTGGCACAGTTTGCAATTTCTGCGCAAGATGAACAGGAATAGGGAGAACCAATGAGAGACTAGCTGTAGGTGTCTTCACGGGCAAATTTAACGCTCATTTGCCACGAGGAAGAGGAATTAACCAAACGCTCACCATGCCAAGCCAGAAAGAGATTAGGGCCTGAAGCAAACCTGCGGGTTTGCGGCCAGCTCTCAAGAAAGCGATTTGAAGAAAGGAGCTCAGAGGCACTGTAATTCACAAACCTGCAGAGTTATAAATGACAGCTATCGTCCAAAAATATATTGAAGGAAGGCTGCGAAGAGGACTTGAAAGCGGGGCAGAATTGCAGGAAAACGATGTCAGGGGGTAGACTGGAATTGCATTTAAAGCATAGGAAAAGAGGCAGAACGTCGACAATGATGCACTTGGCCAAAAAGGGCGTATGCGTTTTTTCCTGAATATATTCAAGAAAAAACGCATACGCCCTTTTTGGCCAACCAAGCAAGCATGTTAAAGAAATCTGCACTACAGTGAAGTCTCACTGCCCCCCAGTCAAAAGGGCCATCTGAAAAAAGTGTAAAATCCAGAAATGCAGCACAGGCCATGGAGAACAGGGAGCCTTGTTATGCTGATGGGTGACATGTAAATTGCCAACAGCCACTCTGGAGAAGTGTATGGTGTTTCCTGAAACACCTTAAAAACAAAGCAACGGAGCCTACGGCACTTCCACTTATGGTCCTATAGCTTAGGGAAATTAAAATCAAAAACACACAGCACCCCAAAGTTTCAGACGGCTCTGTTTACAAGAACCTCATCTACGGTACAAGTTAAATATCCCAGAAAGCGAAAAATGGATAAAGAAATTGTGGTACGTATGTGCAATGGAATATCACTCACCAATGAAATCTATGTCATCTGGCCCGTCGCGGCATAATGAGTGGATTCAGGTACGATGATTCTAAGTGAAATAAGTCACACAGAAAATGAAATATCATAAGATATCACTAATACACGAAATGTAATCTTGGCTACACATGAACTGAATTACAAAACAGAAAATGGTCTCAAATTTAGAAAACCAACTTATGTTTGCTTAAGGGGAAAGGTGAGTTGGGGTGCTGCATAAAACCAGAGATAGAAATTAGCACAGATACCATTCCATAAGTCAAATATGTAATAGTCAAGACCTACCCTTTGCTCAACGAAATGGACTAACAACCCTATATTCAACGCCTAGGAATACACCTCACTAGTAAGAATCTTCAAACCCATGGATTTATATGTCTCCATAAGAGAATCAAGCATGTGTACAGCTGCATGAAGACAGCAGAGAAAATCAGATAAATCGCATTATCAAAATGAATTAAAAAACAAAACACAATGACAGTGAAATAGAGAGCAATTCTTAAATAATTCATTCAGGGCTTGTGATGCAACCAGGATTTACCTCATCTACACCCAGAGCTGAGTGAGACATAAGGCTGCATACTTCGGAGTGATAGCATTGGTGAGGTTTGATGAGCAAATGCAGACCCTTTGAAGTCATACTGCATGGTACCCATTCCATGGGTCCTAACTCTCCAGGTTTAAGGGATTATTCCTTCAGCTAAAACATGCATCGGAAACCCACAGTATGGTGCACCGTGTGACCAGGAAACGTTTTCAAATGCATCTCAGTTTTCGTCCCCTTTTACTCGGGTTCACAATTCCAGACCCTTTAATAACACTCTCCCCACTTGGAGAGTCAGTGCCTTTAACCTGCTGTTTGGTACAGTTTGCAATTTCTGCGCAAGATGAACAGGAATAGGGAGAAACAATGAGAGACTAGCTGTAGGTGTCTGCACGGGCAAATATAACGCTCATATCCCACCAGGAAGAGGAATTAACCAAACGATCAGCATGCCGTGCCGGAACAAGATTAGGGCCTGAATCAATCCTGTGGGTTTGCGGTCAGCTCACAAGAAAGCGATTTGAAGAAAGGAGCTCAGGGGCACTGTAATTCACAAGCCTGCAGAGTTATAAATGACAGCTATCGTCCAAAAATATATTGAAGGAAGGCTGAGAAGAGGACTTGAAAGCGGGGCAGAATTGCAGAAAAACGATTTCAGGGGGTGGACTGGAATTGCATTTAAAGTATAGGAAAAGAGGCAGAACTTCGACAATGATGCACTTGGCCAAAAAGGGCGTATGCGTTTTTTCCTGAATATAACGCATACGCCCTTTTTGGCCAACCAAGCAAGCATGTTAAAGAAATCTGCACTACAGTGAAGTCTCACTGCTCCACGGTCAAAAGGGCCATCTGAAAAAAGTGTAAAATCCAGAAATGCAGCACAGGCCATGGAGAACTGGGAGCCTTGTTATGCTGATGGGTGGGATGTAAATTGCCAACAGCCACTCTGGAGAAGTGTATGGTGTTTCCTGAAACACCTAAAAAACAAAGCAACGGAGCCTACGGCACTTCCACTTATGGTCTTATAGCTTAGGGAAATTAAAATCAAAAACACACAGCACCCCAAAGTTTCAGACGGCTCTGTTTACAAGAACCTCACCTACGGTACAAGTTAAATATCCCAGAAAGCGAAAAATGGATAAAGAAGTTGTGGTACGTACGTACAATGGAATATCACTCACCAATGAAATCTATGTCATCAGGCCCGTCGCGGCATAATGAGTGGATTCAGGTACGATGATTCTAAGTGAAATAAGTCACACAGAAAATGAAACATCATAAGATATCACTAATACACGGAATGTAAACTTGGCTACACATGAACTGAATTACAAAACAGAACAGGGTCTCAAATTTAGAAAACTAACTTATGCTTGCTTAAGGGGAAAGGTGAGTTGGGGTGCTGCATAAAACCAGAGATAGAAATTAGCACAGATTCCATTCCATTCATCAAATATGTAATAGTCAAGACCTACCCCTTGCTCAACGAAATGGACAAAACACGCCATATTCAACGCATAGGAATACACCTGACTAGTAAGAATCTTCAAACCCATGGATTTATATGTGTCCATAAGATAATGAAGCATGTGTACAGCGACATGAACGCAGCAGAGAAAATCCGATAAATCACATTATCAAAATGAATTACAATAACAAAACACAAGGACAGTGAAATAGAGAGCAATTCATAAATAATTCATTCAGGGATTGTGATGCAACCTGGATTTACCACATCTACATCCAGAGCTGAGTGAGACATAAGGTTGGGGACTTAGGGCTGATAGCATTGGTGAGGTTCGATCAACAAATGCAGACCCTTTGAAGGCATACTGCATGGTACCCATTCCATGGGTCCCAAATCTCCAGGTTTAAGGGATTCTTCCTTCAGCTAAAACATGCATGGGAAACCCACAGTATGGTGCAGCGTGTGACCAGGAAACGTTTTCAAATGCATTGCAGTTTTCGTCCCCTTTTACTCGGGTTCACAATTCCAGACCCTTTACTAACTCTCTCCCTACTTGGAGAGTCAGTGCCTTTAACCTCCTGTTGGGCACAGTTTGCAATTTCTGCTCAAGAAGAACAGGAAGAGGGAGAACCAATGAGAGATTAGATGTAGGTGTCTTCACGGGCAAATTTAACGCTCATTTGCCACGAGGAAGAGGAATTAACCAAACGCTCACCATGCCGTGCCAGAAACAGATTAGGGCCTGAAGCAAACCTGCGGGTTTGCGGCCAGCTCTCAAGAAAGCGATTTGAAGAAAGGAGCTCAGGGGCACTGTAATTCACAAACCTGCAGAGTTATAAATGACAGCTATCCTCCAAAAATATATTGAAGGAAGGCTGCGAAGAGGACTTGAAAGCGGGGCAGAATGGCAGGAAAACGATTTCAGGGGGTAGACTGGAATTGCATTTAAAACATAGGAAAAGAGGCAGAACTTCGACAATGATGCACTTGGCCAAAAAGGGCGTATGCGTTTTTTCCTGAATATATTCAGGAAAAAACGCATACGCCCTTTTTGGCCAACCAAGCAAGTATGTTAAAGAAATCTGCACTACAGTGAAGTCTCACTGCCCCCCAGTCAAAAGAGCCATCTGAAAAAAGTGTAAAATCCACAAATGCAGCACAGGCCATGGAGAACAGGGAGCCTTGTTATGCTGATGGGTGGGATGTAAATTGCCAACAGCCACTCTGGAGAAGTGTATGGTGTTTCCTGAAACACCTTAAACACAAAGCAACGGAGCCTACGGCACTTCCACTTATGGTCCTATAGCTTAGGGAAAATAAAATGAAAAACACACAGCACCCCAAAGTTTCAGACGGCTCTGTTTACAAGAACCTCATCTACGGTACAAGTTAAATTTCCCAGAAATCGAAAAATGGATAAAGAAGTTGTGGTACGTACGAACAATTGAATATCACTCACCAATGAAATCTATGTCATCAGGCCCATCGCGGCATAATGAGTGGATTCAGGTACGATGATTCTAAGTGAAAAAAGTCACACAGAAAATGAAACATCATAAGATATCACTAAAACACGGAATGTAATCTTGGCTACACATGAACTGAATTACAAAACAGAACAGGGTCTCAAATTTAGAAAACCAACTTATGTTTGCTTAAGGGGAAACGTGAGTTGGGGTGCCGCATAAAACGAGAGATAGAAATTAGCACAGATACCATTCCATAAGTCAAATATGTAATAGTCAGACCTACCCCTTGCTCAACGAAATGGGCTAAACACCCTATATTCAACGCCTAGGAATACACCTCACTAGTAAGAATCTTCAAACCCATGGATTTATATGTCTCCATAAGAGAGTCAAGCGTGTGTACAGCTGCATGAAGGCAGCAGAGAAAATCCGATAAATCCCATTATCAAAATGAATTAAAAAACAAAACACAATGACAGTGAAATAGAGAGCAATTCTTAAATAATTCATTCAGGGCTTGTGATGCAACCAGGATTTACTTCATTACACCCAGAGCTGAGTGAGACATAAGGTTGGACTCTTCGGGGTGATAGCATTGGTGAGGTTCGATGAGCAAATGCAGACCATTTGAAGTCATACTGCATGGTACCCATTCCATGGGTCCCCACTCTCCAGGTTTAAGCAATTCTTCCTTCAGCTAAAACATGCATGGGAAACCCACAGTATGGTGCACCGTGTGACCGGGAAACGTTTTCAAATGCATCTCAGTTGTCGTCCCCTTTTACTCGGGTTCGCAATACCAGACCTTTTACTAACACTCTCCCCACTTGGAGAGTCAGTGCCTTTAACCTGCTGTTTGGCACAGTTTGCAATTTCTGCGCAAGATGAACAGGAATAGGGAGAACCAATGAGAGACGAGCTGTAGGTGTCTGCACGGGCAAATTTAACGCTGATTTCCCACCAGGAAGAGGAATTAAGCAAAAGCTCAGCATGCCCTGCCGGAACCAGATTAGGGCCTGAAGCAATCCTGAGGGTTTGCGGCCAGCTCACAAGAAAGCGATTTGAAGAATGGAGCTCAGGGGCACTGTAATTCACAAACCTGCAGAGTTATAAATGACAGCTATCGTCCAAAAATATATTTAAGGAAGGCTGCGAAGAGAACTTGTATGCGGGGCAGAATTGCAGGAAAACGATTTCAGGGGGTAGACGGGAATTGCATTTAAAGCATAGGAAAAGAGGCAGAACGTCGACAATGATGCTCTTGGCCAAAAAGGGCGTATGCGTTTTTTCCTAAATATACAGGAAAAAACGCATACGCCCTTTTTGGCCAACCAAGCAAGCATGTTAAAGAAATCTGCACTACAATGAAGTCTCACTGCCCCACGGTCAAAAGGGCCATCTGAAAAAAGTGTAAAATCCAGAAAGGCAGCACAGGCCATGGAGAACAGGGAGCCTTGTTATGCTGATGGGTAGGATGTAAATTGCCAACAGCCACTCTGGAGAAGTGTATGGTGTTTCCTGGAACACCTAAAAAACAAAGCAACGGAGCCTACGGCACTTCCAATTATGGTCGTATAGCTTAGGGAAATTAAAATCAAAAACACACAGCCACCCCAAAGTTTCGGACGGCTCTGTTTACAAGAACCTCGTCTACGGTACAAGTTAAATATCCCAGAAAGCGAAAAATGGATAAAGAAGTTGTGGTACGTACGTACAATGGAATATCACTCACCAATGAAATCTATGTCATCTGGCCCGTCGTGGCATAATGAGTGGATTCAGGTACGATGATTCTAAGTGAAATAAGTCACACAGAAAATGAAACATCATAAGATATCACTAATTCACGGAATGTAATCTTGGCTACACAGGAACTGAATTACAAAACAGAACAGGGTCTCCAATTTAGAAAACCAACTTATGTTTGCTTAAGGGGAAAGGTGAGTTGGGGTGCTGCATAAAACCAGAGATAGAAATTAGCACAGATACCATTCCATAAGTCAAATACGTAATGGACAAGACCTACCCCTTGCTCAACGAGATGGACTAACAACCCTATATTCAACGCCTAGGAATACACCTGACTAGTAAGAATATTCAAACCCACGGATTTATGTGTCTCCATAAGAGAATCAAGCGTGTGTACAGCTGCATGAAGGCAGCAGAGAAAATCCGATAAATCCCATTATCAAAATGAATTACAAAAACAAAACACAATGACAGTGAAATAGAGAGCAATTCTTAAATAATTCATTCAGGGCTTGTGATGCAACCTGGATTTACCTCATCTACACCCAGAGCTGAGTGAGACATAAGGTTGGACACTTCGGGCTGATAGAATTGGTGAGGTTCGATGAGCAAATGGAGACCCTTTGAAGTCATACTGCATGGGACCCATTCCATGGTTCCCAACTCTCCAGGTTTAAGGGATTCTTCCTTCAGCTAAAACATGCATGGGAATCCCACAGTATGGTGCACCGTGTGACCGGGAAACGTTTTCAAATGCATCTCAGTTTTCGTCCCCTTTTACTCGGGTTCACAATTCCAGACCCATTACTAACACTCTCCCCACTTGGAGAGTCAGTGCCCTTAACCTCCTGTTTGGCACAGTTTGCAATTTCTGCACAAGATGAACAGGAATAGGGAGAACCAATGAGAGACTAGCTGTAGATGTCTGCACAGGCAAATTTAACGATCATTTCTCGCCAGGAAGAGGATTTAACGAAACGCTCAGCATGCCGTGCCGGAACCAGATTAGGGCCTGAAGCAATCCTGCGGGTTTGCGGCCAGCTCACAAGAAAGCGATTTGAAGAAAGGAGCTCAGGGGCACTGTAATTCACAAACCTGCAGAGATATAAATGACAGCTATCGTCCAAAAATATATTGAAGGAAGGCTGCGAAAAGGACTTGAAAGGGGGGCAGAATTGCAGGAAAACTCTTTCAGGGGTTAGACTGGAATTGCATTTAAAGCACAGGAAAAGAGGCAGAACGTCGACAATGATGCACTTGGCCAAAAAGGGCGTATGCGTTTTTTCCTGAATATATTCAGGAAAAAACGCATACGCCCTTTTGGCCAAACAAGAAAGCATGTTAAAGAAATCTGCACTAGAGTGAAGTCTCACTGCCCCCCGGTCTAAAGGGCCATCGGAAAAAAGTGTAAAATCCACAAAGGCGGCACAGGACATGGAGAACAGGGAGCCTTGTTATGCTGATGGGCGGGATGTAAATTGCCAAGAGCCACTCTGGAGAAGTGTATGGTGTTTCCTCAAACACCTAAAAAACAAAGCAACGGAGCCTACGGCTCTTCCACTTATGGTCCTATAGCTTAGGGAAATTAAAATCAGAAACACACAGCCACCCCTAAGTTTCGGATGGCTCTGTTTCCAAGAACCTCTTCTGCGGTACAAGTTAAATATCGCAAAAAGCAAAAAATGAATAAAGAAATTGTGGTACGTATATACAATGGAATATCACTCTCCAATGAAATCTATGTCATCAAGCCCATCGCGGCATATTGAGTGGATTCAGGTACGATGATTCTAAGTGAAATAAGTCACACAGAAAATGAAACATCATAAGATATACCTAATACACGGAATGTAATCTTGGCTACACATGAACTGAATTACAAAACAGAACAGGGTCTCAAATTTAGAAAACCAACTTATGTTTGCTTAAGGGGAAAAGTGAGTTGGGTTGCTGCATAAAACCAGAGATAGAAATTAGCACAGGTACCTTTCCATAAGCCAAATATATAATAGTCAAGACCTACCCCTTGCTCAACGAGATGGTCTAAAAACCCTATACTCAACGCCTAGCAATACACCTGACTAGTAAGAATCTTCAAACCCATGGATTTATATGTCTCCATAAGAGAATCAAGCGTGTGTACAGCTGCATGTATGCAGCAGAGTAAATCCGATAAATCCCCTTATCAAAATGAATTACAAAAACAAAACACAATGAGAGTGAAATAGAGAGCAATTCTTAAATAATTCATTCAGGGCTTGTGATGCAACCTGGATTTACCTCATCTACACCCAGAGCTGCGTGAGACATAAGGTGGGACACTTCAGGCTGATAGCATTGGTGAGGTTCGATGAGCAAATGCAGACCCTTTGAAGTCATACTGCATGGTACCCATTCCATGGGTCCCAAATCTCCAGGTTTAAGGGATTCTTCCTTCAGCTAAAACATGCATGGGAAACCCACAGTATGGTGCACCGTGTGACTGGGAAGCATTTTCAAATGCATCTCAGTTTTCGTCCCCTTTTACTCGGGTTCACCATTCCAAACCCTTTACTAACACTCTCCCCACTTGGAGAGTCAGTGCCTTTAACCTCCTGTTTGGCACAGTTTGCAATTTCTGCGCAAGATGAACAGGAATAGGGAGAACCAATGAGAGAGTAGCTGTAGGTTTCTGCACGGGCAAATTTAACGCTCATTTCCCACCAGGAAGAGGAAATAACTAAAGGCTCAGCATGCCGTGAGGGAACCAAATTAGGGCCTGAAGCAATCCTGCGGCTTTGTGGACAGCTCACAAGAAAGTGATTTGACGAAAGGAGCTCACGGGCACTGTAATTCACAAACTTTCAGCATTATAAATGACAGCTATCGTCCAAAAATATATTGAAGGAAGGCTGCAAAGAGGACTTGAAAGCGGGGCAGATTTGCAGGAAAACGATTTCAGGGGGTAGACTGGAATTGCATTTAAAGCATACGAAAAGAGGGAGAACGTCGACGTTGATGCACTTGGCCAAAAAGGGCGTATGCATTTTTCCAGAATATATTCAGGAAAAAAAGCATACGCCCTTTTTGGCCAACCAAGCAAGCATGTTATAGAAATCTGCACTACAATGAAGTCTCACTGCCCCCCGGTCAAAAGGGCCATCTGAAAAAAGTGTAAAATCCAGAAAGGCAGCACAGGCCATGGAGAAGAGGGAGCTCTGTTATGCTGATGGGCGGGATGTAAATTGCCAAGAGCCACTCTGGGGAAGTGTATGGTGTTTCCTGAAACACCTAAAAAACAAAGCAACGGAACCTACGGCACTTCCACTTATGGTCCTATAGCTTAGGGAAATTAAAATCAAAAACACACAGCCACCCCAAAGTTTCAGACGGCTCTGTTTACAAGAACCACGTCTACGGTACAAGTTAAATATCCCAGAAAGCGAAAAATGCATAAAGAAGTTGTGGTACGTACGTACAATGGAATATCACTCACCAATGAAATCTATGTCATCAGGCCCGTCGTGGCATAATGAGTGGATTCAGGTACAATGATTCTAAGTGAAATAAGTCACACAGAAAATGAAACATCATAAGATATCACTAATACACGGAATGTAATCTTGGCTACACATGAACTGAATTTCAAAACAGAACAGGTTCTCAAATTTAGAAAACCAACTTATGTTTGCTTAAGGGGAAAGGTGAGTTGGGGTGCTACATAAAACCAGAGATAGAAATTAGCACAGATACCATTCCATACGTCAAATATGTAATAGTCAAGACCTACACCTTGCTCAACGAAATGGGCTAAACACCCTATATTCAACGCCTAGGAATACACCTGACTAGTAATTATCTTCAAACCCATGGATTTATATGTCTCCATAAGAGAATCAAGCGTGTGTACAGCTGCATGAAGGCAGCAGAGAAAATCCGATAAATCCCATTATCAAAATGAATTACAAAAACGAAACACAATGACAGTGAAATAGAGAGCAATTCTTAAATAATTCATTCAGGGCTTGTGATGCAACCTGGATTTACCTCATCTACACCCAGAGCTGAGTGAGACATAAGGTGGGACACTTCAGGCTGATAGCATTGGTGAGGTTCGATGAGCAAATGCAGACCCTTTGAAGTCATACTGCATGGTACCCATTCCATGGGTCCCAAATCTCCAGGTTTAAGGGATTCTTCCTTCAGCTAAAACATGCATGGGAAACCCACAGTATGGTGCACCGTGTGACTGGGAAGCATTTTCAAATGCATCTCAGTTTTCGTCCCCTTTTACTCGGGTTCACCATTCCAAACCCTTTACTAACACTCTCCCCACTTGGAGAGTCAGTGCCTTTAACCTCCTGTTTGGCACAGTTTGCAATTTCTGCGCAAGATGAACAGGAATAGGGAGAACCAATGAGAGAGTAGCTGTAGGTTTCTGCACGGGCAAATTTAACGCTCATTTCCCACCAGGAAGAGGAAATAACTAAAGGCTCAGCATGCCGTGAGGGAACCAAATTAGGGCCTGAAGCAATCCTGCGGCTTTGTGGACAGCTCACAAGAAAGTGATTTGACGAAAGGAGCTCACGGGCACTGTAATTCACAAACTTTCAGCATTATAAATGACAGCTATCGTCCAAAAATATATTGAAGGAAGGCTGCAAAGAGGACTTGAAAGCGGGGCAGATTTGCAGGAAAACGATTTCAGGGGGTAGACTGGAATTGCATTTAAAGCATACGAAAAGAGGGAGAACGTCGACGTTGATGCACTTGGCCAAAAAGGGCGTATGCATTTTTCCAGAATATATTCAGGAAAAAAAGCATACGCCCTTTTTGGCCAACCAAGCAAGCATGTTATAGAAATCTGCACTACAATGAAGTCTCACTGCCCCCCGGTCAAAAGGGCCATCTGAAAAAAGTGTAAAATCCAGAAAGGCAGCACAGGCCATGGAGAAGAGGGAGCTCTGTTATGCTGATGGGCGGGATGTAAATTGCCAAGAGCCACTCTGGGGAAGTGTATGGTGTTTCCTGAAACACCTAAAAAACAAAGCAACGGAACCTACGGCACTTCCACTTATGGTCCTATAGCTTAGGGAAATTAAAATCAAAAACACACAGCCACCCCAAAGTTTCAGACGGCTCTGTTTACAAGAACCACGTCTACGGTACAAGTTAAATATCCCAGAAAGCGAAAAATGCATAAAGAAGTTGTGGTACGTACGTACAATGGAATATCACTCACCAATGAAATCTATGTCATCAGGCCCGTCGTGGCATAATGAGTGGATTCAGGTACAATGATTCTAAGTGAAATAAGTCACACAGAAAATGAAACATCATAAGATATCACTAATACACGGAATGTAATCTTGGCTACACATGAACTGAATTTCAAAACAGAACAGGTTCTCAAATTTAGAAAACCAACTTATGTTTGCTTAAGGGGAAAGGTGAGTTGGGGTGCTACATAAAACCAGAGATAGAAATTAGCACAGATACCATTCCATACGTCAAATATGTAATAGTCAAGACCTACACCTTGCTCAACGAAATGGGCTAAACACCCTATATTCAACGCCTAGGAATACACCTGACTAGTAATTATCTTCAAACCCATGGATTTATATGTCTCCATAAGAGAATCAAGCGTGTGTACAGCTGCATGAAGGCAGCAGAGAAAATCCGATAAATCCCATTATCAAAATGAATTACAAAAACGAAACACAATGACAGTGAAATAGAGAGCAATTCTTAAATAATTCATTCAGGGCTTGTGATGCAACCTGGATTTACCTCATCTAAACCCAGAGCTGAGAGAGACATAAGGTTGGACACTTCGGGCTGATAGCATTGGTGAGGTTCGATGAGCAAATGCAGACCCTTTGAAGTCATACTGCATGGTACCCATTCCATGGGTCCCAACTCTCCAGGTTTAAGGGATTCTTCCTTCAGCTAAAACATGCATGGGAAACCCACAGTATGGTGCACCGTGTGACCGGGAAACGTTTTCAAATGCATCTCAGATTTTGTCCCCTTTTACTCGGGTTCACCATTCCAGACCCTTTACTAACACTCTCCCCACTTGGAGAGTCAGTGCCTTTAACCTCCTGTTTGGCACAGTTTGCAATTTCTGGCAAGATGAACAGGAATAGGGAGAACCAATGAGAGACTAGCTGTAGGTGTCTGCACGGGCAAATTTAACGCTCATTTCCCACCAGGAAGAGTATTTAACCAAAGGTTCAGCATGCCATTCCGGAACCAGTTTAGGGCCTGAAGCAATCCTGCGGGTTTGCGGCCAGCTCACAAGGAAGCGATTTGATGAAAGGAGATCATGGGCACTGTAATTCACAAACCTGCAGAGTTATATATGACAGCTATCATCCAAAAATATATGGAAGGAAGCCTGCGAAGAGGACTTGAAAGCGGGGCAGAATTGCAGGACAACGATTTCAGGGGGTAGACTGGAATTACATTTAAAGCATAGGAAAAGAGGCAGAACGTCGACAATGATGCACTTGGCCAAAAACGGCGTATGCGTTTTTTCCAGAATATATTCAGGAAAAAACGCATACGCCCTTTTTGGCCAACCAAGCAAGCATGTTAAAGAAATCTGCACTAAAGTGAAGTCTCACTGCCCCCTAGTCAAAACGGCCATCTGAAAAATGTGTAAAATCCAGACAGGCAACACAAGCCATGGAGAACAGGGAGCTCTGTTATGCTGATGGGAGGGATGTAAATTGCCAAGAGCCACTCTGGAGAAGTGTATGGTGTTTCCTGAAACACCTAAAAAACAAAGCAACAGAGCCTACGGCACTTCCACTTATGGTCCTATAGCTTAGGGAAATTAAAATCAAAAACACACAGCCACCCCAAAGTTTCAGACGGCTCTGTTTACATGACCTCGTCTACGGTACAAGTAAAATATCACAGAAAGCAAAAAATGGATAAAGATGTTGTGGTACGTACGTACATTGTAATATCACTCTCCAATGAAATCTATGTCATCAGGCCCATCGCGGCATAATGAGTGGATTCAGGTCGATGATTCTAAGTGAAATAAGTCACACAGAAAATGAAACATCATAAGATATCACTAATACACCGAATGTAATCTTGGCTACACATGAACTGAATTGCAAAACAGAACAGGGTCTCAAATTAAGACAACCAACTTATGTTTGCTTAAGGGGAAAGGTGAGTTTGGGTACTGCATAAAACAAGAGATAGAAATTAGCAGAGATAACCTTCCATAAGTCAAATATGTAATAGTCAAGATCTACCCCTTGCTCAACGAGATGGTCTAAAAACCCTATATTCAACGCCTAGCAATACACCTGACTAGTAAGAATCTTCAAACCCATGGATTGATATGTCTCCATAAGAGAAACAAGCGTGTGTACAGCTGCATGTATGCAGCAGAGTAAATCCGATAAATCCCATTATCAAAATGAATTACAAAAACAAAACACAATGAGAGTGAAATAGAGAGCAATTCTTAAATAATTCATTCAGGGCTTGTGATGCAAGCTGGATTTACCTCATCTACACCCAGAGCTGAGTGAGACATAAGGTGGGAAACTTCAGGCTGATAGCATTGGTGAGGTTCGATGAGCAAATGCAGACCCTTTGAAGTCATACTGCATGGTACCCATTCCATGGGTCCCAACTCTCCAGGTTTAAGGGATTCTTCCTTCAGCTAAAACATGCATGGGAAACCCACAGTATGGTGCACCGTGTGACCGGGAAACGTTTTCAAATGCATCTCAGATTTTGTCCCCTTTTACTCGGGTTCACCATTCCAGACCCTTTACTAACACTCTCCCCACTTGGAGAGTCAGTGCCTTTAACCTCCTGTTTGGCACAGTTTGCAATTTCTGGCAAGATGAACAGGAATAGGGAGAACCAATGAGAGACTAGCTGTAGGTGTCTGCACGGGCAAATTTAACGCTCATTTCCCACCAGGAAGAGGATTTAACCAAAGGCTCAGCATGCCATTCCGGAACCAGTTTAGGGCCTTAAGCAATCCTGCGGGTTTGCGGCCAGCTCACAAGGAAGCGATTTGATGAAAGGAGATCACGGGCACTGTAATTCACAAACCTGCAGAGTTATATATGACAGCTAACATCCAAAAATATATTGAAGGAAGCCTCGAAGAGGACTTGAATGCGGGGCAGAATTGCAGGAAAAGGATTTCAGGGGGTAGACTGGAATTACATTTAAAGCATAGGAAAAGAGGCAGAACGTCGACAATGATGCACTTGGCCAAAAACGGCGTATGCGTTTTTTCCAGAATATATTCAGGAAAAAACGCATACGCCCTTTTTGGCCAACCAAGCAAGCATGTTAAAGAAATCTGCACTACAGTGAAGTCTCACTGCCCCCTGGTCAAAACGGCCATCTGAAAAATGTGTAAAATCCAGACAGGCAACACAGGCCATGGAGAACAGGGAGCTCTGTTATGCTGATGGGCGGGACGTAAATTGCCAAGAGCTACTCTGGAGAAGTGTATGGTGTTTCCTGAAACACCTAAAAAACAAAGCAACAGAGCCTACGGCACTTCCACTTATGGTCCTATAGCTTAGGGAAATTAAAATCAAAAACACACAGCCACCCCAAAGTTTCAGACGGCTCTGTTTACAAGAACCTCGTCTACGATACAAGTAAATTATCACAGAAAGCAAAAAATGGATAAAGAAATTGTGGTACGTACATACATTGTAATATCACTCACCAATGAAATCTATGTCATCAGGCCCGTCGCGGCATAATGAGTGGATTCAGGTCGATGATTCTAAGTGAAATAAGTCACACAGAAAATGAAACATCATAAGATATCACTAATACACCGAATGTTATCTTGGCTACACATGAACTGAATTGCAAAACAGAACAGGGTCTCAAATTAAGAAAACCAACTTATGTTTGCTTAAGGGGAAAGGTGAGTTTGGGTGCTGCATAAAACCAGAGATAGAAATTAGCACAGATACCCTTCCATAAGTCAAATATGTAATAGTCAAGATCTACCCCTTGCTCAACGAGATGGTCTAAAAACCCTATATTCAACGCCTAGCAATACACCTGACTAGTAAGAATCTTCAAACCCATGGATTTATATGTCTCCATAAGAGAATCAAGCGTGTGTACAGCTGCATGTATGCAGCAGAGTAAATCCGATAAATCCCCTTATCAAAATGAATTACAAAAACAAAACACAATGAGAGTGAAATAGAGAGCAATTCTTAAATAATTCATTCAGGGCTTGTGATGCAACCTGGATTTACCTCATCTACACCCAGAGCTGAGTGAGACATAAGGTGGGACACTTCAGGCTGATAGCATTGGTGAGGTTCGATGAGCAAATGCAGACCCTTTGAAGTCATACTGCATGGTACCCATTCCATGGGTCCCAAATCTCCAGGTTTAAGGGATTCTTCCTTCAGCTAAAACATGCATGGGAAACCCACAGTATGGTGCACCGTGTGACTGGGAAGCATTTTCAAATGCATCTCAGTTTTCGTCCCCTTTTACTCGGGTTCACCATTCCAAACCCTTTACTAACACTCTCCCCACTTGGAGAGTCAGTGCCTTTAACCTCCTGTTTGGCACAGTTTGCAATTTCTGCGCAAGATGAACAGGAACAGGGAGAACCAATGAGAGAGTAGCTGTAGGTTTCTGCACAGGCAAATTTAACACTCATTTCCCACCAGGAAGAGGAAATAACAAAAGGCTCAGCATGCCTTGAGGAAACCAAATTAGGGCCTGAAGCAATCCTGCGGCTTTGCGGACAGCTCACAAGAAAGTGATTTGACGAAAGGAGCTCACGGGCACTGTAATTCACAAACCTTCAGCGTTATAAATGACAGCTATCGTCCAAAAATATATTGAAGGAAGGCTGCAAAGAGGACTTGAAAGCGGGGCAGATTTGCAGGAAAACGATTTCAGGGGGTAGACTGGAATTGCATTTAAAGCATACGAAAAGAGGGAGAACGTCGACGTTGATGCACTTGGCCAAAAAGGGCGTATGCATTTTTCCAGAATATATTCAGGATAAAAAGCATACGCCCTTTTTGGCCAACCAAGCAAGCATGTTATAGAAATCTGCACTACAATGAAGTCTCACTGCCCCCCGGTCAAAAGGGCCATCTGAAAAAAGTGTAAAATCCAGAAAGGCAGCACAGGCCATGGAGAAGAGGGAGCCTTGTTATGCTGATGGGTGGGATGTAAATTGCCAAGAGCCACTCTGGGGAAGTGTATGGTGTTTCCTGAAACACCTAAAAAACAAAGCAACGGAACCTACGGCACTTCCACTTATGGTCCTATAGTTTAGGGAAATTAAAATCAAAAACACACAGCCACCCCAAAGTTTCAGACGGCTCTGTTTACAAGAACCACGTCTACGGTACAAGTTAAATATCCCAGAAAGCGAAAAATGCATAAAGAAGTTGTGGTACGTACGTACAATGGAATATCACTCACCAATGAAATCTATGTCATCAGGCCCGTCGTGGCATAATGAGTGGATTCAGGTACAATGATTCTAAGTGAAATAAGTCACACAGAAAATGAAACATCATAAGATATCACTAATACACGGAATGTAATCTTGGCTACACATGAACTGAATTTCAAAACAGAACAGGTTCTCAAATTTAGAAAACCAACTTATGTTTGCTTAAGGGGAAAGGTGAGTTGGGGTGCTGCATAAAACCAGAGATAGAAATTAGCACAGACACCATTCCATACGTCAAATATGTAATAGTCAAGACCTACACCTTGCTCAACGAAATGGGCTAAACACCCTATATTCAACGCCTAGGAATACACCTGACTAGTAATTATCTTCAAACCCATGGATTTATATGTCTCCATAAGAGAATCAAGCGTGTGTACAGCTGCATGAAGGCAGCAGAGAAAATCCGATAAATCCCATTATCAAAATGAATTACAAAAACGAAACACAATGACAGTGAAATAGAGAGCAATTCTTAAATAATTCATTCAGGGCTTGTGATGCAACCTGGATTTACCTCATCTACACCCAGAGCTGAGTGAGACATAAGGTTGGACACTTCGGGCTGATAGCATTGGTGAGGTTCGATGAGCAAATGCAGACCCTTTGAAGTCATACTGCATGGTACCCATTCCATGGTTCCCAACTCTCCAGGTTTAAGGGATTCTTCCTTCAGGTAAAACATGCATGGGAAACCCACAGTATGGTGCACCGTGTGACCGGGAAACGTTTTCAAATGCATCTCAGATTTTGTCCCCTTTTACTCGGGTTCACCATTCCAGACCCTTTACTAACACTCTCCCCACTTGGAGAGTCAGTGCCTTTAACCTCCTGTTTGGCACAGTTTGCAATTTCTGGCAAGATGAACAGGAATAGGGAGAACCAATGAGAGACTAGCTGTAGGTGTCTGCACGGGCAAATTTAACGCTCATTTCCCACCAGGAACAGGAATCAAGCAAAAGCTCAGCATGCCCTGCCGGAACCAGATTAGGGCCTGAAGCAATCTGGCGGGTTTGCGGCCAGCTCACAAGATAGCGAGTTGAAGAAAGGAGCTCAGGGGCACTGTAACTCACAAACCTGCAGAGTTATAAATGACAGCTATCATCCAAAAATATATTGAAGGAAGGCTGCGAAGAGGACTTGAAAGCGGGGCAGAATTGCAGGAAAAGGATTTCAGGGGGTAGACTGGAATTGCATTTAAAACATAGGAAAAGAGGCAGAACTTCGACAATGATGCACTTGGCCAAAAAGGGCGTATGCGTTTTTTCCTGAATATATTCAGGGAAAAACGCATATGGCCTTTTTGTCCAACCAAGCAAGCATGTTAAAGAAATCTGCACTACAGTGAAGTCTCACTGCCCCCCAGTCAAAAGGGCCATCTGAAAAAAGTGTAAAATCCACAAATGCAGCACAGGCCATGGAGAACAGGGAGCCTTGTTATGCTGATGGGTGGGATGTAAATTGCCAACAGCCACTCTGGAGAAGTGTATGGTGTTTCCTGAAACACCTTAAACACAAAGCAACGGAGCCTACGGCACTTCCACTTATGGTCCTATAGCTTAGGGAAATTAAAATCAAAAACACACAGCACCCCAAAGTTTCAGACGGCTCTGTTTACAAGAACCTCATCTACGGTACAAGTTAAATATCCCAGAAAGCGAAAAATGGATAAAGAAGTTGTGGTACGTACGTACAATGGAATATCACTCACCAATGAAATCTATGTCATTAGGCCCGTCGCGGCATAATGAGTGGATTCAGGTATGATGATTGTAAGTGAAATAAGTCACACAGAAAATGAAATATCATAAGATACCACTAATACACCGAATGTAATCTTGGCTACACATGAACTGAATTACAAAACAGAACAGGGTCTCAAATTTAGAAAACCAACTTATGTTTGCGTAAGGGGAAAGGTGAGTTGGGTGCTGCATAAAACCAGAGATAGAAATTAGCACAGATACCATTCCATATGTCAAATACGTAATAGTCAAGACCTACCCCTTGCTCAACGAAATGGGCTAAACACCCTATATTCAACGCCTAGGAATACACCTGACTAGTAAGAATCTTCAAACCCATGGATTTATATGTCTCCATAAGAGAATCCAGAGTGTGCACAGCTGCATGAAGGCAGCAGAGAAAATCCGATAAATCCTATTATCAAAATAAATTACAAAAACAAAACACAATGACAGTGAAATAGAGAGCAATTCTTAAATAATTCATTCAGGGCTTGTGATGCAACGTGGATTTACCTCATCAAAACCCAGAGCTGAGTGAGACATAAGGTTGGACACTTCGGGCTGATAGCATTGGTGAGGTTCGATGAGCAAATGCAGACCATTTGAAGTCATACTGCATGGTACCCATTCCATGGGTCCCAACTCTCCAGGTTTAAGTGATTCTTCCTTCAGCTAAAGCATGCATGGGAAACCCACAGTATGGTGCACCATGTGACCGGGAAACGTTTTCAAATGCATCTCAGTTTTTGTCCCCTTTTACTCGGGTTCACAATTCCAGAACCTTTAATAACACTCTCCCCACTTGGAGAGTCAGTGCCTTTAACCTGCTGTTTGGCACAGTTTGCAATTTCTGCGCAAGATGAACAGGAATAGGGAGAACCAATGAGAGACTAGCTGTAGGTGTCTGCACGGGCAAATTTAACGCTCATTTCCCACCAGGAAGAGGAATTAACCAAGCGATCAGCATGCCGTGCCGGAACCAGATTAGGGCCTGAATCAATCCTGCGGGTTTGCGGTCAGCTCACAAGAAAGCGATTTGAAGAAAGGAGCTCAGGGGCACTGTAATTCACAAACCTGCAGAGTTATAAATGACAGCTATCGACCAAAAATATATTGAAGGAAGGCTGAGAAGAGGACTTGAAAGCGGGGCAGAATTGCAGGAAAACGATTTCAGGGGGTGGACTGGAATTGCATTTAAAGCATAGGAAAAGAGGCAGAACTTCGACAATGATGCACTTGGCCAAAAAGTCGTATGCGTTTTTTCCTGAATATAACGCATACGCCATTTTTGGCCAACCAAGCAAGCATGTTAAAGAAATCTGCACTACAATGAAGTCTCACTGCCCCCCGGTCAAAAGGGCCATCTGAAAAAAGTGTAAAATCCAGAAATGCAGCACAGTCCATGGAGAACAGGGAGCCATGTTATGCTGATGGGTGGGATGTAAATTGCCAACAGCCACTCTGGAGAAGTGTATGGTGTTTCCTGAAACACCAAAAAAACAAAGCAACGGAACCTACGGCACTTCCACTTATGGTCCTATAGCTTAGGGAAATTAAAATCAAAAACACACAGCCACCCCAAAGTTTCAGACGGCTCTGTTTACAAGAACCTCATCTACGGTATATGTTAAATATCCCAGAAAGCGAAAAATGGATAAAGAATTTGTGGTATATACGTACCATGGAATATCACTCACCAATGAAATCTATGTCATCAGGCCCGTCGTGGCATAATGAGTGGATTCAGGTACGATGATTCTAAGTTAAATAAGTCACGCAGAAAATGAAACATCATAAGATATCACTAATACACGGAATGTAAGCTTGGCTACCCATGAACTGAATTACAAAACAGAACAGGGTCTCAAATTTAGAAAACCAACTTATGTTTGCTTAAGGGGAAAGGTGAGTTGGGGTGCTGCATAAAACCAGAGATAGAAATTAGCACAGATACCATTCCATACGTCAAATATGTAATAGTCAAGACCTACCCCTTGCTCAACGAAATGGGCTAAACACCCTATATTCAACACCTAGGAATACACCTGACTACTAAGAATCTTCAAACCCATGGATTTATATGTCTCCATAAGAGAATCAAGCGTGTGTACAGCTGCATGACGGCAGCAGAGAAAATCCGATAAATCCCATTATCAAAATTAATTACAAAAACGAAACACAATGACTGTGAAATAGAGAGCATTTCTTAAATAATTCCTTCAGGGCTTGTGATGCTACGTGGATGTACCGCATCTACACCCAGAGCTGAGTGAGACATAAGGTTGGGGACTTCGGGCTGATAGCATTGGTGAGGTTCGATGAGCAAATGCAGACCCTTTGAAGTCATACTGCATGGTACCCATTCCATGGGTCCCAACTCTCCAGGTTTAAGCGATTCTTCCTTCAGCTAAAACATGCATGGGAAACCCAGAGTATGGTGCACCGTGTGAATGGGAAACGTTTTCAAATGCATCTCAGTTTTTGTCCCCTTTTACTCGGGTTCACAATTCCAGACCCTTTACTAACACTCTCCCCACTTGGAGAGTCAGTGCCTTTAACCTCCTGTTTGGCACAGTTTGCAATTTCTGCGTAAGATGAACAGGAATAGGGAGAACCCATGAGAGACTAGCTGTAGGTGTCTGCACGGGCAAATTTAACGCTCATTTCCCACCAGGAAGAGGAATTAACCAAACGCTCAGCATGCCGTACCGGAACCAGATTAGGGCCTGAATTAATCCTGCAGCTTTGCGGCCAGCTCACAAGAAAGCGATTTGAAGAAAGGAGCACAGGGGCACTGTAATTCACAAAACTGCAGAGTTATAAATGACAGCTATCATCCAAAAATATATTGAAGGAAGGCTGCGAAGAGGACTTGAAAGCGGGGCAGAATTGCAGGAAAACGATTTCAGGGGGTAGACTGGAATTGCATTTAAAGCATAGGAAAAGAGGCAGAACGTCGACAATGATGCACTAGGCCAAAAAGGGCGTATGCATTTTTTTCCTGAATATATTCAGAAAAAAACGCATACGCACTTTTTGGCCAACCAAGCAAGCATGTTAAAGAAAGCAGCACTACAATGAAGTCTCACTGCCCCCCGGTCAAAAGGGCAATCTGAAAAAAGTGTAAAATCCAGAAAGGCAGCACAGACCATGGAGAACAGGGAGCCTTGTTATGCTGATGGGTGGGATGTAAACTGCCAACAGCCACTCTGGAGAACTGTATGGTGTTTCCTGAAACACCTAAAAAACAAAGCAACGGAGCCTATGGCACTTCCACTTATGGTCCTATAGCTTAGGGAAATTAAAATCAAAAACACACAGCCACCTCAAAGTTTCAGACGGCTCTGTTTACAAGAACCTCATCTACGGTACAAGTTAAATATCCCAGAATGCGAAAAATGGATAAAGAAGTTGTGGTACGTACGTACAATGGAATATCACTCACCAATGAAATCTATGTCATCAGGCCCGTCGTGGCATAATGAGTGGATTCAGGTACAATGATTCTAAGTGAAATAAGTCACACAGAAAATGAAACATCATATCACTAATACACTGAATGTAATCTTGGCTACACATGAACTGAACTACAAAACAGAACAGGGTCTCAAATTTAAAAAACCAACTTATGTTTGCTTAAGGGGAAAGGTGAGTTGGGGTGCTGCATAAAACCAGAGATAGAAATTAGCACAGAAACCATTCCATAAGTCAAATATGTAATAGTCATGACCTACCCCTTGCTCAACGAAATGGGCTAAACACACTATATTCAACGCCTAGTTATACACCTGACTAGTAAGAATCTTCAAACCCATGGATTTATATGTCTCCATAAGAGAATCAAGCGTGTGTACAGCTGCATGAAGGCAGCAGAGAAAATCCGATAAATCCCATTATCAAAATGAATTAGAAAAACAAAACACAATGACAGTGAAATAGAGAGCAATTCTTAAATAATTCATTCAGGTCTTGTGATGCAACCAGGATTTACCTCATCTACACCCATAGCTGAGTGAGACATAAGGTTGGATACTTCGGGCTGATAGCATTGGTGAGGTTCGATGAGCAAATGCAGACCCTTTGAAGTCATACTGCATGGTACCAATTCCATGGGTCCCAACTCTCCAGGTTTAAGCGATTCTTCCTTCAGCTAAAACATGCATGGGAAACCCACAGTATGGTGCACTATGTGACCGGGAAACGTTTTCAAATGCATCTCAGTTTTCGTCCCCTTTTACTCGGGTTCACATTTCCAGACGCTTTACTAACACTCGCCCCACTTGGAGAGTCAGTGCCTTTAACTTGCTGTTTGGCACAGTTTGCAATTTCTGCGCAAGATGAACAGGAATAGGGAGAACCAATGAGAGACTAGCTGTAGGTGTCTTCACGGGCAAATTTAACGATCATTTGCCACGAGGAAGAGGAATTAACCAAACGCTCACCATGCCAAGCCAGAAAGAGATTAGGGCCTGAAGCAAACCTGCGGGTTTGCGGCCAGCTCTCAAGAAAGCGATTTGAAGAAAGGAGCTCAGAGGCACTGTAATTCACAAACCTGCAGAGTTATAAATGACAGCTATCGTCCAAAAATATATTGAAGGAAGGCTGCGAAGAGGACTTGAAAGCGGGGCAGAATTGCAGGAAAACGATGTCAGGGGGTAGACTGGAATTGCATTTAAAGCATAGGAAAAGAGGCAGAACGTCGACAATGATGCACTTGGCCAAAAAGGGCGTATGCGTTTTTTCCTGAATATATTCAAGAAAAAACGCATACGCCCTTTTTGGCCAACCAAGCAAGCATGTTAAAGAAATCTGCACTACAGTGAAGTCTCACT
Organism: Delphinapterus leucas; assembly: GCF_059928025.1. Lineage (NCBI taxonomy): Eukaryota > Metazoa > Chordata > Mammalia > Artiodactyla > Monodontidae > Delphinapterus > Delphinapterus leucas. The sequence goes on along the minus strand of NW_028322272.1, from coordinate 751,452 downwards.
GCCCCCCAGTCAAAAGGGCCATCTGAAAAAAGTGTAAAATCCAGAAATGCAGCACAGGCCATGGAGAACAGGGAGCCTTGTTATGCTGATGGGTGACATGTAAATTGCCAACAGCCACTCTGGAGAAGTGTATGGTGTTTCCTGAAACACCTTAAAAACAAAGCAACGGAGCCTACGGCACTTCCACTTATGGTCCTATAGCTTAGGGAAATTAAAATCAAAAACACACAGCACCCCAAAGTTTCAGACGGCTCTGTTTACAAGAACCTCATCTACGGTACAAGTTAAATATCCCAGAAAGCGAAAAATGGATAAAGAAATTGTGGTACGTATGTGCAATGGAATATCACTCACCAATGAAATCTATGTCATCTGGCCCGTCGCGGCATAATGAGTGGATTCAGGTACGATGATTCTAAGTGAAATAAGTCACACAGAAAATGAAATATCATAAGATATCACTAATACACGAAATGTAATCTTGGCTACACATGAACTGAATTACAAAACAGAAAATGGTCTCAAATTTAGAAAACCAACTTATGTTTGCTTAAGGGGAAAGGTGAGTTGGGGTGCTGCATAAAACCAGAGATAGAAATTAGCACAGATACCATTCCATAAGTCAAATATGTAATAGTCAAGACCTACCCTTTGCTCAACGAAATGGACTAACAACCCTATATTCAACGCCTAGGAATACACCTCACTAGTAAGAATCTTCAAACCCATGGATTTATATGTCTCCATAAGAGAATCAAGCATGTGTACAGCTGCATGAAGACAGCAGAGAAAATCAGATAAATCGCATTATCAAAATGAATTAAAAAACAAAACACAATGACAGTGAAATAGAGAGCAATTCTTAAATAATTCATTCAGGGCTTGTGATGCAACCAGGATTTACCTCATCTACACCCAGAGCTGAGTGAGACATAAGGCTGCATACTTCGGAGTGATAGCATTGGTGAGGTTCGATGAGCAAATGCAGACCCTTTGAAGTCATACTGCATGGTACCCATTCCATGGGTCCTAACTCTCCAGGTTTAAGGGATTATTCCTTCAGCTAAAACATGCATCGGAAACCCACAGTATGGTGCACCGTGTGACCAGGAAACGTTTTCAAATGCATCTCAGTTTTCGTCCCCTTTTACTCGGGTTCACAATTCCAGACCCTTTAATAACACTCTCCCCACTTGGAGAGTCAGTGCCTTTAACCTGCTGTTTGGTACAGTTTGCAATTTCTGCGCAAGATGAACAGGAATAGGGAGAAACAATGAGAGACTAGCTGTAGGTGTCTGCACGGGCAAATATAACGCTCATATCCCACCAGGAAGAGGAATTAACCAAACGATCAGCATGCCGTGCCGGAACAAGATTAGGGCCTGAATCAATCCTGTGGGTTTGCGGTCAGCTCACAAGAAAGCGATTTGAAGAAAGGAGCTCAGGGGCACTGTAATTCACAAGCCTGCAGAGTTATAAATGACAGCTATCGTCCAAAAATATATTGAAGGAAGGCTGAGAAGAGGACTTGAAAGCGGGGCAGAATTGCAGAAAAACGATTTCAGGGGGTGGACTGGAATTGCATTTAAAGTATAGGAAAAGAGGCAGAACTTCGACAATGATGCACTTGGCCAAAAAGGGCGTATGCGTTTTTTCCTGAATATAACGCATACGCCCTTTTTGGCCAACCAAGCAAGCATGTTAAAGAAATCTGCACTACAGTGAAGTCTCACTGCTCCACGGTCAAAAGGGCCATCTGAAAAAAGTGTAAAATCCAGAAATGCAGCACAGGCCATGGAGAACTGGGAGCCTTGTTATGCTGATGGGTGGGATGTAAATTGCCAACAGCCACTCTGGAGAAGTGTATGGTGTTTCCTGAAACACCTAAAAAACAAAGCAACGGAGCCTACGGCACTTCCACTTATGGTCTTATAGCTTAGGGAAATTAAAATCAAAAACACACAGCACCCCAAAGTTTCAGACGGCTCTGTTTACAAGAACCTCACCTACGGTACAAGTTAAATATCCCAGAAAGCGAAAAATGGATAAAGAAGTTGTGGTACGTACGTACAATGGAATATCACTCACCAATGAAATCTATGTCATCAGGCCCGTCGCGGCATAATGAGTGGATTCAGGTACGATGATTCTAAGTGAAATAAGTCACACAGAAAATGAAACATCATAAGATATCACTAATACACGGAATGTAAACTTGGCTACACATGAACTGAATTACAAAACAGAACAGGGTCTCAAATTTAGAAAACTAACTTATGCTTGCTTAAGGGGAAAGGTGAGTTGGGGTGCTGCATAAAACCAGAGATAGAAATTAGCACAGATTCCATTCCATTCGTCAAATATGTAATAGTCAAGACCTACCCCTTGCTCAACGAAATGGACAAAACACGCCATATTCAACGCATAGGAATACACCTGACTAGTAAGAATCTTCAAACCCATGGATTTATATGTGTCCATAAGATAATGAAGCATGTGTACAGCGACATGAACGCAGCAGAGAAAATCCGATAAATCACATTATCAAAATGAATTACAATAACAAAACACAAGGACAGTGAAATAGAGAGCAATTCATAAATAATTCATTCAGGGATTGTGATGCAACCTGGATTTACCACATCTACATCCAGAGCTGAGTGAGACATAAGGTTGGGGACTTAGGGCTGATAGCATTGGTGAGGTTCGATCAACAAATGCAGACCCTTTGAAGGCATACTGCATGGTACCCATTCCATGGGTCCCAAATCTCCAGGTTTAAGGGATTCTTCCTTCAGCTAAAACATGCATGGGAAACCCACAGTATGGTGCAGCGTGTGACCAGGAAACGTTTTCAAATGCATTGCAGTTTTCGTCCCCTTTTACTCGGGTTCACAATTCCAGACCCTTTACTAACTCTCTCCCTACTTGGAGAGTCAGTGCCTTTAACCTCCTGTTGGGCACAGTTTGCAATTTCTGCTCAAGAAGAACAGGAAGAGGGAGAACCAATGAGAGATTAGATGTAGGTGTCTTCACGGGCAAATTTAACGCTCATTTGCCACGAGGAAGAGGAATTAACCAAACGCTCACCATGCCGTGCCAGAAACAGATTAGGGCCTGAAGCAAACCTGCGGGTTTGCGGCCAGCTCTCAAGAAAGCGATTTGAAGAAAGGAGCTCAGGGGCACTGTAATTCACAAACCTGCAGAGTTATAAATGACAGCTATCCTCCAAAAATATATTGAAGGAAGGCTGCGAAGAGGACTTGAAAGCGGGGCAGAATGGCAGGAAAACGATTTCAGGGGGTAGACTGGAATTGCATTTAAAACATAGGAAAAGAGGCAGAACTTCGACAATGATGCACTTGGCCAAAAAGGGCGTATGCGTTTTTTCCTGAATATATTCAGGAAAAAACGCATACGCCCTTTTTGGCCAACCAAGCAAGTATGTTAAAGAAATCTGCACTACAGTGAAGTCTCACTGCCCCCCAGTCAAAAGAGCCATCTGAAAAAAGTGTAAAATCCACAAATGCAGCACAGGCCATGGAGAACAGGGAGCCTTGTTATGCTGATGGGTGGGATGTAAATTGCCAACAGCCACTCTGGAGAAGTGTATGGTGTTTCCTGAAACACCTTAAACACAAAGCAACGGAGCCTACGGCACTTCCACTTATGGTCCTATAGCTTAGGGAAAATAAAATGAAAAACACACAGCACCCCAAAGTTTCAGACGGCTCTGTTTACAAGAACCTCATCTACGGTACAAGTTAAATTTCCCAGAAATCGAAAAATGGATAAAGAAGTTGTGGTACGTACGAACAATTGAATATCACTCACCAATGAAATCTATGTCATCAGGCCCATCGCGGCATAATGAGTGGATTCAGGTACGATGATTCTAAGTGAAAAAAGTCACACAGAAAATGAAACATCATAAGATATCACTAAAACACGGAATGTAATCTTGGCTACACATGAACTGAATTACAAAACAGAACAGGGTCTCAAATTTAGAAAACCAACTTATGTTTGCTTAAGGGGAAACGTGAGTTGGGGTGCTGCATAAAACGAGAGATAGAAATTAGCACAGATACCATTCCATAAGTCAAATATGTAATAGTCAGACCTACCCCTTGCTCAACGAAATGGGCTAAACACCCTATATTCAACGCCTAGGAATACACCTCACTAGTAAGAATCTTCAAACCCATGGATTTATATGTCTCCATAAGAGAGTCAAGCGTGTGTACAGCTGCATGAAGGCAGCAGAGAAAATCCGATAAATCCCATTATCAAAATGAATTAAAAAACAAAACACAATGACAGTGAAATAGAGAGCAATTCTTAAATAATTCATTCAGGGCTTGTGATGCAACCAGGATTTACTTCATTACACCCAGAGCTGAGTGAGACATAAGGTTGGACTCTTCGGGGTGATAGCATTGGTGAGGTTCGATGAGCAAATGCAGACCATTTGAAGTCATACTGCATGGTACCCATTCCATGGGTCCCCACTCTCCAGGTTTAAGCAATTCTTCCTTCAGCTAAAACATGCATGGGAAACCCACAGTATGGTGCACCGTGTGACCGGGAAACGTTTTCAAATGCATCTCAGTTTTCGTCCCCTTTTACTCGGGTTCGCAATAGCAGACCTTTTACTAACACTCTCCCCACTTGGAGAGTCAGTGCCTTTAACCTGCTGTTTGGCACAGTTTGCAATTTCTGCGCAAGATGAACAGGAATAGGGAGAACCAATGAGAGACGAGCTGTAGGTGTCTGCACGGGCAAATTTAACGCTGATTTCCCACCAGGAAGAGGAATTAAGCAAAAGCTCAGCATGCCCTGCCGGAACCAGATTAGGGCCTGAAGCAATCCTGAGGGTTTGCGGCCAGCTCACAAGAAAGCGATTTGAAGAATGGAGCTCAGGGGCACTGTAATTCACAAACCTGCAGAGTTATAAATGACAGCTATCGTCCAAAAATATATTTAAGGAAGGCTGCGAAGAGAACTTGTATGCGGGGCAGAATTGCAGGAAAACGATTTCAGGGGGTAGACGGGAATTGCATTTAAAGCATAGGAAAAGAGGCAGAACGTCGACAATGATGCTCTTGGCCAAAAAGGGCGTATGCGTTTTTTCCTAAATATACAGGAAAAAACGCATACGCCCTTTTTGGCCAACCAAGCAAGCATGTTAAAGAAATCTGCACTACAATGAAGTCTCACTGCCCCACGGTCAAAAGGGCCATCTGAAAAAAGTGTAAAATCCAGAAAGGCAGCACAGGCCATGGAGAACAGGGAGCCTTGTTATGCTGATGGGTAGGATGTAAATTGCCAACAGCCACTCTGGAGAAGTGTATGGTGTTTCCTGGAACACCTAAAAAACAAAGCAACGGAGCCTACGGCACTTCCAATTATGGTCGTATAGCTTAGGGAAATTAAAATCAAAAACACACAGCCACCCCAAAGTTTCGGACGGCTCTGTTTACAAGAACCTCGTCTACGGTACAAGTTAAATATCCCAGAAAGCGAAAAATGGATAAAGAAGTTGTGGTACGTACGTACAATGGAATATCACTCACCAATGAAATCTATGTCATCTGGCCCGTCGTGGCATAATGAGTGGATTCAGGTACGATGATTCTAAGTGAAATAAGTCACACAGAAAATGAAACATCATAAGATATCACTAATTCACGGAATGTAATCTTGGCTACACAGGAACTGAATTACAAAACAGAACAGGGTCTCCAATTTAGAAAACCAACTTATGTTTGCTTAAGGGGAAAGGTGAGTTGGGGTGCTGCATAAAACCAGAGATAGAAATTAGCACAGATACCATTCCATAAGTCAAATACGTAATGGACAAGACCTACCCCTTGCTCAACGAGATGGACTAACAACCCTATATTCAACGCCTAGGAATACACCTGACTAGTAAGAATATTCAAACCCACGGATTTATGTGTCTCCATAAGAGAATCAAGCGTGTGTACAGCTGCATGAAGGCAGCAGAGAAAATCCGATAAATCCCATTATCAAAATGAATTACAAAAACAAAACACAATGACAGTGAAATAGAGAGCAATTCTTAAATAATTCATTCAGGGCTTGTGATGCAACCTGGATTTACCTCATCTACACCCAGAGCTGAGTGAGACATAAGGTTGGACACTTCGGGCTGATAGAATTGGTGAGGTTCGATGAGCAAATGGAGACCCTTTGAAGTCATACTGCATGGGACCCATTCCATGGTTCCCAACTCTCCAGGTTTAAGGGATTCTTCCTTCAGCTAAAACATGCATGGGAATCCCACAGTATGGTGCACCGTGTGACCGGGAAACGTTTTCAAATGCATCTCAGTTTTCGTCCCCTTTTACTCGGGTTCACAATTCCAGACCCATTACTAACACTCTCCCCACTTGGAGAGTCAGTGCCCTTAACCTCCTGTTTGGCACAGTTTGCAATTTCTGCACAAGATGAACAGGAATAGGGAGAACCAATGAGAGACTAGCTGTAGATGTCTGCACAGGCAAATTTAACGATCATTTCTCGCCAGGAAGAGGATTTAACGAAACGCTCAGCATGCCGTGCCGGAACCAGATTAGGGCCTGAAGCAATCCTGCGGGTTTGCGGCCAGCTCACAAGAAAGCGATTTGAAGAAAGGAGCTCAGGGGCACTGTAATTCACAAACCTGCAGAGATATAAATGACAGCTATCGTCCAAAAATATATTGAAGGAAGGCTGCGAAAAGGACTTGAAAGGGGGGCAGAATTGCAGGAAAACTCTTTCAGGGGTTAGACTGGAATTGCATTTAAAGCACAGGAAAAGAGGCAGAACGTCGACAATGATGCACTTGGCCAAAAAGGGCGTATGCGTTTTTTCCTGAATATATTCAGGAAAAAACGCATACGCCCTTTTGGCCAAACAAGAAAGCATGTTAAAGAAATCTGCACTAGAGTGAAGTCTCACTGCCCCCCGGTCTAAAGGGCCATCGGAAAAAAGTGTAAAATCCACAAAGGCGGCACAGGACATGGAGAACAGGGAGCCTTGTTATGCTGATGGGCGGGATGTAAATTGCCAAGAGCCACTCTGGAGAAGTGTATGGTGTTTCCTCAAACACCTAAAAAACAAAGCAACGGAGCCTACGGCTCTTCCACTTATGGTCCTATAGCTTAGGGAAATTAAAATCAGAAACACACAGCCACCCCTAAGTTTCGGATGGCTCTGTTTCCAAGAACCTCTTCTGCGGTACAAGTTAAATATCGCAAAAAGCAAAAAATGAATAAAGAAATTGTGGTACGTATGTACAATGGAATATCACTCTCCAATGAAATCTATGTCATCAAGCCCATCGCGGCATATTGAGTGGATTCAGGTACGATGATTCTAAGTGAAATAAGTCACACAGAAAATGAAACATCATAAGATATACCTAATACACGGAATGTAATCTTGGCTACACATGAACTGAATTACAAAACAGAACAGGGTCTCAAATTTAGAAAACCAACTTATGTTTGCTTAAGGGGAAAAGTGAGTTGGGTTGCTGCATAAAACCAGAGATAGAAATTAGCACAGGTACCTTTCCATAAGCCAAATATATAATAGTCAAGACCTACCCCTTGCTCAACGAGATGGTCTAAAAACCCTATATTCAACGCCTAGCAATACACCTGACTAGTAAGAATCTTCAAACCCATGGATTTATATGTCTCCATAAGAGAATCAAGCGTGTGTACAGCTGCATGTATGCAGCAGAGTAAATCCGATAAATCCCCTTATCAAAATGAATTACAAAAACAAAACACAATGAGAGTGAAATAGAGAGCAATTCTTAAATAATTCATTCAGGGCTTGTGATGCAACCTGGATTTACCTCATCTACACCCAGAGCTGAGTGAGACATAAGGTGGGACACTTCAGGCTGATAGCATTGGTGAGGTTCGATGAGCAAATGCAGACCCTTTGAAGTCATACTGCATGGTACCCATTCCATGGGTCCCAAATCTCCAGGTTTAAGGGATTCTTCCTTCAGCTAAAACATGCATGGGAAACCCACAGTATGGTGCACCGTGTGACTGGGAAGCATTTTCAAATGCATCTCAGTTTTCGTCCCCTTTTACTCGGGTTCACCATTCCAAACCCTTTACTAACACTCTCCCCACTTGGAGAGTCAGTGCCTTTAACCTCCTGTTTGGCACAGTTTGCAATTTCTGCGCAAGATGAACAGGAATAGGGAGAACCAATGAGAGAGTAGCTGTAGGTTTCTGCACGGGCAAATTTAACGCTCATTTCCCACCAGGAAGAGGAAATAACTAAAGGCTCAGCATGCCGTGAGGGAACCAAATTAGGGCCTGAAGCAATCCTGCGGCTTTGTGGACAGCTCACAAGAAAGTGATTTGACGAAAGGAGCTCACGGGCACTGTAATTCACAAACTTTCAGCATTATAAATGACAGCTATCGTCCAAAAATATATTGAAGGAAGGCTGCAAAGAGGACTTGAAAGCGGGGCAGATTTGCAGGAAAACGATTTCAGGGGGTAGACTGGAATTGCATTTAAAGCATACGAAAAGAGGGAGAACGTCGACGTTGATGCACTTGGCCAAAAAGGGCGTATGCATTTTTCCAGAATATATTCAGGAAAAAAAGCATACGCCCTTTTTGGCCAACCAAGCAAGCATGTTATAGAAATCTGCACTACAATGAAGTCTCACTGCCCCCCGGTCAAAAGGGCCATCTGAAAAAAGTGTAAAATCCAGAAAGGCAGCACAGGCCATGGAGAAGAGGGAGCTCTGTTATGCTGATGGGCGGGATGTAAATTGCCAAGAGCCACTCTGGGGAAGTGTATGGTGTTTCCTGAAACACCTAAAAAACAAAGCAACGGAACCTACGGCACTTCCACTTATGGTCCTATAGCTTAGGGAAATTAAAATCAAAAACACACAGCCACCCCAAAGTTTCAGACGGCTCTGTTTACAAGAACCACGTCTACGGTACAAGTTAAATATCCCAGAAAGCGAAAAATGCATAAAGAAGTTGTGGTACGTACGTACAATGGAATATCACTCACCAATGAAATCTATGTCATCAGGCCCGTCGTGGCATAATGAGTGGATTCAGGTACAATGATTCTAAGTGAAATAAGTCACACAGAAAATGAAACATCATAAGATATCACTAATACACGGAATGTAATCTTGGCTACACATGAACTGAATTTCAAAACAGAACAGGTTCTCAAATTTAGAAAACCAACTTATGTTTGCTTAAGGGGAAAGGTGAGTTGGGGTGCTACATAAAACCAGAGATAGAAATTAGCACAGATACCATTCCATACGTCAAATATGTAATAGTCAAGACCTACACCTTGCTCAACGAAATGGGCTAAACACCCTATATTCAACGCCTAGGAATACACCTGACTAGTAATTATCTTCAAACCCATGGATTTATATGTCTCCATAAGAGAATCAAGCGTGTGTACAGCTGCATGAAGGCAGCAGAGAAAATCCGATAAATCCCATTATCAAAATGAATTACAAAAACGAAACACAATGACAGTGAAATAGAGAGCAATTCTTAAATAATTCATTCAGGGCTTGTGATGCAACCTGGATTTACCTCATCTAAACCCAGAGCTGAGAGAGACATAAGGTTGGACACTTCGGGCTGATAGCATTGGTGAGGTTCGATGAGCAAATGCAGACCCTTTGAAGTCATACTGCATGGTACCCATTCCATGGGTCCCAACTCTCCAGGTTTAAGGGATTCTTCCTTCAGCTAAAACATGCATGGGAAACCCACAGTATGGTGCACCGTGTGACCGGGAAACGTTTTCAAATGCATCTCAGATTTTGTCCCCTTTTACTCGGGTTCACCATTCCAGACCCTTTACTAACACTCTCCCCACTTGGAGAGTCAGTGCCTTTAACCTCCTGTTTGGCACAGTTTGCAATTTCTGGCAAGATGAACAGGAATAGGGAGAACCAATGAGAGACTAGCTGTAGGTGTCTGCACGGGCAAATTTAATGCTCATTTCCCACCAGGAAGAGTATTTAACCAAAGGTTCAGCATGCCATTCCGGAACCAGTTTAGGGCCTGAAGCAATCCTGCGGGTTTGCGGCCAGCTCACAAGGAAGCGATTTGATGAAAGGAGATCATGGGCACTGTAATTCACAAACCTGCAGAGTTATATATGACAGCTATCATCCAAAAATATATGGAAGGAAGCCTGCGAAGAGGACTTGAAAGCGGGGCAGAATTGCAGGACAACGATTTCAGGGGGTAGACTGGAATTACATTTAAAGCATAGGAAAAGAGGCAGAACGTCGACAATGATGCACTTGGCCAAAAACGGCGTATGCGTTTTTTCCAGAATATATTCAGGAAAAAACGCATACGCCCTTTTTGGCCAACCAAGCAAGCATGTTAAAGAAATCTGCACTAAAGTGAAGTCTCACTGCCCCCTAGTCAAAACGGCCATCTGAAAAATGTGTAAAATCCAGACAGGCAACACAAGCCATGGAGAACAGGGAGCTCTGTTATGCTGATGGGAGGGATGTAAATTGCCAAGAGCCACTCTGGAGAAGTGTATGGTGTTTCCTGAAACACCTAAAAAACAAAGCAACAGAGCCTACGGCACTTCCACTTATGGTCCTATAGCTTAGGGAAATTAAAATCAAAAACACACAGCCACCCCAAAGTTTCAGACGGCTCTGTTTACATGACCTCGTCTACGGTACAAGTAAAATATCACAGAAAGCAAAAAATGGATAAAGATGTTGTGGTACGTACGTACATTGTAATATCACTCTCCAATGAAATCTATGTCATCAGGCCCATCGCGGCATAATGAGTGGATTCAGGTCGATGATTCTAAGTGAAATAAGTCACACAGAAAATGAAACATCATAAGATATCACTAATACACCGAATGTAATCTTGGCTACACATGAACTGAATTGCAAAACAGAACAGGGTCTCAAATTAAGACAACCAACTTATGTTTGCTTAAGGGGAAAGGTGAGTTTGGGTGCTGCATAAAACAAGAGATAGAAATTAGCAGAGATAACCTTCCATAAGTCAAATATGTAATAGTCAAGATCTACCCCTTGCTCAACGAGATGGTCTAAAAACCCTATATTCAACGCCTAGCAATACACCTGACTAGTAAGAATCTTCAAACCCATGGATTGATATGTCTCCATAAGAGAAACAAGCGTGTGTACAGCTGCATGTATGCAGCAGAGTAAATCCGATAAATCCCATTATCAAAATGAATTACAAAAACAAAACACAATGAGAGTGAAATAGAGAGCAATTCTTAAATAATTCATTCAGGGCTTGTGATGCAAGCTGGATTTACCTCATCTACACCCAGAGCTGAGTGAGACATAAGGTGGGAAACTTCAGGCTGATAGCATTGGTGAGGTTCGATGAGCAAATGCAGACCCTTTGAAGTCATACTGCATGGTACCCATTCCATGGGTCCCAACTCTCCAGGTTTAAGGGATTCTTCCTTCAGCTAAAACATGCATGGGAAACCCACAGTATGGTGCACCGTGTGACCGGGAAACGTTTTCAAATGCATCTCAGATTTTGTCCCCTTTTACTCGGGTTCACCATTCCAGACCCTTTACTAACACTCTCCCCACTTGGAGAGTCAGTGCCTTTAACCTCCTGTTTGGCACAGTTTGCAATTTCTGGCAAGATGAACAGGAATAGGGAGAACCAATGAGAGACTAGCTGTAGGTGTCTGCACGGGCAAATTTAACGCTCATTTCCCACCAGGAAGAGGATTTAACCAAAGGCTCAGCATGCCATTCCGGAACCAGTTTAGGGCCTTAAGCAATCCTGCGGGTTTGCGGCCAGCTCACAAGGAAGCGATTTGATGAAAGGAGATCACGGGCACTGTAATTCACAAACCTGCAGAGTTATATATGACAGCTAACATCCAAAAATATATTGAAGGAAGCCTCAAAGAGGACTTGAATGCGGGGCAGAATTGCAGGAAAAGGATTTCAGGGGGTAGACTGGAATTACATTTAAAGCATAGGAAAAGAGGCAGAACGTCGACAATGATGCACTTGGCCAAAAACGGCGTATGCGTTTTTTCCAGAATATATTCAGGAAAAAACGCATACGCCCTTTTTGGCCAACCAAGCAAGCAATCTGCACTACAGTGAAGTCTCACTGCCCCCTGGTCAAAACGGCCATCTGAAAAATGTGTAAAATCCAGACAGGCAACACAGGCCATGGAGAACAGGGAGCTCTGTTATGCTGATGGGCGGGACGTAAATTGCCAAGAGCTACTCTGGAGAAGTGTATGGTGTTTCCTGAAACACCTAAAAAACAAAGCAACAGAGCCTACGGCACTTCCACTTATGGTCCTATAGCTTAGGGAAATTAAAATCAAAAACACACAGCCACCCCAAAGTTTCAGACGGCTCTGTTTACAAGAACCTCGTCTACGGTACAAGTAAATTATCACAGAAAGCAAAAAATGGATAAAGAAATTGTGGTACGTACATACATTGTAATATCACTCACCAATGAAATCTATGTCATCAGGCCCGTCGCGGCATAATGAGTGGATTCAGGTCGATGATTCTAAGTGAAATAAGTCACACAGAAAATGAAACATCATAAGATATCACTAATACACCGAATGTTATCTTGGCTACACATGAACTGAATTGCAAAACAGAACAGGGTCTCAAATTAAGAAAACCAACTTATGTTTGCTTAAGGGGAAAGGTGAGTTTGGGTGCTGCATAAAACCAGAGATAGAAATTAGCACAGATACCCTTCCATAAGTCAAATATGTAATAGTCAAGATCTACCCCTTGCTCAACGAGATGGTCTAAAAACCCTATATTCAACGCCTAGCAATACACCTGACTAGTAAGAATCTTCAAACCCATGGATTTATATGTCTCCATAAGAGAATCAAGCGTGTGTACAGCTGCATGTATGCAGCAGAGTAAATCCGATAAATCCCCTTATCAAAATGAATTACAAAAACAAAACACAATGAGAGTGAAATAGAGAGCAATTCTTAAATAATTCATTCAGGGCTTGTGATGCAACCTGGATTTACCTCATCTACACCCAGAGCTGAGTGAGACATAAGGTGGGACACTTCAGGCTGATAGCATTGGTGAGGTTCGATGAGCAAATGCAGACCCTTTGAAGTCATACTGCATGGTACCCATTCCATGGGTCCCAAATCTCCAGGTTTAAGGGATTCTTCCTTCAGCTAAAACATGCATGGGAAACCCACAGTATGGTGCACCGTGTGACTGGGAAGCATTTTCAAATGCATCTCAGTTTTCGTCCCCTTTTACTCGGGTTCACCATTCCAAACCCTTTACTAACACTCTCCCCACTTGGAGAGTCAGTGCCTTTAACCTCCTGTTTGGCACAGTTTGCAATTTCTGCGCAAGATGAACAGGAACAGGGAGAACCAATGAGAGAGTAGCTGTAGGTTTCTGCACAGGCAAATTTAACACTCATTTCCCACCAGGAAGAGGAAATAACAAAAGGCTCAGCATGCCTTGAGGAAACCAAATTAGGGCCTGAAGCAATCCTGCGGCTTTGCGGACAGCTCACAAGAAAGTGATTTGACGAAAGGAGCTCACGGGCACTGTAATTCACAAACCTTCAGCGTTATAAATGACAGCTATCGTCCAAAAATATATTGAAGGAAGGCTGCAAAGAGGACTTGAAAGCGGGGCAGATTTGCAGGAAAACGATTTCAGGGGGTAGACTGGAATTGCATTTAAAGCATACGAAAAGAGGGAGAACGTCGACGTTGATGCACTTGGCCAAAAAGGGCGTATGCATTTTTCCAGAATATATTCAGGATAAAAAGCATACGCCCTTTTTGGCCAACCAAGCAAGCATGTTATAGAAATCTGCACTACAATGAAGTCTCACTGCCCCCCGGTCAAAAGGGCCATCTGAAAAAAGTGTAAAATCCAGAAAGGCAGCACAGGCCATGGAGAAGAGGGAGCCTTGTTATGCTGATGGGTGGGATGTAAATTGCCAAGAGCCACTCTGGGGAAGTGTATGGTGTTTCCTGAAACACCTAAAAAACAAAGCAACGGAACCTACGGCACTTCCACTTATGGTCCTATAGTTTAGGGAAATTAAAATCAAAAACACACAGCCACCCCAAAGTTTCAGACGGCTCTGTTTACAAGAACCACGTCTACGGTACAAGTTAAATATCCCAGAAAGCGAAAAATGCATAAAGAAGTTGTGGTACGTACGTACAATGGAATATCACTCACCAATGAAATCTATGTCATCAGGCCCGTCGTGGCATAATGAGTGGATTCAGGTACAATGATTCTAAGTGAAATAAGTCACACAGAAAATGAAACATCATAAGATATCACTAATACACGGAATGTAATCTTGGCTACACATGAACTGAATTTCAAAACAGAACAGGTTCTCAAATTTAGAAAACCAACTTATGTTTGCTTAAGGGGAAAGGTGAGTTGGGGTGCTGCATAAAACCAGAGATAGAAATTAGCACAGACACCATTCCATACGTCAAATATGTAATAGTCAAGACCTACACCTTGCTCAACGAAATGGGCTAAACACCCTATATTCAACGCCTAGGAATACACCTGACTAGTAATTATCTTCAAACCCATGGATTTATATGTCTCCATAAGAGAATCAAGCGTGTGTACAGCTGCATGAAGGCAGCAGAGAAAATCCGATAAATCCCATTATCAAAATGAATTACAAAAACGAAACACAATGACAGTGAAATAGAGAGCAATTCTTAAATAATTCATTCAGGGCTTGTGATGCAACCTGGATTTACCTCATCTACACCCAGAGCTGAGTGAGACATAAGGTTGGACACTTCGGGCTGATAGCATTGGTGAGGTTCGATGAGCAAATGCAGACCCTTTGAAGTCATACTGCATGGTACCCATTCCATGGTTCCCAACTCTCCAGGTTTAAGGGATTCTTCCTTCAGGTAAAACATGCATGGGAAACCCACAGTATGGTGCACCGTGTGACCGGGAAACGTTTTCAAATGCATCTCAGATTTTGTCCCCTTTTACTCGGGTTCACAATTCCAGACCCTTTACTAACACTCTCCCCACTTGGAGAGTCAGTGCCTTTAACCTCCTGTTTGGCACAGTTTGCAATTTCTGGCAAGATGAACAGGAATAGGGAGAACCAATGAGAGACTAGCTGTAGGTGTCTGCACGGGCAAATTTAACGCTCATTTCCCACCAGGAAGAGGATTTAACCAAAGGCTCAGCATGCCATTCCGGAACCAGTTTAGGGCCTTAAGCAATCCTGCGGGTTTGCGGCCAGCTCACAAAGAAGCGATTTGATGAAAGGAGATCACGGGCACTGTAATTCACAAACCTGCAGAGTTATATATGACAGCTAACATCCAAAAATATATTGAAGGAAGCCTCGAAGAGGACTTGAATGCGGGGCAGAATTGCAGGAAAAGGATTTCAGGGGGTAGACTGGAATTACATTTAAAGCATAGGAAAAGAGGCAGAACGTCGACAATGATGCACTTGGCCAAAAACGGCGTATGCGTTTTTTCCAGAATATATTCAGGAAAAAACGCATACGCCCTTTTTGGCCAACCAAGCAAGCATGTTAAAGAAATCTGCACTACAGTGAAGTCTCACTGCCCCCTGGTCAAAACGGCCATCTGAAAAATGTGTAAAATCCAGACAGGCAACACAGGCCATGGAGAACAGGGAGCTCTGTTATGCTGATGGGCGGGACGTAAATTGCCAAGAGCTACTCTGGAGAAGTGTATGGTGTTTCCTGAAACACCTAAAAAACAAAGCAACAGAGCCTACGGCACTTCCACTTATGGTCCTATAGCTTAGGGAAATTAAAATCAAAAACACACAGCCACCCCAAAGTTTCAGACGGCTCTGTTTACAAGAACCTCGTCTACGGTACAAGTAAATTATCACAGAAAGCAAAAAATGGATAAAGAAATTGTGGTACGTACATACATTGTAATATCACTCACCAATGAAATCTATGTCATCAGGCCCGTCGCGGCATAATGAGTGGATTCAGGTCGATGATTCTAAGTGAAATAAGTCACACAGAAAATGAAACATCATAAGATATCACTAATACACCGAATGTTATCTTGGCTACACATGAACTGAATTGCAAAACAGAACAGGGTCTCAAATTAAGAAAACCAACTTATGTTTGCTTAAGGGGAAAGGTGAGTTTGGGTGCTGCATAAAACCAGAGATAGAAATTAGCACAGATACCCTTCCATAAGTCAAATATGTAATAGTCAAGATCTACCCCTTGCTCAACGAGATGGTCTAAAAACCCTATATTCAACGCCTAGCAATACACCTGACTAGTAAGAATCTTCAAACCCATGGATTTATATGTCTCCATAAGAGAATCAAGCGTGTGTACAGCTGCATGTATGCAGCAGAGTAAATCCGATAAATCCCCTTATCAAAATGAATTACAAAAACAAAACACAATGAGAGTGAAATAGAGAGCAATTCTTAAATAATTCATTCAGGGCTTGTGATGCAACCTGGATTTACCTCATCTACACCCAGAGCTGAGTGAGACATAAGGTGGGACACTTCAGGCTGATAGCATTGGTGAGGTTCGATGAGCAAATGCAGACCCTTTGAAGTCATACTGCATGGTACCCATTCCATGGGTCCCAAATCTCCAGGTTTAAGGGATTCTTCCTTCAGCTAAAACATGCATGGGAAACCCACAGTATGGTGCACCGTGTGACTGGGAAGCATTTTCAAATGCATCTCAGTTTTCGTCCCCTTTTACTCGGGTTCACCATTCCAAACCCTTTACTAACACTCTCCCCACTTG
Source organism: Delphinapterus leucas (assembly GCF_059928025.1). Classification (NCBI taxonomy): domain Eukaryota; kingdom Metazoa; phylum Chordata; class Mammalia; order Artiodactyla; family Monodontidae; genus Delphinapterus; species Delphinapterus leucas. The sequence goes on along the minus strand of NW_028322272.1, from coordinate 734,573 downwards.
GAGAGTCAGTGCCTTTAACCTCCTGTTTGGCACAGTTTGCAATTTCTGCGCAAGATGAACAGGAACAGGGAGAACCAATGAGAGAGTAGCTGTAGGTTTCTGCACAGGCAAATTTAACACTCATTTCCCACCAGGAAGAGGAAATAACAAAAGGCTCAGCATGCCTTGAGGAAACCAAATTAGGGCCTGAAGCAATCCTGCGGCTTTGCGGACAGCTCACAAGAAAGTGATTTGACGAAAGGAGCTCACGGGCACTGTAATTCACAAACCTTCAGCGTTATAAATGACAGCTATCGTCCAAAAATATATTGAAGGAAGGCTGCAAAGAGGACTTGAAAGCGGGGCAGATTTGCAGGAAAACGATTTCAGGGGGTAGACTGGAATTGCATTTAAAGCATACGAAAAGAGGGAGAACGTCGACGTTGATGCACTTGGCCAAAAAGGGCGTATGCATTTTTCCAGAATATATTCAGGATAAAAAGCATACGCCCTTTTTGGCCAACCAAGCAAGCATGTTATAGAAATCTGCACTACAATGAAGTCTCACTGCCCCCCGGTCAAAAGGGCCATCTGAAAAAAGTGTAAAATCCAGAAAGGCAGCACAGGCCATGGAGAAGAGGGAGCCTTGTTATGCTGATGGGTGGGATGTAAATTGCCAAGAGCCACTCTGGGGAAGTGTATGGTGTTTCCTGAAACACCTAAAAAACAAAGCAACGGAACCTACGGCACTTCCACTTATGGTCCTATAGTTTAGGGAAATTAAAATCAAAAACACACAGCCACCCCAAAGTTTCAGACGGCTCTGTTTACAAGAACCACGTCTACGGTACAAGTTAAATATCCCAGAAAGCGAAAAATGCATAAAGAAGTTGTGGTACGTACGTACAATGGAATATCACTCACCAATGAAATCTATGTCATCAGGCCCGTCGTGGCATAATGAGTGGATTCAGGTACAATGATTCTAAGTGAAATAAGTCACACAGAAAATGAAACATCATAAGATATCACTAATACACGGAATGTAATCTTGGCTACACATGAACTGAATTTCAAAACAGAACAGGTTCTCAAATTTAGAAAACCAACTTATGTTTGCTTAAGGGGAAAGGTGAGTTGGGGTGCTGCATAAAACCAGAGATAGAAATTAGCACAGACACCATTCCATACGTCAAATATGTAATAGTCAAGACCTACACCTTGCTCAACGAAATGGGCTAAACACCCTATATTCAACGCCTAGGAATACACCTGACTAGTAATTATCTTCAAACCCATGGATTTATATGTCTCCATAAGAGAATCAAGCGTGTGTACAGCTGCATGAAGGCAGCAGAGAAAATCCGATAAATCCCATTATCAAAATGAATTACAAAAACGAAACACAATGACAGTGAAATAGAGAGCAATTCTTAAATAATTCATTCAGGGCTTGTGATGCAACCTGGATTTACCTCATCTACACCCAGAGCTGAGTGAGACATAAGGTTGGACACTTCGGGCTGATAGCATTGGTGAGGTTCGATGAGCAAATGCAGACCCTTTGAAGTCATACTGCATGGTACCCATTCCATGGTTCCCAACTCTCCAGGTTTAAGGGATTCTTCCTTCAGGTAAAACATGCATGGGAAACCCACAGTATGGTGCACCGTGTGACCGGGAAACGTTTTCAAATGTATCTCAGATTTTGTCCCCTTTTACTCGGGTTCACCATTCCAGACCCTTTACTAACACTCTCCCCACTTGGAGAGTCAGTGCCTTTAACCTCCTGTTTGGCACAGTTTGCAATTTCTGGCAAGATGAACAGGAATAGGGAGAACCAATGAGAGACTAGCTGTAGGTGTCTGCACGGGCAAATTTAACGCTCATTTCCCACCAGGAAGAGGATTTAACCAAAGGCTCAGCATGCCATTCCGGAACCAGTTTAGGGCCTGAAGCAATCCTGTGGGTTTGCGGCCAGCTGACAAGGAAGCGATTTGATGAAAGGAGATCATGGGCACTGTAATTCACATACCTGCAGAGTTATAAGGACAGCTAACATCCAAAAATATATTGAAGGAAGCCTGCGAAGAGGACTTGAATGCGGGGCAGAATTGCAGGAAAAGGATTTCAGGGGGTAGACTGGAATTACATTTAAAGCATAGGAAAAGAGGCAGGACGTCGACAATGATGCACTTGGCCAAAAACGGCGTATGCGTTTTTTCCAGAATATATTCAGGAAAAAACGCATACGCCCTTTTTGGCCAACCAAGCAAGCATGTTAAAGAAATCTGCACAACAGTCAAGTCTCACTGCCCTCTGGTCAAAACGGCCATCTGAAAAATGTGTAAAATCCAGACAGGCAACACAGGCCATGGAGAACAGGGAGCTCTGTTATGCTGATGGGCGGCATGTAAATTGCCAAGAGCCACTCTGGAGAAGTGTATGGTGTTTCCTGAAACACCTAAAAAACAAAGCAACAGAGCCTACGGCACTTCCACTTATGGTCCTATAGCTTAGGGAAATTAAAATCAAAAACACACAGCCACCCCAAAGTTTCAGACGGCTCTGTTTACAAGAACCTCGTCTACGGTACAAGTAAATTATCACAGAAAGCAAAAAATGGATAAAGAAATTGTGGTACGTACATACATTGTAATATCACTCTCCAATGAAATCTATGTCATCAGGCCCGTCGCGGCATAATGAGTGGATTCAGGTCGATGATTCTAAGTGAAATAAGTCACACAGAAAATGAAACATCATAATATATCACTAATACACGGAATGTAATCTTGGCTACACATGAACTGAATTTCAAAACAGAACAGGTTCTCAAATTTAGAAAACCAACTTATGTTTGCTTAAGGGGAAAGGTGAGTTGGGGTGCTGCATAAAACCAGAGATAGAAATAGCACTTATACCATTCCATACGTCAAATATGTAATAGTCAAGACCTACACCTTGCTCAACGAAATGGGCTAAACACCCTATATTCAACACCTAGGAATACACCTGACTAGTAATTATCTTCAAACCCATGGATTTATATGTCTCCATAAGAGAATCAAGCGTGTGTACAGCTGCATGAAGGCAGCAGAGAAAATCCGATAAATCCCATTATCAAAATGAATTACAAAAACGAAACACAATGACAGTGAAATAGAGAGCAATTCTTAAATAATTCATTCAGGGCTTGTGATGCAACCTGGATTTACCTCATCTACACCCAGAGCTGAGTGAGACATAAGGTTGGACACTTCTGGCTGATAGCATTGGTGAGGTTCGATGAGCAAATGCAGACCCTTTGAAGTCATACTGCATGGTACCCATTCCATGGGTCCCAACTCTCCAGGTTTAAGGGATTCTTCCTTCAGCTAAAACATGCATGGGAATCCCACAGAATGGTGCACCGTGTGACCGGGAAACGTTTTCAAATGCATCTCAGATTTTGTCCCCTTTTACTCGGGTTCACCATTCCAGACCCTTTACTAACACTCTCCCCACTTGGAGAGTCAGTGCCTTTAACCTCCTGTTTGGCACAGTTTGCAATTTCTGGCAAGATGAACAGGAATAGGGAGAACCAATGAGAGACTAGCTGTAGGTGTCTGCACGGGCAAATTTAACGCTCATTTCCCACCAGGAAGAGGATTTAACCAAAGGCTCAGCATGCCATTCCGGAACCAGTTTACGGCCTGAAGCAATCCTGTGGGTTTGCGGCCAGCTCACAAGGAAGCGATTTGATGAAAGGAGATCATGGGCACTGTAATTCACAAACCTGCAGAGTTATATATGACAGCTAACATCCAAAAATATATTGAAGGAAGCCTGCGAAGAGGACTTGAAAGCGGGGCAGAATTGCAGGAAAACGATTTCAGGGGGTAGACTGGAATTACATTTAAAGCATAGGAAAAGAGGCAGAACGTCGACAATGATGCACTTGGCCAAAAACGGCATATGCGTTTTTTCCAGAATATATTCAGGGAAAAACGCATACGCCCTTTTTGGCCAACCAAGCAAGCATGTTAAAGAAATCTGCACTACAGTGAAGTCTCACTGCCCCCTGGTCAAAACGGCCATCTGAAAAATGTGTAAAATCCAGACAGGCAACACACTCCATAGAGAACAGGGAGCTCTGTTATGCTGATGGGCGGGATGTCAATTGCCAAGAGCCACTCTGGAGAAGTGTATGGTGTTTCCTGAAACACCTAAAAAACAAAGCAACAGAGCCTACAGCACTTCCACTTATGGTCCTATAGCTTAGGGAAATTAAAATCAAAAACACACAGCCTACCCCAAAGTTTCAGACGGCTCTGTTTACAAGAACCTCGTCTACGGTACAAGTAAAATATCACAGAAAGCAAAAAATGGATAATGAAATTGTGGTACGTACCTACATTGTAATATCACTCTCCAATGAAATCTATGTCATCAGGCCCGTCGCGCCATAATGAGTGGATTCAGGTCGATGATTCTAAGTGAAATAAGTCACACAGAAAATGAAACATCATAAGATATCACTAATACACCGAATGTAATCTTTTCTACACATGAACTGAATTGCAAAACAGAACAGGGTCTCAAATTAAGAAAACCAACTTATGTTTGCTTAAGGGGAAAGGTGAGTTTGGATGCTGCATAAAACCAGAGATAGAAATTAGCACGGATACCCTTCCATAAGTCAAATATGTAATAGTCAAGATCTACCCCTTGCTCAACGAGATGGTCTAAAAACCCTATATTCAACGCCTAGCAATACACCTGACTAGTAAGAATCTTCAAACCCATGGATTTATATGTCTCCATAAGAGAATCAAGCGTGTGTACAGCTGCATGTATGCAGCAGAGTAAACCCGATAAATCCCCTTATCAAAATGAATTACAAAAACAAAACACAATGAGAGTGAAATAGAGAGCAATTCTTAAATAATTCATTCAGGGCTTGTGATGCAACCTGGATTTACCTCATCTACACCCAGAGCTGAGTGAGACATAAGGTGGGACACTTCAGGCTGATAGCATTGGTGAGGTTCGATGAGCAAATGCAGACCCTTTGAAGTCATACTGCATGGTACCCATTCCATGGGTCCCAAATCTCCAGGTTTAAGGGATTCTTCCTTCAGCTAAAACATGCATGGGAAACCCACAGTATGGTGCACCGTGTGACTGGGAAACGTTTTCAAATGCATCTCAGTTTTCATGCCCTTTTACTCGGGTTCACCATTCCAAACCCTTTACTAACACTCTCCCCACTTGGAGAGTCAGTGCCTTTAACCTGCTGTTTGGCACAGTTTGCAATTTCTGCGCAAGATGAACAGGAATAGGGAGAACCAATGAGAGAGTAGCTGTAGGTTTCTGCACGGGCAAATTTAATGCTCATTTCCCACCAGGAAGAGGAAATAACAAAAGGCTCAGCATGCCGTGAGGGAACCAAATTAGGGCCTGAAGCAATCCTGCGGCTTTGCGGACAGCTCACAAGAAAGTGATTTGACGAAAGGAGCTCACGGGCACTGTAATTCACAAACCTTCAGCGTTATAAATGACAGCTATCGTCCAAAAATATATTGAAGGAAGGCTGCAAAGAGGACTTGAAAGCGGGGCAGATTTGCAGGAAAACGATTTCAGGGGGTAGACTGGAATTGCATTTAAAGCATACGAAAAGAGGGAGAACGTCGACATTGATGCACTTGGCCAAAAAGGGCGTATGCATTTTTCCAGAATATATTCAGGAAAAAAAGCATACGCCCTTTTTGGCCAACCAAGCAAGCATGTTATAGAAATCTGCACTAAAATGAAGTCTCACTGTCCCCCGGCCAAAAGGGCCATCTGAAAAAAGTGTAAAATCCAGAAAGGCAGCACAGGCCATGGAGAAGACGGAGCCTTGTTATGCTGATGGGTGGGATGTAAATTGCCAAGAGCCACTCTGGGGAAGTGTATGGTGTTTCCTGAAACACCTAAAAAACAAAGCAACGGAACCTACGGCACTTCCACTTATGGTCCTATAGCTTAGGGAAATTAAAATCAAAAACACAGAGCCACCCCAAAGTTTCAGACGGCTCTGTTTACAAGAACCTCGTCTACGGTACAAGTTAAATATCCCAGAAAGCGAAAAATGCATAAAGAAGTTGTGGTACGTACGTACAATGGAATATCACTCACCAATGAAATCTATGTCATCAGGCCCGTCGTGGCATAATGAGTGGATTCAGGTACAATGATTCTAAGTGAAATAAGTCACACAGAAAATGAAACATCATAATATATCACTAATACACGGAATGTAATCTTGGCTACACATGAACTGAATTTCAAAACAGAACAGGTTCTCAAATTTAGAAAACCAACTTATGTTTGCTTAAGGGGAAAGGTGAGTTGGGGTGCTGCATAAAACCAGAGATAGAAATTAGCACTGATACCATTCCATACGTCAAATATGTAATAGTCAAGACCTACACCTTGCTCAACGAAATGGGCTAAACACCCTATATTCAACGCCTAGGAATACACCTGACTAGTAATTATCTTCAAACCCATGGATTTATATGTCTCCATAAGAGAATCAAGCGTGTGTACAGCTGCATGAAGGCAGCAGAGAAAATCCGATAAATCCCATTATCGAAATGAATTACAAAAACAAAACACAAAGACAGTGAAATAGAGAGCAATTCTTAAATAATTCATGCAGGGCTTGTGATGCAACCTGGATTTACCTCATCTACACCCAGAGCTGAGTGAGACATAAGGTTGGACACTTCTGGCTGATAGCATTGGTGAGGTTCGATGAGCAAATGCAGACCCTTTGAAGTCATACTGCATGGTACCCATTCCATGGGTCCCAACTCTCCAGGTTTAACGGATTCTTCCTTAAGCTAAAACATGCATGGGAAACCCACATTATGGTGCACCGTGTGACCGGGAAACGTTTTCAAATGTATCTCCGTTTTCGTCCCCTTTACTCAGGTTCACCATTCCCGACCCTTTACTAACAGTCTCCCCACCTGGACAGTCAGTGCCTTTATCTCCTGTTTGGCACAGTTTGCAATTTCTGCGCAAGATGAACAGGAATAGGGAGAACTAATGAGAGAGTAGCTGTAGCTGTCTGCACGGGCAAATTTAACTCTCATTTCCCACCAGGAAGAGGAATGAACTAAAGGCTCAGCGTGCCATGCCGGAACAAGATTAGGGCCTGAAGCAATCCTGCAGTTTTGCGGCCAGCTCAAAAGAAAGCTAGTTGAAAAAAAGAGCTCAGGGGCACTGTCATTCACAAACCTGCAGTTATCAATAACAGCTATCTTCCAAAAATATATTGAAGTAAGGCTGCAAAGCAGAGTTGAAAGTGGGGCAGAAATGAAGGAAACCGATTTCAGGAGGTAGACAGTAACTGCATTTAAAGCATAGGAAAAGAGGCAGTACGTCGATAATGATGCACTTGGCCAAGAAGGGCATATGCGTTTTATCCAGGGCCCTCATTAAAGAGGGGAGGAGGCTCCCAGCACACTCCAATGGCCAACAGAGGGCCCATGTCACCAAGGCGACGTGTGCCACCCAGGCAGGAGTGACCTCATGTCAGAGGGCCCACCTCACAGAAGGGTGAGGTACCCAGCTAGGATCAGACTCTCACCAGAGGGCCCACATCACCAAGGGGATCGGATCCAGGCAGGAGTGGCCTCACACCAGTGTGGCCAAATAATAGAAAGGTGAGGAACCCAGAACATGTGGCCTAAACAAGAGGACCCACATCTCCAAGGGGCTGGAAGTGAGGCAGGAAGGAGGAGCCACAAAACAGAGGACCCATAGAATAAAAAAGTGAGGAATCCCGCAGTTGGAACCTCCTAGCATGTGGCAAGGAGCAGCGAGGCTATGGGTTCCCAGCCAGTGTGAACTCACAACAGAGGGCCCTCATCATTAAACTGTGAACAACACAGCTGTTGGGACCACAGAACAGAAGGCCCACATTCCCATGGGGTTGGCATCCTGGCAGGAGTGTACTCGCACCACAGGGCACACATCAGAAAATTTTGGGAGCCCGGGAGTTAGGGCCAGACGCCAAATGGCCCTAATTACAGAGGGGAGCAGACTCCTAGCAGGCACCAACTCTCAACTGAGGGCACACGTCGCCAATGTGACGTGTGACAGCCAGGCAGGAATGACCTCACAGCCAAGGGCCTACGTCACAGAAGGGGGAGGAACCCAGCCAGGATAAGATTCCCACCAGAGGGCCCACATCACCAAGGGGATCAGAACCAGGCAGGAGTGGCCTCAAACCAGTATGGCTAAATCATAGAAAAGTGAAGAAACCAGAACATATGGCCTAAACCAGAGGACCCACATCAACAAGGGGCTCAGAGTGAGACAGGCAGTAGGTGTCTCAAACAGAGGGCCCATAAAATAAAAAAGGTGGGGAATCCCGCAGTTGGAACCTCCCAGCAGGCGGCAAGGTACAGCGAGGCTATGGGATCCCGGCCGGTGTGAACTCACAACAGAGGGCCCTCATCACGAAACTGTGAACAACCCAGCAGTTGGGACAACAGAGCAGAAGGCCCACATTCCCATGTGGTTGGGAACCTGACAGGAGTGTACTCCCACCAGAGGGCACACATCAGAAAAGTATGGGAGCCCAGGAGTTAGGGCCTGACGCCAGAGTGTCCTCATCACCGAGAGGAGAAGGCTCCCAGCATGCTCCAACTGCCGCCAGAGGGCCGACGTCACCAAGGCGGGGTGTGCCAGCCAGGCAGGAGTGACCTCAGGGACGAGGGTCAACCTTACGGAACTGTGAGGAACCCAACCAGGATGAGACTCTCACCAGAGGGCCCACATCACCAAGGGGATGGGAACCAGGCAGGAGTGTTCTCACCACAGTGGTGCCACATCACTGAAATGCGAGGAACCCACAACATGTGGCCTCAATCCAGAACACGCACATCAACAAGGGGCTCAGAGTTAGGGAGGCAGGAAGTGTCTCACAACACACGGCCCATAGAAGAATAAAGGTAAGGAATCCTGCAGTTGGAAGATCCAAGCAGGTGGCCCAGAGCACCGAGGCTCTGGGATGCATGCCGGAGTGAACTCACAGCAGAGGGCCCACATCCTGACACTGGGAGCAACCCAGCCGTTGGCACCTCAGAACAGAAGTCCCAAATCCGCATGGGGATGGGAACCTGGAAGGAGTGACATTGCACCAGTGGGCTCACATCAGAAAATGTGCGGAGCCCAGCAGTTAGGGCCTGACGCAAGAGGGCCCTCATCACCTTGGAGAGGAGCGTACAAGAAGGCTCCAACTGCCACCAGAGGTCCGACGTCACCAAGGCAATGGGAGCAAGCCAGGCAGGAGTGGTCTCACACCAGTGTGGCCAAATCATAGAAAGGTGAGGAACCCAGAATATGTGGCCCAAACAAGCCGACCCACATCTCCAAGGGGCTGGGAGTGAGGCAGGCAGGAGGACCCTCAAAACAGAGGACCCATAGAATAAAAAATGTGAGGAATCCCGCAGTTGGAAACTCCTAGCATGCGGCAAGGAGCAGCGAGGCTATGGGATCCCAGCCAGTGTGAACTCACAACAGAGGGCCCTCATCATGAAACTGTGAACAACACAGCTGTTGGGACCACAGAACAGAAGGCCCACATTCCCATGGGTTTGGTAACATGGCAGGAGTGTACTCGCACCACAGGGCACACATCAGAAAAGTTTGGGAGCCCAGGAGTTAGGGCCTGACTCCAGACAGCCCTAATTACCGAGGGGAGCAGACTCCTAGCAGGCACCAACTCCCAACTGAGGGCCCACGTCGCCAAGGTGACGTGCGTCAGCCAGGCAGGAGTGACCTCACAGCAGAGGGCCTACGTCACAGAAGGGGGAGGAACCCAGCCAGGATAAGACAATCACCAGAGGGCCCACATCACCAAGGGGATCAGAACCAGGCAGGAGTGGCCTCACACCAGTATGGCCAAATCATAGAAAAGTGAGGAACCCAGAACATATGGCCTAAACCAGAGGACCCATATCAACAAGGGGCTCAGAGTGAGGCAGGCAGGAGGTGTCTCAAACAGAGGGCCCATAAAATAAAAAAGGTGAGGAATCCCGCAGTTGGAAGCTCCAAGCAGTTGTCCCAGAGCACCGAGGCTATGGGATCCATGCCAGATTGAACTCACAGCAGAGGGCCCACATCCTGACACTGTGAGCAACCCAGCCGTTGGCACCTCAGAACAGAAGGCCCAAATCGCATGGGGATGGGAACCTGGCCGGAGTGTCCTCTCACCACTTAGCACGTATCAGAAAATATGGGTACCCAGCAGTTAGGGCCTGACACCAGAGTGTCCTCATCACCGAGAGGAGAAGGCTCCCAGCACGCTCCATCTGCGGTCAGAGGGCCGACGTCACCAAGGCGGTGTGTGCCAGCCAGGCAGGAGTGACCTCAGGGCAGAGGGCCAACCTTACGAAACTGTGAGGAACCCAACCAGGATGAGACTCTCACCAGAGGGCCCACATCACCAAGGGGATGGGAACCAGGCAGGAGTGTTCTGACCCCAGTGGGGCCACATCATTGAAAGGCGAGAAATCCACCACATGTGGCCTCAAACCAGAAGACCCACAACAACAAGGGGCTCAGAGTGAGGCAGGCAGGAAGTGTCTCACAACACACGGCCCATAGAAGAAAAAAGGTAAGGAATCCTGCAGTTGGAAGCTCCAAGCAGGTGGCCCAGAACACCGAGGATATGGGATGCATGCCGGAGTGAACTCACAGCAGAGGGCCCACATCCTGACACTGTGAGCAACCCACACGTTGGCACCTCAGAACAGAAGGCCCAAATCCGCATGGGGATGGGAACCCGGCAGGAGTGTCATCGCACCAGTGAGCACATATCAGAAAATGTGGGGAGCCCAGCAGTTAGGGCCTGACGCCAGAGGGCCCTCATCACCGATGGGAGGAGGCTCCCAGCACGCTCCAACTGCAACCAGAGGGCCCATGTGGCCAAGGCGACGTGTGCCAGCCAGGCAGGAGTGACCTCACAGCAGAGGACCCACCTCCCAGAAGTAAGAGGAATCAAGCCAGGGTCCATCTCTCACCAGAGGGCCCACATCAACAAGAGGATGGGAACCAGTCACGAGTGTCCTCACGCCAGTGGGGTCACATACCTAAAAGGTGAGGCAACCGGCACATGTTGCCTCAAACCAGAGGACCTACATCACCAAGGGGCTTGGAGTGAGGCAGGCAGGAGGAGCCTCACAACAGAGGGCCCAAAGTATAAAAAAGGGGCGGAATCCAGCAGTTGGAACCTCCCAGCAGTCGGCCCAGGGCACAGAGGCTATGGGATCTAGGCCTGAGTGAACTAACACCAGAGAACCAACATCACGAAACTGTGAGCAACCCAGGCGTTGGGACCACTGAGCAGAAGGCCCACTTCCTCATGGGGATGGGAACCTTACAGGAGTGTCCTGGCATCACTGGGCTCAGTCAGAAAACGTGGGGTGCCCAGCAGTTAGAGCCTGATACCAGAGGGCCCTCATCAGCTAGGAGAGGAGGCTCCCAGCAGGCTCCAACTGCAACCAGATGGCTGACGTCACCAAGGCAATGTGAGCAAGCCAGGCAGGAGTTACCTCACAGAAGAGGGCCCACCTCAAAGAAGGGTCAGGAACCCAGCAAGGATCAGACTTTCACCAGAGGGCCCACAACAACAAGGGGATGTGAACCAGGCAGGAGTGTCCTCACACCATTGGGGCCATATCATCGAAAGGTGAGGGACCCAACACACGTGGCCTCAAACCAGAGGACATACATCACCAAGGGTCTGCGAGGGAGGCAGGCAGGAGTAGCCTCAAAACAGAGGGCCCATAGAATAAAAAAGGTGAGGAATCCCGCAGTTGGAACGTCCCAGCAGGTGGCAAGGAGCAGCGAGGCTATGGGTTCCAGGTCGGTGTGAACTCACAAAAGAGGGCCCTCATCATGAAACTGTGAACCCAGCCATTGTGTCCACAGAGCAGAAGGCCCCCATTTCCATGGGGTTGGGAACCTGGCAGGAGTGTACTCGCACCACAGGGCACACATCAGAAAAATTTGGGAGCCCAGGAGTTAGGGCCAGAGGCCAGAGGGCCCTCATTACCGAAGGGAGGAAACTCCCAGCAGGCACCAAATCCCAACTGAGGGCCCACGTCGCCAAGGTGACGTGCGCCAGCCAGGCAGGATTGAACTCACAGCAGAGGGCAAACGTCACAGAAGGGAGAGGAGCCCAGCCAGGATAAGACTCTCACCAGAGGGCCCACATCACCAAGGGGACCGGAACCAGGCAGAAGTATCCTCACACCAGTGTGGCCAAATAATGGAAAGGTGAGGAACCCAGAACATGTGGCCTAAACCACAGGAACCACATCTCCAAGGTGCTCAGAGTGAGGCAGGCAGGAGTAGCCTAACAACACAGACACCATAGATCAAAAAATGTGAGGAATCCAGCAGTTGGAATGTCCCAGCAGGCGGCCAGGAGCAGCTAGGCAATGGGATCCTTTCTGGAATGAACTCACACCAGAGGGCCCTCATCATTAAACTGTGAGCGACCCAACCGTTGGGACCTCACAGCAGAAGGCGCATATCCACATGGGGATGGAAACCCGGCAGGAGTGTCATCGCACAAGTGGGCAAACATCAGAAAAAATGGGGAGCCCAGCAGTTATTGACTGATGCCACAGGGCCCTCATCACCAAGGGGAGGAGACTCCCAGCAAGCTCCAACTGCCACCAGAGGGCCGACGTCTCCAAGGCAACGGGAACAAGCCAGGCAGGTGTGACCTCAGAGCAGAGGGACCACCTCACAGAAAGGTGACGAAACCAGCCAGGATCAGACTCTCACCAGACAGCCCACATCACCAAGGGGATATGAACCAGGCAGGAGTGTCCTCACACCAGTGGGTCCACATCTTTAATAGGTGAGTAAACTGGCACATGTGGCCTCAAACCAGAGGACACACATCACCAATGGGCTGGGAGTGAGGCAGGTGTCTGGACGGGCACATTTAACTCTCATTTCCCACCAGGAAGAGGAATTAACCAAACGCTCAGCGTGCCGTGCCGGAACCAGATTACGGCCTGAAGCAAACCTGCGGTTTTGTGGCCAGCTTACAAGGAAGCGAGTTAAGAAAGGAAATCAGGGACACTGTAATTCACAAACCTGCAGAGTTATAAATGACAACTATTGTCAAAAATATATTGAAGTAAGGCTGCAAAGAAGACTTGAAAACACGGCAGAATTCCAGGAATCAGATTTCAGGAGGTAGATTTGAATTGCATTTAAAGCATATGAAAAGCAGCAGATCTTTGACAGTGATGCACTTGGACAAAAAGAGCGTATGCATTTTTTCGTGAATATATTCAGGAAAAAACGCATACGCCCTTTTTGGTCAACCAAGCACTCGAGCAATGGAAATCCGCACTACAATGAAGTCTCTTTTCCCATTCGTCAAAAGGGCCATCTGAAAAAAGTGTAAAAACGAGAAACACAGGACAGGCCATGGAGAACAGGGAGCCTTGTTATGCTGATGGGTGGGATGTAAATTGCCAACAGACACTCTGGAGATGTTTATGGTGTATCCTGAAACATCTAAAAAACAAAGCTACAGAGCCTAGGGCACTTCCACTTATGGTCCTATAGCTTAGGAAAATTAAAATCAACAAGACACAGCCAACACAAAATTTAGGGCTGCTGTGTTTACAAGAACCTTGAGTCCAGTACAAATTAAATATCCCAGAAAGAAAAAAATAGATAAAGAAGTTGTGCTACTTACGTACAACGGAATATCACTCAGCAATGAAATCAATGTCATCAGGCCTGTAGCAGCAAATTGAGTGGACTTAAGCACGATGACTCTAAGAGAAATATGTCACACAGAGAAAGACAGTAATCATAAGATATCACTAATAGAGGGAGTGTAAACTTGGCTCCACATGAACTGAATTACAAAACCGAACAGTGTCTCACATTTAGCTAAAAAACTTATGCTTGCTTAAGGGGAAAGTTGAGTTGGGGTGCTGTATAAAACCAGAGATTGAAATTAGCACAGATACCTTTCCATAAGCCAAATATGTAATAGACAAGACCTACTCCTTGCTCAACGAAATAGACTCATCCATGCTGTATCATCTCACACCTGTTAGAATGGGCATCATCAGAAAATCTACAAACAACAAATGCTGGAAAGGGTGTGGAGATAAGGAACCCTCTTCCACTATTGTTGGGAATGTAAATAGATACAGTCACTGTGGAGAACATTATGGAGTTTCTTATAAAACTAAAAATAGAATTACCATATGATACAGCAATCCCACTACTGGGCATATACCCAGACAAAACCAAAAATCAAAAAGAGACATTCACCGCAATGTTCATTGCATCACTATTTACAATATCCAGGTAATGGAAGCAACCTAAATGCCCAGACAGACGAATGCATAAAGATGTGGTACATATATAAAATGGAATATTACTAAGCCATAAAAAGGAATGAAATTGGATCATTTGTAGAGACGTTGATGGATCTAGAGACTGTCATACAGAGTGAAGTAAGTCAGAAAGAGAAAAACAAAACAAATCTTGTATATTAATGCATATATGTGGAACCTAGAAAAATTGTACAGATGAACCGTTTTGCAAGACAGATATAGAGCAACAGATGTAGACAACAAACGTATGGACACCAAGGGGGGAGAGCGGTTGGGGGGGTGGTGGTGGGAGGAGTTGAGAGATTGGGATTGGCATGTATACATTTATATGTATAAAATAGATAACCAATAAGAACCTGCTGTATAAAAAATAAAATAAAATTCAAAATTAAAAAAATAAAATTAAAAAAAGTAAAACAGAAAAAATATTCTTCCCTTCACATACATGTATTAATATGAATAAATTATTTCCATGCTTATATCTGTAAATACAAAAAAGAGGAATAAAATCTACCTTGAACCAAAAACGGAAAAAAGAAAAAAAATCAGAACCCACCATTTACACAGAGGAAAACCGTATCAGGGCACTTGCTCCAGTTGTAAACCATTCTGAAGTTGGTCAGTGGTGGGGAATCATCTCCCATTCAGCCAGCAGGCCCCACGCAACAAGCGTCCTCTTTGCAAAGCTGGGGGACCATGCCGAGGCATCTGTGAGTAAACGTGGGCCGAACCCCAGGCCAGCTGCTGCTGAAATGTTCCCACCCTTCCCAGGTAAAACACCTGAATATGTACAAGGACTTGAAAGCCTAGAGGAAGGGCCATGGAGCCACACGAGTGACAGCATGCCGGCCGACTTGGTGCCTGCAGGCCAGCCAGGATGGCCCTGGCCCTGGGTGCTCTTCTGGAAGCTTTCCATTTCCCTGCCTGAGATACCCCTCCTGTCCTCGCCCCCACTGCTTTCTTCCTTCCTCACCTCTGCCCAGGAAGAAATTCCAGCAGCAGGTATGGGTGTCACATCCTCTTCTTTAGCAGGTGGCATCTTGGCAACTGCTGCAGAAAGTCCAGCAGAACCCCACTCACACTGGGCCACCCACAAAGCCGTGGCCTCTCACTCCGTCCCACCAGCCCAGCCCCGAGACTGTTGACAGGGCAGAGAAAATGGCGTCAGGCACAGCCATTTTATATGTGTGTTTATATCGATCTCAACCCAGGCACACCTGGGGAGGGCTGGCCGGCACGGTCAGGCTGCCCAGGTCAGCCAATCATCACCCCTCAGGGTCTCACAATTGCAGAAAATGGAAATTGCTGAATCAGCCAGGTCCAAGGAACAGGTGTGGGCTCTTGAGAGTCAGGATAGACAAGGGGTTGTAGGTCCGGCTTGTTTTCTAATCATTTTAACTGGCCCATGAGTGGGAGACAACTTCAAGAAAACCCTCTCCTAATGAGAGGACCCCAGGAGTCAGGGAGAGGAGGGGTGGGTGGTGGGTGGAGACAGAGGCCTGGTGCCCCGGGTGCAGTGGAAGTCTCTGGAAGACCAGGTGGAGGGAGGCCGCACAGAGTGATGCCCAGGGTCACAGACCTGACGGAGGTGCTATTTGTTAGTTCAAGTCCTGCTCTGAGGTGCTCTGTGTCAGATCTGAGCGACAGGTGAGCTGGGAGTGCTCTGCAATGTGGGCTATGTGCACGGTTCCTGTGTGCCCAGCCTTGCCACGGTACCTGCAAGGGTAGCTCTGTATCCTGGGAGGGGCCTGACCACGAGAGCCCCATGGGCTGCAGGGGACCTGCGCAGGGAACCCCATATCCTGGGAGGGGCCTGAACACGAGAGCCCCGTGGGCTGGCGTGGGGGTGGGGTACCTGCCCAGGTGAGCTTCATATCCTGGGATTGGCCTGACCTCGACAGCCCCATGGGCTGCTGGAGTTCTGGTAAAGGATGTCAGGACAGTCAGTGAAGCCACCGAGGATATACCTCCAGTAGTTCCTAAATCCTACACCCTGCTGGTCATTCTACCAACCACCAGGACTTGGTATTCTGTATTAGTCTTGAATGATGCCTTCTTTTGTATTCCATTAGTCCGAGAGTCACAAGAAATTTTGGCTTGTGAGTGGCAGGACTCAACATACAACTAAAACAATACTTCCGGGCCGTCTTGCCCCAAGGGTTCAAAAATTCCCACACCACCTTTGGGGAAAGCTCAGCTAAAGACCTAAAAGCTCTACCTCTGGAAAAGGAAACACTCCTTCAATATGCAGACGACATTCTGATCGCCAGCCCTACTAAGGAGACCTCTGAACTACCAAGCCAATAGAGGATAGAAGTTGTCCAAGAAAAAGCTCAAATATCACAGACTACGGTGACCTGCCTGGGCTTCATTCTCACAGAAGGTCAGAGAAGCACATCCCAGGAAAGGGAAGAAACAATTTATAGCATTACCCCTTTCTAAAACTAGAAGACAGCTTAGGGGTTCCTGGGGAGGCCAGGGTTTGCTGCTTCTGGATCCCTAACTACAGTCTACTTGCTGGGCCTCTATATGAAACACTGAAAGGAAAAGATGATGATCCTTTTGAATAGAATCCAGAAGTGGCCTTTCAAGAATGGAAAGAGCAGTCAATTCAGACCCTTGCCCTGGAACTCCCTAATTTAGCTAAACCCTTTGACCTTTACATTCCTGGTGAAAGGTGAATCGCCATTGGAGTATTAGTGCAAAAACTGAGACCACTTGAAATGGAACAATGCAAGAATGCCATATAGGTAGGATAAACTACGGTCACCATGGAGCTTGGCCCACCGCCACATCTGCCCAAGATACTGGCGGTATCTAAAAACCTGGAAATCAGCAGCCCAAAAGGCCACCTCCCTCTTAAGGGAAAAGGACCCCACGTGGTGATCCTAACCCCCAACCATGCCCTGAAGTTGCAGGGTTTGCTCCGTGGGCACACTGACCTCGAGTGAGGAGGCCCTCCAACTCCAACCTCCAGAGAGATAACCAGGGGCAACGGGGCAACATGACAACTCATGTGACCATCACTTGACCTGGAGTTTCTCTCATAAAACAACAAGAGTGTGTCCCAAAAGAGTAGACTACTGCTTGCAGGACTTACTGCACCCAGAGGGGAGCTAATAATCTTGGCGGGGGAACCGAATATCACGCTGTCACCATAGAAAAGCCTAGAAACACCGTGATGATGGTGGCCAATAAGACCGGCTGGACTCCTGTTTACTTCAAAAGGCTGTTGACTCAGTGGCCATCATGGTCCTTCATCACCACTGACCCTGGGCTGTCTGGGAGTTGAGCGGGCAGGGTCCTGACACCTGGTGCTGTTTTTACGTTAATTCAGGGGCCTAATTGAAGAAAGCGCAGACTACTGGTCAGAGCATCTAGGCTGGCAGAAACGGTCAGCCTAAGGTGGCCAAATAAATGTGGGGCGGGGTGAAACTGGACCTCACAGCATCACTGCACATCTCCTTCCTGGACCCTTAACGGTCATTAGAATCTATAACACTTCCAATACTGGTGCTCAGGCGGACGAGCAGGGAGGCAGCAGCCCTGGGGACAATCAACGTCACCTGGAGGCTGCTGGGGAGAAGTTCTGACCCTCGCCCACGAGTATGAGTGCTCTTAACTCAGCACTCAGCAGTTACAGAAGAAGGGTCTGCACCCTCAGCACTCCAAGAATGAGGAAGGGGACAAAAGGCAGAAGTGGGGTTTGTCCCAGGCAAAGCCCCTTAAAAATCCCTGGGAGATAAAAATAGAATCTGGGCAATAAAATAAAGTCTAACCTTTTTATCCTTTGTGCTTTGTCTAATTTCACGTGCTCCTAGGGTCCCGCATACAGAGGTTCCACACCTGGCACTTCAGACCAGATTTTCTAGTGCAGAATGGCTGGGTCGACACATCAGATCCTGGGGCCCAGGGCAGACTCCGTGATATAGAGCCTGAGCTGCAGCCAACCGGGCCCTCGAGAGAGCTCTGCCCCCTCCCTCCCACTGACTCTGACAGGATCTCTACACAGCAGCCCAGCCCACAGCCCACAGGGTAGCACTTGCTCTCACCTCTCCATTCTCTGATCAAAATATAAAGTTTCCTTTGCTTCTGAACCAAACTCAGTCTCGATCTGTTGGCTCCAATGACACCGGGCAGGGGGACACTTGTTGGGGTCCACTCTGGAGGATCAGTAACAGAAATTGAGAACCTTGTAACTTCAATGAACAGATGTGTGAGCCAAACTGTAATTAACATAGAACAGTGTATAAGGCTCGGGTAAAATAAGATGTTTCTAACACTTCCATTTGATATTTCCATCACTTTATTATAAGCAAGTTCACTGAAAAGGTTTGTCTTATTTGTCAGGTCAATATTAGAGAAACGAAATGATTTCTTTCCAAGGATGTACATCTAATAATCTTGGTTAAAGCTTCAATCTTGTTTTAAATGCTTTTCCATTGAAAATGATACCTCTCTTTCAGCTCCCCCATTTCTGAGAAGTATAAAATCTTATAATTTATGATTACCAAAGAGGAAAGGTGGGAGGAGGGATAAATTAACAGTTTGGGATTAACACATACACACTGCTATGTATATAATCAATCATCAACAAGGAACTACTGTATAGCACAGGGAACTACACTCAATATTTTGCAATAACCTATAAGGGGAAATAATCTGAAAAAGAATAGATATTTTTATTGACATCATCTATCAATGACAGTTAAAATGGAACCTAAGGGAAGCCGTTGGTGAGTGCTTCTGACCCTGAAGACTTCAATCATCTAAAATTTGGACTCTGCCTACTTCCCAAGGCCCTTAATGAACATATGTGTAGCCGTAGCTTAAAAAATTCCCCAGTTTGGGTTGCGGAGAGACACTGATTTTGAAAAAGCCCTGGTGGTCTCCTCACATGAATGGGATCCTTCCTACAGCTAAAACATGCCTGTCACACCCAGAGGATGGTATACCGTCTGATCGGGAAGAGTTTGGAAAAGGCATCTCATCTCCTCATCTCCTGGTGCTCGGGTTCACCACTCCGGCGTCTTTACTAACAGTCTCCCCACTTGGAGATGTCAGCACTGTCAACATCCTGTTGTGTACAGTTTGGAATTTGTCCAGAGGATGAAGCGGAAGGAGGAGGAACAATGAGAGACAAGTCCTAGGTGCTCGGACAGCCACATGTCACTTTAATTTCCAATCAGAAAGACGAATTGACCAAAGGCTAGGGTTGCCCATGGAAACAGAATAGGCCTTGAGGAAATCCCGCTGCTTTGTGGCCAGTTCCCATAAACACAAGTAAAAAATGGAACTCAGGGGCACTAAAATTCACGAAACTGCAGAGTTGAAAATATCTATCCCTAAAAAATGTCTTGAGGATAGTCAGAGAAAAGGACTTGTAAGCAAGGGAGAATGGCAGGAAAGGGATTGGAAGAGGTAGAAAGGACTCGCCATTAAGCACCAGAAAAGGGGCTGAACATTTGCAACTTTGCACTTGGTCAAAAAGGGTGTATGCGTCTCTTTCTGTATATATTCAAGAAAAGGGCACACACATTTTTAGCCAACCAAACAGGTGGGCCCTGGAAATCAATACTACAAAAGATATCACTTCACATCAGTCAGAAGAGCCGTCCTCATAAAGTGTAAACACCAGAAATGCAGGACAGGAAAGGAGAAAAGGGAGCCCTGTGAGGCTTATAGTGGAAATGTATATTGCCAACGGTCACTCTGGAGAAGTGTATTGTGTTTACTAAAGCATCTAAAAAATGAGCTACAGAGCACAGGGCACTTGCACTCATGGACGTGTATCTTGGGAAAAACAAAAATCGAGAGGACACAGGCACCCCAATGTTTACCGCCTCTCTGTTTAAAAGAACCTCGACTAGGATATAACTTAAATGTCTCTGGAGGGAAAAAATGGATAGAGATGTGGTACTTATGTAGAGTGGAATATTACTCAGCCTGGAAATCAATGAAATATGGCCATTTGTAACAACTCCAGAGGAGTTACGTATGATCATTCGAAGTCACATAATTCAAAAGAAAAAGACACATATCATAAGATATCATTTAAAGCAACATAAGATATCACTAATACACGGAATGTAAACTTGGGGACACATGAATGGAACTACAAAACAGAACGGGGCCTCAAATTTAGAAAACCAACATATGCTTGCTTAAGGGGAAAGGTGAGTTCGGGTGCTGAATAAAACCAGAGATTGAAATTAGCACAGATACTGTTCCATAAGCCAAATATGTAATAGAAAAGACCTACTTTTTGGTCAACGAAATGACTCAACACCCCATATTCACCACCTAGGAATATACCTGACTAGTAAGAGTCTTAAAACGTATGGATTTATATGTCTCCGTAAGAGAATCAAGCGTGTGTAGAGCGACATAAACGTAGCAGTGAAAATCAGCTAAATCACATTTTCAAAATAAATTTCAAAAACATAACAAAATGGCAGTGAAATAGAGAGCAATTCTTAAAAAATTCTTTCAGGGCTTGTGATGCAACCTGGATTTAACACATCTACACCCACAGCTGGATGAGACATAAGGCTGGACACTTCGAGCTGATAGCATTGGTGAGGTTCTGTGAGCAAATGCAGACCATTTGAAGTCATACAGCATTTTACCCATTCCATGGGTTTCAACTCTCCAGGTTTAAGGGATTCTTCCTTCAGCTAAAACGTGCATGGGAAACCCAGTGTATGGTCCACCGTGTGATTGGGAAACGTTTTTAAATGCATCTCAGTTTTCGTCCCCTGGTACTCGGGTTCACCATTCCAGACGCTTTACTAACACTCTCCCCACTTGGAGAGTCAGTGTCTTTAACCTCCTGTCTGGCTCAGTTTGCAATTTACGCAGAAGATGTACAGGAATAGGGAGAACCAATGAGAGATTAGCTGTAGGTGTCTGCATGGGCAAATGTAATGCTCATTTCCCACCAGGAAGGAGAATTAAACAAACGGTCAGCGTGCAATGCCGGAACAAGATTAGGGCCAGAAGCAATCCTATGGTTTTGCAGCCAGCTCAAAAGAAAACGAGTTGAAGAAACGAGCTCAGGGGCACTGTAATTCACAAACATGCAGAGTTATAAATGACAGCTATTGTCCAAAAATATATTGAAGTAAGGACGCGAAGAGGACTTGAAAGTGGGGCAGAATTGCAGGAAACCGATATCAGGAGTTAGACTGAAAATGCATTTAAAGCATAGGAAAAGAGGCAGAACGTTGACAATGATGCACTTGGCTAAAAAGGGCATATTCGATTTTTCCTGAATATAGTCAGGAAAAAACGCATACACGCTTTTTGGCCAACCAAGCAAG